>NC_134319.1:31561678-32174535 GCF_964195595.1 Calonectris borealis | reverse complement strand
TAAAGCAAGAAAACTAGCACAGGCCACCTGGGTCTAAACAGCCAATAACTATATTGCCTTAAGGCATGCCAGTTTCCATAGCCCACAACGCAAGTCAGTATAATACCAGGGCTAAGTCCATCCACCTGTGGCTGAGCAGGTCCTGAGAGGCCAGCTGAGCATTATTCTAGAGCTAGGCTGCACCTAGAAGCAGTCATATGCTTTGCCACCAACCCCTAAAGTGAGAAAAACATTTTATTTAGCAGAAATACTAACAAAGCACACACAGAAAAAGTCATTGCACCTCTACTATCATGGTGCAAGCTTGTGTGTTGATGGAAAGATGCATACACACCAAGTGTCTTATTCAAATTTAGCTTAACCATTTGACAAAAAATAGATGGAAGCTATATAGGCTTATTCACATCAAAATAAGAAGGAATTAGAACTTCTGTACAAGACTACAGTCAAGCTTAGCTTTGACAGACTTAAGTGTGTAGCCTATTTCAACTTCTCAAAGCATATCTGTACTTCTAATTCAGTGCTAAAGTGCAGGAACTACCATGCAATTAAATGACACTGATTTAGAGGGCAATGCTCTCTTTAAACATTTAACCCCTAAAGAAGTTAAATATATTTAATTATGATGACATAAAAACAGAAAATGAAAAAATTTTCTGACAAAACAGATTTAGTATTGTTATGACAAAAGCAAGAATTAAACCTGCTAGACTTCTGTTTCACAGACTAGCTATGGCAGGCTACTCAAATCATCATCTGAGCATCTACTGATTTTGCACGTCAATCCTAAGCCATCCAATGCACTTCTGGAAGAAAAAATCATGAAAAGTGGGCTAGTTGTTCTTCTATAGTTTATATCAAACTCAAATTTATTAGATTACTTAAAAAAAAAAAAGGTCTCAGTTTCTTCTAATGTGAAAAATCAGCTCCTTCGTCACAGCTATGTTGCAAACCTTAATATACACGTTTTTTTGAGATCCTGAAGAAAAAACCTAAATCTAACTTGAAATACTAGCACTGCAAGACACTATATACCATTTTCCTATTTATTCTAAGCATCTTCTCTAGACAAAGCCTTTTTAAGCTGATAAAGTACCTCTGCTTTCTCTGTTTACTCTTGGGATTTTTTTTTTAAAAAAAAAAGCCATAAATCAAAATTAAGTAAAACCAACAAATATCATCCTGAATAACAAGCATACAATTTATGATTAGTGGAGAAGTATTTTGCTCTGCTTCACTGGGTAATTGGGCCAGAGCACAGGTTTCACACTGATATCAATTATAAAAGCACTGTTCATCCCTCCCCAAGCTGTACATGTCTCCCTGCCTCAAAAAAAGAAGACAAAACCTACCAAAACCCCTCTCACCTTCCTAGTCAGGAGAAAGCAGAAGAACCTCCAGGGCCTGCAGAGAGCTGGTCCTCTATTATAAATAACTATTTAATATGTTATTGCCACAAATGATAAAGCTCATCATGGCTTACTAGATGCCAATCCAGTCAGTAAAAAAGCAGGTTTGAAAACAAACCAGAATTGAATGATATCACCACAAAGTGATCAAAGAAACAACTTTCACAGCATATGTTCAAGGTCTTACCTATACCACAGCCTTTATGCTTTGATCAAGGTGCCATTCTAAGAGTAACTTTACCGAGACCCAACTCCCTTAATATTAACAATATTCTAAAGAGCACATGTAGGACATTCAGCAATTTAAAGTTCAAGTTTGAAGAACTTGCTATTTTAACTTTAGTATCTTAAATCTGAGCCCAAGAGCTGCCAACTATTAGACTGAATTTTTTTATTCACCAGTTTACAGATGAAAAGATGAAAAAACTTACTTTATAGGAGAAAAGGAACCACAAATCAGCTCTCAGACAAAGGATGCTGTTTCTCTTTCACTTGTACTGAAGTGAACAGTGGACATAAAGAAAGCTTTACAATTAAAACCTGTGTTCTAGAAAAAACTGCATTAAACACAAGCAGAGAGTAAGTCCATGCTTACGCAATCCAGCTCAGGCCAGTATAAGCTTGAGTTCTGCTGCACCCAGTGACTTAATGGAGGAAGGAAGCTACGCCATTAACTATTTCAAAATAACCTTCAAGGTTATTCAGATTTCTAAGAAGAGTCCATTTCACTCTTCCTAGATGACATAAGTTGTATCAATTTTTAAAAAGTTTGCATAAACAGACTTTTTATTGCTAAACAGTCACCATAGTTTCATTAATTGACAAGTTCTGACATATTAGATTGCTAGACCGGAAACAGCACTTTAAAATTCTTTCTTTTTAAATCCCTTCAAGGCTAATCTAAATAATTTTTCCAGTTTTCTTTCATTGTTAAGTAAATTTCAGAGATAACTAGTATGGTTGTATCTTGTCTCTACTGCTGCTCTTGGCTTTCCTAAGCGGCAACACAAAATTGATATTCTCATCAGTTGCACAGCCTCCCACAGGTTTCTGAATAGCAGCAGCAAAACTGAACAGTCTTGCTAACTCTATGACACTGCTGGCTAGCAAAATGAACCCTGAGCAGCAAAGGCTTTGAAAGAATCTTGAGAAACTGAGTTGACCCTGTAAGCTAAGGAAGGCCTCATTATATTAATTTACACTCCAGCTTGGGTTTGAAGGGTTATCTTCACAATCCAGGGGCTACAAAATTAGAATGTACAAATGTTTTCGGTTTTTGTCTCGAAAACAGATCCATGTTCTGTAAATACCTTTCAGACCCCTGATGTTTAAGGTATATGTAGGAGGTAATACTAATCTACTTAGATGTGACAATATTTAAACGAGCTTCTAGGCTAGGCCAATTTGGAGTGTACACAGATTTGTGATGAGGAAGTGTTTCTTCACTTTGCAATTCCTGTATGTTTTGGTGTGTCTACTGTACAGACACACTAGTCTCTACAGTCAACTTTTCCAAAAATTAGGGGTCTAATTGAACACAGAATCTGAAAAACAGGAACACTTCATGACCTATGCTACATACTACCACCGTAATAGCCAGTATTAGTATCATTTCTTTCAACCAAAAGCAAGCCTAACACCTGTTTCAAAATTAGGCATGGTGCTGAGCACACTTAACCTGCAACAAAAGTGATTATTGGTATCTTATGCCAACCCACTGTAAATCCCACATGTGAACTCTAAAGACTGTATATGAGTATTCACTACTCAATTCTACTTGATTCTACCCCTGGTAAGAAGGGAACAGGAGGAGGAGATCTTGTTGGTGGGGTTTTTCCTTCCCAAAACGAACAGTCCTGCAAATTAACATTTGGTTGCGCTCCAGGAGCTTGGAACTCCTCAGCTTTTTGTGCCTGATATCAGTCATCAGCTATGTCAGCCCTGAATTGGTCAGGCAGTTGGACTAGATGATGGTTATAGGTCTCTTCCAACTGAAATAGTCTATAATTCTATGCGGGGGAACCCCCCAACCGATATGCTGCCCATAACAGGGACATTGGTCAGTAATCCACTTCTAACTTATCATAAATCAATTTAGAAGGCCTACCTGTCTCATTCAACAATTATTAAATATACCCAAGATTGTATTTTAAAACATTATCTCCAAGGCTGAACAGCTGAAATACAATCTCCAGTGTACCGAAATGCACCATTAGGAGAAGCTGCAAAATCATCTTTTACCCTTTTCTCTTTTTCCGGTCTTTCCTTATTCACATTCTTTCCTCTCCAGCATCATCTATCTTTCTGGTGATACTCTACTCCATAGTTGTTCATCCTACATATCCTAGTTGAGATGATGGCAAATAGGAACAGAGAGACACGCTTGATGCTTTGTTGTTGGGATTATCATAGGAGAAAGGAAGGAGAAATAGACTGGGAGATAAATAGGGTCACAAATCCAAAGTGTTCTCATCCTCCTATCCTCTAATTTGATTCCTAATTTGACCCCAACAGCAGCAGGAGATGGTTCCTATGCCTTTGCCATATATAGCTTATAAAAAGAAGCTACTTCAGTTTCACTTTAGTATTAAATAACAACAACAACAAAACAACTACCAAACAAACAAGGAAAGAGCCCAAAATCCAAACTAGTAACGTTATCAAATTAAAGGATGAAGGTATACAGAACTGTCCTATAGAAAATGAGTTTTCCTTCATTGAAGAGCTACTTTTTTTACATAATTGCAGTCCCAATTCTCACATCACTATTGTCATAGAATGCTTTCAAATCAACATAAGTGAAGCTCCAAGTTTATTAACACATGTAATTATTTTTAATGGAAGTACCATAGCAAGATTAAGATCCCAAGGACAATGTTTGGGAGGGAAGGACAGGAGAAGAGGAAAGGAATTTCTTGAAAAAGTTCAGTCTTAAAAAAAATATGTTTAAATGGCCTTTAAAGAGCACGAGAAGATTGAAATAAAACCAATTCAATTCTTAGTGAAGTATTTCTGTGCATCTTTGTCTCCCCCTCAAAAAAGGCACTTATTTTTGGACTGTTTTTTGAAATTCCTGTGCTGATTTAGCTGATACTGAAAGTCACCTATTAAAAAGTTGATTTATACACAGCTGCAGATAAGCAATCATATTGGGAGATGCCCATGTCTTTATAGAAAGCCCACAAAGCACATGAAACTTCCTAAGCAGATATGGGTAATATAACTAAGCTTTGTTGTTGTGGTTTACAGTGTTACCAACAGGAAGCCTCAATGGCTTCGTAACAGTCACTTATTCTAGAGAGAATAATCTCTACGGATAATACCAAGATCAGCCTTTAAAATAAAATATTTTATAACCACAAAACCAGAGAAATGTCAGGGATGATGCAGTAACGGTGAGAGAACCATTACTTCGGACCCAACAAGTCAAGTCTGTTACCCCACTCAACGCAAGCTTTTGTTTCTTTCCTGCTGTGTTGAGGGAAAGAGAGACTGCTGTGGTCCAAACGACTATAAGAAATATTTCTTTACCAGTAAACACTCTTCTGAACACTGATAAGAAGGAACCTGTATGCCTACTCTGCAGATTCACCTCCAGAGCCAGTCAAGGGGCCATTTGCACTACAGCTAGCAAGCTTTGCGTCATTCATAATTACATACTGTTGAAAGAACTACTAACCATTTGGCAAGCAGTGATTTAGGATATCAGATTCTGAAACAGTTATAGTGTAGGTGAGGCTTCAGTCTGTGGTCATCCATCCTTGGCTTTTTGAAATATAACCAGGTGAAAATTAACTCGGCAAGTCACTAAACAAAACCTAACTGTATTACTTTCAATAACTTTCACATGCATCCCTACTGGAATAAGTATAAACTGCTGTTTCTTGTTTTATATTAGTTGGATTTTAGCATAGTTTCTTGTAAGTGTGAACTAGTCAGCTGCCAGCAGTATTTAGAAGACAGTTTACGGATAATAAGTATACTGGAAACATTTAAGTTGTGACAACTAAGAGAAATGGGCTAGAATAAATCACGCTAACGATCATCTAGCTTTATCTATAAAACAAAGATCTAAAAAGTATGATTTGACTTCAGCAAGGACTGCCTGCTTTAAGAACAAACAAACATGACATATGCTGAAGTAAGTAGGTCACAGAACAGGTCACTTCTCCTGAACACCAGTGAAAACATGATTTCAAGCCTACTGTCCCAGAATCTGTAATTAGTACGAGCCATAAAATATTCCTTAAGCCAACCCTGCTACAGCATCTCTAGGAGATAGTCCAACTATCTTCCACTCTAATTATGTGAGCTGTCAGTCCCGCTAGATTAAAAAAGATGATTTAAGCCACTTGTGACAATTTGCTTTTGTGTCCAATAGCTTACACCTTCACTTTCCACCAATTTGTTCACTTGGCCATGTCCCTATTTCCAAAAAAAAATCCCACAAATTTTTTTTGCAAAACATTGCACTTGCAAGCAATAGCAAGTTTGTGAAATATTGCTAGAACAACTTGTACCACACCATCTGCTACATGTGGAGAACTGAGAAATCAGAGATCTGTCTGGGCTTTGAAATTTGATTTTTAAGTTAGTTCTAACATCTTTTGAAGTAACTTCATTTCAGTCTTACCTTCTTCAGACTATGTTCTCCTGCCTATGTGAAAAGTACATAGGAAATATATGTACGTCAGGAATTATAACGGATCAGTAGTCTGTGTTATATTGTCCCTTCCATCGAGTTGGTAGAGTCCTCTCATTTGCGAAATACAGTATGCAAAAATCCCAACATAAGACAAGGTATAAAAATGAGTATTGAATGCAACTGAATCTGCCGGAATAATTTAGATATCATGAGGAATGATGCAATAGAGAACACGTCTATAATTTCATGTTCTACAGAAGATGTTCCTCTAGACACTTAGCTGAACTACCCTTTATTCCCCAAATAATTAGTTAAGAGTTATTTATACATTATGGTCCCACAAGATTTCTGATTTACAGTACAAAGACTCAGGCACTGAATACAGTGATTATATTCCATCTACACAGGGCATTTACTGACAGGAAAGTCTGCAGGCAAGTAGCTCTGGCCCGAGCTTGCTGCATTTCACTGGGATGAAAAATAAAGAACATTTTAGGCGGCCTACAAAGTGCAGTTGTTAAACTGACCCTATTTTCTCTCCTTCTTTCCATTTTCCTGTATCCAGCCCTTCAGTTTCACTGAATTTCAAAGGGATAGTGTTATTTATGCTTCTTCCTATTTTAGAATGTTTTTATCATGTGGCATAGCACTCCAACTGCCTTAGGGGAGCTTTAATGATAATTTTATTTTTAAAAGTATAGGCTTATCTTGCCTGACCTTGATGCACATAGTAAAAGGTTGCTAAACTCCTCCTCTAGAAAACAAAACAGGGAACAAATGTCCTGCGCCTGCTGGATCAAAAGCTCAAGCGTGGCAGAGCCTTCCGCTACCCCAAAATATATCACCAAGGCAACTGTAGCAGTATTGCAAACAGGTATTGCAAAGGCTTCCTAGCCAGGATTTAAATAATCTGATTTTCCTGCAATGTGTTTTCTACAACACTCAGCAAGTCTTTTCAGAGATGAAAAGCATGCTAACACCATTCCAAAGAATATCTTGGTACAGTAGGCAGTTATCACTGCTCTTCAGAAAGAAAATGAGAGCATGTCACTGTTCAAAGGTCATACGAGGAGCCAAGTAGAGCCCATGCAACTTGGAAGTTGTTGGTTGTCATCAGTTGTACCCCTTCCCTCAAACAAACTACTGAAAGGATAAGGAGAGAACCTACTTCCCTGTTCTCTCCCCTGTTCCTTCTCTGAAAGGGAAAGCAAGCTCATTCTGTAATGGCTCCAAGTACTACTTATCTTTTCTGGTTGCACTGAACTGTGAGAATTTGATCATAACTAGCATTCGCTACAGCTTCTCCCTCTTGAGTTATTGTCCCTGTGGTACTAGTTAATTCTGATGCAGTGTACATGGGAACACCAGTGTTAGAATAATCCTTCTGTTTACACTCTTCCTTTCTAGTACATTACTAGCAACCAACATGCTTGATGATCCATTGCTTGCTTTTATAAGTCACAGATTACGTGCTAGGAATGCTCGCAATGGGGCACTTTGAAGCGCTAATTGCAAAAGGCTGCAAAATCCACAACTATCTCTTGCATCTTGGAGAACCCTGCTCCATGGCTAACAAATCAGATCAGTATATCAGCTTGCTTAGGACTTTTCTGCTCAACTATACAACAGTGCTCACAGAATTCAATACTATGATGACCTGAAGCCCCCAGGAGTCTAGGTGTCTGTTCTCATAATAGCATAGTGGGATGCCACAATACAGATTTCCCTGTTCTTTCCATAAAGCAGAAAACATCTTCAAATTCCTTGCTTCTTCCAAAAATACATCCTGAAGTACGTAGTGCCTGTACGCCTGTAGTGCTTCTCCTACACAACTGTAAAACAGCAAACACGCTTGGGACAAACTGGTTCAACTCAATCTCCCAATTTTTCAAGGGGAACTACACTTCAAGTTAGTTGCATAAAAATGCTTGTCTCAGGTTTTTCGTAGCCCAGCATAAGAGATTTTACATTTTATTGATTTGACACAACCTGTTCTTCAAAATCCTGTAGCAAAATGGGTCTGCGGCTGAAAACATTGTTTACTTCCATCCTTTTCATAAACAATCCAGAAGAAGCAACCCCTCAAAATGAACTTTGGCAAGAGTACTTAGTAAGGTTCACATCATTCCTGGCACAGTATAGTATAAAATCTGCCAACATGAGCTGAGGCAGAGATTTATGCTGGTAAGGGTCTAGCATCAGTCAACAGGTTGTCTTCCTCACATCGATGAATGTATCAAGGAAAGCCAAGGAAGGTAGATAATCCTGACTCATCCTTATACTGGATGGTTTATTCAGTGGTCCAAGAGTACTAGCCCGTAACCCTGTACTTTTTCCAATACTTTTCATACACTGTGAATACATATCTTAGAGACAGGATGGAAGGGTCAGGTTCAGAAAGAAATGACTAGGAAAGAGGAATGTGGATCAAGTAGTAACGCCAGCAACCACAGCGTTTCAGCAAAAGCAGCGCAGCACTTAAAGAAAGCTAGCAGAAAGCCAGGTTAAGTAAAAGAGGAGAACAAGGTCAGTAAATGAAAAATAAGAATAGAAGTTGAGAGGAAAAAAATTCCCTCAGACAAGGGGAGTCAGGGTCACAAGAACACAATTTCTCTGAGAAAGCAAGTGAACTCCAGATTCAGGAACGTGACAAAAATCTTTGGTTATTGCCCAAGACAAGCAATTAAATAGGTACCAAACTTTGACTAGCATTTGCTATAGATTATTAATAGTGAGTTGTTCACTCACTTCTAATAATTTCTGAGTCTGTGCATAGACTCAGGGAACAATTTAACACAGCTGAGGTATTCACCACGATGGGATGGGAGTTTAAAGCCTGCCCTGAAACTCTCAAAAACCCCACCCCTTTTACATAATCTAAAAGACCAAAAAGCTGTATCTTATTTTCAATAGACACATCTTCCTTTACAGTCTGCAAAGCAAATAACAGAAGCAACAAAAACCTAAGTAAAATGATATTCATTACCTTGCCGCTGAAGCAGATAATCTAAGCAATATAAATAGTAATTATTTTAAAAGAGACAATTGCTGTTATCACAGAGAAATGTTCTTTTTGTATGCCACTGAACAGTTTTATTCAGAAGGTGTTGCCTTTCCAGGCTCATTCTTGTTTCTAGGTCTAGGGAAGACAGAGCAGAGCACATAATTTGTCTATTTGGTATGCATGCTTAAGGAAGCTTTTTCTCTCCATTTCCCTGCCGCTACACATAAATAGTTCTCCCTACCTTCTACCTTTAAAATTTAGTAGGGCAGAGGGAGGAGCTAGAAGGATTTGTTCAGGATGCTGGAACTAAATTACTACTAAAACATGCAGCAATAAATGAAAAGATGCGCTTGAGTCAGTCTCAACTGTGTTATTCTGAAGTAACTGCACGTCCCCACATGCTGTACCATACTTCCCACAAACGTCCTTTCTGTCCTTGCTTTGTAAGACCAAGAACCAAACAGTCATCTTGGTACCAAAACACTAAAAGATAGTTTGTCATTAACAGGAGTGCTCTT
This sequence comes from Calonectris borealis, assembly GCF_964195595.1. NCBI lineage: Eukaryota > Metazoa > Chordata > Aves > Procellariiformes > Procellariidae > Calonectris > Calonectris borealis. The sequence continues at coordinate 32,164,959 of NC_134319.1, read as the reverse complement.
GCCTGCTAAGTCACACTTAGCAGTCTATACAGCAATTTTGCTCTGCTGCTAAAGACTTAAGACTTCAGCATACTGAAAGAAGAGGGGTATATGCATAACTTCTGAAATCTGCTCCCAACATTGTGAATTTACTGTATTAGTCTATTTTATAGACTGTTTCTGCCAAAGCGCCTTTTAAAGTACAAAAATACGAAGACGACAAAGTAAAACATGAAGTTGATGATACTACAGTTGAAAGATGCAATAAAATAGTAATCCTTAGTTTTAATTGTAGTGATAGCAGGTCAGGCGTTTCAGCAAGCAGAGTGTTCTGTTTTGGTTTTAAAGTTGATACTGCTCCCTGAACTTAAAAGCTGTGATAACACTGAGATTTTAAGAACCAGATTTAGTGCTGCGCTCTTGTTTTGATAGATACTTTTGTGTCAGCAGTCACAGCAGACGATATTTACATTTAGACTGCTGGTTGCGTGTTCCTTAATCTTTTTGCCTATGCTCATTCTATTGAGCAAAAGAAAATATGTATTGTCAGAAGCAGCCTTGCTCTATAAACACTGACATCTCTCTCCACCGAAAGCCAAACCAGCCAAGCTCTCTGTAGCAGATTCAGTTCTTTAGAATTAGAGACGCATCCACGCATCTATTCCCAACATGCTTGTCAAGGCAGACAGGTTTCAGCTGATCATACCTTCCAAAACTTGTGTGTTATATTAATGTGTTGCCAAATAAATATAATAAATAAAAAAAACATAGTTATAAAGAGGGATTTGAAAGCTCCTTCTAAGAGAGATTACAGAAACTAATCACGTCGCATTAAACATTTCCGGTATCAGTTTACAGCAGTAAGAATAGAAGTGGACAGGCAAAAACTTCAACGGAGAATCAGACAGCAGCTATAATACCCCAGCCAAAACAAAATCACTTGCTCTGACAGGAGCTATATAGCAACAGAGACTTATAGATCCAGAAGGGCAAGTTATAAGTGCTTCAGCAAACAGAAAGACAACGCACATGTAACGTTTACCTTTGTAAACAAAATCGGAGCTGTAAAAAAAACCGCTGCTGTGACAGCTACCAAGCACTGCAAGTTCTGATTCCCGCTGGTGACTGCTGTGGATGGCGGGGAGTCGCCGTCCCCAGCTGCGGGGAAGTTTCTCCGGCCCCGAGCTCGCTGCCAGGCTCCGGGCTGGGCCGAGGCAAGCATCCCCCGGGACGTGGCAGCAGCGGCAGAGACTGCCCCGCTCCCCCGCCTGCGAGAGGCGCCTCTCCTCACCCCGGCAATTCCCGCAACATTCCCCTCCCCCAATTAAACCAACAACAACAAAAGCGGGACGGGAGGAAAGGCGATCTCGTCCCCTTCCCCCGAGCCCCCCCATCCGACCCTCTGGCGGGGGGCGAGCGCAGGCGGCCGCCCCTGTCCCGGCCCCGGCCCCTCCCGCCCGCCGGCGCGGCCCCCGGCCCGGCCCCTCACCGTGCTGGGTGAAGATATTGAAGCCTCCCTCGGCGGTGCGCCCGGCCGCCTCCCGCCGGCGTCCCGCCGGCCTGGCCGCGCTGCTCCCCCGCAGTCCCCGCGGCTGCTGCTGGTGCTGAGGCGGCGGCTGGTGCTGGAGCCCGGCGCCCGGCTCCCCGACGCGGCCCACCTGCTGCCCCATCGCCGCGCTCCCGGCCGCGGCCCGCGCTCACATGCCGCCGCCGCCGCTCCCCGGCCCGGCAGGCGGCCTCCCGCTCCTCCCCCCGGCGCGGCCCGGCGGCTCCCGCCTGCCTCGCCGCCCCCGCCGGCCCCCGCGGCGCTCCGGCCTGGGACTCACGGACTCGCCCCCTCAGCCCCCGCCGCCATCTTAAACCACAGAGCGCCGGGAGAGAGGGGACAGAGCGGCTCCCGCAGCCACCTCCGGTCCTCCCAGGGAGGCCGCCCACCCCGCCCCCGCTACAGTCACACGGGCAGCGTGGCCGTGGCGGGGACGGGGAGCACGCACAGGCGTGGGCTGAGGAGCGAGACCCCGGGTTTCTTGCCGGACTGCGCCCTCGGAGGGTTCTGCCGCTTTGGCCGCGGTTTGAGGCCAGGTGCGGGCGACCCGACCGAAGGCCCCAGCCCCAAGGCTGCCTCGCTCATGGGGAAGCTGAGCCCCGGCCCCCTCAACGCACTTTAGCTGTAGGCTAAAGCCGGGCTGGTTCGCCCACCAACCCGCGAGGTGTGAAGCCAGGGTCGCGTACCCGGCTGCAGAAGAGAGCGGCGGTGGGCCTGTCCCGAGCCGCGCACATCTCCTCCGCCATGGCTCACCAGGCCCCGGGCGAACTCCCCGGGCTCCCACCGGGACCTGCTCTCCTGGCCAAGGGTGTGGAGGAAGAGGAAGGCAGGGCTGTGTGAATAACATCAGGCATGTTGGTGGTCAGGCGCGGTTGGCAGCAGCGTCTCGTCACCGGGTGCCTGAACGTACGCTCTATTCCGTAACTGATTGGTAAACTGTCTTGTTTCGGCTTCTGTAATATTAGCATAAGGTTCTCCAAAGCAGAAGGGAGGAGGTTTCATCCTGAAAGATAATGGTGCTTGTTGTAGTTTCGAGGACGTAGGCACATGGAAGTATTTTGCTCTCCGTGCTAGCTAGCATTTCAGCAATGCTTCAGCAATGTTGCCTCATCGTGGATGAGCCGCAATGCCACTCATCTCAGATGCCCTCACCACATCGCTGAGAACTGACATGACAGTGACAAATTGGCTTGGTAACACTCAGAGCCAGCCAGCTTCCAAGGAGCCACAGCGACCTGTGGCTGGACCAACCTTTGTGTGGCTGTCCTGGGGTGGGAAGGTGAGAATTTCCTCTCCGAGCTCCATGAAAGTCAACTTTCTTGCATGAAGTTACTAGCTACAGGAATTCTAAGGTCGTATTCTACCTTCCTGGGGTCATGAGGTGTTACCAAAATGCTATCCATACCGTCAAATGCACTCAAACTGCACCCTGCTGCAATAATAATTCTGCCTAAAATAGGGGTGGCTCATCCAGCTGGGCTGGTGTGTACTCTGACACAGGCTGGAGTAAATGGGAGTGAGGAGCACGTGGAGCCAGAAATGCCTTAATTCACTAAATTAATGGACTAAGAACATCGGGGAGATCAGGAATTACAGACAGGCTTGCTAATAACACACAACAAAACAGTTCTTAAAATAGCGCTGGGAACATTTGGGGTGTAGCATGGGGTACGCATTGCCAAGTCCGGGACCTTGTATAGACATGGTTATGTGTATATAAGTAGAGGGTGCCTCTGCAGGATGGACAGTCTCGGGCAGAACTGGCCCACATGGGTAAACTCTGCAGTGGAGATATTTCCTGGTCTCATTCCAGCTAGAATTTGCAGGGTTTGGCATTTATAAATGGTTTGCCTTGTAAACAAAATATATGTTCTCTGGAGACTGTAGAGAGACAACAAACATAGAACTCCCTCGTGCCATTTGCAGTTGCCATGTGGGATAGAACCACTCTTTAAAAATCAACAGAAATACTATTTTTCTTTCCTAATGCCTTTTACTCGCTGATCCTAAAGAACTATCCAGAGGAAGGCCATTAGCATTTTAAAAGAAGATGCCGGAGTCAAGAGACTATTATACGGAAGTGCACTAAGGAGAATTGGGTTTAAAGACTGTTCTTATTCCTCAGATCTCATGAAATCCCTCATTCTCTCTACCAGCAGCTTGTGCACATATAGCAGCTCGCTGTGGGTTACGTTAATGTCCGACTGCGTGGAACTTGTCTGACACACAGAAACATCTTAACTGGGGATGGAGTCAGGCAGGGGCTGTCTAAAAAGGCGTGTTGCAAGGGGAAGAGGGCTGCAGCATGGTTGCCATTTGCTATTGTATAATAGTATTTTAGGATGATGCTGTACCCTATTAAAAAAGCTTCAGAACCAGTGCCCCAGCCATTGCTGGTTGTGTGCTGAACAAACCCCACCCTCAGACTGTACCCTACTTGGTCCTCTCAACAACATTGTTGATATGGTATCATATAAGCAGGGGATGCCGAGTCCTGTTTGGTGGCCACTTTTCTAGCGTGTCTGCTAGAAGAGCAATGGGGATATAAACAAACTCCCCAAACTGAAAATGACTTTGTGCTACTGAGTCACTGATGACACTGAGTTCCTTATTGTTAAAACGGGGGCTAATAAGTATTTACTTCACAGAGTGTCATGGTTATTAACCACGCAAAGATTACAAAGTGCTTTGAAGAGGTAAAATCTGTATCAATGCTACCTATTATTATCAGCTGTGATGTTATCAGCCTCATGTAGTGTCAGGAATAGGTTGTTTTTCAGAAGGTAATTTCTTTTGAAGAGGTCTGGCACCGTGCATTAATGAGGCATCAGTAACAGTTACTGTCCTCCTGGCGATTTTGGGCTTCCAGTCAATCTGCCATCTCATGAGCTGTTCGAGTAAGGGATAAAAAGGACCAAGGAACAAAGGCAGCATTGAGGTTACAGTAATGTGCCTGACGAGAAGTGTGATATTTCTAGAAACGCTTCTGAACTGACTTTAAATATTCACCGTATATCCATTTCTTGAAGCTTCTTCTAAGGACCGACAACACATTGCTCCACATCCACAGTGCGCTCCAAAAATCATACAATCAAGTAAGTGCTGGCTGAGCAGGCTTACGTGTTCAGCATTACATGTCACGAGCGTGCTGCTGTCATCTGCCTGACGTACAGGTTCTGTGCCAGAAGCCGCCTGTGGACAAATTGGAAACTCCTGAGCCTAACTAAGTGTTGAGTCAACTGGGCAGTTTCTCTTTGTAACTTAGGGAAATTAACTAGCAGTACTCCATTGGTGGCTTGAAAATTAATTCTAGGAGTAATCTTTGCTCTTCTTCCAGCTCATATACCTTCTATGTGTCAAAGCTACATAGAGAAGCAGATTTGTCTTAAACATTTGGGACACGGATGGTATTAAGATATTTGTTAAGTGCGTAGAACAAGAAAGGCCTGATCGAGGCATTTGGAGAGTTCTCAAGCGTAAGGGATACAAGTGCATAACATGTCAGGATTTTTATGCTTTTATTGCGGTATCAGAACAAGTTTTGGAGCTTAGGACAGCTGTAACTCCCCTGGGGTGTCTGCAAAGGCAATGTGTAATGTCCACTAGATGGCCCGTGGCATTGCTGCTCAGCGTCCCTGAGCACCCCGGACTTCCCCTGTGTGAAAACCAGGCAGCCACCTCTTACTGGAGGGGTTCTGGGGAAAGACATTAAAAAAAAAAAAAAGAAAAAGAAAGATTTAAAAATCTGATAAAGGCTTCGTGACACAAGGTTAGTTACTTTGCAATAAACATTGAAAGCTTGTAAGCGCTGAGCCATTTCAAAGGAGAATGTCGTTTTTTGGTGCGACATGTACAAGCACTCACACTTTCATCTCTGCTTGACAGCTCTTAAAATGTACTGTCTGCACAGATCTTTCATGGCCCAATAGGTAGTGTTTCAGTGTTGTCTTAAAAGTTATTTCAAATCATTACTATGATTTACATTAGAATTTATATACAGTGCGTGCAAGATAGCTTGGGGTACTCACATACCTGTTCAATGAGAGTCTATGAACATAAAAGCTTCCTGGGGAAGAACGGTTTTCTAACAGATTTTGCCCAACAGCACAGAAGGGTTCACATGCAGCCCTTGACAGATGAAATTCCCCTGTTAATAACTGTTCTTTCTTTCACCATAGCTAAAATAAAAACTCCACACACACACCGCCCCAAATGCTGCATCCCACTACCCAACTCAGCCCTTTCCTCCGTGCGACCAACCTTTTGTTACCTCTTTGATGCTGCTTCAGCATTATCCTCATTCAAACCGCTCTTCTGAGACTGCCAGCTACTAGTCTAAACATTGACGCCTACTGGGAGAGCGAGCAAACGAAGGGCTCTGTGCGGAGGGAGGAAAGGGCCTGGGTGTATGGTGTTGTAGCGGAAAAGATGAATGTGTCTGTGTGTAGAGACAGCATCTCAGGCATCCCAATTCTTCTTTTATTTGGTCCTGTGTTTTTGTGTTAGGTATTCTGTGTAACTAACCACCCTCAGGGATCATAACTGTCCTTGTGTACATATCTGTTAACTGTAAACAGCAACACATTAACTGTGCTGAGGTTTTGCAAGAACTATACCCACCATGGTATAACCCATAACCTTTTCACAGCCTCCATCAGAGTAAAGCCAGAGATGGGGAGACAGGGAATGAGAAGATTATAGGACTTCTTCAGTAATCGTTTTCCTGTCTGATATATTTCTGTAAGTACTAGAGCTGCACCGCCCTTCCCAAGCATCTGTTTAAGGCACGAAAGGTTGTAGAAGGGTACGCTAATAAGAACATTAAGAATGTTGTTTGTTTGCCTTTTTCTGTGGAAAATGTTGCCTCTACCAAACAAAAATGATGAGAAGTCTCTGCATCTGCTGGGAATTGCAAATTAGTACTCAGCTTGCACAGTGTGATCACTGATAAAGTACATTTGCTGAGGTAATATGAGGTCCCTTGACAGCGCTGGCGATGATTCAGGCTTTTAGGCATTCGTCTGCAGGTGGGTCAATAGGAGTGTTTTCCCACCAGAGCTCCAGTGTTGCCTTAATTCATGTTTAGGAGCGTAATTTTTTTGGTTCCGAATTTGAAATCTTACTGGCTCATTGGACAGTGAGGGGGTTCCCTAGTTTGCGGATGGAAGCTTTTCTTCCTGTGTTACCTGTTTTCTCTCCCTGAGAGGTTTGCAGCCAGAGAGCTGACATTTAGATAAGGGATAGCAAATGCTTCAGAGCACAATGCTATACTGCAGTACCTCCATCAGTGCCTCTGAGACCGACCTCATCCCACCTTAGATTCCTCTCATGACTACTGTACTGTATTTGAATTAGAATAACCACCATGATAACCCAAAACAAAATAAAGGCTACATTAGCCAGAAAGAAAAATTCTTTATCTTGTTTTTCTAAGACGTGCAGCTAAAATAAGATGGAATTAGAATCGTAGAATCATTTAGGTTGGAAAAGACCATTAAGACTCCGGACTTAGCAGTACTTCCTCTCTATGCTCCTTGCTTCATGTGCTAGTTTCCCCTTACACCTCCTTCACCTCTACCTTCTTGCCTCCTCACACTGTCACTCACGCTCAGAATACTTTGATAGCCAGTGAGTTCCTGGCACCTTCACTTCCCTTTTCTAAATCATACTGAAAACCGTGTCTTCCAAAGTTGCCCTTGTTACAATACTTAATCGCTCTGTGATTGTACTCCTGGTATTGTTTTGAGTTGTACACACTTCTGAATTTAGTCTTTTATCATGTAAGGAACCCTGAGGGTACAACTTCTTGCAGGATTGGTGCTCTGTGTTATAAATTTAGGATGGCGGGGATCCAGCCTTGCTCTGGACCACTTTGGCAAATGCCCATGTGCCCTGGCCATGAATGGTGCCATGGTCTATGCAATGGTCCTAAATAATTAAATCACTTTTAAAAGTCAAAGTTTGGTCTAAAATATTGTTATTGTTTCATTCTACAAAGTCCGGATAGATTCTTCCTTGGCAGGCTTTTTTATTTAATTATGCAAGAATTGTAAGTGATTACTTTATCTTTCAAATGACATTGTGTTCCTGCCTCACACAGTTGTATAGTATTAAATAGCCCTGCTTTTCAGCTTCCAGCTTTAATGTTATTTCTTTAAAAAATGCTCAGTAGCGTGAAACTACTCTAAAGAAAAACGTAATTGTACAACTGAAGCAGGGGAAAGCATCAGGGTTTTGTAAGATGCTTCTGTGAACGCGTATGTATGTATGTGTGCACAGAATAGACTGGTACCCAAGACAGCAGCATATACATTTGTAATCAAATCTCACTTAAATTTAAAACTTGTTCCTTCTGTTAAACATGCAAATATTTCTGTTCTCTTTGCAAATTCTTCCTCTCTGCTCATTACCAAACCTTTCAGAAAAGACATAAGCCCAAATCTTCTTCTGATCAGGCTCTTAATGTGTTTTGTGTGGTCTTTATTTAGACTGTAAACTTGCTGAAGTAGGAAATGTCTTGTAAAAAAACAACTACACTGTCTCATTTCACATCCAAATTCTTCTCCCATACCAGCTGCGTGTGTTTGCCTAGCAGCAAGTCTTCTGTTAATGAATGACTTGTTCTCATTAGCTTGTCAGGCTGGATATGTAGCCTGTAGTTCCCACTCATACAGAGCAGCGCTCCTTCCCTTGTAGCTTCTGGTAAATCAAACAATGAGATATACAAAGCCTCGTGTCTCTGAGTCTGACCTTTGTACTTTTAATCATTAACTAACACAGAATGCCAAAATAAAGTAACTATCTGGTGGTTAAATATATTTAACATAAGCAGAGTCCTATGGACTGCCTGGTGTGGGGATTGTTGCAAGCTTTACCATCGGCTGCCACTTCTAAGCCTTCTTTAAAAGAGGGGAAAATTAATTCCCTGATCAGCAGAGCCAAAGGAGTGGCGCTCGATACATTTGTTTTGCGAAGCTGAGGTCCACGGTGGATTCTCTGACACCTCAGAGGTTTTCAAAACGCGGCCCTGAGCAGCCTCATCTAACTTTGAAGCTGGCTGTGCTTTGAGCAGGAGACTGGACTAGGTGGACTCCAGTGATCCCTGCCAACTTAAATTCTTATTCTAATAAAAGTTGAGTTCATCTTCAGGTTTCCTCCATTCAGAGCATTAATTAAGACTCTGTCCTCTAACTAGGCTGAATTTTTCACAAAACTCATAGGAACTGAGTATTTCTGGAACCTCTGTCTCTCCATCTGATTTGCGTAAAATTGGCCAACAGGTTGAAAAGTTACTGGGAGGTAAAAGACAGCTGGGGCAGACAGAGAGACACTCCCTTCCCCACACACATAGGACAACTGTATAAGCCTTGTTTTCTTAAGAAAACCTTTCTTCCCTTTATGTTTGTGCAGAAAACTTGTCAAGTGTGCATCTAATGAGGCCTGAAGTCATGCTACATACTCCCAGCTGCAGCCAACCTGAAATAATACCTCCCCAGAGCCAACAGCACATTTCATACAGCTGAGGCATTTACTGTGCAATCCGAACTATGTGGAGAAGTTGAGACATTTAGGAGTGAAACCCGGGCATCTTCTTTCTGGTGGTCTGAGATTATAGCGTTGTGCTCACACGAGCGTGTGTGTAAGTCTGCCTGGTGCCTTGTCCGTCTCTGCCAGCAGACACGGAAGTATGTCTGTTACCTCTGCGTGTCATCCTCAACTTTCTCATACCCGAGAGCGACAGAAAGGGGAATTTGACCTCAGCGTGCTAGAGACCGCCTGGCTGTCTGCCTTTCCCTTTTTGTCTACTCTTTCTTAGGATGCAGTCACACTACAAAATTACCTTGAGTCATCTGTCTTGGAAGTTTTTCCCATGGGTTGCTTGTGATAAAGGGCAGACATACTAGGCACACTAATAATCTGTTCTGCTAGGGGAGACGCTGGTACGGCGTGAATCCACTGTGGATTATATGTGCTTCTGAGATTTCCGTCTACCTGAGCCAACTTCACATCCCTCCCCAACACCTCTTCTGCAAGGGACCAGTTCTATAGCTTCAGTCTACAAAGCTTGCCTGATCAGCCGAGAGACTCCTTTAGCAGCCATGGCAGCAGATTATTCTGTTTCCCTTTCTCCCAGTTTGCAGAGAACACACCTATCTTCCTCTGCTTTTGATGGCCCTGGAAAACATTACTTCTGTGTTCCTGGGAAAGAGCTTCAGAGCACTTCTATTTTCTGCCTCACAGGGAAGCAGAAACTGTGAAATTATCAGCATCCTCTGTTTGTATGTTCCCTGGAGCTGTTATACTGCACAGTCTGAAATAGAGATCCGGCCTCAGGGATTTGCTAATGATGCATTCAGTCTCAGCATGGCACATGCTCATTCCTGGGGAGTTACTGAGTTAGCATTTATAGACCTACACTTCTCTGTGTAGATGAAACCCTCTGATTTTCCCTCAGCACTGAGGTCTTGCGCGTTGGATTCTCTTCTCATGACAGCTTACTTGGAATGCCACCAGAAAGCTTTCAGCCTGGATCCTTCCTCTTAAAATCAGAGACTACAGTAGCATCAGTGATTCTTGCATAACTTGGTGTCTCATCAGCAGGCAACAGTCAAATGAGGTCGTTAGACACAATTTCAAAATAATAAAACAAAGACTTCTGTGCTGAAGATGGGTGATTGTTGTTGTGGGCACTGGAAGCCTTTTGCAAGTGGGTCAATAAGCTCACGAATAGGGAGCAAGGGAGCAAGCAGTCGGTGAGGAAAGCACAAGTGGAAAAACTGTGGGGAGTGAGCACTGCTGGTTGTTTTGATGGTGCCAGCGTGGGTCCCTACTGTAGACAAATGGCAGTGGTAAAGGATGAAGTGAATTCACTTGAGGTTTACCCTGTTCTCTGGTTGGTTTGTCAATTCATGTTTCTCCAGCCACTTTATGCAATGAGTATTCTTTTGTGTGGGCAAGGGTTGAACTAACAGGAACACTTTCACTATATTTCATATTACTTGCTAGTGAAGACAAGACCTCTCTTGCATGACCTACATGCCTGAACTCAGAATCCCTCTCCTGGGCCTGCCATCTTCAGATTTAAAGCCTTTAAACAAGCTCAAGTTTTCATCTCCTCATCCATATTTCCAAAGCATGTAAGCCTCAAGGCACTAGGCCAACAACGGAATAGTGCTGAGCACAAAGATGTTTTTGTAACCACATCAACTCAGCCCAATGCAGATCAACTGCAGCAAACCCGGCAGATTGCTTCACCTCCCAGTGTAGTTCCATTATAACCTCCCATTTTTGCTAGTCCTCAGCTGATAGCAAAAGCTCCTCTTTCAGCTTTGTAACTCTGACTTTTATTTTTTTCATTTTCAGTGAAATGCTGTTGAGAGCTGCCAGAGACTCAGCTGTGACATAGATCTATCTGAATTCAGGGTTTTGGAAGTGTTCCTTCACGCTTGTCATCTCCTGCAATAAGCACTGCATTGTACCAAGTCTGTACATTCTTTACTGCTCTACTTGTTGCTATGGCCGGAGGTGCCAAGTTTCAGTCCGATTCTTTTGGGAGACTAGACAGAAATCTGGATTTTTTTTCTTTCTGCTTTGTTTATGCTCCTGGCCCCTACAGTGTTCTGCCTTACTATCACCCGAAACTTCTTTCCAAGGCAGGAAGGTTGCAAGCCATTGCCCTCTCCAGTCTCTCAACTTGTATAACCAGCAGCGGTCCCTCCTTGGCCTGAATCATTGCGGCAGAGAAGCGAACACATGGATGGATTCCCTCTCTAGCCAGGTGTTTCCAAAATCAGGGAGAAGCAGAAAGGAACAGATGGGAATGGCCTCGAGCAGAGAAGAGGGAAGTTTTTGGCAGGGGAGCTACAAACGCATGGCGTTGTCGGTCCGTATCAAGCTTGGGAAAGGCTCTCGCAGAAGGGAGAGCAGCAGGACGCGCTGCCTCATTGCCATGGAAACAGCCAAAGAGCTGGCTGGGCAGATTTAGAAATGTCTCCTGCTTGGGACTACTTTCAGTAGATGTCATCTATCTTTGCAGAGATTAAAACAAGGTGGAAAAGAGGAAATGCCCGACACTGAAAGCTGAAAACGTGTTTTCTTTCTTGGTTTACAACGGAGAGTCAATCTTCCATAGCTTTATGAAGATATTTGTTCTCCTCTGAGAAATATGTCCTTGTTTTGATGGGGATTATTTTTCTCCATGTCCTCCTATTTTTGGGGGTCTTTCATTACAAAGATCAACCACTTTTGGCATTATGATTCTAGCTGCCATTTTGATGCTCCTGTGTGCATGGGTGTTCCCCATGTGTCTTGCAAGCACACTAGCCACCTACATGACATTTCTCTGTAAGACCTCTCCTTGATTACCCTAAGGGTCTCATACTCCCTCTGAGAGACTCATCTGTTCTCACTGTAGCACCTCAATGTTTTTTTCCCCACACTTTTCAAGTCCAATATTTTCCCACAGCCTCATAATGTTATTTTTAAAGACAGTCTAAAAGATTACAAAAAAAAAATATATTAAAGCTCGTGTATGAAAGCCCTGCCCTAAGAACATGCTTCTGTTTCTACAACTGGGGAGTGGAGAAAGCCGTGGAAATCTCTCACATTAGAAAAGTGAAACGGTTGATTACTGTGCATAGAAAGTTATTAGTCCCCATAGCCTGCATTTTGCAAAGTACAGAATAGGTAGGACTGTACGATTACCTGCAAACAACTGTCTTGGGAATCATCCTGGACCAGTCGTTCCATAAGCGCTAATTCTCTTCCATGTCCATCAGCAGTCAGCGTGTTTATACTGTAACAACCAAATGGGAGACGATGAAACGGTAGAAAATACTGGCTTACACTGTTTTCTCCACCTAAGCCCCTTAGCAGCTATGGAGAGAGCGATAGCAACAGCAAATAGTATTTACTTCGGAAAAAGAGAAAGTATTTTTATGAAATATGGAGAGGAAGAGATTACTACTATAGAGTAGTAAGCAGTCATTAAACTGGGTGTAAAATGTCTACTCTTCCACCTGCTGTGTCTTACCTTCACAAGGAAGGGTCCCAGCTGTGTAACACAGCTGGCAATCTGTGGAATCACAAGGAACATGTACAGTTGCTACTGTAGGAATGGGAAGGAGATGCTGGCCAAGTTCCGTGCTGCGTTTCCACAAAAATATTTAGAAAGCCCTTATAAGCAGGAGAGTCAATACTAGCAACTAGACCTGTTTGTTCTGGAACTAATCTCTCTGAAGTCACTCTTCCAGGGCTGACTGCACATTTAATGCTGTGTGTTCCTGCTGAAACAACTTCAGAGACCCTCGCATTGAGGCAGTTCAATATGTTCATGCAATTTTAATAAGCAGCAGAATATGCTGCAAAATAAATCTGAGATTGGTTTGAGCTGGTGTCACAAGGAGAATGATGATAATGTATAATGTGGGTGGGACCCAGGTGAAATTCTTTCTGAGCCTAACAGAAAGAGAAAGCTGGTGTGTTGCAGAGGGTAAAAAACAGTTTCAGAAAACACAGTTCAGCTTAGCAGGGTTAGACAGTAGTTATACCTATACAGATTCAATACCTTTCATGATTTGATGTTTAGCCAGATTGGAAGGATCTTCTCCTTTTTAAATATACTGAAGAAATAACCTCCACAATTTAAACAAACAAAAAACCAACTATTACACCAGCCCAGCTGGCAAGATTCATTGTATTAATTCAAAATGGTAAGAAAAGGAAAAATTATTTGCTCCTCAAAAAATAACCCAAGTTGCCCTTTTCAGCAATGGAATCACAGCAATTAAGTTGGCTGTTGCACCTCCTGCTTGGTTGTGGCAAGAAGCTCAACACTGGAATTTCTGAGCTTGGAGAGGAAGCCAGCAACCTGCTGGCTGGCAGTAGGGCTTCATTTTTTTTTTTAAAGGATGATTTCAGTTCAGTAGCAAAAAGCATTGTGATGTTTGAGTAAGGATACCACTGCCCTCTGCCGAGAGAGATGCCATTTGTTTCTTTCTGACTGTTTCATCTGCCGGCAAAACCAGCAACTTCATTGCTTGGAAAGTAACTGCGTGAGGAATTGCTTGCTGAAGTCTGAGTTTAATTCCTGCTGCTTCTGTCTTTCCTCCGAAGTTTGCTGATCTGAATCTCTTTCACCAAATATTTTGAAAACTCTATGCCTCATACAAAGTAAAGAGGAGCAAGGGTAATTACACGCAAAATCTTGGCAAGAGGATAGCAGGAACTGTGAAAACTTGAACCGGAGTTTTTAAAAAGCAATCTTTATGATTTATAAACACTTCAGGCATCCTCAACAATGTGATATCTGCTGGAGCTAGTTTTCGGTTTTCCTGCCAAAATTCAATCATGCATTATCAGATCAGGCTGAAGTCCTCTACAGTTTCTTAATTTTTTTTTTTCTTTTTTAACTGCAGTACTTGCCTGACTGAGTTTTGGCCTCAGTCTTACATCCACACCATTTTTTCTGGTTATGCAAAAATGGAAGCTCATTGCTACATTTATAACCAGCTTTACATTATAGTTCTAACATTACTGTCATTTTGTTATTTTTTTTTAAAAAGGAAGAAAATTAAGTGAAACGTAACAATATTTTTAACCACTTGAGGGAGCTCTTTCATTTATACATTAGGATGTTGCTATTGTGCATACATATTGGGAAATTATAAACCATACTTATAGGACATACTCATTATAGGACATACTACACTTTATTGAAATATGTGAAAGTATTGAGGCTCTCGGGTGACTGACTTCAAAGCCCAGATAGAAGTTTTGAAGGAATTAATCATTCTGGTTAATAAATGCAGGCATCAGAAACAGCCAGAGCTACTTACTCCCTGGGCTGATTGACACCAAAAATCTTAAAATAGAAAATAAATTAGAGTTACACAGAATTAAAAGTAGGCAGCGTTAATCACATCTATTTTGCAGCAGCGCTAAAAATGACAGAAAGGAACAGGACGAGGCAGAGATTTTATAGAGGGGTTGTGAAAGCCTCAACCCTCTGCCTCGCCTCCCTTGCCGTCCCCACCTCTCCGTAACACTGGCCAGTGCAGTGGCCATGCTGCTGCCACCTCCCCAGTGCCTCCCCTGGGCTGCACAGACCCACCAGTCATCGTGCGGACGGATCCGTCCACCCTGGGCAGCACGTATGCGTTAACAGCAAAGGCTTTTCTTTACGCTCCCCCTGAGCTGATAGGCATAAGGCAGGCTCAGCCAGCGACCGCTGCATCAAGCATGTCTGCAGTCACCAGTCGAAGTGATGGTACATGATGTGCACGTGAGATCTGTAAATCGTTATGCAGACTGCATAACTGGGGGGCGGAAATAGAGGAAGAAAGAAAAAGAAAGGAGGGAAACAAGCAGTGCTGCAGAAATCAAGTTGCTGCCTGGCACTGGGTAGGTGAGAGCAAGTAAAGCTTAAGCGAAATGGGAACGTCCACGCAGTGATTCAGCCAGGAGTGCTCAGGAACGGTTGTGGTTAGGCAATCATTGAGCAATGCAACCCATAGGATTAATGTAAAGCATTCTAGAAAATCAAGATTGCAAGCACCGTGGTGACAAGCAAAGTAAATCGTGTAGCTGATGAAACGGTGAAGACAACAGCAGACGACGGGCGTGAGTGGCAGAAAGCAGAGGTGGAAATGCCTTCTTCCAATTTCTTGTGTAAAGGATGGGAAGAAAGGTAGCAAGAGCAGGCACTTTGCTTTTCACCCTCGGTGAGCTGCAGGTAAACAGCCTCCAAACAGAAGGGAAGGTAGGCTGTGAAACAGCTCTGCTAGGGAAAGCGAGAGACCAGGGAGGGAGCTAAGTGCCCGTCACGCTGCGCTGCTTTGGCCTGGGAGGTTTGTCAAGAGGTGCTAATAAAATCTAGTGGCACCTATCCACTGCCTCTTTAAGGCAAAATAAGAAAAGCAAACTGGCTAGCTCTTTTCTTTCTTTTTACATGCACTTTTCTTTCTGTTAAAGGTATCTCATTTCCCACCACCCAGAGTCAGGACTTTACTAATTTGATGAAACAGTTTCATCAACAATTTATTGACCTTTAGGAAACTTTTGGAAGGTTTTTTTTTTTTTGCTTTTCCACTTGCTCACCCAGCCGATGCTGGCACCACAGAACAGTTCAGTGTAAATAGCTAGCACAGCATTTTCAGCATGAGGGCACCAGTGATCGTGTATAGCCTGACTTGAGAGTATCTCTAAGCTGCATTATGTTAAAATCGACTCCTTAAGAACAGGGGCAAAGTTATGTAAAATTCCTGGTGCTATCACCCATGCAGCTATTTGCATTTCAGCCATGATGGGGTTTTTAATTTTTTCTTTTAATTTTTGCAACAGTTTTCCTATTAAGCAGCATGAAAGATGGGTGGTGGGGTAATAGTATGAACACACATTGCAAACTAAATCTGTTTCAGACTTTTTCACTCAGTGGCTCTGTTCTGAGTCCCCACAGGTTATTTAGAACACTTCTGAATAGTTCCAGCAGAGTTACACATTTAAAAGAGTGTGTCTCGGGTATGTGTTGGTCAAAACAAATTTGTTTTATTAACAGGTCTGATAAGGTGGAATGTGATAGAAATGTTTTAATACCTCATCGTAGCTTCGTACCTTGGTTTGGGACAACCTTTCAAGGTGCACCTGGATATGTATTGTGCATAGCACAGCCCTGAAATTGTGGGGAGAAGGAGAGACACCTACTTGCCGGCAGGAAATTAGTGGCTTAGTTCTCCTGACTTTGGGAAAACTTCCCCATTTACGTGGTGAAATGCAGCTACTGAGAGGTTACTAGAGTTTGTTTGCCGGTGACGTGTTCCTGTGACTCACCGTCCATCACGAGCCTGTGTCTGCCTGGGGAAAGAGAGAAAGCAAGGCTGCAAACCCCAGCCTTTCACCCAGTTTTTGACCCTCTGCACTACAGATTGGGACTGGAACGAGACCTCCCCAGCCAGGCCCCCTTCTCGGCTCCCCCCCTTACTGGTGAGCTGCAGCTCACGCTCCCCAGGGCAAAACTTGTGAGGGTGAACACCCCCTTGCCACAAAACCCCCGCTTCTTGGGGACAGGGCGTGCTACTCAAGTCGGCAGGCACTCCATTTATACTTCCCTTTAAAAATATTTGCCCTTGCTCCCGTAAAGCCGTTTAGAAGAACCTCATGGGGGAGGACGCGCGTTTGTACCGAACCCCAGGCACCCTTGAGCAACCCTGCGTTCCTTCTCAAGGACGAGGACAGATAAAGCCGCGAGGTCCTCCAGGCCTCCCAGCCTTGACCTCTGGTCCTCCCAGTTCCTTGAAATAAGTTTTCCTTGTCCCGGGGGGGGGTGTGTGTGGGGAGGTGGGGGGTTCTCAGGGCGAGGGCAGGCCTGCCAGTGGGTGCTGACTGAGCCCGCCCAGGACCTCGGCCGGCGGCCGCGGTCGTCCCACGTCCCCGAGGATGAGGCGCACCTCTCCCTCCGCTTCACTTTCCGCCTCAGGAGCACCGGGATAAGGTGGCGGCGAGCGGCCCCAACCCGCCGCGCCGCCTGACAGGAAAGCCGGGGGGGCGGAGCGGGGAAAAGGCGGGAAACTGGAGGGGGGGGGGGAGCACTGGGGGTCGAAGGGGGGGCGCGCGCGCCCCACGTGCGCTTCACGTGCCGCCTCCCACCCCGCTTCCCGCCACCCCCGCACCGCGCGCCCCCGTCCCCTACCCCCGCGGAACGCCTCCCAGCCAATGGGCGGCGGCGCCGCTCCCCCCTCCCTCTGCGCGGTGACGTGCGCGAGCCCTGGGAAGGGGCCCTGGCGCGCGGGCGCGCGGCGGAGGCGGGAAGCGGCTGAGGAAGGCAGCGCGCGCGGAGGCAGCGGCTCGGCCGCCCTGAGGTGACGCTCCCGCGGGGTGAGGGCGGCCGTGCCCTCGGCCCCCGCCCGGCCCGCTCTGCGGAGCGGGTCCGCTCCGTCCCGCCGCTGCCGCCAGCGGCTTTAGGCCCGGCCCGCTCCCAGCGGCACCGGCGTTCCCCCGGCGCCTTGCCGCTGAGGGGGGGAGGCTGCGCGCGGAGCCCTTTCGCAGGGCCGTGCGGCGCCGGGAAGGGGGGCAGCGCTCCGCAGGCCTCCGGCCGCCCTCAGGGCTGGGGCTTGGGGGGGAGGGTCTCGTTGCTGGCAGCGGGCACCACCGCTTAACACTTCGGCGCTTGTTTCCAGAGAGTTAGTGGAGAAGGGAGCTGGCTTTATGGTCTCGGGTGTGCTCGGAGCCTCGGCAGTGCTTTAAGCTGCTTCCATTGTTAGCTGCAGGTTTTGGTCTTTTTTTTTTTTTTTTTCCCCCTCCTTCTCCTTCCTGCTGAGTGTTTTGCGCGTTGCGGTTGTACTGTGGAATGACCTTAACTTTGTTTGGGTACCTGCCTAGTTCGTGAAGAGCTCTGCTGATACCGAGGGTGTAGCACGCCGGGTCTGCTAGTTAACGTTATGCCCAAGGGCCAAAGGAAGACCTTGGAGATCTGAAAGGTGTTTGCCATAAGGTTATTATTTAGCATAAGCGGTATTGGAAGTAGATGATGTGCCCTCACTGTGCTACCAAGCCTTTTGAAATGCAAAGATGTACTTCCTATAGGGTGTTGCTTTTCTCCTAAGGCATGCTTATAATTACCAGTGTTTCGAAAGGGAAGATGGAGAAACTCAAGGTTTCCGAGACCTTTTACGAGTATCATAATGCAGTCATGCCTTTAAAATCAGGGAGTTTCTGCTGGGAAATCTGATGTGGGACGCATTTGTGGTTCTAGATCTCCTGCAAGTGCTCAGAGTGGGGTGAACGGAGTGACTGTTTACTAATTGTGAGGAGTGATTACCTTTTGTGAAGGGGGTGGTGAACATTTTGGAGTTATCCTGGCATTGTGTTGTGATTGATTTAGTTCTAGCGGAGATTAGAGGGAAGGTTTGATGCCTTCTTTACGCACTGATGTGCTGATAGTTGCTTAGGTACTGTACTGTTACACCTCTTGTCCTGTGGAAACTAGACTAGGAAAATGTTTGTTTTCATAGATTTCCCCTAGCACAGTTCTTGCTTCGTGTAAAAAAGGCTTTGTTGTGATCACTTAGCCTATCTGAATTGAGTAACTCTTTACGTTAATGGCTTTAAATTTTTTTTTTCCTCCCACACATGATTTTTCCTTCCCCCATCCTGCAACTCTTTCACTCCTTTCTGTTAGCCTTTCAGTCAGATACTCTAACCACTCTGCACTGGAGAGGAACCAATGCCTTCTTCACTTCTGGAAGAAGTTGAAAAGGGTACTGAGAAAATAATTAAACTTGTGGTCCTCTGTTAGGTCTGGAAAACCTGCACCTCTAAGGGCAGATGTGGCTCAGAGGAACAGCTTAACTTGGATCAGAAGGCAATGGAGAGGCTTGCTGGTGGCCCAGGGAGTAACTTGTTAGTGCATGAATTCATATGGCAGCTTGATTTTCCCCCTCCATTGCTCTGTAGACCCTGTTGTGTGATCAGAGTGTTCCATTCTTATCCTTTGGCAGGGTTTTGAGCATCTCTCTTGTGTAAGAGCAGAAAGATTGAAATGTTTGCCTGTCCAGGATCTCCACCTGATTGTAAGCCCCAGGTGGGCAAAATGTTCCTTTGCTCTCATGCTCTCATCATGTGGCAGTGTCTGTACTGGGAACTTTGTGGGAAGGCTGGGAGACGAAAAGGGTAATGTCTTCATGACGGTGACTGATTCGTGTTTAAAGGTGAGAGGGGTATTCAGGAGGGTTGCAGCAGTAACTGTGCACAGAGCTGGTAGAAGTGGGTATGTCCTGCTAGCGACCTTTCTGTGCCAGTGAGCACGGTTACTGTAGGAAGATTTGCTGTATTCTTGCCTGGTTCTTTCTGTTCTTCATGTAAATGCTTTTTACGTTATGTAAATTATGATAGTGTGAGCTCTCAGATGTTGTACAAAGCCAGCTGGGAAGTTTATCATTTCTATTGTCTTTGTTTTATAGCTTGTAGGCCTGGCTGTGATCTCTTGAAATAGAGGGAGCTAAGAGAGGCAGTGCTGCAAGAAGTGGTGTTGACTGAATCAGTGATTTGTTGTTTGGTGTTGCAAAAGGGTTTTTTTTCTCCTGTATGCTGTGATGCCTGAAAGGAGAATGGGAGACTGTTCTACTGGAGGGACAAATACAGGAAGCTGAGTCCTGAAAACACCTGATCATAAGTCTTATTTCCCCTTTGCAGAAGTGCCAGCCTCAGAATTCTGAGGAAATCCATCCTTAAATAATTATGTTCTGCCTCCTTAGCTTTTCTACAAGTACATGAATTTTCCTTGCCTGTCTCTAACAGCTCAACTGTGCTGGTGCACGTATTCTGTTCACTAGCAACAAAACACATGTCTGTTTAAGAGTTTGTGCCAAAGTAAAAAGAATATATCAAAAAGGAAAAGCGTTAGTTTGAAAATGTGGTTACATTCGTGCCTGTATGATTTACTGGAAGTCCGGTTCTGAAAATTGTCCCTGGTTGTAGCTACATCTCTGAGAACTTCTTGAGCTGAATTTTGTGGAGAGTGTGCTGGAACGTCACCTCGTGGCCAAATTAGAATCCCCTTCCCCTCTTTTTATTGAGAATTTTCTGTTTCCAGCCTAGCTGTGGAGCTTCAGGTGTTCCCTACTAGCAGCTCTGTCCCCAGCAGTGACCTTTGTAATTGAATCTGGCGTAGTTCAAACCTGGTTCTCTCTTCCTGTTTTTCCGTGGTTTGCAATGCAACCGTTGTCTGGCCAAGCAGAGTACAAGGATCTATTGAGGAAGCTGCTCTTCCAGTAAGCACTGAAAACTTGAGAGGAAGGGGCTTGGCTCAGGCAAAATAACGTGGGTGATTCTGCAAAGCAAACCTGCCAGATCGCTCGGAAGACAAATTTTGCTGTCCGACTGGCTATTGGAAAGCATTTTCAAGGGCTTTTTGGCCTTTTAAAGATTTCACAAAGGCCTAAGTAATTTTAAATACTTAGAAGGTCTGTAGGGAAAGGAGGGAGCTGTGGGGAGATATTTTGGTAGTGGGGGGGGGAACTTGCTTGGTTGGTTACTTTGTTCCTTTACTGTCTGTAGTAAGGGAGAGGAAGCGTGATCCACAGTAAATGACTAATACAAGCGTGTGCTTCATTTCCCCTACCCTTGCTCTGAATTCATAATGGAGGGAAGAAAGTCTAACTTTAGTGTAAAGAAGGCTATGTAAATTTATTCTTGAACAATGTAAAGAGTAAATGAGTTTCTTTTGTCATTAATTATGTGCTATCCTTTTCTGGTCTAGCTAGGCAACAATGGCAGGGGAAGACTGTGTAAGAAAACGCCAGTCTGGCTCCACCACAATGTGCAAGACCCCTGAGAATGAAGAAACGCAGAAGAGGCCTGAGGGCGAGAGATCATTTCAAAACTCAAGCAATGGTGAGACTCTTTCACTTAGTTGCATCTCTGGCATGTGATCTCCTCTAAGGTGTCCTTTCTAGCTCATGGCTCTTGCCTCTTTGCTCTTTCATTTCAGTTTTTCTGCTCATAGAAGGGCTGCCAATGTGGAGCTCCCTGTGTACCAGCTGCACTACTTCAGCAGATTTAGGTTGTTTGGAGTGCTCTCCAGCAGAACTTTCCCTCAGGGGCTGTGTACTGCAGTGCTTACAGGGATCTAGAGTAAAGGAAGTGATTAACTGTCACAGGAGAAATGTGTGTGATGAAGAGGAGAGGCTTTAATGCTGTAAATGGTGCAAATGCATCTTGACAACAATTTTGAGTAATGCTGGCAAATGCTTTTTCTGGAAACTTTATCTTGCTTCCTTTACAAGCTTTAAGTATGTGGCTTCCTCAAGACTGAACAAAATGGTCTTTAACATACCAGGCTAAGCTGGTGTATCCATCCTGACAGACAGGTGGAGGTAGGATGCCATAAAGAATGATTCTCTGCTTCTGTGGGGCTCTCTTAATGTCAGAACAGCTCCCTTCTATCCAGTCTCAACCTTGGCTGCTCAACCAAGGTGTAATAGAACAATAAACAGTTGGGTTTGTATTCATTTATATTGTGGTCACCTTAAAAGTAATGTAGCTTATAGCTGGCTTTGTGGAAGGGTCAGTGCCACATATGTCCTGTCCCGTGGTTTTGCCTGTGGACACTGTGACTGTCTCAGACTCCTGGGTTACGCTGTACCACATTCTAGCCCAGTGATAAGGAGGTTAGTGATGAAATTGCAGCTTGTTTCCTTTCTCTTTGGGAGACTGAATAAGTAAAAAGCTAAACTAGTTTATCGCAATGTGCCATGTGAGCATAAGGTCCAAAACCCTGGTGCCAGTGACTCAAGGAGATAATTCTTACTGGTATGCTTCTGAATATTGTCACTATTTCATAGTACTTCTTTCAACTGAAATGGGAGTTGGAGCAAATTTAAGTTTAGGATAAGTCAGATTTCTTCTTGCAAAAAACACGTTGTAGAGAAAGCCATCCCACAAACTATTTAGATAATTGGGATTTTAAGCTGTTGGTGGTACCATCGTTTTAATCGAATCAAGTGGGACTGCTCCATTAATGCTGTTTTTAGAAAATTGCAAGGAGTTGATGGCTACTGGAAAACAGTTCTGATGGGTTTTGAAGCAGAATTCTACCTTCCTATCTATGGAAACACCTTAGCTGTTATGCATGAATTTGAGTTCTTGCAAGCTTATGGGTAAAGAATAAATACAGCTGTGATAATTAGCACATGATAGGTGGGTGTGCCTGTCTTTAAAAGCCTTTCATTTTAATACCTCTGAGACGTGGCATAATGTCACTGCGGGTGAGATACTGTGGGTGCGTAACAAGTAAACATTCTGGGGTAGATCTCTTGTAAGTGTACTGAGCTTTCATGCGTATACATGTACCTGGTGGGTTGCCTTAGAACAATGCAGTGTCTTTTAATACAGTACAAACTGCAGCGAAGGCCAGCAAGGACAGCTGGGAGGAGTCCTGGTTAGTTAAGATTAGGTGCCTCTTGCCTTCCAGGGTTGCTGCCAGTTCAGCAGAAGTGTCACAAAGACTTAAGCGTTACCAGTTTTTGCAGACTCTTTGCTCAGCACAGTGATGGGCACAACAGGAATGCCACAGGGAGGTGGGAGGTACGAGTCTGATGCCTGACCACATTATAGGCCTGGGAGGAAGGTGCATCCCTCTGGTCAGGAATCCCTCTGTACGGTGGGGTTAGGTCAGCATCTCTGTGGCACAAAGGTTGAAGCTTTACAAAGTTGAAGTGTTCACATGTTCCAGGTAGTGGCCCCTTCATGTAGTCCAGTATGCTTGCGTAAGTAGGTAGGGCTTTCTGTGAAAGAGTTTCTCAAAAGGAGTAGGCATAGATTTTTTTCTGGCTTTCTTTTGCCCTAGCCGTTCACTTCCGAGTAGCTATTTCTAAGCTGATGTGTACAAAGGCAGCATGAGGCTAATGATCTGCTGTCTGGCAACATCCTCTTTATACTGTAGCGTCTTAACACTAGGTGTTGTGTAGAGTTTTAAACAAGATGCAATTTATTGCAGTCGAGGGATTCTAATCAGGTCAAGACAGTATCTTGTATGCAAGTAAATATGTAGTGTCTTTGTAGCAATTATTTCTGTAGAAAAACTAAATCGCTAATGTGATTTCCCAGCCTTGATCCTCTGTGATTAGCAAACACAATCTGCTTTTTAACTTAAGAGTTAATGTGTCAAGGGCCAATTGACTTGTTTCCAGAAGCGTGTGAACTTTCTACAGAAATGTCTAGGCCATTAATCCTTTCTTTATTAAAACTTAAATGCATTGGCTGATCTGAACTTGCTTTGAGGAATAATTTTAACCCATATATTGGCTTTAGAGGTATGTCTTTAACGGTCTGACTCTTCCATTTGCATAGTTTAGGTTTTTTTTTTCTTGCTTCATCAATGCTGCTGAAAACTGTCTCATTGCTTGCTGAGTTCTAAGACTGGTTTGTACTGAGGTACCCCCAAATTTATAGTTGGGTGGAAATATTCGTAGCTTTGAGATTGCCAGAAGAATTCTTCTGTGCCTTGATGTGTTTCTGTCTTGTTATCATTCAGCCTGTAAGTTCACTTTGACAGAGTAGCTGAACTTCAGTCTCGCATATCACTTCTCCTCCTTGAACTGGCTCCAGTGTCATAATTAAACAACTAACTTGGTCCTTGGCATAGAGTCAACAGGTGATCTAGGCAGCAATAATCCCCTGTCAAAAGCCGGGCTTCCTTAATAGGATTAGTCTTACATGTTTTCAGCAGGAGATATATAAATAAATATAAAACCCTTCTGCTTAATGGGATATTGATATCAGGCAGTACCAGTTGCAGGAAAACTTACCTGGAATGAGCATAATAGAAACTGGATGGGCAGATCTTAAAAGGTTAGAGAGGACATGGCTCTTAAGCGTGTATCTGAGTGCCTCTAAAACGCTAAGATTAGACCATGCAAAACAGTAAACGGATGGTTGTGGAGTCTGCCCTTGTTTCATCAGAAATCAGGAAAGGATTAGAAGTGCCTCCAGAGACTGATCTGCAAACAAGCTGTGTGGCATATCTTTGTTTGCTGTGAGTAAGCCTGTTTGGTAATGCTGATCTTAGAAAGGGGTTGTTATCTTCCAGTGAAGAGGTTACTATTGATCATTCTCAGTGCAAAAGTTCACAACGCTGCATGAATTGTGTGTGCCTAGTGATAGATGTAGGAGGAGGAAGCTTTAAAACAGGGAGCAATTTGGAAAGCTTTAGGGTTTGCTGTCTGACTCACAGCAATATGTGTTTGTTGTATCAACAGGCTCTTTCTTACGGATTAATGAATTTTGGGATTAAGCTGCTTGAATTGAGTTTCTTGGATGTGTTTCAAGGAGATGGATCAAACAGAGCTGTCTTGTCTGAGACTAGGTGGATTCTGGTAATTGTAGGCGCCCTCATGTTTTGCAACCCGTGGGTTTGGTGAAGGCTGAGCAGTTTCTTGTGAAGAGCCTGTGGACGTGCTGGCATGACACAGAGAATGCTGGTGTTTCGTCTTGCTAGCGAAGTGGCTGTTTGGGTCCCATATCCCTGTAGAAATGACTTTTAAACTGAATTCTTTGCCCAACTGCAGCGCAGTGACCTATGGCCCGTGTGTTCTTTAAGCAGACCAACTGAGCTCTTGGAGCAATCTAGTTACAACTTGCCTCTATCTGCTGAGTGGCCAAATAAATTATCATAAGTCAGAATAAGGCTTATTAGCATCAAATTATTGACATATATTATATTGTACCAGATATGGAAGGCTTCCTGTCTTTACAGTAGCCTTGCAGTAGGTTGGCTTTAACATTGCTCTCCTTCAGATATCATCTTCAGTGTTTCTAAAGATGGAGCCTTTGAATCCAGGTATCCAACAGTAACAGGAAATCCTTCTGCCTGTGTTGCTTTAACCTCTTGAGTGGTAAGTTGTCTAATCGAGAAATAATGAAGATTAATATTTTTAAACTCTTAGGGAAGGGCGATACTGGGTACGGTTTGTATCTGATTTTCCATGAAGATCCTGAAGCTAAACAGATCCTGACATAATTAGGGGAAAATGTTTCTGAACTGAGTGGTGTGCTTGGTTGTTCTGAGAAGTGTCTTTTTTTGAAATACGTGTGGCAATAAACTGAAGTTTATTTGTGTGCTTTTCCTAGCTCTTCTGCAAAGAGGCATTTTTGTCTTGAATGCCTTGCAGAAATTTAGATAGCAGGAGTTCCCCTGGGTTGTTTTAACTACTCAATAATAAACTTATTGCCACAATGCAGGAAGAGTTTGAGTGGCAATGGCTCAGAGTGCTGGGCTGCAGGCAGCTTCTGTGGCTGGTGAAGTCACTACAGGCTGGAACTGTAACGCTGCACATAAGCCACAGCTTTACTCAAATTACTTATTCCCACTTGTGCCTTTGGTGGTAATTGCAGACTGTAGCGGTTAAATAAAATGAATGCTTTTTAACACAGTTAATTTTTGAGAGCTTGCTTAGTAGAGTGCTGGCTAGTGTCTTCGTAGAAGCTGGGTTTGTTGGATCCCAAGCTGCAACAGTAACAGATCATATGAATGGGACGCTTCTCCAGTCATCTCAAATGTCACTTGTCTGCAACATGTACAAGAGTACGTTGAAAAAGGGACAATGAGATCCTTTAAGAAAGGTAGTTTGTAAATCTTTTGTGAAACTTAAGTTGGTCAAGTTTTCAACAATAAAAAGCTTTCTCAATCTTCAGGTGATCTTTTATTAGCCTGGTTTCCTATGGAAACAAAACTTAATTTAAATTGCTCATTTTTTTTTTTCTTCTGACTTTTGAACCTGCTTTGAGTTTGGGCTGTGCAAAGGTATCACATCCTACAAGGATCAGTTTCTACAAGCCCAAGACAAGCAGTTAGCTAGGCAAAGATCTTATCAACGTCTTTGAGAAGGGAACACAAGTCCCATTGAGTTAAAACTTCTCCCTATGAGCAAAGTTCTTTGAAAGCAAATCCTGCTTCAGTCTCCTGTGAAATTTGCTACTGTTTCATACTAGCCTTCAAAGAAGATTTTCTTCCTTAAAATGTATTTCCCATTTTCTTAAGGCGTATCCCATCTTGTTTTAAATGCTAAGATGTGCTTGCTCGTATTGTGCAGCCTTGAGTTCATTTTTGTAGTGATGTTGCAGTCCCAAAGCGATACAGCGGGATCCAGTCTTCATTTTCAGTGTCAAAGGAAAATGAAGATTTACTTTTCAGCAGTGTACAATTCCTTGTAGACTCAAAATCATGTGATGATCCTCTTCTCGAATGACCTCACAGAACATAAGTAGCAGCTTGCACAACAGAAGATGAGTGATTCAAGAAGATGATGAGTTTATGTGTTCTCTGGTATCTGCCTTGTGATGCAGCTTGAGTTTATGGGGCTATGCAATGCAGCAGAATGAGTTGTTTTGGGGTGGGTTTTCTTCTACAGGAAACTCGTTCTGGAAAAGGAGCAACAAGCTTACAGGTGGCTTTACTTTGTTATATGAGAGGCATATACTAAAGACATGGACATCTTGATTTTAAAGCCTTTTAGAAGATGCTGTGTTTCTAGGCTAGCCTGTGCATACACACTGGTGTGTGGGTGAATAAAGTGATGGGAGGGGCACTGCATACAATTTAGCAATTACAGCATCAGCAGGTCAGAGACTGGCCTCGTTTCCTATACAACCTTTAAAGCTGTACATTAGGTATCTGTAAAACTATATCCATCTTTAAGGCCTTGTAAGTCAAAAAGGGGGTTTTATTTCCCAAGTGAGCCACTCCTGGGTAGTTATAATAATTGAGACTTCGAATGCAAGATCTGACAGGAAATACATGGTCAAAGCAGCGGTTATTTATTTTTAGCTTAGCTTACAAAGGAAATAGAGCAATCCCTTAAGTCTCTTGTGTCCTGTCCTCTTTGGCCATGTTGGACAGCTTCAAACTTTATAGAGTCTTGAAGACTGGCAACTGGATGAGAGACACAAATTCTTACCTTTCTGCAGGAAAGATTAGTTGTGCTTTGAGCTCAACAGCTCTGGTCTGTTTTCTAGCGAGTAAGCACAAGGTGGTTCTTAGCATAGTAGTAATGGGGGGAGGGGGCTATTAATACAATTGTGGAGTGGCGCAGTGAGGGAGTAGAGCCATTGAGATGATGTGAAGGGGATACAGTTCTGCTTGTGGAACAACTTGGGGTTGTTTTTTTTTTTAATTTATTAGCAGGGAGAGAGGGGGACTCCATTTGAGACCAATGAAGTGCATGAGCTGAGTGGGACAAAGGACTCTTGTGGTGTCTTACACTCTGCTCTCGAATCGTTTTCCAAACTGCTGCTGTTTGGCAAGTGTAACAGCATGATGAACTTAAATGCTGATGTAATTTTCTTTGTCTTGGAGGTGAGATGCTTAGCAACCAGGAATTCTATTTTTGTGAAAATGGATCTTTGCGTACAGCCAAAAATTCATGGTATTAAGCAGTTTCCTTGTTTGTTTTTGCATTACAAGGCTGCTAAGTAATAGGCTGTTGTTGCTAGTCTATTCGTAAGTCTATAGCTTGTGTAGCAGTTTTTATAGACAAAAAAAAGATCTTCCTGCTTGATTGGGGTGGAGGGAAATTAATGCTGACAACTGAGCATAGCTTCATTAAAGATAAAGTCTCTTGTTTCATGTAGCTCTTCTCCAGTATTGGAACTGGAGTCATCTCTGAAGCACGTCGGTTTAAACTTCTTATAACTGGTTGCTCATAAGAGCATCACAGAAGCACTTGCTTCTATTAAAACAACACACTGTGCATTTTGTGTGTGTAGGCTGTGCACATACGAGGAGGATGAGACAAGGAGGCTGTATTATGGGCTGTGATATTGCTGTGAACCTGTTGTCTTGTCATGCAGCAGCACAACATTGGCAACTCTACTGGAAATGTTAGCTCGTGCTTCACTGGAACATTACTACAGAATCAATTCAGTATCCTCTATTTCTCAAAGTGGTAGTGTTGCCTTAAAAACCGAACGTGAAAGTTGTAATGCTAGCTATATGTTACTGTGTAAGGTACTGGTGTAGCTATAATTGCCAAAGGACGTGCACAAGGCAAGCTTTGTTGCTATCTTTTCACCCTGACTAGTATTTTAGGGGGGTGGATATGGCTGCTTTAATCTTGCCTTTCCTTCATGTGCAAGACTCTCTGTTTTAAGTAACTTTATCTTCTGTGTTGCCGTTCTTATTGGAGAAGTGAAACACCACCTGCCTTGCCAGCACTCTACAACCATTGCAGACAAACCTTGTCTTAAAACTCAACTAATCTGAAACGTCGGATTTGTGTATGTGTATAGTTCTTTATGCAAACGAAAGGTGATATTTGAGGCTTTACATATTAGCCAATGGTATTAGTAATGATAAAAGTCAGATGAGGTTCATGGCATGGTTAGACCTGACTGTTTGCTTAAGCAATGAAACATATTGAGGAATATAGTCAGACCGATATCTAGCACTTCTGGGGAATGAAAGGAGTGGGAGTAGTCAGATTTGAACACAGGATAACCTTCCAACTTGCCCTTTAGCCTGTCTTCAGAGCTGGTTATGGTATTTTACAGATAGTCATGACTTGACTGCCTTGTCTATTGGCAATGAAGAGACCTCCAGACAACCTAATCTTACGTCTAGTTCACTGTGTGTAAGATAAAGCTCTGATAAAAGATCAGCACACTTGGATATGACCTTCTAAGGGTTGTTCTAATTGCTGTTTCAAGGCTGAATATGTTTAGGGACCTTGGGAAGATCTGCAGCGTTGCTGATGGAAAATAAAGCTTTCAAAAATCCAGCATGTTATCAGCTGTTGACTGCCTTACAGTGCTGTGATCCTAAATGGCTGTTTAAAATGCTTGGTCATAGCTTATGAATTTCCTGCAGCTTAGTTTTGAACTTACTGGGACCTTGTTAGAAGTCAGAAGCGCTAATGAAAAATCAGTGACTGTATGTTTTGCTTTCTGTGTTTTCAGACATGCAGCTCACATCACTGAAAATGCAAATGTTAAATATTTGCTTTCCTTCCTTAGGCCGGGTTGATGTTGACCGTGTGATAACAAGGAAAATGCAGCTAATAGCAGAAGCTGAGGTAAATATGCTCTAATGCTTGCTTGTGGGGAGGAGCGGGATAATTGACTCTGAATGTCTTTTGGAGAGTCACTAGTCCTGGAACACAAATACCCCTCTTCAGTCACGGCTTGAGTGCAGTGACTTTTATACAGCCGTCTTTCTCTCCTCCTCCTCCTCTCTTCTGACTTTGCACAAGAGAGCTAGTATTATCAAATGCAGTTCTGTCTTACTTGACCCCAATAGGCTGAAGTCCGAAGATAAGAATGAACTTTGAGGCCTGTAAATAAAATGGAACTTCCCTCACCCCTAACTCTTGGCAGTGTGATTATTAGCTAGTCTGCTTGCATATTTAGTCTTTAAAATGCTCTGTGTCCTGTTATCCATTGAGTAAAGGGCAGCGTGTAGCCTGTATCCCACAGCTTCTGTTGCCCTGTGGCTGCCCACTCTTTTTGTCAGTGAGCAATATCCTCAAAGAAAATAGCACTGGGATTTCTAACATCATCTGCGTCTGTGAGCTGCCATTGTCTTAGCTTATGTTAAAGTGATTTATGCCCAAATTAAATGACATTAGCTAACAATGAACTGCACCCTCCTTGTTAACCATTGTTTTGTAGCATGTATGTTCTTCAGGGCAAATCGTCCTGCACTCTTGCTTCATTTTATTGCAGAGAATTCCATGGTAAAGATGAAGTAATCTAATTGTGCCATCCTTATGTGAATGTTAGGGAGTGGCTACTTATAAGACAGAGAAAATATCTTGCACCTTTCAGATGTTTTCCTGTTTTAAAGTTGTTTTTTCACCTCTGTAGGTGGTGTGTATTTTATAACAGATATAACTAAAGCGTATTTAAATGTCTTCTGCAAAGGGTGTACTGCTTTTGTGCTGAAACTCCGAAAATTCAGCATCTTAGAGGCATAGTCAGCTCTGAATTTTATTTCATACGTTGTCTTCTCTGAATGATTCTTACTGAGGATGTGATAGAGCAAGCCTCGTATCTCTTCTCTGCAGACAAAACAGCCACTACAAATCACTATGTTGGCAACAGATGCTTGCATGAGAAAGCTTTGACTGTTAAGCACATGTAGCTTCATAAGTTCCAGGGAACACTAGTTGCTTGCAAGGGGACAATTTGATTTTGGATTTCTTTCTTCAGGAATGTCTCTTGTTTCTAAATTTTTTTCTGGCCACCAGCTTTGAGACATGCTAGTTTGTAGCCAAAGTTATTTCTTACCTGCAAAGAGAATTGAAGAAAACCAGCAGTGGCACTTTAATTACTGAAGTTTCTCGCAAAACATCGGGAGTTCAGGTTTTAAACCCTGAGTTAGGCAGCTTGCAAATTTGTTTAACGTGCCTCAAAGGTACAATAATAGCTATGAGGCTAAGTAAAAACCTCCATATACTGCAAAATTCCTGAGAATTCCTGGAGTGCATGGCCCTTTTGTTGTGTGAACCACTGAACAAAGGCTTGGATTGCAGTTTGTTTTTTAGGTGATAGGTATCTCAAATCTTGACTTCTGAAAAGTGCTGGTCACTGACAACTCCCACTGATTTAAATGGGATGTTAGGTGCTAGGTGTTATTCATGCATAGGATGCCTCCATGCATCTGCAGTCCAGTCTGAAAATCTAGTCCTTTTTTCACCCTAAACTGAGTTGAGAATGGTGTGTTCTGTCACTTGGTCAGGGCTGGATGTTGTCATGTTTCAGTGACTGAAATTACTAAATCTATTAGAATCTATTAAATCTAAAATGCTAGGGAACTTTTGCAACTTTCTTTTTATAAGTAAGCTACAGAGTTACTTCCTTCAACTTTCTCTGACTTCTCATCAGTTATTGGCCAGCTTCTGCTTTTTATGGCATAGCATTCCTTTCACACTTGCTCCCCTTTTTGGTTTTGTAATGATCTCATTCTTTTGTTTAAAACTTAATGGTGACAGCTGAGTGGATCTGCCAAATTCCTTGTCTGAGACTTCAAGCATACTTTAGGAAACTCTCGATTAAGTGCTCTCCATTGGGGGAAGCTACAACGAGGCCGTCTGTGTATCTGTGCCCCGTCATAGTGAAGGCTGGTGGGAGGTGCGTTCTCCTAAGCTTCATTTCTTTGGTGACTGAGTGGAATGCACTTGGCTTATTGAGCACTAACAGTTACTCTGGCAATTGCTCAAGTAGATTGCTCTTTGAGTGGCAGTAGGAATAGTTGATACTATAGCACGATATGTTATGCAGTTTTGTTGTACAGAATTACAATTACTATAGGGTCTATGCTCTGGTTGTATCTTATTTAATCTAATGAGAACTCATGCCCTGCTCTCCCAATCCAAACACGTGCATATGTTGATATCAGCCCTGGAAGGTTGTATCAGGAGGAGGCAATCTCAGCAGAGTGCTAACTAAAGGGAAGAGGTAGTTTAAGGAAATTTCTGTTAAACTCTTGCTGAGAGGAAATTAGGCTGAAAAAAGGGCAGAGACATAAAAAAAAAAAAAAAAGACAGGGTTTTGGTAGGAATGAATAGTGCTTTGTTTGGCATGGAAATTTGAGTGCTCCAAGAGGAGCAGGAATTCCTATTTGACTTTTTTGATAGGGATATGTGCGTGCATGCTGTAAAAGCAGGCTATGCCAGAGAGCACCAGTGTCTTCTGTTACAGGTTGTAGTTCCAAAGTACTCCTTTTCTTTTCCTCCTGTTTTTAAAGGAACAAGTCCACATCTCTTGCAGAGACAATCCTCTTCTCTGCCTCCCAGAAAAGCAATATCTAAGAGCAGCCAGCTCCTACGAGCTTCTGTTTCATTAACCACTGGTGAAGCTTGTTTATTCTATACTGGCAGTTGCCAAATAGGGGAAAAATGTTTTTCTTAAGTTAACTATTAATCTGCTCCTTCTCCTACTGCAGCTTCCGTTTCAAGAGATCTCTCTGGGTCTGACCACTATGAAACAGGAAGAATGTACAGTTCTGATGCATCTTGACTTCAGGGTCTTCTGGGTTTATGTGGTCTCATTTCAGATTTTCTTGTGTTTCCTGCCAGAGAGTTAAACTTGCTTACTTGGCTGTGTCACGTTAGACAACAGCGTTTTGTAAGAATACATCATCTATTAATACATTTTGTTAGCCTAAAAGTTTTGCTTCTGGAGAGAGCTTTTTAGCCTAGTTTTTTGGGTGATCTACTTTACAAAATCAATCCAAGCGTGCTTGGAAAATGAAGGATATATCATGGACGACAAGTGTCCATCAGTGGAAACAGGCTCCTTAAAACACAGCTGTGAAAGAGGTCTGTGTAAGAGGCAAACATATCACTGCTGCAGCTTAAAGCTAACAGATCCTGTTTAAGTTATCTGGCTTTTCCTTCTTTTCTTAGACCTTGTGCCTGTTCCTTCTTAGCAAAAACAATGCTGCTCCAGCTTTCTTTAGCCTAATAGTTAGGCACTGAAACAAACACCTATTGACAAATGAGCTCAAGTGTCACAAATGCCTTTTTGAGGAAGTATCGTTTTTGTGCACAACTTCCAGGCTCTTTCTTTCCCGCCTTGAAAATGGATTTCTTGGTTTTGTTACTTTTCAGCCTTGAAGATTAGAAAGTACATAGCAGTCAGGAATTCTGAAGGTGATCAGGGAAGCAGCTGATCAGTAGGAAGACTAGATGAAATAATATGTAGTTATCATGTAGGAAGGCTTGGACCTTGAATCTGGAGGCAAACTTGAAAAATCCCAGACAAAAGCATGGTCAGACAAATGTTGCTAGTAGACACTTAAATAAAAAAAACAAAACACAGATTGCAATTAGATTTGAAGTAATTTTTCTTGAAACTTGCCTATCTCCAGTGCTGAAGATGATGGCTGTCTGGCAGAACATTCTCGAAAGGCTTATGGTTCAGGAACTCAGAGGGGTTGGCTTTCAGCCATGCTTCATCACTAGGCTCAAGTATTGGGAAAACCGTTTGGTGTCTGAGGACTTGACATTAAGGAACTGAATTCTCAGAAGTCAAAAATCACTGTCTTCTGAAGTGCCAGAGATCTTAGGATCTTTAGATTCCCAAAGTTCTCACTGAAATACAGTGAACGCATGTTGCCTTTGTCCTTCCTTGAGGAAAGTCATTTTGCCTGCTTTTTTTCTAGTCATAAGAATAACACTTACGCCACCGTGCAAATCTCAGGATCCTTTCTGCATATAAAGAGTGAGAGAATTTGCACCACAGCAAAGAGCCACCCAGAGCTCAGTATAGCACTTTCTGCAGAAATAAGTAACTTTGAAGATTTTATTATTCGGTTTCTTCTAAATGCATCTAGTTTTAAAAATGCCTGGGGTGTGGGAGATCAGGTCTTTGAAAGTTCATGTTATGAGACTAAATAGCAGATCCAACTATACTGCAGACAGGAAAATACAGGAATGAATTACATGTGCTAGTCTTCAGGCAAGACAAAAGGGATATGAAAACATCTTAGCATTTTACAATCTGCCTTTTGAAGATGAATTATAGTCCTTGTCTGGATAACTTATTATTGGGAGGGTTAAGTAATGTTTTCCCTTCTAGAAAAGAAACTCTTTATGAGGTGAAGCAAGCAGTCTTTGACCAGGGTGGCCTATGTTTTATCCACAGCTGATTATCTCCTTTTTTTGCACTGTATCAGTGCATTTTTCCAAAAAGATGGTAGAGAGAGGGATACTCATCGATGGTTTTTCATGCACCCATAGAAATCAAGGTCTCTAGTAAACCAGATGCTTCAGAGGTTGCCTTTGCCTAATAAAATAAGAGAAGAAAAATATGAGTAGGCTAAAAATGGTGCAACTTTGTCACAACTGGCTGTAATAGAGAAGACAACCTGTATAAAGCTGTCTGAAGAAAAGGGAGCATAGAAGATTCAGCTGGGGTATTTGATCCCCTGAATTCTTGAACTTCATTCTTGTTGCCTACCAGTTTTGTTTCTCTGACTGCTCAGTCATAATGCTTAGCAATGTTACCCTGGTTTGTTGCTTTAGTGAAAATTTTCTGTGTATTCTGTAATTTCAGTGGTACATGAAAGTTTTCATCCAAACAGTGGTAGCAGTGGAAGGGTAAATTAGGTCCTTCTTCCTGCACTCACATTGAGATCACTTCTGCGTTAATGCATGAGAACATCAATGGTGATTGCTTAGCCACAAGCATGAAAAGGTCCATTTTTCCCTCAGTAACACTAGATGGGCTAAAAAGTAAATCTTCTTGTACTTGTTTTGTATGCTCAGGATGTAACTCTGGTTAAAACTGAGAAATGTTTTCTGGGGCTCATGTATTAAGTTTAGCTCAACCTTCTTGGCACAATAAAATATGTGAAATACCTGCCACTCCAGACGTATATGAAGATCAGTATGTTTACTTTGCTCCTTCGTGTTGCATCTGATAGAGAAGATAAACATTATTCAAAGTCCTCTGGCCTGAGGTGTGTGAACAGGCCAGGATAAGCCCCTGATCCTGTCCAAGTTGGCTCCAACTGTTGGCAGATGGTACAGGAATGTTTTCTTGATGCCTTGTTCTGTCCGGCTCTGGGATAAAAAGCAATATAAATATTTTATGAAAATGTATTCAGAGAGTTAAACAATTTTCTGCTCTGTTTTCACTCTATCAGCAATTGAAGCCAGCTTTCATGAAGGAAGTGGACAGTCATTTCACAGAGTTTGTGAACAGTTTGGTAGCAAAATCAGTACTCCTGGACTCCTCATCTTCAGCCTCCCTCTTCCCAGCTTCCTGCTCAGAGAAGGAACTGCACAAAGCCAAGTAAGTCAGTTTTAAGCTGTCCCTATAACAAGGTTATGTTTCCTGGAAGCCTTGTTTCCTTTCTTGTCTCAAATGTTCTCCTCTTTGTTTGCAGGACCTTGAGGGCCCCTCCAGAACATGGGAAGATCTTTACTGCCAGAAGGTCCCTCTTGGAGTGAGTAACTTAGCTTCACATTTTCCATTAAATTGACTGAAAATACCCTTGATAGCAAACTAACTAGCCTTTGCTTTGAGGTACTCTCCCCATGACCAGCTGCGGTCTTATGTTCAAACCCCAGTGGACTAATCTGTTTAAGCTTCTCTGTTTCTCTCTAAAACATCTCTACTACAGCTTGCAGGCTTCCTGAATGTAAACCTTACTTACAGTCTTCTCAGTACCACTAAGATAATGGCTAATTATCCTTTGTCTGAGGATAAACCGAGGAAGTGTCTGTGTAGACTAGCACCTAAATTGTGTGTTAACTTCAGTCTCTTGAATTGGGATGGCAGTGATGTCATCTTACCTTACTGTGAAACACTTTGAAAGCTAACATACCGGAGGTGTGACGTGCTATGTGAACGGCCTGATGGCATTTGAATCTCTCCCTTAGTGAGCTGTTCGAAGTGAGTCACATCAGGACGATC
Source organism: Calonectris borealis (assembly GCF_964195595.1). NCBI lineage: Eukaryota > Metazoa > Chordata > Aves > Procellariiformes > Procellariidae > Calonectris > Calonectris borealis. The sequence continues at coordinate 32,129,525 of NC_134319.1, read as the reverse complement.
TACCACATGTTCATCGCTCTTCTCATTGTCTTCATCCTCAGCACACTTCTAGTAGACTTCATTGATGAAGGAAGGTAAGAATGCTTTGGAAAGATAGGGACTAGGGCTGGGAAAGCTTGCTTCCAAAGCAGCAGAGGTACGTGGAACTGCAGAATGGTGCCGAAAGAAGGGGGAATCCTTTCTTGGGAGTTGTTGGAAGTGGGGTTTTCAGCTTGACGTACTTAAATACGTGCTGGAATTCCTGTTGAGGGGATATGGTCATTTCAAATCAGATAGCTAGATGTTAGGAAAATCCTACAGCTTGGTGTATTCCATGATAATTATGGCCAGTACAGTTTGGCTTAAAGTGCTTAGTTCATCACAAGGCTGACAAAAGGGAGGGGTCATCATTGAATGTGGACGGCTCTAGTTGAATATATTTAATAAAACAGGAGCTTTCAGCTGCTTGTGTTGCTTGAAGGAGGACTGTGTTTAGAAAAACTTTAAATACTTCAGCAGTCCTTCCTCTCTGGAACACTGTACTTGTGCTTAAATAAAAACAGAATTTTTTGTTTTTCCTGGGGAAAAAATCTCAAGGATATTGGCACAGCCTCTGTTAAGATTGTGCTTTGCAGGTAGCCGTTCTGAACAAGATTGTGAAAGACTGCTTTCCTCACACTTGCTTGTTGCTTTAAATAGTATCTTTTTGGCAAGCTGAATCCCAGGTACACAAGTAGGATTACTTGTTTATCTTGCTGATTATCTGATCTTCAGCGTGCAAAACTAGAGCTGTATCTTGATTATAATCATTGTCCCTCTTGTCTAGTATAAGAACAGGCTCGTGCACTATTGAATATTGTTTAGCTGATCCTAACTTAATATTGTATGGACATTGGGAGAGAATAGGTATTTAGCTCTAAAATCAACTAATAGGGCTGGATTCTCTTGACTACTTTTAAAAAAAAAAAAAAAAAGAAAAAAGAAAAAAAGAAATCATTGCTATGTTCTCAGGTAGATCTGATAATTTGGATCCAGTTTGCAACTGAGCCTCCACATGAGAACAAATAAATTGTGTTGGTGTACTCTGTACTACCTTCTCTGACCTTGTTTTAGAAGAGCTGCTGATGCATAGGAGTAAGCTCTGGTGACTTTTATAGCTAGTAAGGCTAAACATCCTTTTGTTTTGTCCTTATGTTTTAAGCTTGATTAATGAAATAAAGTACCTGGTCGCACCACGTGGACATATTTGGACTGATGATCTAATGACCCTAAGCTTTTTGGGTGACTTCCATGTGGAATGCCTGCAGTTTTCACAAAGCAGAATTAAATTAGGTTTGAGAGCTAGATGTTAAAATAGAAGTGGGGGAAAAGCCTCATTAGGTGTTAAACTCCTGGGAAGAACCGATTCTTAATGTAATATTGATGTCTTGGGAGCGTTCCCCAAAAGCTCTTTTGGACCCTGGTTCAGCAGTGGATCGTTTAGTCACATGCTTGTTCTTAGCAGGGGTGAGCTTGAGCGTTCTCTTAAAGCACATGCTGATCTTAAAGATGTGCTTAAGCCCTGTGGGATTTGAAGGTAAGCTGTGCCTGACAGCATCGATGGCACGAGTCCTTCATCTCTTATTTTCTGATGTGCTTGTGGGTGGTCACCGAAATCTGTCACAGACAGCCCTCTGTTTCTGAGCTGAAAATTGCCAGTCACTTCTATCTAGACTGTCAAACAATTGTGATCTGGAAGCTTTGCATTTTGTAGCCACTTAGTGGAGTAGAAGTATTTCTGATGAAACAATGGACACTGAATATTGTCTCTTTCCTTGTGCCTTCTAGGCTGGTCCTAGGATTTGATCTCTTGGTCTTTGTTTTTGGAAAGTTCCCAGTCGTCTTCTGTACTTGGCTGTGCATGTTCTGTGCCACAGTTACCGTTCCATACAACCTTTTCCTCTGGTGGGCCCAAGGCTACTGCAGTTCCTCCCATCGTGTACTCCGCTCTCTCTTCTATGGGATGTTGTTCACGCTCTTCCAAACAGCTGGGCTTGGATTTGGTCCAACCTATATTGCTGTATCGTATGCCCTGCCTCCGGCTTCCCGTTTTATTGTAATACTGGAACAGGTAGGTCCCTACCCAGTATCTTTGGATATATTGAATCTTGTTTTCAAAATGGAAAGGGTCCTTTTTCCTGAGGAGTAGTGTGTTGCTTTTATTCATTAAATTAAGCCAGGGCTGTGGATGGAGTTTGTCTTTGACTTGAAGACAGACTTACATGCAGCAAGTCTAATGAGAAAAAGTAGATAGTAAACTTCATTTTGACCTGGAAACCACTTGAGTTTTTTTACCCTGTACTTAAGATTTTACTGTGGGTTTTTTCTAAACATACTTCAAGGCTGAAATTCTATTTGTTTCTAGTTGTCTTGTGGATGCTAAATGCTTAGAACCAATTTTAAGAACCTGTTGTGCCATAGTTCACAAGGAAGCTGTAACATTCCTCTTTTTTTAAAAAAAAAAAAAGGCAAGTACATAGTCAACAAGTGGTTCCTGTTTCCCTTTCTGTTCCCAAGAAGCAACTGTCTTTGTCTTGTAGTCAGAACTTTATTGAAAGTAGAATTTTCTTTTCTGGGGGAAGGGGGGGAAGAGTGTAAGAGCGTGAAGGACTGGTCAGACCATCAGGTTAAAACAAGGATGGTCAGAGATGAGAGCGTAAGCGTGAAGAATTAACTTTGGACTAGCCCTCCCTTTGGTCCTTCAGGGACTATTTATGTGTGGCACCACCTTATTCCAATGGAGTGATAATTGCTGTAGAACACCTATAACTTCAAGGAGTCAGTTTCAAGACTTTGAAACGTACTGGCCTATTGAAATGGATAGGGGTTTTTTTGCTTCAATTTTAAGTTAATGTTAGTTGGTTAGTGACTTACTGGTGTGGTTCAGAGTCCTTGTGTATGCTGCAGTCCTGTGAGTGTAAATGAGATGTGTTTTGACTCTCCTGAGTCATGATTGTTACTGCATGTTTCACCTTGCAGTGTTTTAAATTCATGTCAGTTAAACAGGCTTGTGGGCAGAAGAAGCAGCCTTTTCCTTGTAAAAGGGGTAAATTGGAGAGAAACCAAGATATTGAAGGTGTCGCCTTAAAATGCTTGATCCAGTCTTTACTGTGAAGTTGAGAAAGTGACATCTGATATTCTCTCGGTCTTACAGGTTCGTCTTGTTATGAAGGCTCATTCATTTGTCCGGGAGAATGTACCCAGAGTCCTGTCCTCTGTAAAGGACAAGTCCAGTGAGTAACTTGCCCTACTTTTTTTTTGGCAGCAGTGCATAACCAGCTCTTGTTTTCCCTCCATTGCTTTGAGCTGGCCTCATGAATTGGAGAGATAGGATTTGAGTAGGTGACTTTAGAGAGGCAGGTGATAAGGCTCTAGGCTGGCCTTCTGCATCATAATTTCAGCCTGAACCTTTTCATTCAGTTTTAGGCAATGAGGTAGACTGTTGTTCAAGTCTAAGTCATCTCTGTGTCTTAAGTCTTGCTTCAACAGGACTCCTTATTTCTGCTTTTAGGAGGAAAAGTTGTGTAGAGGCTGTATGCCTCCCAGTTCAGTGCTCTAGTTGAAATGACAGCAATTGTAGAAGCACAGAAGCTCTTTTAGCAAGGCGTGCCAGAGCTGAACGTGAACCCACATGTTGATACAGGCCTTACAGCTTCATCTTCCCTAGGAGGAAAGGAAATGTGATATACAGAGTGCTGTGTGTTAGCACTGCACTACCTGTTAGTCATCCTCACGTGTTAACTATGCTTTGTGAGGGCAGTTCCATCTGATAGGCCTAGTTCGTTTTATTCTCTGCAAATTCCATACCTTCAGTTCCAGACTGACCTTTTTTGAGGTGATAAGGGTTGTACCCTTGTGAAAGGGTACTGGGGAAAACGAACTGTCAGTAAGCAGAAAGATTGCAGTGTGTTCTTTTTTTATCTCCCTCTCTTCCAGGCACAGTACCTATTCCCAGAATTTCTCAATACCTGTACTTCCTCTTTGCTCCCACCCTCATCTACAGAGACAACTATCCCAGGTAATGTGAGCAACACTAATAGAACATTAAGGAAGTCTAAAAACTGAAGCCAACATTAAGCATCTCTGGATGTGATCTATTCAATTTGTGAGTTAGAGCTTTCATAAATATGTGGTTAAGTCAGTAACCTGGCAAGAGCAGGTCATGGAACTCTAACGCTAATAGTATTTTGACTTTACAGTTCCGGTTTTATTTCTCTGGGAAGTGCGCTTGAAGTGGAACAAATGAAGAACTTGCTACTGAATATCTAGTGACACACGGTTCCTGCAGTAGGCCTGTGTGTTGTTTTATGTGGTGCTAATGAGCAGCCCTGTCTCCTGAGTTTGAGGAGGTAGGCTGAAGCCTTTAAAACCTGAGACCTCCCAAACTTTTCTCTACTTTGCTGGGTTGCGCTTTGACAGTGTCGAGTCAGCAGTCCTTTATGTGCATATTGGGCAGATTACTGCCTCCTACGTAATTGCGTAATGCTGCCCTCAAGATACTTTTCCATTTATGGAATTGCCATAGTTGTCCTGCTGTAGTTGAAAGTGAGGAACCAGCAATTTGGGCAGACATCTCTTGGATGTCAGGAGATTAAGAACTCTCGAATTCAAAACCCCGGGTTTTTTTTTCAGAGTATAGGTCAGTAAAGTCAATAACTGAGGGGAGGTTTTTGCTCCTTTGAGGTCCGATTTAGATACGATATTATGTGTTCTTTTTCCTAGGAATCCCACGATAAGATGGGGCTACGTAGCTACCAAGTTTGCACAGGTGAGTAGTGCAGCTTTCTGAAGAATGCACTTTCAGAAATCATCTGAACTGTGTTGCTAAACAGTTCTCCCTTTGGCATTAAATCATTGTTTACTTGGTGTGGGCTTACCGGAAAAGAATACTTTAGTGACTAAAAAAAGAAACAGTGATCTTGCTGCACTAATGGTTGTGTCAAATAAAAAAAAAAAAACAAAACCCTTGCTTAAACAAGCCTTTAGACTCCGTTCCATAAAAACAAAGGCTGCATGTGTGTGTGGGGAGCGCAATATCCGTGCTCTTGGCACTCTTTCTTTACACTGATGCTGTATTGTAATGCACTGGCACAGCTACCTGTCTGCAGATATTCAGACCAATTTTGAAATAATAAGGCCTGGAGTCCAAATCTTCGATGCTTATTTAAGCTCAAGGTTGACCTGATCTTTACATTTGTCGGGACGTGAGCTTCAATTACTTCTTGTGGATGCGATTCCAAGTAATGGCTTTGCGTGATTGAAACTTTTACTGTCACACAACGCATCCATGGTTTAAAAAGCAAAACAATAAAAAAAAAAAAAGAAAAAATGAAGCATGAAAAGGCCTTTGGCTGCTTGCTCTTTGACAAAAGAGGGTGACAAAGCACACACCTGGCTTACAGCAGTCAGAGTATTTAAAGCAGTGACTTGCATTTTGACCTCAACTTCCAGAATATGGGTTCATGAGTCGGAGAAGGCGTGAGGTGATTTGGCCTGTAAAAATCTCCTTTGGGATAATAGGAAAGTAAGCTTTGATATTAGATTTAACTACAGTAAGTATTTTTCAATTATTTCTGCCCTTGTCTTGGACCTAGATCACAGGGTATTTTCCTCTCTTACTTTGGCATTGGCGCAAGTCTTTTGTGTCATAACTTCTGAGTTGATAGGACTAGGAGAAACTTACAGATGCTGTTGTAGAAAAGACAAGTTGATTTTGCTCCTGGCTGTCAACGTGCTACAGAGATGGCTGTGGCTTTCGTTCTGCCTGGACCCTTAGGGAAGTTTATTAGCAGCAATGTAAGATAAAATTATTTTGACTTGTGTTGGCAGCTGCTGTTCCTCTCCTAGAGCTGTCCAGTGGTGATGTGTTAATTGTGCATTTCTCTTATGGACTCAGACTTTTTTTTTTGTTCCAGGTGCTTGGTTCGCTTTTCTATGCCTACTACATCTTTGTGAGACTCTGCATTCCTCAGTTTCGCAACAGTAGTCAAGAAACCTTTAATCTTCGAGGACTGGTCCTCTGCATCTTCAATTCCATTCTGCCAGGTAAGACCCGGATTCATGAGTGACTATGTCTATAGAAGAGGCGGAAGGGAGCGGAACTGCTTGGTATGAGATGCATTCATGACAGGCAAAGATCAGCAGAGGTCTTGTGGGCAGACTTCAGCATTATGGTGTTAAACTTTAGAGTCAACAGCACAAAATAAAAGCTTGAGTTTGAATTTAACTGTCTTCAAAGCCAAGTTCTAGGCTCTGTGGTAGCCTTGCTGTTGCGCTCTGGGGTAAGCATGACTTGTGTGGTGAGAAACTGAAATACTTTTAGTTTTTTTTATAGGTAGCACAAAGCTCCTCTGTCAGTGCCTATAAGAACAGTCTTGACTGCGTTACATGCTCTTGCTTATAGCTGAGAGAAAACACTACAAAACCGGTCTGAATCTACCTTGTTTCTAGGTGTACTGATTCTCTTCCTGGTTTTCTTTGCGTTCCTTCACTGTTGGCTCAACGCATTTGCCGAGATGCTGCGCTTTGCAGATAGGATGTTCTACAAGGTAAGAAGCAGGAGTTATAGTTTATAAAACAAGCTTTATAAAGCTTCTAAAATTCATTTCCCTAATGAAGAGGAAAGAGGAGGAAACTGAAGATTGTTTTACCAAACAAAGCATCCACAGGGTTTTGCTTGTTTTATGCTATTAGGGCTTAAGCTTGTTGCTGTGCTGTAGAACAGATCTGATTTCTACTTGGCAGTCTGAATTGTTTTTGAGGTAATATACCCTGCGCACAAACAGAACCAGCCACCGGGCCTACGCAATAGCTCTGTTAGCACTCGTTTTATTCTTTTATCATCTCCGCTGCTGCAGTTTGGGATAAAACCAAACTTTGATATACAGAGTAGAATGTTGGAAGTGCAATGGGAAGCATTATTTCATGGTGCAGCTTGTTATATTAGCTTGGTATTATCCTGATCAATATTTTTCAACTTGATATCCCAGAAAAGACCTGTAGAATGTTTTATGCTTAATTAGATATATAGTCTTTCAAATGTGCTTTCAGGACTGGTGGAATTCCACTTCCTATGCAAACTACTACCGAACCTGGAACGTGGTAGTACATGACTGGCTCTATTACTATGCCTACAGGGACTTCCTTTGGGTGAGTAACAAGCAGATGTATTCTTTTGTTTTGTAAATTAGATATTTAACTACTGGGCAAGACAGTACATTTGTCAAGATGCAGCATCACTGTCCATTGAGAAGCACAAAAATGTCTTGCCTCAGCTGTTGTGGGTAACCACTGTGCTTTATAGAGATCCATTGCTCATTGCCAAGTCCTTAATGTGTGCAAAATGTCGGTCTGAGACAGGAATGTAAGGATTGACTCAACAGTCTGAACTCATGTTGCACTATTTTGATGAGCTATGGTAGATACTTCATGAGTGGGCTCAACCTGAGTACTTACGCAGGAGACCAGAAAAGAAAGAAGAAAAACACCTAAAATCCAAGGTGCTCTGTAAAGCACTTGGCATTTCATGTATGCCTCTTGGTTGCAGGAGGGCCTTCTTAGCTCAGGTAAAAAAACCCAATGTTGAAACAACCAAACTGAAAACACAGCAGAATAGCTTATAATTCTTGGTATTCTTCTCTTTTCCAGTTTTTTGGTAAGAAGTTCAAAGCAGCAGCTATGCTATCTGTCTTCACGGTATCAGCTGCTGTGCACGAATACGTTCTGAGCATCTGCTTTGGCTACTTCTATCCAGTTCTCTTTTGCCTGTTTACGTGCTTTGGAGGTAAGCTCCCAGGAAAGAGTATGAGTGGGTTGTGGAGTTTGTGGCTTTTTTTTTTAAACAAGCATGCTTTACTCTTCTGATGCCGGTTATTCTTTAGGCAGTAGAACTGTTTCCTGTCCAAGAGTTGCCATTGTGGGTCCAAACTTTGTGAATGGGTTTTTGCAGCCGAGTAGCCCAGTAGCTATATGTATACACACACTGGGTTTGCAAGCTTGGGAGTCAGATGAGTAACGTATGGATGGGGAGGAAGAGAGCTATATATGATGTACTGCTGTTGATGTGACACTGTACATATTTTAATAGCACTGCTTCCTCTTTGCCAAGCCTTAGTTGAATTGCTGTATGTCAGCAGGCTGGAAGTCTTCCTCTTTAAAGTCATCGCGTAAGACAAGTATTACTTTCCTACTGCAGTGAGGAAGAGAGCCCATTTAGAAGTTAAAGCTCTTGCATTTCATTTTGGGTTTTGAGCTAGAATGAGGTAGAGGGCTCTAATAAACTCTAGGCCACCTCTGCCAGCATGTCTTGGTCACCAGCGTAACACAAACAGTATTGATCCCCAGAGCCGTACAAGCTGGGCCAGCTTGTTGACAAACTTATTGGAAGTAAATGTCAGAATCAACTCACAGCATTTGCTCTACTGCCAAGCATAATTAGATTTTCTTGCACTATACTGGCCTCACAGAGCAGCCTTGTTGCTGCAGAGATGAAGTGAAGGGAGGGAAAGATCCAGTGAAATCAGTTGGTCTTTGATTCTTTAATCCTGAGTTTGTTTCTGAATGATGCCGATTGTTTCACCTCTTTCTAGTGGTCTTCAACTTCACCCTTAACGACCGTCGGAAAGGGCCCATCTGGAACGTGATCATGTGGACATCCCTCTTCCTGGGCCAAGGTGTCATCATTTGCCTCTACAGCCAGGAGTGGTATGCCCGCCAGTACTGCCCTATGGAAAACGTGAGTGACTGGCCTTTCCCGTGGGATAACTGACCGTGCGAGTGGCTTGTCCTTTCTTGCTGTGGGGACAGGGCAGAAGTTAAATGGCATGAGCCTGTCTGGCAGCGTGCTGTGTAAGTTCATTAGGTGTCACTTAGTCTAGAAACTGTAGAGAATCTAGGAAACTTTTTTCTAACAAAAGTGCTTTCATTAGTGCTCTTTCTATGCTGATGGTATTTCACTACTTGAAACGAGGGTTTTTTTCCCCACATTTCTGACGACATAAGCCACTACTTGAGAGTACGCTAGGCCATTCAGGCTGTGTGAATGGAATTGCAGCACTTGGCCAATAAGGTCAGGAGAAACCTTTTGAGGAGGCCCACAAAAACTGAGCCTGTTGTGCCTCTCCCAGGCTAGAGTGGGTGGCAGTGAAAATTGGTTGCCTATAAATGGTCAGTTTGGGGTTTTGTTGGTGTTACTTTCTGACTTAGAACTCATTTTCTTGATATCAGATTCTGTTCTACATAAAACTTCTTGCTGGCCTAGTTGATTTCAGTTTTAACCGAAGGTGTCCTTAAGGCAAACTATTTTAAGTTTGATTCTCCTCACTTGAGAGTTTGTCATCGTAAATGACTGGCTTCCTGATACAATATGCTACTAGACGCAGCATTGAGCTGATGTGCCAGAACTGGGGTTAAGGCTGATGGCAGGCAAGCAGCTTGTTTTGACTGTAGCTACACTTCCACACACCGTTCCATGAGGATAAGAGGGTTCCAGGATGTGAAAATGCGGTTTGATCTTTCCCATTAGGGGAGTTTGACTTCAGCAGACCACACCGCAGCTGGTGCTGTTGGCCTGTGACTAACTTGCTGCCTCTTCATCTTTTGCAGCCCACGTTCCTGGACTACTTAAAACCACGTTCATGGTCATGTCATATGAAGATGTAAAAAGTGTATGCTCTGGCCGTGTCATCATCACAGAAGATCAGAGTTGTCCTCCAATTCTTGGACCAATGACCTAACTCACTACAGACTTTTTCTAAGGGAAGTTATGCCTCCTGATTGTTGGGGAGAAACTGTAATTTTTTAAACATTACTGAGGCAAACCAGTTGACCTGGATTGCCACAGGCTTCATAGGCAGCATCTACTACGTGCTGCCCTACTTTGAGCCATTTCCATGCCAGTAAAACATTGAGGTGAAGGTGGAATCTACTGGAATCCTACTCATCCAGGGGTCCCCCCAAGTTGCTGCTCTTCTGGACAATAGATAGTCTAGTCAGATTTGCTAGTAGCTCGTTGCTGGCATCCGTCCATCTTCCTTAGCCATCCCTTTGCAATTTTTTTCTCCCTTTTTTGGTAATGGGATGTCTACAAAACTTCTATTCTTTGTGATCCTGTCTGCCGCTACGAGACGGACAAGTGGCAGAGCAACAGGATATTTGCTTCCTTGCTCTGAAAATAGCCAAAGTATTCCTGGATGGCTTTGAACTTCATTCTATGTATGTTGGCTGCCTAGTATTTTAAAATGGGCAGAGGAAGAGGGGATTGTCAGTTTACTTGTGGCTGCTTTGGAGAATCAGGTTCAGAAGCAGGGCACAGTGTGTGCAGTCTTTATATGACTTTTTACCCTGAAAGTTTATGTTTTCTCTGTATTCATTAAGTTCCCAACTGACTTACAGCATTTTTGTTCTCTGAAGGCCCTTGTGACTTGAGGAATAGTTTTTCTTGTAGCTTTTCCTTTCTCTTGCTCCAGATAATCAATTATTTTAACACAATTAACTTGTAAAAGAGCTTTTGTTTTAATTTGGCAGGTGCTTTAAGGTATACAAGTTATTAAGGCTTTGTTTAGTGTGAAAGATTTGAAATACAACCCAACTGTAAGAATCCAATCAACTTCACAGGTACACAGCGCATTCTCATCTGAAATGGCTGCGTCCAGTTCAGTGTGCCAGCACGTCTTGGTGCCGGCGTGGATTGTAGCAGCTTCTAACACTGTCGGTGGGAAATGAGGGTTGACGCGGTGGCTGGAGTCAGAGCTGCTTTTTTTTCTGCCTGTGTCTGCTCTTACGTCAGCGGGGACTTCAGACGAAGATCAGTTTCCTAGGTATTGCCCTCTTCTTTCTGAAGAGGTGGGACATCCTCCCATACACACTGCTAAAGGGAGAAGCATTATGTGAATGTGGTGTTTCAGTATCTATTAATTAGGCAGAGTCCCTTCGGTTTCCTTGTTCTGTCAGATGCTAAGCGCAAAAGGGAACTTACATAGTGTCTGGGTACGTTTCTCTCCAGTTTTACTGGAACTGCAGCTCCCGTTACTGGAGAGGGAGGGTAACCTGATGGAGGCACCGTAACTTTGGTCACAGGGATTTCTGAATTACTCAAATGTTCTTTATTGGCACTTTTTGGTAACAGCTTTTTCTTTCTGACCTACAGCCTAGGTGTTTGATACCAGCAGTATTGGGACTGTTGATGGACTTGTCTCCCAATCCACTTAAGACTGTCTTTTGGGCTTCTATTTTCACTAACCTGAGTCAAAAGTAATTCCGTGAAAGCTAGGCGATACTTAAACTCTTCCAGGTTTTCAGTTTTCTGTAAGAAGGAATCCTGCTCTTCAGAAGGGACATTGTGTCAGGTCAAATTTGCCAGATACAGTGTTTGTGTAGGGGGCTCTCCTCTGAAAATGTCTCCTACTAAACTAGTTGAAACAGTTGGGTTAATTTGAGAGGAAGGGGTTCATGTATCTACTCAAACTTGGCAGTATTAGTATATAAAATCCTGAGAATGCAGTGGATTACCCTCGGTCAGTGTTGATTAATCCTAAATCTTTCACTGTACCTTTTGTGGGAGGAAGGGACAGAAGTGCTGGAGCAGCTAAGCTTCCTTTTTGGAAAAAAAAAACAAACAAAAAACCACCACCTTTTGGCCAAACAGCTTTGTCACCTCCTTAGTATAGGATGAAATTCAGTCCAGTACTTCTTAGTTGTGGTGCTCAAAACACTTATGTACAGATGTAACTGCACTCAAATAGGGTGTGATGGATTAGGGACTTGATTTGTCGTCTTGATGCTTGTGTCAGGTCTTGCTGCTGTCTCAGTGTTCTCAAAAGGAAATCAAATCATGGCACTTTGTGCCAAGTTTTGGTGTTCCCCTCGCAGCTGGCACTGCCATATTCCTAATAAAGAATATCAGCATTTACTGTGTTAGCGTCCTCGCTGTTGGAAGCCTGAGAGCTTGAGCATCTGGCAAGCAAAAGGCAACCTGAAAGGGATGCTCAGCTGTTGGAACTAGTCTTCGTTTTTGACAGCTTGAGGTTTTTAGCCTTGTAGATCAAGGCAGCTGGCAACTGTGCTGTCAGGGCATTAACAATTGGGATTACTTTCAATTTCGTGTTTTTTTAAATTGCTCTTGAATGTGGGCTTACTTTCATTTTTCTCAAGAGTACTAAGAAGGAAATACTAAGTCTTTTGCACATTACGTGTTTAATTAGTGACAATTATACCATGTTTGTTTGAGTTTCCTTAGGCTGTGAGTGCCAGAGTTAGCAGTATGGTGTTCTGGTCAATAATGCGGATGCTGAGGTTCACAACCTGCCCTTTACAAGTTCTTAATAATAGTATATACTGTTTTCTGTGGTTCTTTCCAACACAAGAATTGTGCAGCTTGCTTCCATGGTAACTCCCTCAGTTTTGAGGTGGGAAGCCTCCAGCTTTGGAATGGCAGCCAGTACAGCTGCAGCTCCTTGCTCAATAACATCACAAAAATCAGTATTAATATGGTGAAATGTGTCCGGGTTTTCATGCAGATAAGTTTGTTCTCAGGAAGACTGAACCTGTGCAGAGTCTTCATGCCTAGTACATCCTTTCTGTTGGGATATTTAGCTTCCAGCCTTCAGAGGTGAAGCAGTCCTGCATCTGAGCTGCTGTGTGCTATCCCCTGAGAGCCGTCTGAGTAAGAGATGTGCTACGTGCTGTGGTGGGTGATCCTGATGTATTTTTTCATGTGAAATGGCATGGTTGATGTGAATCAGTCCACCCGCTAAAGGAAAACTGAACTGATTGAGCTCCCACCTCCTGAGTGTAGATGGGCTGGAAGGACGGCGGTCCAGCGTGAGCTATGAGCGAGCCCACGCGCTCTGTGGCATTGGGGTTATGAACCGGCTCCCCGCAGCACCTCCGAGCCAGCCGACTTCAGCCTCGTCTCTCCTCCCGGTGCTCGCAGCCGGGGCCGAGAAGCCATCGCTGCCCCTTCACCCGCGGCGGCAGGGGACGGCCCAGCAGCCGCCGCTCGCCGCTGTGTGCCCAGGCCCTGGCACCAGCGGTTCCCTGTATGCAACCTGTACCGTGTTCTGTCACGCAGAAGAGCCGTTTATAATCTACTGTATTACAGCAGTCGAAATATATTTTGCTATTAGGGGAGGAAAAAAAAATCGCCTTGGCCTGTTTCTTTTTTTGAGGCTCCTGATTTGGGGGGGTTGCAGGAGGGCGAAGGGGAGTGGGGTTGGGAGCAGGGTGAGGTATGTGGGGTTGCTCTCCTGGGAAGGTGGCTGCTGTGGGGAGAAGATGTGGGGCTGGGGAGGGAGGGCGGGCATCTTCTAGAAGGTGGGGAGAACCTTCTGTTTCCGTGGCGATGGGGCCAGGGAGGAGCTGTCTGGCAGGTACGGGGGACCCCTCTGCTGCTTTGGGGAGGGGGGAGCTGGCCCACCTCGGGGGTCTGGGGTGACCGAAGCTGCCTGTGCCTGCAGCCCCGGGGGATCCCTGGCACAGCTGCCTCCCAGCCCTCCTGGATGGGGCTGCAAGCCTCCCCCTTTCCCAGGGTGAGGAGGGGAGAGGGATGGAGACAGCCATGCCTGGAGGTAGCGGGCAAGATCACTGGAGGGTAGGGAGGAGATCTTGGCTGGGGGTGTGGGGAGAAACTTTTACACAAGCCCTTCTTCAGGTCCTAAAAAGCAGGAGGAAATGTCAGAGCTAAATACCAGCTGAGAAGGATCGTTGGGGTTTTGTAAGGCGCGTATCGGCCATCACGTCTCTGCTAGAGGAAAGGACGTCCTTGGAAGTGCTGGAGAGGAGCACGGGGAAGGAGTTGATAGCTCTTGGAACAGACCAGAGTTTCTAACCTCTCCCGATTTAATGCACATTAAATTGGAGCAACTGCCAAATATATATCATGTTGGTGATTTCCGCCTTGATTTTGGGCCTGAAAAGCATTTGTGTGCCAAGAACTTAATGTGATATTTTCCAGCTGTGTACCACGTGCTCTAAAGTCGTCTTGTCTGTGTCCTTAAACTGTAGCTGCTACAGAACAGTGTCGTTAATCTTCCCACCCTTTCTGGTGGGAATATCATGTACTGCCAAACAGAGCTGTTAAGGGCGGGGGGGAGAGGGAAGTTCTCTTCTGTCAGAAGTTTTTAGCAAATTTTTGTAGTTTCTTTCCAAGAAACCATTTATGCAGCAAGACAAGAAACTACCTGGCAAGATTACTCCTAGATTATACCTACACCCTCAAACATGTAGCTGAAGGCAAAGAAATGTAGTTAACCTAATTAGAAACCACAGTGCACAAGGATACAGCTGATAAGGAGGTCAAAAAGTTTTAATATTGAGAGTATTTATAAAGAACAATATATAGTGGGGGGGAAAGGCTTGAGGAGAGAATTTATGGAGATTACGAAACTAATGGAAATAGGATTTTTTTTTTTCATTAGTAAGATATTGCTAAAAAGAAAAAGTGGTACGATTAATAATTGGAGACAAATATAATTAAATCTCTAGCCCAGTTAGATGTATAAAAGAAGCAGTTGTTCTTAGTGCAGTTTGTAAATGGAAAAACCAAAACCAGCACCCCTGTGGAGGACGTAGCAAAGCATCGGGGGCTTCTTCCTCACTGATGTACCTAGTGTCAGGCGTAAGGGGGGTTTTCACAATAAATAATAACAAAAAAAAACCCTGTTAACCTTGTGAAGTACAAATGCGGGCTTAATTCTGTTTCTAGCTCATTCGTCACTGCATAAGCGTTAAAATAAAATAACCACTCACCATGCCCACAACTGGAGTGCCAGGTCCCGGACCGAAAACCGATGGAAGGAAACGGAGCGGTGCCGCGCGGGCAGGCTCGGTCGGCGAGGACCGGTCAGGTAGGGCTGGGCTGGAGGCGGCGGGGGCTGTACATCTGACTCCGTCCTTCCAGCTTCCCTTTAACAGCGGGATGCTTCTCTGCATTAAGGTTTGCCTTTATTTAGGTAATTGCTGGTACTTTAGCGTGTTAATATCTTTGTGGAAAGCCGACTGCTAGCGATCCACAAGAAGGGAAATGGCCTGAGAGAAACACACAAATTTTAGTTGTTTTCAGCATCCCGTGGCGTTTGCGTCCCTGATAGCTTGGCGCAGTTGTGTGACTAGTGCTTTATCTTCCATCGTTCGATGGTAACTTGTTCCAGGCTTCACCGAAGATCTAACACAGCTAAAAATGGGATTAGCTGCCTGTGTTTTAGGTAGTTGATCCTGCTTTGGGGTAAAGGATTAGAGTTGATCCTGTTCTGGGGTAAGACATCTTGTTCTTCTCAGTCCTGAGTTTTATCATCGATTTTTGCTTTCTGTTTCACCAGCAGAATAAATGCTGTTGAAATGCTTTTGATGTGCTGTTTTCCAGAGATCCCCAAGCTGAGGGGTACCTCAAGGATGCTTCACCACATCAGGCCTGTTTCTTCCTCCCTGGAGCATAGTTTTGTTCCAGAAGAGGTTTTCCGAAGCCTGACCTGTGCCAGCAGTTCTCTCTACAGCCCAGAGTACTTACGGTCCCCGCAAACCACCAAAACCCCCATGGGCTTCAGGGTGAGCGTGTTTCCATCTTCTGCCTTTTTCTATCCGGAATTGTCTCTTCATTAGGGGCACATGTTCATTCCCTGGGCAAAAGGAAAGTTTGCCGACCTCGTAAGATAAATTTACCTTATATTGCATCACTTTTCTGACCGTGCCATTTGATGCAGATCCAAAGTGCTGCCTTCTAGTCCCTGCAAAACGTCCTTGCACCCTGGTGCTGCAGTGAAGCCTTTGCCGAGGCTGGTTTGTCCACACCAGTTTCCTTAGCCCCAAGACAGAAATAATGACGCGAAGCTTGTTTAGACGGCCACCCTGACCTCTCCCACTCCTTGGCGCGTTTCTCGCTAAGAAGTGACAGCCACGTGTGCCTCCTCTGCAGGGCTGCCTGCAAACCCCAGATCGGCTTTGGCATTATCCTAATCGTCGGAGCAAGTTCAGACACCTGACAGACCACCCTGTCAGTTTGACGGGCGCTGGAAGGTAAGCAAAGAAGGGATAAGGAGCCCAGGGTGATGGAAAGACGTTAGAGCTGGGAATGCAGAGCTAGGTCTCTCCCTTGGTCTTTTTTTTTATGGTAGGTGGCTGGGTGAATGGACCAGCTGTCCAAGTTCGGGCTGGAGAGATTCGAGGGAAAGATGCTTTGGGAATAATAAATGAAAGAGTTGCTAAATGAGCACTTTTTGGAACCATCCTTCCAAAGGATGTCAGGCTCGCAGGGATGCTCTGTGATCCACGATTAAGAAAAGAAGCTCTTCTGGCTTTAATGGACTTAGCAGGGAATAGCTTTGCACTTCTTTGTAAATAAGCAGCGCTTAATGGCGCTAGGAAGTGAAAAATGTTTTGCTCTATATCGGACGTTGGATATGTATGCCATAGGGCGTTGGCAGCAGACGTGAAAAACGGATAGGCAATGTGAGGTTAATCTGCCTAAAAAAAACATGATCTCATCTGTCTTTTTTGGCCCAGGGGAGGGAGTCCTGGCCGTAAGCCTGGCCTCGGGCTGAGCAGAGCAAACCCGCGCGTGGCTCAGGCTGGCAGTGAGGGAATGGCGGGTTGCCTGCGGGATGGGTCGGTGATCCAGCTCTTCTCCTCTGTTTCAGGGATGTCTCTTACCTGTGTGACATTGCGACTGGCCAAGAAGCTAAGAAATCAATGCCTGGCAAAAGCTCTTTTACTGAGAGTTGTCGGGACCAGAGAGGGAGCCGTGGTACAGTCCCACGTACTCCCGTGAGTGCTGGTGCAGGTGTTTCTCTGTGTGTATCACTGGCTGGGAGAAGGGAGGTCCTCATACACGTCCCCCCGACGTTACCCTGGTCCTAAAACTCAGCGGCTCGCCTTGCGGCTCCAGCCCCCCGGCT
Source organism: Calonectris borealis (assembly GCF_964195595.1). Taxonomy (NCBI): domain Eukaryota; kingdom Metazoa; phylum Chordata; class Aves; order Procellariiformes; family Procellariidae; genus Calonectris; species Calonectris borealis. The sequence goes on along the minus strand of NC_134319.1, from coordinate 32,112,621 downwards.
CCCCTGCCGCCGTTCAGTGTTAGTTATTTCAATCTGCTTTCAGATGTAGATTTGTTTCTGTCGGGGTCTGGAAGTGTGGAGTGGGAAAGGAAAAAGCAGCGTGAAAAGCTGCTACGGGAGCTTCCCTCTCCCGGCTGCCAAACCCATGTCCTCTTTGGGAAGGAACCGGGAGCGTCTTCACGTCTTTTATGCTGATGTTTCGTGCTCTCTCTCTTTTCTATCCCCAGCAAGCAACCCTAGCAGATAGTCTGGTTCCCAAGGAATTTCACATCGTGAAGAACAGGGGAGTTTTGCCCTTGAAGTACTTCGATCAGTGAGTGCTTTCTGGTTTACAAGGGTTTGTCCTCAACTGTTCAGAGTGGGGGGTTAAAGTGAGGCTGAGGAGGCTGCCCAAACACACCTCCTGCCTTTGGGAAGGGCAGAGTATAAAAGGGAGGCTGTGCAAATCCCACGCCAATGACCAGGCTGTAGTTAACCCTGCAGAGCAAGGTGACCCTCCTTTTCTTTGTCCCTGCTGCTTCGGGGTGGCCAACAGAGAATTTCCTGTAGACTGGTACTGCTCAGGGGGGCTTCAGTAGTTGGACGTGAATGTAGAAGCTGAAGTCTGGTTTGATTTCCTTGAGGCAATTTTTTAATTTTTTTGCTGCTTTTTTTTTTTTAATTTTCATTAGTTTCTCTGTATTTCTTTCAGAATTGCTTTCTGCCACAAAGCTGGGCAGGCTCTGGGTAGTTCCTACTCTCACTTTATGCTTGTATAGACCTGCTGGCATCTTGAGTCTGACCACTCTGGGGGTTTTTTTAATTTGTTTGTTTGCGATTTATTTATTTATTTATTTTTAATTTTTCAGGCTGTGAGTTTTGAATTGAGTTTACCAAGCCTTGCCCAAAAAAGGCTACTGAGACTCCCCTTGGTCTCTCCGGACAACTTACTAAATTTAAAGGAGATTCTTTCTCATTGTTCAAGGATTAAAATTCTAAGATTAGGAGTGAAATCCTCACAGCTTCTTTGCCAACGTGATGTAACAGAACACTGTCGTCTTATTTCGATGGTCTCCTGTGATCAGTCTCTGGGTGGGTGTGGTGTGGATATGTGGTGCTCTTCTGGCCCCACCAGTAACTTTTAAACCCATTGGTCACTTCTTAGCCAAGTGCCATGAGAGGTCTTAAAGGGAGAAGGTTCCTACCAGAATTGTGGTGTTAGTGGCAAGAAGAAGGAGCTCCAGCTGGGGGAATGGCTGCAGGAGGTCCGATTCTTGCATTAGGCTCTGGATGCTCCCACTGAAGAGCAACCCTGTAGATCCTTCTCTGCTTCTCCAACCTTCATCAGCTTGTACATGGGACAAAGAGATTGAAAGAGAGAGTGGGATCCTGTAGCTAGCACTGGAAGGATTGCTTTGTAATCAAGTTCTAACATTTGTATTTGTTTCAGTAAATACACAACGCTGCTTGAAGACCGTGAAAAGAAACTACGGCTGTTCCCGTCCATGTAAGTACCACCCTGCATGAAGTTGTTGGGGAAAAAAACCAGCTGTTTGAATTTCATTTCCTGGGAAAATATCATAACATGCTATACAGAATAATGATGTGCCTCTTTCTGGTCTGTCAGGAAACCTTCTGGGAGGTTAGAGGTCATCCAGCTGATGGAGGTGATGGACAGCATGTTGGAAAAAGCTGGAGTAGACAAGCTGATCAGAGTAACAGGACCTTCACAGGTGGATAACTCGCTTGTGCCCCAATAATTTTCTTGTACCCAAAAATAACATCCTGTTTTCCCCAGTGTTTATCCCTGCTGTGCTTAAACTACCTCCTAGCAGCTAGTTTCTGCCCAAGCCAGCTGTCTGTATGTCCTGTAATAACCAGGAGCTTCTCTTCATCTTCATCTGATCCACAAAGAACAAACGGTTAGCTTGCTGGCATTTTTGCCAGAAATGTAGAAGGGAATGCATTTGGCATGATTACTATGGAGGAATGAAGGCAGTAGCTGTCTCATCTCCCATTGGGAGATAGGCTGCTGAGTTACAAAATGGGCCTTTGGAAACCTTCATACACCTAAAAAGCTGGTGTCAAAGAACATCTGTACCTTGCTTGGTCTTATTTTCTGTTATTCTTGCATAGTGATGGGGAATGATTTTTGAAAAATGTGGAGCAATGCCTCAGCAGGAACTCCAGCTGGAATCAGCAGAGAAGCTCCCATCGATGTTGACGGGAGGAAGGATAGCGCATAACATGTTTGAAAACGAACCTGCAAATGCATGCAGGATGGCTCTTTCTCTTCTCCCTTATACCTTTTGTAGTGTTTTGTCCTCAAAGGGAAACTCCTTCAAAAGAAATGAGAGATCTGTGCTAACCTCTGTTGTTAAAGGAGTAGGTTGGCCAGGCTCTGCAAGGCTGTGATTTTTCTCGCCTCTTTTGCCAGCTGCACAACTTGCTGGAGCTGATGAAGGCGGAGCAGAACATCTACAACATCGTTTTCCACGAGCTGATTCGGCAGGTCAGCGTGGACTGTGTGGAGAGAGGACAGCTGCTTTCGAAGCTCAGGTCATCATTAGCCAACCCTTAATCCCCCTCTTGATTCACGGCAGTGTCCTCTCGAGAGCAGCATTAGCTATCGCAGATCGTTCCTAATGTCCTTGCCCAGCAAAGCTAGCCTGTCGTGATGTAATTGGTGTGGGGTCCGGTGCCAGGAGTGAAGTAGGATTTCCTTGCCTAGTTAACAACTGGGGCTAAAGAGCCTCTGTTAGGTAACCTGGAGCTTGAAGTTGTGGCGCTGACACCACGCTTGACAGTGCGGGCACCTTATTGGTGGTGGAACATTCAATGGAAGTTTTCACATGTAGAATAGCTGGTACTTCCTTCACGGCCGATGTTCCCATGCTCAGATTACCACTATTTGTAGCAATTAAATTGTTCCAGAGTGTTTAAAATCCCCACTCCAAACACTCAGAAGATTGCCTTCTAGATAGCTTCCTGTGCAGTGAAAGGAAAGGGTCTTCAGATGGGTAAGAGAGATCTGCACTCTCAGGTAAATGCCTTTTTTGACTCATTTTACTGCAGGCAGAGGTACGTGGGTCTCATGGAGCGGGTTCCTGAACAGATGAAGACCCTCTACAAAAAAATGATGGCACAGCAGTTGGTCAACAGACATATTGCAGAAGAACTACTCTATTTTAAAGAATCTGTTGGACAGCTGGCCAGGTCTGAATCCTGCCTGATCCTAAGAAATTATCTCTATGCCCTAGGCTTAGTCCATTGATTTTGATCGGTTTTCTAATCTTCCTCCCATAGGAGTAGGAAGATAGTGTTATGATTTGAAGCAGAGCTACAGGGACCACACTTGAGCCTCCTCACACTCTCACTGCACCCTCTTAACGCCAAATAATGTCAAAGCCACCTCCTTTCCTTAGCACGCTGGAGGTTCGATGGTGGGGGTCTGCAGAAAGGGGTTGGAGCAACGTGTGTGGTGGTGGTCTTCAAAATGCCTTTCATCCCTACAGTGAGATGGTTGTGTTGGTGGAAGAGAGCCCTGGATGATGGCGTAGGGCCCACCAGTCGGTGTCTGCCAGAGCAGAGACCTTTGGGTTGGGCTAAGTTCCCTTACATCTGTTCCCCGCTGTTTCAGCGATCTGTACGAGGTACGAGAGCATGACTGCAAGGTGACCAAAGAAGCAGAAAAAGCTCAAGAGGAGCTAGCTACAGCCATGCAGGAGGCTAAGGCGAATGCAGAGTAAGTTGTTTTCAAAGTTGAGGTTGGGAGATTCCTGCAGCGTGCTGGTTTCATTCTCTTGGGGTTGTTGGGAAGGAGAGGTGAGGGCTGATTTCCTTCTGGGGAAGAGAGCTTGGCTGTTCATGACAAATGCCATGGTTTTGCTATAAATGCTAAACCCCTCAAAGGGATAGAAAGCTGTTCAAAACATTTCTAGTTTTAAGTCATGAAAGATGCATTTATTGCTCAGGTGCTGGCATTCCCTTTTCTTCACCCTACATTCACAGCTGATGAGCTCTTCATAGTCCAGCAGAGCCTGCAGCTCTGAACTTCTAAGGGCCTGTGGACATCTTCAGATACCTAAGAAATTCGGGATTTCAGTGGTTGGTATCAGAGTTGTGGTGCTTAGGCACACAGATTCACTTACAGAAATTTGTATTCATACTGAATCCAAGTCGCCATGGGAATATCAACAGAGAGGTGTTGTAGGGCTCAGGGAAAAGGACCTGTGAATTTACAGGCTGTGTGGGAGGTGACTGAGGAAGGAAGGAGGAAGAGGAGATGTCTAAGAAAAGCTTTAGGAATTGGGAGAAAGACAGTAAACGTGAATGAGAAACACAGGTGCACATATTTCATTGTCTTTCCCTTCTTCTAGCCCTTTGGAAGAGTATCGGGAGTTATATGAGTTACAGAGAAGACAACTGGAAGAGCAAGTTCTGCTGCTAGCCCAGGAGAGAGACGTTTGGAGCTCAGCTGCGTATGACCTGGCTCTGAAGGTAGGTGCAGGAGATCGGTCATACATTGCAAGGTGTAAGCCATCGTAGCTAGCAGTCTTGTTCCAAGGGCAGATTTTGTCCCAAAGAACATTTTTATTAAATATGATTGGGTAGTAACACATCTCATACCTGCCCTGACCTAATTTCCTGAGGTCTGTTGTATTTCACATGTGTGTTTTTTAAATGGAAACAAGTTAATTCACATAGCATTTCTGGTACAGATCTCCAGGCTCTGTGCAGGAAGAACTTCTGTGAAATTAATATTTCCATTCAGAGATGAGTTTGACTAAAAAGTTTCCTATTCCTTGTAATTTAGAATATTGTACCCAGATTCCTCGCAGTTCCTCACAAAATATCACTCTTGGTTAATTCTGTGCTTCCTTGTTTGTGTGTCCCCCTTGCTTGTGATCTCCTACTTTATCCCATTCAAGTTTAAAATCTGTTAGCAGAACTTCTGGGGCTGTCTGGGAGATCAGAAATTTATTTGTAAGGGAAGTGGACTCAACTGCTTGAGCTCCATTTCATTGATGGTAAAGCTCCCGTGTTAATGTCAGATGCCTCTCCTCTCAGAAGAAAACAGTGCAAATAATAATGTTTTTTTCCAGATAGTAGACAGAAACCAGCTCACATTGGTTCGCAGGCTCCATGTTAGTGGAAAGACACTGATCAACGTTCTCAAGCATTTCATAGTCCTCTTGGCCTCAAAGGTGGGGACCTGCCTGTGGTGGGCACCTGTTCAAAGTGTTTGCATGTGTGGTTTATGTACTTCTACGGTTCTCAGTAAAGCATTCAGTACTTTGGCTGTTATTTGAACTTTCAAATGTTGGTCTAGTTTCAAACAAGCATTAAAATTTGAATGAGTTCACTCTCTTTCTGCTTTTCTCTCTTTACTCCGTGTCCCCTTTTCTCTACCTCAAACTTTTCTTTTTTCCCCTGTTTCCCCTTTTTCTTTGTGGCTTTATTCCCTCTCCCCATTCCTTCTCCCTCAAACCAAACCAGATCCAGGCTAGTGTCATGTTGGCCTCATAGGTATGGGGCTGCACGGTATCTCAATAGCATACAAGCAGTAAGGGGTCAAGCGCTCAGTTCTGGCATGCCCAGGGAGGGTGAGCCACCCTAGTCCCGTGTCAAAGGGTTTGTGAGGGCTGTGCTGTGGAATTACAGACATTTCCCAGATCTCTGATATGTGTACATCTCAAAATAGCTAGGGCAAAGGGAGAATTCCACCGACTTGGATCAAAACAATCACAACGGTCCCTTTTCCCACCCTCTTGCTCAACGCCTGCAGGACACAGGAGACCTGGCTGGTCTGCAGGAAGAGACAGAGCAGTTCAGGGAGAGGTTGGGTCGCGTTGGAGCAGAAATAGAGCGTTCTGAGGAGTCCAGCCGGGGAAAACTTCAAATTGTCTGCAGCAGCCTCAACAAGCGGCTTCAGTACTTCCATAGCAGTGACTCGTGAGTGGCCCAGAGGAATGGGGGTAGCAGCCAACTCCCTCAACCTTTGCCTTGTGACAGTGCAAACTGTGCACTGGCTCTCAGGTGCAGTGAGATTTGGTGCAATTTGCACGTCCCTCACTGCTTTACTTTTCTGCTTGATGCATTTATTTTGATAATCAGGTCCATAACGGTAACTCCAAAGTGATGCTGTGGCTTTGTGGTTGAATTCAATGGAGCAAGGATTGTACCCTCCTGCTGCGAACCACAGCGTCCTTTTTGCAGCTGTCATTGCTATAACAGAATTCCTCTATCTAGTTTGGTTCATTTTAACTTGAATGTACACGCATTGATGCTTCCATAGAGCATTCAGTTCTCTCATGTACAGATACAAAATGCGACTCTGAGAGACATGAGGTTTAAAATCTGAAGTAATTTGTTAAGGTGCTTATATTTTGCAGGCTTTTTGTTAGTTCATTGTGATATGTTAAATAAAACAAAGCATAAACGCAAGCACAAAATGCAGAAATGCAGAGCCTGTGCATTAACAAAAGACATCACTTTATACATTTCATTTGTAGAGTTAATAATGTCTGAATTTTCAATATGTGCTTGAATTTGATTTTTGTCTTTGCTGGAAGTAACATATTTTCTTAATTGACACCCAGTGTTTGTGTTATGTTGAGGGAGAGAATAAAAATCTCTGATTGAGTAGGGCCTTGTGTTTTTTACTTCTTTTTCAAGTTACAATTCGTATCACAAACGTGGTATGCATAGAGTATACATCTTGACTCTTGGTTTTACCTTGGCTACTAAAGGAGTTTTTGCTCTCAGCTCTCATCCCTTCTTTCCCTCTGCTTTAGCTCCTCTCCGATGAATGAAAAGCTACTCGATGAAATCCTACAAGATATCAAGAACTTGATAAATGTAAGATTTTGGGGGGTTGGACGTATTATCGAGTAGTATCTGTGCAGCAAATTACCACGTGTTAGCTGAGCCACAGTGAGCATCTATGCCCATCACAAATGTGAACAAAACCACATCAGCTCAAATCTTTTGTGCCGAAGCTTAAGCTAAGAGTTTACACATGAGAAGTTATAAGTGACCAATACCGTCGTTCAGCCAGTGCATTAAACTTAGTTGTGCATTTGAGCACTCTCTGACTGACAGCTCCAGTGACTGATAAATGATATTAAGCACTCAGAATTGTCACCAGTAAGTTTCCAACTTTTGTGCTATCTACTCACTGTGTCATCTTTATGCTCATGGATTCCTCACACTTCTCTTACCTGATTTCCATCACCTTTCTGTTGCAACCAAGGGGTGGTCCAACTTTTGGGGGCCTGGCGAGCTTGCTTCTTTTCTTTCAGATGCTAAAAGAAGACCTAGAGCAGTACGGCGGGGAGGTGCACCTAAGAAAGATGGAAAGTCTGAGGAGCGCTGCCAGCCTGCAGGAGCACTGGATGGAGCTGGGACAAACACTGCTGAATCGACACCGGGACTTTGCTGGAGCGTTGCCTCCGCAGCATGCTGCCCTGGAAGAAATAAACCAAATGGCATGTGAACTCTACTGGCAATACAATATAAGGATAAGTGGGAATAATGGTAAGGAATGACCGATTTTGCAGTTCAGTCTTTCCTTGGGGATGCCAGGAGAGTAGCGGGTAATAAAGGACCAGTTGACATAATCTGTACTGGTTTTTTCCAAAGCTCAAATCTGACCCCCAGGTATGTGCTGGGAATCAAGAGCATTCAAGGGATAAACTCCAAGAAACCTGACCTGCAGTCACACGTAAAAAGAATATCTGAAATTTTAAAAGTGATAGAGTGCAAAGAACATGCAATGCAGATAAGACATGGGGAAGTCGTGTGTTATGTTCAAAGGGAGCGTGGGCGCTTTGTGATTATGTAGATTAAGTGTGGAAAAGAAAATAAAAGTAAAAGGAAAGAATGTATGCTTAAAATGTAAAGTAAAACATCACTTTGGAGATCATTAACCAGGTAACACTGTCTCAGAGGGTAATACTTTTTTTATTACTTTATCATTAACACAGTTATCTTAATCTAGATATTGAATTATCTTGATAATAAAGTATATAAATAAGTGTTTTCTTTGCTGATATAAACTTATCATGTCCTGTGTGAGATAACAAACATAAGTTGGGTAATTTGCAACTAACCTTCTCAACCTTTGCCTCTGCAAGACCTTGACTCACTTCTGATTTCAGAATTGTTTTCCTCTCTGATGTTTTTTTAATTGTCGTCTTTCCTTTTAGCAGATTAAAACTAAACTGAACCTGTGCTGTCAGCAACTGCTACTCATGTTTGCTAAGCTGCTTCTCATACCTGTCATTTATTCTTTCACTCAGGGTTATCCTGTGCTTTTCGCTACATTATCTTATGCTACATGTTATATTTCAGCCTACTAAAGGAGGTGAGATAGAATGATAAGTCTGTCCATCCTAAGAGACAGCTAAAGGAATTAAATATTCCTGATAGTTCTCATTAGAAAGTGAGAGAAAGAAGGAACAGGGCCATAATTGGCCAGACACCAGCATGGCAAAAAGTTAACAGCCAATTGTCAGAAGCCTCGATATTTAGTTGTGATCTGAATAAAGGGCTAGGCAGCACAGCGCAGACATCTGATCGAAAATTGCTGTAAGATATTATAAAGAATAGGTAAGAGACAACACCGAGAACAAGGTAATTTTGTCCTGTAAGGCAATGGCACTCAGTTACCTGAAGTATTTCTTATCTTCTAAGAGCTGATTACCTGATCTCAAGCAGCATGCGCCAGAAATACAAAGGATTTGGTATTTGATGACAAGGGTTAGAGATACAGCGAGAACAATGAGATATGAGATTGTTTTAGACAGCAAATATGAGAGAGGACTTATTTGAAATTTATAAGGTTTGGCTTAAGGTCTTTGCTTTTATTCAGTCTTCCTTTATCACTTCTTAAAGCCTTCATAGCATACCTTCTTTGTGAGAATAAGATGGTTTTGACCCTGAAATTGGCACTTGGGACTAGAACCACCTCTCCAGTGAGCTCCAGTTAGGTCTTCTCTTTTGCTGGGGACTTGATTAAGTTTATAAGATAAATGCAATGACACAGACAGCCTTCCCAAAGCAAGACACGATTTAATAAGGATCCAGAACACTGTGTAAGGTCTAATATGGCCAAACCACATGTAAGTGATCAGAAGTGACTGTTCTCCCTCATCCCATGCCCTTCTGGGACCCACCTCTTTTCTTCTTTGCTCTTAACCTGATGCTTCATGGCAGGAGAACTTAAATAATATCATTCCTACTGCTACTTGGCTTCCTGGTCGTTAAAAACTAATGCCTGGTTATGGGGCTCCCATAATGCGCTCTGAAAGGTTCCACCCTGCAGTGGGTAACCTCCTCCCTTTCTTACCAGTCTGGACATCCCAGCACTGCTTCACTGCACTTCTCCCAATCCAGAGGAGAAGTTAACCAGTTCTACCCCACAGCTGTACAGTGGGGAAACCGAGCCATGCATCAAAATGATTGACATATTAAAAAAAATTTTCAGCACCTCCATGTGCTTAACATGCCATCTTTGCTACAAGATGTCACGGAGGCCAGGATCTCACCAGGATTTAAAGAAAGCTTAAACATTGGATGTCAAGAGGCACCATTGTTACATTTCCAGCGCATTCCCCAATAAACAGAGAATATCCATCAGCATGTGCCAGATGAGTGAATGAACAAGTAATTTACTACCTTGTCCACACATTTTGCACATCTGTGCTTACTGTATCACCTGCATCTTTGAAGAATCAAGTTGTAACTGCAAAGCTGTTTTAAAAAGAGTTATATTAAGCCTTTATGCAACGAGGCAGCCAAATCTGCCAAGACAAGAAGGGAAGTCAGGGCTTCAAATCAAGCCCATTTTCTTTCAGCTTGCTTTGAATTCAGTGCTTACTAAGCAGCTCATTCTTAGTCCTAAGTGTAGCCAGTTCCCACATAGGCTGTTCCCACATAGGCTGTTCATCCCTCTTGGCCTCCCTCTTTGAATTCAGCTTTGTTTTTGTTGGCTGAAAGAATTGTAATTAAAGGTTTGTATTTTCTTCCCCCGCAGGCACAGCTAGGTTTTTGACAGCCTTGGTGGGAAGTATGGAAGATTGGTTATTCAAGGTGCAAAAGCCGAAGCAAGGTTCTGGCATGCACGAAGCTGAGCTGTGGGCATTTTATCACAAGATTCCTGCATGGCTGGCCCAGGTGGATGCAGCGATGAGCTGTTTAGGTTCCAGCCAGTTGCATGAAGCTGAGAGTGATAAGAAACCGCATTTCCCGTAAGCATAGAGGTGGTAATTGTGTCTGGGCTGGCCTTGTACGTTAAATTACACTCGAAAGAAAAGAGAAATGTTCTTTTGTGGGGACCCCGGCGCAGGAAACTGGCAGGGGGATAAATGTGATCAGCTGAAGTGTTAAAACGATTGGCAACTGCCTTTCATTTGCCTTCATTTGGCAATATCTGTAGAAACAGTTGGTGGCTTCAATATCGCTCCTGGAACATCACCGTCTCCCTCAGAACTGCCACCTGCTTTGGAAATCTTGACATTTGAAGAAAACCCAAAATACGTGATTCTTTTACAGTCAGATTTGTGGGGGCATATTCCTCTTCATGGTGCTCCGTTGTCTTTGGTAAATATCATCAAGAAATAAATCATTCGCAGAGCACATGCATAACATATATGCATGTGATTTTTTGCAATTAAGAGATTACTTGCAAATGCCAAGTTTGCCCACAACTATAGCGTTAACAAAAAAGCCTGTGTCATGTTTCCAGCATACGGTGCACTAAAATACGTCATTTTCCTTGAGCTGGGAAGCAAAAGGTGTCTTTGAGACAGAAGACCCTCGGGTCTGGTGCACTAGAATATGCAGGTTTTTTGTTTCTGGATCTGTTTTTTTTCAGGGTGGTACCTAGAGAGTTTTTTCAGATGATTCAGCAATGGATTCTGTCCATGAATAATGAGGTTGAGAAGAACATCACGCATCTTAACAAAAAAGTAAGTGCAAGCCTGAAACTTGCTAGGGATAAGAGCACTATACCTAGTATTCAGTCTTTCCTTTAATTTCCATCTGGCCACAGCGCAGTTGTGAGGAATGCTTGCTTCTCATTCAACATTTCTTTCCTGTTTGAGTTGAGGTGTGGCTTTTGTCTTCCAGCCAGGAAGGAGCAGAGGAGAACTCCTTTAAAAATAGCTGTAAGGTCTCCTATAAGGTGCATGAACACCATTTTATTATTTCATTTTTAGCAAGCATTTCCTCTGGAATAACATTGATATTTCCGGTTCAGAGAGGTGTTGTGGCTGCTAGCTCTCTGTGGTTTTACTTCTTTCTCCCAGGATTGTAGACTAGAGGCTCTCACTATGCATTTTTTAAGTGTTCTATAAGCGTGGTGTGTGATTTTTGGTTTGTTGCTGAATTCTGGATGTGAGAGCACGCCTCGTGGCTGATAAGAAGCCTATGATCCTAAACAAGAACGGGAAGAAGGATAGGTTCACAGTAGGAAAAGATGTGTTCATAATGGGAATGAATATGGGAGAAAAAATGGTAAAAATAAATGTTTCTGTCATTAGGTCAGTCTGCAAATTGAATTAGGTAGGGCATTGACTTCAGACTACTTGGCAAGACCAGTCATTTATTACCGGTTTAGCTTTGCTCTGATGTTTTCTGCAGGTGACTGAACTGCACAGAAACCTGAGCCTGTGGCTGGTGGATTTGCTGAGACACATGACAGCAGACCGCTTGTCCTGGGAGTGTCCTCGGCGGCAGGAGTCAGACACCGAGATGGACGAGGAGCTCAGACTTCTGAGGGTTCATAAGCTGCAGCACCGAGCTGAAGAGCTGGTTGCGGAGATGGGCAGACTCGCTGGTTCTATAGTCAGGTATCAACAGAGGTTTTCAATTTCATCTAAGGGTGTTTTCTCAAGAAAAAAATGTGTAGTGTGCTGAGAGATTGATCATAACGACAGATCCCATCGATTTGGTTGTCCTTGGATCTTTTCCCAGGTCTTAAATGGGCCTTACTGGAATTTGTAGGGAGCCTAATAAGATAGGAACACCTAAAGAGAACGGCAGTGCCTGCTTTGTACCTGGTACTGCTATAAAACATGCTAGCATCTGTGATCGCGTGGGCTCTGCCCACACTTCTGAGGATGACCTCCGGAGGATGTAAAGGCAGTACAGGCAGCGAGTCTGCAGTCCAGGTCACCTGGAGCAAAGACTTCACCTGATTCAGAATCTGAGCTCACACGTCTGTGGGTTGTACAGAAATGGCACGGACAAGCTGTCTGGGAGGTCGTTGTGTGAGTGGAGCAGGCGAGGATTGCTTTTCTGGAGACTTCTCTAGTGCAGAGGTCTACAGGTAGCTCCTGTACCTTGCTGACAGCAACGGGCTCCTGACTGAAGGCTCTTTTCCAACCTTAAGTATTCTATGATTCTAAGCATTTGAGGGCACTCCTGCAAGGCTCATGACATTCTGCATCTTTGCAGCTGCTGCCGCGAGATTGTTAATGCAATCGTTCGAAAGAAACGGTCTGAGATGGATTTAGAAGCTGATTTTGAGATGGAGGAGCTGAATAAGATCAAGGTAAAAGGTGCCTGTGTTTCCAGCTGTCTAGGTCTGAGGTAGATGAGACTGCATTTTCTTTGTGAAAGGTAGAGAAAAATATATGTGAGGGTGTCAAGAATGAGGAAAACTCCTGCTACTCCAGTGGTCCCCCAAGTTCCCTACTGACTCCGCAGTCCTGGAAAGCAGATAAACCCGGATCAGGTCATGTTCAGTTTTAATATTTCCCTCACCCTGTTTCAGGATACATATGTAAGGGCTCTCCTGTGAGATTTATTCCATATGAGCGGCAGTAGATTCACTGCTGGTTCAAAGTTTGTCAGAGCCATGTACATCCAGACTTGAGTGGTGCTTAGGAGTTCCTGGAGGTACTTGGTGCAATATACCTTTATATAGATGCAGTTGAAACTTCTTGCAGTCAACTGACCTACCTGCCACCTCCTTATTCTACACTTGCATGTAGAAGCTCTTAATTGCTACCACTGTCATTGCCAGTGTTTAGCTGAGCTTTGCCTGTGCTTTAGGAATGGTAGACCCATCCTGAAGCCCAAGGCTTCCTTGAGCACAGGCATTGCAAACGGCATTGCTTCAATGAATGTAAGAAGCTTCTGTGCAGGGATTGGAAATACTTGTGCTTCTGTTTTGCGTTACCTTAGCGAGTGAAAAATTAACCCCTGGGATTTACACTCATTTCTCCCCACGTGGGCTGGGGCAGTGGCTGTGACAGAGATGTTCTGTGTTGGCCTGAGGAGGAGCTCGTTGAAGGAATTAGTTGGTGGGAGTGATTAGCTGGTGACAGATGCCATGTCTGAAAGCTTGGAGAAATGTGTCTTCCTTTTCCTTTGTAGGGTGAGGATGGAAGGGTCCAGGTAGGTCCCTGGAACAGACAAGGACAGAAAGATGGAGTTATTTACCTGACTGAATGAATATGGTAACAGCTATTTTTTCTGCTCAATAATCCCTGAATAATCATTTTCTGTTATGTCTTCCCAGACTGAGTGCTGTAATTGGATTCAAGTGTGTAGTCTCCTCCTTTCAGAGATCAAGGGCACTCCTGTCTCCTTTCTGGATTTAGAAGACCTGAAAAAGCTCTTTGGATCAGAGGTAGAACTGAGAAACCTCTTTGGGTCACTGCATTTGCTGTTCTAGGTTGAACCAGTCTGAATGAAGGTCTGCTTCAAAACTTTTCCTTAAGGAAGCAGCTACAGTTCAGTTTGAGGGAAGGTTTAGCATGGGGACATGCACGCACTCAAAGTGGCAGCTAGAACTGTGAGGTGTTATGACTGTAAACTGGTTAAAAATCACCGTGCTTCTTGGGAGGGCAGGTCTGAGGCAAAACCAGAGCTTCAGTGGAGCTAGGAGATTTTTGCCCCACTTGTAGATCAGATCCCCATGGTGTGTGATTGCTTTTGCTTCACCTATTGGGGCAGACCTTGGCTGGAATTCTGGTGGTTGCCTTGCCCAGGAGGTCAGGCTGAACTTCTAGTTTAATTCCTTATGTGGCTAGATGGATGTCTGAGACTGCCTGTGACAATCAGATGTGTTTTATAGATGGTTGGCCTAATTTCATATGAAACAGGCTAAATTCAGATGATGAGGAAATGGATTTAGATTTATTGTCTTGAACAATTTGTTTGTGTCAGTTGTGAACTCAGTCCCCAAGCAGACTGAGGTTGTTCATGACTTGGTGTACAGCCAGCATGTAGCTCGCGTGCTGCCTCTCTTTTTCTCCGTGCCATGGCCTATACAAAGCAGATATGCCACAGAGGGTCCTGCCTTTGTAATGTTCAGTAATTAGCATATTCATTTGTGATTTGAAATATATTCATACTCAGGACCTCCTAGGTGGCTGGAGTCCAAGTCTAAATATGTGCAAGAGAAAGTCAGAGACCAGCTAGCTTTGCCTAGGTTATTTGGATGGACAAAGGGAGCACGCTACTAACCCAATCCCTACGGTGCCTTACAGGAATTGCAGTTGAAGCTTAAGCTTAAGGACACTATCATTTCTTCAACTCAGAAAGAGCTTGAAGCTGAAGATGCCAACAGCAGTAGGAAACCCGTAACAGAGGAAGAAACATTAGAAGTAAAGGAGGAAATTGCTATTTTGCAGGTGACTGTAGTAGCTGCAATATCCTACTTTCCAGCAGGGCCTTTTTATTTATTGCTCGGTGTATGCGATGTGAAACATGGCCTTACAGCTGCCTTGAATGCCACTAGGTTAGTGGCATCTCCTATTTCTTGTTCCTTTTCTCTCTCAGCAGCAGCCAGGTGCTGGTATGGATTATCTGACTGAGGACAATGAAGCTACTGCAGACATGATCAGATATGTAGGGCATGACTCCAACATCCACCTGAAGTCTCTGAAGTCGGACATCGTTTCGGTTACAGGGGTAGGAGTCTCCACCTCACCAATGGTTTTAGCCTGTTGGCCGAGATTTGGAGCTGGGGTTTAGCTGTCTACTCAGACTCTCTTATGAGACCCCCTTTAACACCTGGGTGAGACCTGCTGGGGCAGTGCAAGGTGCTGGTGTTCTCTCTGATTCCTCTCTTCTTGCAATTTTAAATAATCATTAGCACAGTTACCACAGCTGCAATTTGTCCTCCTGACCCATGCGTTACTGTCACTTTTGTGGGACCAATAACGGGTGATGTGTGTAGTCTGAACCAGGACTATCTGCAGAGACTGGGATGGTGAAAATGGTTTGGCACTGAGCACGTGGGAGGAGTTGAAGAGGGTTCAGAGATTCAGGAAGATCCCACAACAATAGGGAAGCAAGAAGTTCAGGTTGTTTTGGCCTCCTAGGTCCTTGTTTTCTCCACTTGCCTTTGGGATGGTGCTCTTTGGTAAAGTTGCTCTTCAGAAGTCATAGGGCCTGCCTTTTGCAGTCATTCCCTGGCCAGTCAGGCATCCAGAGCGGAGCCTGGAGGTACAGGCATTGTGGATCTTTAGCAAATTGTCACTGGGTGGTCCCACTCTTTCAGCATGCTGCATTGCTGAGTGGGCCTTGCCCTTCATGCTTTAAAGGCGGGCAGCTAGTGCAGCGTGTGGGAGATGCAGGAGCATTTCTTTATGGACTTGGACTTGTTTTACAGAAATTAATCCCTGGAAATCACAATTACCTTCCAAAGCTTAGCGTAGGAGCCTTTTAACAGTTACTTTTACAGAAAAACCCTGGTGTCGTCTTCACATGAAGAAAACTGGCTTATGCCTGTCAGACCCTGTGAGGAGTTGCCTCTTTCTGTTCTCTGAATATTGTTTTGTTGGTTTTTTTGCTCCTGGTCAGGCTACAGCCATCTCCAACCTCTGTAACCCTGTGAATGCACCAGCAACCCAGGACGATGAGCCAGTGAGAGTTTCATGTCTGAGTCAGGAAAGCATTTTAGTCTATTTTTAATGCAAGATCAGTTCAGTGCCTGAACGAGCCTCTGGTTTTACATGTTCTGCTGACACTGAGCTCCTGTCTGTGTTGTGACTGTGCACTGAGACACCAGCACCAAACCAGGCACATGCTGCAGATGAAATGCGGCATTGTTGGTTTCACGTTCACTTACAGAAGGTTTTGCTCTTCCCAACCAGAGGGAGATGACCGCCACCAAGTCGTCGACTCCCTTTTCTCAGAAAGAGTTTGAAGCCCTGGCAATGCTGGAAAATCTGCAAGTGCAGCTCCTGTGAGTACTGGTCCTGTGCTGGAGGCATGAGTGAGGCAGGGTGTCATCCCAGGCAAGTGCCTGTTCTGCTCTCTGATAAGGTTCTGCTTCATCCAATATCTGTTGGCTTAATTTTGGGTTTCCTTCTGTTCTGATTGTCTTGGGCCATTGACTGTGATTTATGTTAGCTGAAGGTATGACCCATGTCAGCTCTCCTTCATCTGTATGCAGATTTTCCGTTTTGTGTACTCATGAGGTACATTGCAGAGGTACTCATGATGGTTTTCTGCAAGACTTCCTAATACTTCAGGTCCAGTTAGCACTTGCAGGGTGCTATGTGAATGCAGCTGAGCGCTTCCACGGCCTGCTAGTGCCCAGGAGCTTGGTAGGTACAACCATGCAATGTTGTGCCTAAGTGTGGGGAACACAATGAAGGGACACCCAAGTGGCTCCGTGCAGAATCACATCAAGGTCTGTGTTTGGTATTGACTTCTTCCATGCCTAAGCAGGCTTGGGCACTCTGAATTACATTCCCTCATACTTCTTGTTTTGTCTGTGAGCTCGCATTATCCAGGGTAAGCCCATCTCATTAGCCTTGCTAATAGAATTGACTGTGCTCTGTATTTATCCTTGCACAATGAAGAGCAGCATCTCACCCTTTGCTAGCAAACACTGAGTTTTAAAATTAATTCAATTTGCAGGGTTTACGTAGATGTGCCATGAAGTCCTTTATAGATCTTTTAACAATGCCCTTCTCTGAAATCATAAATGTGTTTTATAGAGTCAGTCAATCCTACTGAACACTTCAGCTTTCTAAATCTTTCTTTTGAGTATCCTGCCAGCAACTGCTTAGATTTCAGGTTTTGGCATTATCTTTGCTTCTGTGTTTCAGAGAAACAGAGATCCGTGCTCAGAATGCAGAGGAGAGATCTGAAGGTCTTGAACAGAAGCTGGAAGAAGCTCTGCAGAGAATCAAAGAGCTAGAGAGTGAGCTGGAGAAAGAGGGGAAAGCCATCCCAGAAGCAACACACAAAGACGGGCAAGGTCAGGAGAATCAATATTCTGAATCCTCTCCTTGACGCAGAGAGGGAAGCAATCTTTAAGGACACCTCGTTCATCTCTCATTTAGTGCAGGACCCTTTCCTCCTGGCCACATCCTAGGGTTTTGTCTAGACTCTTTGTCAGAGGCCAAGCAAGGAGGCTTTTACCATAACTCTAGATTAGGACAGAAAGAACTGCTGAACATGGTCTGGTTTTGAACGAAAGTAATTTTGTTTGATTTTGACATATGACACAGGGTCTATATCTAAGAGATCACTGTAATTGGCTTCATCTTCCTTGTAAGTGAGTGTTCCCTGTTACAGCCATGAATATCTGTTTAGGATCACTGATTTTGGGGTAGAAAAGAAATAATGTTCCTGGTCCCTTCACTCTCAGAGGCCACAGATCTTTTGCGTTTATAGCACAGGACATTATTGCTGTCTCCAGGAGTTGTTTGAACGCTGCTGACCTACTGGTCTTGCCCATGCGGTGTGGTAGGGAGTTCCTTAGGTCGCATGTTTGTTGTGGATGAAAGCATTTCCTTGTGTCCTTTCTCAACTGGATCCACACAGATACAAGATGTGGAGAAGGGGGAAGAATGAGAATTAAAACTTCTTCCCTTAGTCCTTCAGTGTATCCTATCTCTTTCCACATCAAAGTGGGAGGAGAGGCTAATTTGTTTAAGAGTGTGATACCTTGGGCACATTTTTACTCTGCGGTATTTTTAATGGCTTTGGTTTGTTGTTTTGTTTTTCTTTCAGAAAAATATTTCCAAGAAAGCGTCTCAGAACTTGGGGCCTGCTCAAGTCCTAAAGCTTCTACCTCTGGCCAGTCCAAGGGATCCAGAAAAAGCAAATATTAAACAGCAGCAATGCCTGAGTAGTTTCTTAGTGCCCATTCATAGTAGCATCTCACCTCCGATCCACTGCCTTACTCCTCATCCACTACCCCAACATCTCTGTGCCATCTCAGCATTTATGCTGTTTTTCTAGCTGGCTCTACCACTTCCACATCTGTCTTGCTTGTCCTCTACCTCCTCCCACACCTCTAATATCTTTACAGCTTGTCTTCCTTGTAATACCATTGCTACCTCGACTTTCTCCTACCCACACCTCTCCTACCTGTGTGCCCTCCTCCCCTCCCCTTGCCCTGTATTTGCCTCTTGTTTGTGTTCATCAATCTCTTCTTGCTGCTCTATCTCATTCTGCCTCATCCCTTTTGGATCATGCAAGTAAGTCGTTTGCAGCTCTTTTCTCTTGTATCAAGGGTTTTTTCTCAGTGCCAGTGTGGTCTGGTTGTGTATCTGATAATGGGTACTTCCTTCATCCTCTGGGCTTCAGATGATCCAGTTACCAGCTGACTGGTTAGGAAGAAATTGTACAGAAATTGTTCAGAATTGTACAGACAAATTTTTGTTCGTCTTTGAATCTTCTTCTTTTGAAGGTTTTGTCTTTCTTTCAGAAAGCATAAAGCAGCCTGAAGCTGTGTGTGTTCCTGAAGGCCTTTCTCAAATTGCTGCCACAGGAGAACTGCCTGTAACCAAGGTCACAAAATTAGACTTCAGATGATGCCAGTGCACTGAGATGGCATTTAAATGCTCCATCTCCCTGTGATCTCTGTGTTTGGCATCTGAGCCTCCTGGCTCCCCATCCACAGTACCCCTATAGCCTCAATATACCAAACTCCCAGTGAAGTGGCTACCTGGGACTTCTGCCTCTGTCAGGTCCCCAAAGTGGAGCAGTCTGTATAGTTATAAAGCTCTGCAAGGCCAGCAGAGCTGCCTGGGTTCGGCACGACTCTGCAATTTGACCCAGTCTCAGCTTGGAAGAGCAGGCAGTGAAACTGTCAGGAATCACATCAGCTGCCAACTCCCTCGGAGTAAATTCTATTTTGGAAACATCATATATCACTAATCCTGAAGTACATTTTTAAATGATGTTTTCCTTCTGCAAGGTTTTTGAATGTAATATCTCCTGAAGGTAAAATGACAAGTTTCTGCCAGCTCTGTATACGTAAAAGAGAGAAGATCCTGCTGGAACAAGGCATGCTCTTTGGAACTGAGGATGCTCTTAGCTATAATTTGCCTTTTCTGTAACTGCAGAAAAGTTACATGTTTGAAAAAGCTAAGCCTGACTTCTGCAGATATGAGTGGAAATAGGGTAATGTGTGTGCCCTGACGTAGTACTGCATGTCTCTTGACAGTCATTTCTCAGACTAAGTGTTGTTCCTTTGAGACATTATCTGCAGAGTTGCTGGTCCTTGATGTGCCAAGGAATCTTGGTCTGGATGGATCATTTTACCCGAAGTTAGAAATGCAGCAAGAGAAGTGTTCAGAGAAAGGATCATCTGCAGCTCACTCTGTGTAGTATTACGCCCTTTTGCCCTAGGTTGGGAAACGGTGGCCTATTCCAGCAGCATGAGAAATAACCACAACCAGCCTTAGAGAAGTAACTACACAGCTCATGTTCGCCAGTGGAAGATTACAGAGCTGTTCCACTTCCCAGAGCTAATTTTCCATGAGTGGATCACTACTGAGATCTATTACAGACACACAAGCAGGAGCCACAGCCATCCTGCTGCCCTCTCCTGCGAGGGCTGCAGTGGCAGAATGATTTGGATGTGAGGTTACAGCTGGAGCTCAGATGCTTGTGTGATCACAGAGAAGTTCACAGGTGGATTTTTCCCACTTGTAAAGGGGCTGGTTCGCTGGGTGTCCTTGCTGTAAAAAGGCTGGCAAACACTTGTAGAGCAAGTATTACGGGAGCACTCAGTGTTGAGAAGGGGACTCCAGGAAGCTGAAGGGGCTGATTAAATACAGAATATGTGGTACTTAGTAGAAGTGGGATCCTTGTCCTTTGCAGCAGTATTAAGCCAGTACACACAGGCCATCCTCGTGACACAGCTGCATTTAACAGAAGTATTCCTGATGATGTATGCCAATGTGTGTGTGTTACCAGCAGGCAAAGAGGGACTGAAAAAATGAGTGAAAATAGAAGAGTGAGTGACTGGCTGGGTAACCCCTGCTAGGCACATGCATGATGGCTGACTACTATGTGGGTAATTAAAAGAAGAGCCACAAAGCGCCCTCTATCTTGGCCTCTACAGGCCACCAGCAGCAGAATGTTGGTCCTGGGAATGACTGTTCAGGGGAGGTCTGCTTTGAAGCAAGGGGAGATGCTCTAGATCAAGTAAAAGAGCAGGAGCAGAGCTGACATCCACCCAAAGGGCACCAGGATCAGAGAAACCGAGTGCAGTGGTATTTCCTTTGACAATGCTCCATATCTTTGCCAAAGGAAAGGGTTGCAGTATCTGTAGGTTCCCAGTCATTTCAAATAGCTTTTGGCAGGAAAGATATATAGGAGTTTTGAGGATTATAGGAGTTTTGAGGACTTTCTCTGTTTCTTCTTAGTGTGTGGAGGTTACCAAGGCAGCTGCAGCAGGCAAAAGTATTTTTGTTCTCCAGGCTCTCAGCTGGCTCTTCCCCAGCGGTGTTGGATTCCCCCTTGTCTGCTCAGAAGGAGTTGGTTAAACAGATCACCTCTAAAATGTTTAGATGCCCACAAGCTCAGACCTTGTCCTGCCTCACCCCCCAGTGGAAGCAAGCAGCAGCACAGCCTGCCTTTCCGCTGCACAGCCGATGTGCCTTGCAGGGAAGTGCCAAGCATTAAAGGTTGCCCTTTCCTCCTTTTCCTTTTCCTCCTGTTTTAGAACTAGGGCTAGACACCTTGGTTGCCTGTGTGTATGTATGTGCGCATGGGTGGTGACTGAAATCCCATATCCAGGACTACGCCATGGGACACAGCTTGTTCCCTCGTTGCAGGAGAACCAGACTGGCAGCACACACCAACCTGCCTGTGTCCTGAGCCCCTTCCCGTTCCCCCACCGACTGTCGGGTTTCCACCCCCGCCTGCCGGGCTGTTCAGTTTGGGACGGGGTATTAAGTACGTAGGGACTAGTCTGTCCTTCCTGCCGAGGTGTCGGGGCAGGATGGATCAGACCGCAGGGGCCAGGCCTTAGGGTGTCAAGGTGCATCTGGCCCAGTGAAAGAGAAAGGACGACACCCCTCTTCCTTCAACCCTGTGCTCACACACATCCCAGCCCTGCTCCTTGTGGTCCGTATTTTTCCCTTTCCGAAACAAGCAACACATACAATTCCACATACAATCCACTTTATATTACAGACCTGGGCTCCCTTCCCTCCTGCCTCCAGACCAGGACCTGCTGGTGGGCTTGCCAATAGGTCAGCCTTCTTGCTCCTCTCTGAGCAGGACTGACGAGGGGCAGCGTGGCAACCATTTCTGGGCCATCTCTTAGAGCATGGGTGAGTCCTTCTTGTCTTTCGGGCTTTCTGGGAGCTTTGTGGTGTCTGTGAGGAGGCTACTCACTGCCGGAGGACTGTGGGTAGCCGGAGAGACCAGGTTCATGGCGTCCAAAGGCAAGGGCAGGATGAAAGCAGGAGGTTTCTCTGCAGTAAGGGAGTGCAGTGCATGGAGGTAACGGAGCTGAGCAGCAGCAGGAGCACTGGAGAGGATCTCAGCTGCCATCCGCAGGGACTCAGCAGCAGCCTTTTCCCCCTCAGCAGCAATCACCTACCAAGCAGGGGAATAAAGAAGGCTTCCGTGAGGCTGGAAGTAAGGGGGCATGGATTGTTCATTACAGAGGGAGGTTGCCACCATGAAATTCCCAGGGCCAGCGTGATTATAATATTCCTGCTGTCTGAAGATCACGGCATGTACTAGACCTCTTGATGCTCCCAGAAGTTTGGGAGCTCATGTCTAACTCGTTTTTACTAGGCCCATCGGGGCTCACAACTGGGCATAGCCTTGCTGCAAAAGCATGGGAGAGGGCAACCCCCAGGCTAGGCTTGTGGGAAGGGTGCCTGACACCAACCTTACCCAGGCTTTTAAGCAGCTCAGTGCAAGGGATGGAGACCAGCCGGGGCTGAGCAAGGTGTGGGGTACATGACAGTGGTGACAGCCCTGCACTGGGCTCCTAGGGGAGAGTGAAACCCTGAGGAGGAAGAGATCCCCATGGGGATCACTGTGGGCCTGGGGATAACTCCAGATGACTTTGTAGGTCTTTCTGTCCTACTTGTAGGCCAGGTACCAGATGGGGCACTCCACTGGGCTGGCCCAGACTCTCGCTGTACCTCCCCTTGCTAGACACAGCTCTTGAACAGGAATTAAAGGAGACGTATCTTCCCAGAGCTGTACCCTAGCGTAGCATGTCCCAGGGACCCCCATCCAGGGGTGGGAAAGGAAGTTGGGATGCTTTGGAAGGAGATGGGAGGTATTCAAGTTGGCATACCCGCACTTTAGCCTGTCTCTGGGCCTCCGCTTCCACAGCCAGGGACTGCTGGACTTCAGCAGGCAGCTGCACGTTGTTGCTGTGGTAGTAAGGGACAGGGATTAGCTGGGCTCTAGGCTCTCCTGGCAGTACTGGATGGTCAATCTGAGGCTTGGAATGGGCTCATCAGTCAGTCTCTGCAGAGCCATTCACTCATGTTCTTTGATCCCTGGGTGCCCTTCTTTGTGTGTCTCACTTTAGCCTTCTACCTCCATTCCCATCTTTCTTTTCCAGCCTGGTTTTCTAGTGACCAAGCTTGCATGATCACTAGGCAGCAGAGAGACCTCTTCTCTCTCTGGCTCTGAGGCTTAAGTCTAAGCTCACTCTTTGCGAGTCATCAGAGAATCTGCTGGGAGGCTGCTCTCAAGACAGGCACAGGAATTTCCTTGTGTTCATAGATTTACTCATTCACCGCTTGGCTCTCTCTTCCATAGCCCTCTACGTGATGAGTGAGTCCCACCTCTCTGCATGGGCTTCTGAGTGATAAGCCCATCCTTACCACTGCTAAGACCCTGGGGCCTTTGATCTAGAGTGGGACACAGAGGGTTCGGTGCCTGCTGCGTCTCTTGGGCTACCAGAATTGAGTGCAAACTCTGCCTGCAGCAGCGGTGAAATGATGAGATCCCAGCTAAGGATCCTGCCCTGGCTGTCAGTGCAGGAGCAAGCACAGTCTTTTCATGTGGAAGTTTTACACGAGGCAGAGGCTGAAAGGGGCAGGGAAAATAGGAAGGCGAGAGGTGAGGCTCTACCCGCTGCAGAATGGCCGCAGGGAGAGAGCCAGAGGCAAAGCAAGAAGAGGAGCAGGCAGCAGTGAGCAGGGCAGGACAGGTACTTGCAAAGGGCCGGGGAAGTCCCCTCTACCAGCATTTCCTACCTACATTTCTGTTCTCTCCACTTTGATCCCCCAGCAGCCTGTGACCGCATCCAAAGCCACCTGTGAAGAGGAATATTTTTAGAGCATGGGGAGAACACCAGCCCTGGCCTAGGCCCCTTACAGGGAGTAAGACAGTGCAGGGACATTAATTCAAGGCAGTTAACTGCATAACTCTAAGGCAGCTTTATTAGGTTTTGTGTGCTATTGTGTGAGGCCCCTCAGAAATAAAATTACTTCCCTCACTTTACTTCTGATTTGTGTTTGCCCCAGGGGTTTAGCACGATTTAACTAGTCCATACGGGTTCAAGTGTGGAACCACTTCAGTTCCATAGGAAACATTCAGTTCCTGACTGATATCATCATGTACGTGTGTCATGGCCACAGAGAACTGCTGCTGGAGATCCCATGTATGCTGGGTTTATGGCAACTCACTCATGCTGCAGAATACATTTCTTCTGAGAATCTCCTCTCTGGGGTAAGTACTGAAGCTGGGGTATCACAAAGCACTGATGAAGCTGGTCTAAGTAGTTCCTTCATACTCCTCACACCATACTGTCTGCTACTCACCATGGCCGCCTGTGGGGCCCACACTGTATTTCCTTCCCCTAAAGTGATCCAAGTCAAAACACAAACAGAAGAAAAATGTCCCATTTTTTTGTGAAGGAGACACATGTTGCTATTATACCCTGCTGCAAACCAGTGTCTGTGATTTTTGAGGGACTGATCACCTGAGCTTCTTTGTGGAGCCTCATTTCACCCCTTGCTCTGCTGTCTCCCCCCTGTGGAAGTACCTTTATCTCCTGGCTGATGCTCTTCCTCTCCAAGAGAAGTTCAGAGAAGGCTCGATGTGCCAGGAGGCGCTTCGTCGTGGTCTGCACCAGCAGCTGGATGGCACTGGAGATGCTGCTCAGGGTGGTGAGGAGAAGAGAGGCATTCTCCAACCGGTAGTAGCAGACAGCATCTATCTCCAAAGTAACCATATCTTTGGTCACCACCTAAGCAGAAGACATTAGGGGAGATGGAGCTGGTTCTGACAACTCTAAGGTAGCACAGAAAGGCACAAAATTAAGAGAATGATGAAGACTAGCTGGATGGCTAAGTCTTTGTAGTTTCCACCTCTGCTACTGACTGACCTTGGACAAACTATATAAGCTCTGGATCTCAGTTCCCTGAGCAGCATCTTTGTATCTGTCTCCTCAGTACAGCTGCTGAGCTAGGGACTGTGAGTCATCCTATGCTGTGTTTCCCTGCCTGGTCCATTCCTGTTCTGAGAGCATAGGCTGTGTCCTGAGGTGTGTGCTCAGTTACTGTATCTCCAGAAGGATTTGCTGCACACCATGGGGGTAGCCTGGAGATGCTACCAGACAAGGACAGTCCCACTGGCAACGCAGCAGCACAGACAACATGTCCCAAAAGGAGAAGAGGGGCTGTGACTAGGGAGGTTGCACATTCAAGGGTTAGAAGCAAGGGTTCAGCCCTTTCTTCCTCCCAGGCTTATATAGGAGGAGCAGAGGAGCAGAGTACCACCCTCACATCGTTGTAAGATCTTAGTCTGAGCTCCTGTCCCCACTGCATGCACTCCTCAGTGTGGTGGGTAAAAAACACCTGGTCCAGTATCTTTGGCCCAACCTTTCCCTATTGGTGTATGTTACCACTAAAGCATGTCAAAATGAACGGGATTAAAAGCAGTAGTTTTAAAAAAGAATAAAATTCACTATGGTGAATTTTTGGCCTTCCATTTTCTGAGGTGTTAGGGTTACTTTTTGATGCAGGGATGAAGGCTGGAAGCATAAGGTGTAACGTTAAAGAGATCAAAAAATTAATATAGAGGGGGCTTGTCAGCCATACCTGATGGAACGGGATCTCCAGGGTTTTGAGACGGAGGTCTATCTTGTGATATGTGTCCAGACAGGGAAGGAAAAAGAAAAGGCCTGTGGGACGAAGAGAAAGGCAGCTGGTGATCATCAGAACCAGAGAAATTCTCTCTTGCTCTGGAGAACAGGGGAAGATTTGGCGTACAGAAATGCAAAGGAACAGCAATACATAGGCTCAGATGCTGAGGCTGCTTCTGTGATGTGAAAAGCCATTAGAAACTACTGGCCCTTAAGAGGAAGGGAGCAAAGACATCCCATCTCCTGTCTGGCCGTGCCTGCTTCAAGGGCACGTGAGCTTTGGTAGAGCATGAAGAAGAGGAGCAACGTGGCTGGGGGGAGCTCAGTAAACACCTTACCAGGCCCTCTGGCTCTGCCAGGAAGGAGATGCCCAAGTCGGAAAACGATGGCTCTCTCATACTCCCGCACTACCTGCAGAGGGAAACAAAAGCTAGGCTGGAGAGGAAGGTGTGGGACTGGGGAAAGGGGCTTCGCCAGTACGGGAGGAAGTCTGTTCTGAGAAAGCCCTGCAAAGGGAGGATTTCAGCAGGTATGAGCTAGTAACACCACTAGCCCTTTACGCTAGTCCCTTTACGCTAGCGGAGAACCCTGGCCTTGTGTGTGAGCAGCATACGAGCAGCCCTGTGACAGCCCGAGATTGGGTGAGACCAGCCCATGTTAGAGCTGCCCAGGGTCTCCCAGGATGAGGCCAGCATTCTGCTTCCTTATAGCCTGGCCAAACTTGAACACCCTGAGCTAAAATTTTCCATGTTGGTTGTTTCCCTCCAAGGGAACCATGTGTGTATGTGCTCACGTGTGTAAGATCTGAGCCATAATACTGACACTTGTTGAGAACAAGGTGCACGTGAAATTTCCTGAGAAGTGGGAACCGAAATATACCTACTTGTAGCCATGCTATAAATCTGATAAAAGGAGAGGATCAGGGAAAATCTGCTATTAACTGAGAGATCAATCTCTCTTAAAATTTTTAATTCAAAACCTGTTTAGCCTGCTGCTGCAATGCAGCCATCTCTGGGCTGGATAGGCTGAGGGTTATGTTTGAAAGTGAATAGACTTGCAATTTGTTTTAAAAAAGAGAAACCTAAGCTTGCTGATATTGCAGCAGGAGTATTTGATAGGCAGTGGTTGGACCCCTCTGCAGTCCTCTGCTGCAGCCACATGTGATAAAGGATAAGTCAAAGTTAATGATGAGTTGAAGAAGTGTAATTAGGGCCTTAGACTAAAAAAACTTCATGCTCATGTCCGACACGTGCTGAACCAGTGAGTTACATCCACATCAGACACCAAATACTAAACCTAGAGAGGCCCCATGACTATTCTCACCTTCATGCAGAACCAGACAGAAATGGGGAATGTCATTATGACGAACAGGAAAGACAAGATGGTCAGAAGCCACTCACAGATGCCCAGACCTGGAGACTTCACACCTAGGGAGAAATTCAACATGACTGTGTTAGGAGGGGACTGCTCCCAAAATACCAATGGCCTGATAAGTGCCTGCACAGATCAGCTTGAGTGTTGTCCTGTGCCCAGACCTGGTTTATGTGAACCATTTGGCTCTCTATAGCGCTGGGTTAAAGAATACTCCCTGCCCCAGGCAGCCAGGAGCTGCTAGGATGGACTGACAGATTTTGGCTTACTGTCAGAAATTGAGCCATGCTTCTCCATAGTGCCTTGACTAGAGAGCAGCCTTTAGCCCGAAGACCTGCAGCTGCCAAGGAGTGTTGAAAAGCTTGGAATGGGCAACTTGTTGTCTGAGCTGAGATCCCAGAAGCTTATCTGGAAAGATAAGCTAATGGCAAAGAGAAAGATTGTAAATAAGAGGTAGCTTTCAACATGCACAGCCTGAAGTGCCCTTCCCTATCAGAATATCTCAGGTCCTTTTGGAGTAGGATTTTAGTCGCATCCCAGCTCCCTAATGCAGTGGGACCAAGCCACTGGAGCTGCTGAAATCTCCCTGTGGTCTACAGCAGTCACACCAAGGTGCTGGAGGCTGACTGGAGTAGTCAGCCTCAGATGAGTATTGCCTTCTACATCTCCCCAGAGTCAGTGTGGGTCTGGCTGCCCTTTGTTGTGCTCCTGCCTGAGGGAAAATCTGCAGGTATGGCATGAAAATAGATAGATTACTTCTGGGTGTACCTAGACCTAGAGAGTGAACCATATTTTCCAGCAGTGAAGTTAGCATCCCTGCATCCCTCCCATTTTGAATCCTTTCTAGCCCTTCCAACCCTGCCCCTTTGCCTTTGGAGCTCTCTGCAGAGCCACCAGGTCCTGAGGGAGGTTCAGATCTCAGGAACCTGTGTGATCACTCTAGCTCCACAGCACCACTCACTAGCTGGGATCCCTGTAATTGAGGCAGAAAGAGGCAGTTGTGAAAAATTAGTTCCCAGAGAGACAGGAGCAAGTCTGAACCTTTGTGTCACTCTAGGGCAGCAGAGCTGCTGGCATGGAAGCGGACAAGTGATGCTGGCTCCTGTAATACACATCTGCCACGCCTGTGGTGATGCTGGGTCCAAAGAGGCACAGCCATCCTGCCAAAAGACTCACGATGCTCCCTCCTACCACTGCAGGCTGGGAATCTGCCTAACACATGGCCTGGAGAGGACCTGCTCTCAAAGATTATCTGGAAGGGGAGCTACGAGTGTGCACCTCAAGCGCAGTTCTTCCCTGCAGTGCAGTTCTTTGGGCTGTGAACTGGCATTGAGGCTAACTCCATCCACGTAAAGAAGGGCAAGCAAGAAAAGGAAGAGAGTAGAGTGTGAAAAGAACTGGGGAGCAGTGAGCTGAAGCATGAAGGATACTGGGAATGTAACTGCTTGTTGGAAGGTTCATTGCTTTGCTAGACAGTGCTGATCAGCCTGCAGTGCTGACTGCAGAAGCTGGCTGGAATCTCCCATATCCTGTCCTGAGGATAACCACGTCTGTGCAAGGTGGGTGTGATGACACTCACCGTGCAGAGAGCAGTCATACTGTGACCATACAGGGTCAAAGAGCCCATAGCTTTCCAGCCCCTTCCCTTCCGTAAGCCATACCTTCCTCTTGCTGCTCGCTGTCCAGCAACGCCATTGCCTCCATTTCTTCATCAGATATCACATCATCCACATCCACCACCGTGGACGTATGCACCCTACCGTCAGTCCCTGCAGTGCTCTTGATCTCCTTGGCTTTCTCCTGTTTTATGTCTCCCCTTCCTTTGCCAGCTTCTCTGCTGCTCTCCCTCTTCTCTCGTTTGCTCTGTGTTGCTGGGGACTCTCTGCGTCTCCTATGAGACTCTCTGGAAGAGCTCCGAGACCTCTTATCCATCCTCATCTGTGCCAAGGAGCATGCAGCTGCCTGTGGGAGTTGGATGAATTCGTGCTTGAATTTATTGCTGTAGGCAGGAAAACCAGGCAGGGGGCGAGAGAAGGGGAGGTGTCAGATCGAGGAGGCTTGTTTCAAATTTATTACAGGCTTGTCAGACATAATGGACAGTGAAGTGAGCAAGCTGTTTCCCAGCTGCTCTGCTTTCATCGCACACTGCTGTGGAGATGGGAAAGAAGGTTAAACCTGGACAGGGTGGAAACCAGGAAGACATTCTGTTTGCATCTTCCTGCCTTTGGAAATAAAATACAACCAGAAGCACTCAGATGATTTTTCGTAGATGTTTTCTGCAAAGCTGTTGAAAAGTAACCTAAAACTAACTGTCAGGCATGTGGCTCCAAAGACCTCACGTGGTATGGCCCAGAGAGGTGGGCCATGGGAGTGGCCCAGAGCAATAGACACCAGGGTGAAAAACCTTTACTGGTGAGACCAGTGGTTTATTCAGGAGTGTTTGGAGGGGTTGTTGTGGAGAACGGCTGTGTGAGCAGCATTTGACGCTCTAGAAGCCCTTTGGGTGGCACAGTGGAGGGATATTGGCAGCAACCTCCTTCCCTCTAGGGTCACCTCACATTTTAGCAGGGAGGGAAATTAGCTGGTCCCAGTTCATGAACTTTCCTTAATGAGTGCAAAGCATGGAGGCCATTGCAGGGTTAGAGCTGGTGAATCAAAATTGCCAAAAGAGTTTGTGCCTAAATGCCTCCCTAGTTTTCCACAGCAGGACCATGGCAGAGCAAACGGGGTTTTCCTTTTCATGCCGCACATGTGGTGACATCTGTGGAAACCCCTGCAAGAAACACTTTTAAAGTGTTTTAAAGTCACTGACCGAATTAAAGGAACCAGCACCTGGCTAGAAATCATACTACAGCAAGACAAGGCTGGAACATGAAGCGGTGACTTCCTTGCCAACAGGGCAGTGCTGAGCTCAGGGATGCTGGTCTCTGGTGTGGAGGAGCAGCTGGAGGGTGCTGGAAAGACAGCTGGGGAGGTGCCGCTCTTGTTTTTTCATGGATTCCTATTTTATTGCAGACTTGTGGCCTGCCCGGCATCAGGATGTTGCAGGCAGGGAGGGCAGGAGCAGCAGCTCCCTGTTTTCTCTGCTCCATCGTGCTGGGTGCCTCGTCAGCAGGTCACCGGGGAAGCGATGGTTGGAGAGGGCTAACGGCAGAGGCGAAAAGTTGGGTGGAGATGGGGCGTGATTAATAAATTCTTACAGTGTCTGTATTTGCTTTGAAAGTGCTCCAGAGACATTTTTTACTTTGTGTTTATCACTTGGCCAGCGTGGGGCAGGGGGAGATGGTCTCCAGCTGCTGAAAAGGGAGGTGACATTTTAAGCAGCAGCAGTAAATGGCGGCTCAGGTCTCATTTTGGCCGGACAGCACGGTCTCTGACTGATTTC
The DNA here is from genome assembly GCF_964195595.1 of Calonectris borealis. Lineage (NCBI taxonomy): Eukaryota > Metazoa > Chordata > Aves > Procellariiformes > Procellariidae > Calonectris > Calonectris borealis. Next base: position 32,082,547 of record NC_134319.1, on the reverse strand, counting down.
TTGTCAGAAGCACCATGGGATATTTAACACCTACAAACCTGAAACTTTCTGGGTTTGTCTGATGTTTAATACAACCAGTGGGTCCCAGCTGCTCCGTTCCCAAGGGACATTTTTGGCTCCTACCTTGGGACAGGGGAGATGCTTCGAGAGCGTGTGCTGATGGATTTGCAACCTTTGCTGTCCCCAAATCCACAGCTTCGTCCCACCTTGTCACATTGAAATGTATCCTCGTGCAGGAATCAACCGCACTGCTGAGGTTTCTCAAACGACAGCGAACCCTTGAGAAACGGCCATCGCAACCGAGTTCACCACGCTCTTTGGCCTTGGGAAAGTCACTTAGCGTCTCCGCTGTGGATTCTCCTCTCAGACAGGACTGAAAAATACAAGACTACTCTTAATCACGTTGGTGTGTGGGTTTAAATACTGTCGCCTTAAAGGAATTGGTCCTTTTTTGTCTGTGGCTCTTTCCAATGCGCTAACTTTTCCTGTCAGAAGGGAAAAACACCTAACATTTTTACTCAGGAGAAGGCAGGGGCAGCAGCTCCCTGCCGGCCCCGGGGGTGGGTCCCACAGGCCAGGCTGCCTCCCCGGGGCCGCCGCCGCAAGCCCCTCAGCTGCCCGCCCGCCCCAGCGCGGCGCCGGGGAGGGCGCTGAGGGAAACCGCGGCCGCCTCCGGCCGCGCGGCGGCGCCCTAACGGCCCCGCTACAATGTCGGGGGGGGAGCGGGGGGCAAGGCACCGCCCCGCCCCGCCCTCGCGCCTTGGAAGGGCGGGAAAGTGAGCGCGCAGGCGCAGAGGGGGGTTCTCGTGAGCGAGGCGGTGGGATGGCGAGGTGAGTGTGGGCAGCGGCACCGGCGGGGGCCTGTGGGGGCCCAGGCTGTGGTTTAGGGACACAGGAATCTCTTTACAGGGCAGGGACCTTATGGGGCAGAGGGGGGAATCCCCAGGCCTGGGTTTAGGGGCGCAGGGATCTCTGTGAGGGGCAGTGAGCCCGTGGGGTGGGCTGTGGGGATCCTCAGGCAGCAGTTGAGGGGCGCAGGGATCTCTGTGAGGGGCAGCGAGCCCATGGGGTGGGCTGGGCTCTGGGGATCCTCAGGCAGCAGTTGAGGGGCACAGGGATCTCTGTGAGGGGCAGCGAGCCCATGGGGTGGGGGGATCCTCAGGCAGCAGTTTAGGGGTGCAGGGATCTCTGTGAGGGGCAGTGAGCCCGTGGGGTGGGGTAATCTTCAAGCAGCAGTTTAGGGGCACACGGATTTCTGTGAGGGGCAGTGAGCCCGTGGGGTGGGGTGAGGGGATCCTGAGGCAGCAGTTTAGGGGTGCAGGGATCTCTGTGAGGGGCAGTGAGCCCATGGGGTGGGGATCCTGAGGCAGCAGTTTACGGGCACAGGGATCTCTGTGAGGGGCAGTGAGCCCGTGGGGTGGGGTAATCTTCAAGCAGCAGTTTAGGGGCACACGGATTTCTGTGAGGGGCAGGGTTTGTAGAGGGCAGTCCCTGGGGCAGGGGTTTAGGGGTGTACTAAACTCTGGGGGATGCAGTGCTTGTAGGGGCTATGATCCCGTGGGGACAGGCAGTGAATGGAGGAGGAGCCATGACCTTAGCTGGGACAGTGGGTGCCAAAGCGTGGCAGCTCCAGGGGTGCAGGCAGGGAAATATGGGGGTTGGTAGGTAGCGGCTGTTGGTGAACCTGGCTTGCTGCCCTCTCCCCCTACCAGCTTTCAGTTGCCAAGTGGTAGAAAGTCTTTTGCCTGGTTTAAGCAGCTGCGGTACAAGTTGTTTTTTGCTTGCTTTTGCTTCCCTTTTAGTGGGGACATGGCAAAGCAGGCACAGCTTATGGAGGTGCTGAAGAAGGAGGTGAGATCACTGCTAATGGCTGCCAAAGAGGGCTTAACCCCAGCACAGCTGGAACAGGAGTACATGGCTATGATTGGCAAACCTCTCCCTCTACGTGACCTGGGCTTCCAATCCACCTTGGAGCTGGTGGCAGATATGCCTGAAGTTGTCAGAGTCTGTCCTTATGAGAAAGGCACTTTTATCCTCAAAGGTGAGGTTTTGTTTCCTTACGGGTGGAGGAGTTGTTTTGAACCACATACTAGTATGAAGTGATGCTCCAAAACAGGGATGTGCCGGACGAATTCCCAGAGCTGTAGGTCACATATCTCTGTTATTCTTTTTCTCATATAACTCTGTTTAATTTCTTGTCTTTGATGTTTCTTCCTGTATTTTGATCTGCCTTTTAATGCTTTTTCTGCTCTTTCCTCCTGAAAAATCACACAGGCTTCTAGTTATTTTTGTACATTTTGCATTCTGCACTTTGTTTAGAAACTGCAGCAGCATTTCTTCTGGGTACGCTAGAACTGGTAAGCCTCACTTTTCCTGTAAATGCAGGCTACAGCAGGAGCCAAAACTAGGGATGGGGCCTCTTGGGAGAAGTTGTAAATGTTTCCCTGCCTGGCCCCATGGGAAGTTTAGTCTGTATCAAAGAACCTTTTTCGTTTTCCTTTTCTGTGGGGAAGAGCAGGGAAACAAATGGTAGGTGCAAAGAGTTGATTGGGAAGGGTGAAATGGTTTGGGGGTTTTTTTTGAGTGCTACAGTAAGACAAGAAAAAGTTGTTTAAAGGCATGGAAGAGACCTGGGCTGCTCTGTGGGGAGACCTTGCCTGGGCGGGTGGGTGCTCTGTGGGGGGGGTTTACTGGCTGAGGGGACCAACGAGCCATTTACTGTTTCCCCAACAAAACTTGCAGCAGCTGGGTTTCCTGCTGTGATCCTGTATCCAAGAATTTGACCTGCCTTCCTGCCTGGATCTGGATTTACAGGAATGAGGGTGCAGATTGGTTGTTGGCTGTTAAATCTGGTTCAGTCCAGTTTGTGAAGGGAGAAGAAAAGTGGTTGCCGTGTTGGAAATCAGCCACGATTTAGTGCGATTGCTTTTGAAGGAGACACCTGCTTCTGAAAAGGGTGGGGGGAAGAGGAAAGAAAGGAAAGAAGAGGAGCTTTGCCTGTGTAGAGCTTTTAATGGTTCGCTGTTTTGGTAGTCTAATAGTTTATTTCTTTCTGTTGTAGCCATTGCAGATGAGACCACCAAAGCGATTGCCAAACTGGTTGCCAGACAGAGGAGAAGTGCTAGGGCACGGAAGAGTGCCGCTGCGAAGGCAGATGCTGCTTCTCCCTCTAAGAATCCACAGAGTTTCACTCGGACGAGCAGAGCTCCTGTCCTGCCGGCGACAGTGAAGGCTGAGCTGCAGGATCTGCTGAGTTCCTCACCGCTTCTGCTCTTGGACTTTGATAAGGCCTTCTTCAGACGCTTTGGCCGGGCGTTCCAGTACACGCGGTATGGATTTTTCTCCATGTTCGAAGTCCTCAGAAGCGTGTCTGATATTGTTGCGGTTGAGCAGACAAGAGCCGGTTCTTTGCTGACCCTGAAGAAGTACCTGGCAAGGGAGGTAGAGAAGGAAGAGATGCTGCAGGGTGAGGCGCAGGAAGAGATGCCACAAGGTGAGGCGGTGTGTTATTTAACTGAAAGCACGTAGCTCTCGCAAGCGCTGTGGCCAAGCAACTGTGTTTCAAGTGGATGTTGCTGCATTTCCAGTTGCTGTAGTAGTCCCGGTTCCCCTAGGTTTTAGCACAGAGGGACTGTGGGGTGCTGCAGAAGCAGCTGTCACAAGGGCAGTTGTCTTGGTAGCAGAGAGCTTAACTGGAAGTTTTCTACGGGTTGCCACCGTTTTTTGTTGTGAGGTGAAAGAAGGGATGTTTAGCCCGTTCAGAGTTTCTGAATGTGGGTGCAGGACTGGAACTTCTAGTCATTCCAGGCAATTGATAACAAAACTAGAAGGATCTTCTGAACGTCTGCTCCACAGGCTGGTAAAGCCTTTCCGATGCACTTTTTGAGACTGAAGGCTTAGCACTAGTCTGAAAGGCACAGCTACAATGTTCCACAAAATAAAACAGAAGAGACTGCAGATGTCCTCAGCAGTCCCATAACAGATATGAGAGAAGGCAGAAAATCACACACAGTTACTGCCAAATTCCTGACTTTTCTGAGGAAAATTCATTTTAGCATCATTCTAGCAATTGATTTAACCCTTAGCCTGCTTACAAGTGCAAGTGTTTTTTGTTTGGGGTTTTTTTTTAAATTTATTAATAACAGTGAAAGACTCCTTTCAAGTGAATCGTCATGAATGTGGTGGCTGTGCATGTTACCAGAGATGAGGAAAACGGCACCAGTGCTTTCAGACTTTTGTTTTCAGATGTCTTCTCTTTCTCCTTAATATGTAACACTGCATCAGCCCCATAAAGAACAACAGCCAAATTATTGTCTTTACAGCAGCACCTGCAGTTGAGATGCCTCCTTTGGAACCCAGCTGCGAGACAGAGAGCTTCCACCTGACAGCAACAGAGAAATCAGAGCCAGTGGAAACAAAAGCAGTAGAATTGGGTGATGGCCTCAAACAAGTAAGTGACTGAGCAATCTGTAACTTTATCATGTTGTAATCTGAGGGGATGATACTCTTTCTACTGCTTTTGTTTCTGTTGAGTTTGTATTGTTTATGCACTGCTGCTTCCAAAAATTTTTGTGCCTGTTCTGGATGAGCCTGGAGGTGACCAAACTCATACTGACCTGGTACATAGCTTTATATGCCATCCAGACTAGGTCTTTTTCTTGTCTCTTTCTGGGTTTTTTCCGGTCTTGAGATCTATGTTACAGATCATCCGAGGTCAGTTAAGCACCCTCTTGCTCCCTGATAATAGTGGTGATACCTTTTGGTGTACTTACTTGTAATTGGACTTTAATAACTTTGTTCTGAGACTAGCTGTGTGGAATTTCCCCTGCTGCAGTAGGCAGGGTTTAAGTGTCAAGCAGCTGTGTGGCAGAGCTGGGGAATGGTCCTTGGAGACCTTGATTCCTGCGGTCTCAACTCTGCTATTTGGTTGGACTTTGAAAATCTTTTTTGTTCGTTTCTTTGTTTAGCGGTGTATTTTTAGAAAGAGATGGAGAAGAACAGTACAAAGGCTCTGAACTGCCAAACCTGATTGGGAAAATTTGTTTGTGTCCCCTCTATTTTTTTCTTTTGAGCATCTTTACGCCTTCTTTTTCTCAGGAAAATCATTCTACTGAGAGTTATTTCATCTGCCAAGCTTGTCTCGTGGCTGTACGCATCTGTATGTTTGGAGTGGATAGGCAGGGAAAGGGTCCCGGGAATTCTTCCTGAATTTGGTATTTTGTGCACTAATGAACTTGGAAGCCTGGGACTGCGAGTTGGACTTTGTGCAGCACTTCATAAAACATACCATTTAGAGATTTTTTGGCAGGCTGTTCTGATCCTTTAAAGAAATTTTAGTTTGATGTGATGAAGTTCACAGGGAATTCCCCTAGATCAAACAAAGTCTGCTTGTGAGAAGGGTAAAACCTCAAGTCAGATTTTTGTCCTTATGTATCGCAGAGGGAACCTGTTTAAAGATCCTAGCAGGATAAGTCTTGGAAGATGTTTGTACAACTAGTATTCGTGATGAAACACTGAGTTTGCCATTTGGTTTAAAAAAAAATCTCTAAAGGGGAGGAAAGCGTGTTGGAACGTGTTACTTTGCGTATGCAGTGAACACTTGTTCATTGGGACGCTGTGAGGTAGAGGGGAAAGTTGCGACCTGATCCCCACCTTGCTGCAAGGTGTCCAAGAATCCGGTCACAAGAGACTAACAGTGGAAGTGTTGTAAGGGACAAATGAGGGACAAGGACTGAGTCAATCTTCTCGGCCCTGAAAAGGGTAAAGTATATAGAGCTGCTGCTCTCAGCAGCTTTTCTTGCTGCCCTGAGCAGAAGGAAGGGTTTCATCCACACCACACTCTGGCAGCTGCCAGTCCAGCTTAGGGCAAGGAGTTAGCCATCTTGCAAGCCATACCTCTTTTAAGCCTAGTTTTACAGAGTATTCTGTTGGTTTGTCTATTTATAATTTTGTTGCTTTTTTGTAAACGTGTTTTTAAGTATGCATCTTCTACGTCTTTCACAGAAATGTCTGTTGTTGCTACCAGTGTGTGAGCTAGATTATAAAGATGATGTGTGCCCTTAACAGTATGATATGAAGAGCGTTCTGGGAGCAAAACTGTCCCTTAGAAATGCCACTGTTCGCAGGCACTTCTTACAGGAAATCCATGAAATGTGAGAGTTTTTTAGAGGTGGTGCTGCTGCTCAGCAGTTGCTCTTTAACTCAAAAAGGTTAACTCACTGTTTAACTCAATGTTTTAGTCAAAGTTTTTAACTCAAAAAAAATTCCAGGGCATTAGCCCTTGCTCAGTCTGCAGAAGGAGACTCTCATCTGCTTCTTTAATAAATGGTTAAAAGAGCCAGTATTGCAAAAACCCATTGTTGCAGATAAACAAGGGGGTGTGTGCTGGAAGTCAAATTTCTCATGCATTGCCTGATGTATAATGCAGTGGTAACTTGTAGCATATTCACGATGAGTAAAATTGAAATCATTTTGACTTCTGATCATTGGAGGAGTGCTGTTTGTTGGCACAAAAGCAAGCTCTTGAGGCAGTGAAAGTAGCTGATGTCTGATTAAGGTTCCCATCTGCACTAGTTCAAGTGAAATAATGTTTTCAGCAGTTAAAGAATAACGCAAAATTGTAAGCTGTGCTGCCAACTCACTCATGTACAAATTTGTGTAGAGTGAGAAAAAAAACAGAATTTGTAGGTTTTGTTTGTTTTTATCCTTGGGAAATAGCTCTAGTGTGAAAGTGAGATACATTTGTGCCTTTGTCACTTTTGAATCATTTTCAGATAGAGTTTTGCTGGTTCAGTCATGTACTCTTTCATGGTCATGGAACATAGAAATAGCATCTTTTGGGTAAAATCCAACAAACAGGTGGGTTGCGTTTGGTTTGGTTTTTTTGGTGTGGGTTTTTGTTTTGTTCTGCCTTTTTAGTAATAGCCATTCAATACTTTTGTCTAAATGTGTGACGTGACTTCAATTCCTCTCCTTTATTCCTTGCAGGAATATGAGCAAGGTATTTTTGTTGCACTCTTCTTTACACTGGAAGGAAGAAAGAAGGAAGGAAGAGAGAGTGTGTGAAAATGAATGCTTCTATCATAGGGAAAGTTTTAATCCAAGTTTGTGCAATTTGTTGGGATTCTCTGATACTCGGTAATTCACAGGTCCCCAGGAAAGCAGAACTATTTTTTTAACTTAATGGAGAGGCCACGTGTGTTCAGTGCATGACGAGACATCTGAGTGCCACCTTCTTCTTGTCCCTCTGTAGCCTCAAGATTTGGAGCAGTCCCTACTAGACAAGTTGATAATGACTCCAGAAATCCCCCCAGATGCTGTTCAGGACAGAAGCCTTTGCAGTTTACCACCCCTGGAGAGAAGGTGCTTGGTGGGAGTCTTTGTGGAATTCATCGTCTCTCCTAGCCAGTTCTACATCCACATCTGCAGCAGGGAAACATCTGATAAACTGCAGGATATGATGATTGAGATGAGGTGCGAACATGCTATGCTGATTCAGTACTACTACTTGGTGTGTGTGTGTGTGTTTGTGCTGAGGGAACAGGGCACCCTGCTGTTAGTTATGGTCACTGCTGGCTTGATTACTTGATACGGAGATGCTGGTGCTGTACTGAAACACGTACTCATAATGCTTACCCATTCCTTTTAACTAGCAAGCAAAAAGTATGTTTAATAGCAATTCACAGTTTTTTGGCTGTGTCCTAGAGAGTCCTAAACTTTAAAGCGTGGAAACGTTGTGGAAAGAAACTTCAGGGTTGTTTTGCACCTTTCTATTGTCTGTGCTACTGTTGCTAATGTGCTTGGTTAAGGCTTTAACTTCCATCTCCAACACTTACCAAAAAGCAACAGGTAACAGTTGGCCTTTGTCATATCTGTATTTGAAAGCAAAACCCCATCAGTGGCTTTGTTTGCATCAGTTACATTACACATTTGGGATTCTATTCCACCACGACAGTGATACAACTGCTGTTAATTGTGTGCCAAAGTAAATGCTTGACGTCTGTGGGGCACAAGTAAGTGTGATTACAGACTCTGCAGACAGCTATTGTATATGTGAGCCAGTACTCCAGAACCTGGTTCAAAGAAGCACTGACATGTAAAGGTAATGTTAAAAATTAATGACTAGAATGACTGTATTTAGCCTCTGATTAATCCCCATTAATTAACTTTTTGTTGGACCCCAAGAATATCATTCAAATGTTAAGGGTTTGGGTTTGCATTTTTTATTGTCATTTCAGTTTGTGTAGCAGAACAGAGATGTAAAGCATCTATTAAAACAACTCCTGAAAATTCATGTCATGGGGACTTTGAGAAATCACTGTGTATTTCTCTTTGTTCATCTCCTGCATCCTACCAAGCGCAGTTTTTCATTATGATCTTTTGCAGACACTGTTACTCAAATAAACTTGTTTCCGATCGTTATATCATGCCTGAGTCTTCAGTACAGCCTGGACAGCTTTGCTGTGTAACGGTCTCGAAATGGTGGTACCGCGTTATCATCCACCGTGTGATCAATGACCAAGAAGTAGAGGTGTTCTACCCAGATTATGGAAACCTCGAAATTGTCCGAAAGTCTTGGCTGAGATTCCTCAAGTAAGTAAATTACGCATGAGTGATGGAATCACAGAATTGTTGAGGTTGGAAAAGACCTCTGGAGGTCACCCTGTCCAACCTTCCTGGGCCATCTAGAGCAGGACCATGTCCAGACGGCTTTTGAATGTCTCCAAGGATGGAGACTCTATGACCTCTCTGGGCAACCTGTTCCAGTGCTTGGTCACCCTCATGGTAAAAATGCTGCTTTCCAGCCGGTCAGCCCCCAACATGTACTGGTGCACGGTGTTGTCCTCCCCAAGTGCAGGACTTTGTTGAACTTCATGAGGTTCCTGTCTGCCCATTTCTCTTCCTGTCGAGGTCCCTCTTAATGGCAGCATGACCCTCTTGTGTACCAGCCACTTCTCCCAGTTTTGTATCATCAGCAGACTTGCTGAGGGTAGACTCTCCCCCATCGTCCGGATCGTTAATGAAGGTGTTGAACAGCATTGGACCCAGTATTGACCCCTGGGGTACACTGCTAGTTCCTGGCCTCCAACTAGACTTTGTACCACTGGTCACCACTCTCTGGGCCTGGCCCTTCAGCCAGTTCTCAATCTACCTCGCTGCTCGTCCAGGTCGTACTTCGTTAGCTTCACTATGAGGATTTTACAGGACACAGTGTCAAAAGCCTGACAGAAGTCAAGGTAAACAATACCCACTGCTCTCCCCTCACCTACCAGGCCAGTCATTTCATCCTAGAAGGTTGTCAGGTTGGTCAAGCGTGACTTGGTGAATCCGTGCTGACTGCTCCCAGTCACCTTCTTGTCCTTCATGTGACTGGAAATGGTTCCCAGGGTTAGTTGTTTCATCGCCTTCCCAGGGATCGAGGTGAGGCTGACTGGCCTGTCTTTGTTCAGAAAGACATCCCAGCCTGCAGATTTCCTAGAAAGGATCTGGGCTTTTTATTATTGCAGACACTTGCTTGCTTACATGCTAATGCTTGAGGTGACATTGTTTAAGACCTGTTTTGCTGATCACTCAGAGCCCTTTGCTCATCAACCCTGTCCTTCACCCTCTCACAGTGACTTCAGGCTAAATCATTTCCTGTTCCTGCCTTCATTCCTCAGTCTTTCCTCCTGCCGCTTTCTGTCACTTTGGGACAAGCTCCCTGATCCTTCTTCCTGGGTTCCGTGAATGGATGTAAACATTCTCATGAACGAGTGTCAGTCCAAGTGGGACACATTTGCAGTGTCAGAGGTACTTGTTCTCCTCTGCAATTCAGTACCTCTTCCATATTTGCTTCTGCCCTCTCATTTGCCTCTATTCAAGCCCGGCGATTGGCATTCTTTGTTTCAAAAGTCATTGCTCTCTGACTGTAACTTTGTAATCATAAGCGGTTATGATGGGAAGATGCTTGGGCAAGGGAAGGCATACGGGACCAGTTGTTATTGCTATTTCTGCTGTGCCCATTCTCTGGATATGGAGTGTTTTCCAAAGCTGCTGTTGGGTTTTATTCATAAGTGCAATATCCAATATGTGCCTCTCTATTCCTAAGCTGATTTTAAACCCCAGAAGATGAGGAAGTTCTACTCTTCTGCCTGGTTTTGTTCTGTTTTTGCCGTAATGGCTTTGTTTTGTGTTGTAGGTGGTGCTACTTGAAGCTCCCTGCTCAGGCCATCCCGTGTTCCTTGGCATGGGTAAAACCCTTGGAGGTATGTGTTCACATGCAGTTTTGTTTATTGACATATGTATGAGAGCTGTCAAGTAGAGGTTGGCTTTTTCTCCTGATAAGGGCAAACACTTGGATTAATTCAGGTCTCACTGACGTTTACAGCAGAACTGCTGCTGTTACATTCAGCAGAGTATACTGTGTAAGTCTCTGTCTCTGCGAGTGATCACGCTTCCGCTGTCTGTTTTCCGTATGATCAGAGTATTCTTGCTTATATTGTTGCAGAAACAGATAGCTACTGTAAAGCAAAAGAGCAAACTTGTTTCTTCCCCTTTCAGTAGTTCTCCGGGGTCCTTCTGAAGCCTTGGTAGCTCCAGCCTTCTGTTTTAAAAATTTCTTCTGTGACGGAGCTTAAAGTGAGTTGGTTTGATGCAGTCAGCATAGCCAAAGAATTACAGAGGTCATAAGAAAGTTCCTCTATGCTGGGACACCTCTTGGTCAAGAAGCCTGAGAAATACAATCTCTGAAGGAAAGCATGTGAACAGAGTTGCTTCTTCTGTGTTTTAAAGACATTCTTTTTAAAAAGTTATTTCCTCTGTTTTTTGAGGGTTAAAGAATCACAATTTTCATTGTGAGTGAGGCTTAGCAGCTTCTTAAAAACTTAGACACTTTTAACGTTTACAATCGCATGATTCCAGGAATTAAAAAAAAAAAAAAAAAAACCACAAAACCAAACAACTGTATTTTAGGCAATTGTGATAAAATCACTGGTGAATGCCATCGAACCGTGTTTGGAAATAGGTATTTAGGGTGAAAGGGCATTCCCAGTGTAACTAGCATTGCAGGCTTTAGGGTAGTTTGGTTTAGTTCAGTGCTGGGAAGCTTGTCTGCCTGACTTTCCTGTGTTTGTCCCTAGCCCGACCCAGCTTAATTGCCTTTTTGACAAGAGCCCGTAAGGGAGAGTCTCAGGCGGTGGATGTTGGTCTGTTTATAGTAACTTCACATTCTTGTTTCTTCTTCAGGGTACGTGGTCCAATGCAGCAACTCTCCTATTCAAGAAGCTGTGTGGCTCCAAGCTACTTGTAGGCATCGTGGATGAATATGTGAATGGCATTTTGCATCTCTTCCTGTGTGACACATCCACTGAGGAGGATGTCTACTTCCACTGTGTCTTGAGGGATGGGGGATGTGCTGACGTCTGCGGAGAGAACATCCCTTCCCAGGTCAGGAGGAAGGCGTGTTCTGCTGAAGGGAAGGGCAGGGAAAGGATCAGTTGGGTGCCTGTAATGGGAAGATCTTTAGCTTGAAGCAAAGTAGTTTTGTGAAGAGCAAAACTGGTATTCCCTGCTTTTCTGTAACTTACCCTTTTGTGACTGCATCCCACGGTGTCGAACTCTATGGTGAGAGCTTGCTTTTTGATTGAGGTGGAATCTGATGATACACCAGAGATGTTCTGGTTTAGTAGAACAAATTATTTTCATCCTGTCTTCTAACAGTGGATTAGAAGGTTTTGATGGTTTTTTTAAGTTGATTAGCTTGTTAGTATTGCAGATTCATCTGGAGCTGACACACATCTTGTATAGATAACATGGAAAAGTAAAATAGCTATAAATGTTCTGAGCATAAGGCCAAACTGAGACGGAATTGAGAGGCTGTTAAGAGATGTGTTAGTTACTTCACTACCCGTTGTTAATTCCTGCAAGTTTTGTTAGTCATAAGTTGAGGCCCCTGATTCATCCAAACAATTAATGAGAGCAAGTTGATTAGATTTTATTGTCTGATTTAAAGTAGTGCTTCATAGTGGCAGGAGCAGTTGAGTGAGGAACAGGGTAGTTAAATAAATTATTTTGGCCTTCTCTGCTCTAGGCATTGAAGATTGGTTATGCCATTAACAAACTGAATTATGGAAATGGTCTTGGTTTAAAAAGTCTCTTACTTTGCCAGTGAAATGTTGTGCCTTGGATGGACGTTCAAATTATAAGCCAGTGCAGAGAGCATTTATGATGTAGGCCTGTCTATGTCATTAACTGAATGTCTCAGCTCAGTTTCGGTAAGAACTGTGTGGATATGAAAGCCCTTAGAAAGGTAGTGCCACGATTTTATATCTCAGAGAAGGTCAGGGTTTACAGCCCAGAGTGCTTTTATCTGTTGTTTTATACAATAGATGCAGAATGCGTGTTTTGGCAGGATTAGATCCTATGATTGTATTTTTGCATGTGTATGTCCAATTTTGGGGGGAGGGGGGCATTGCTGAGTAATTTTGTTGCTGGAGGGAGGGTAGCTGATTTTCGTAGTAAGACAATTTCTGCAAGAAATTGGAGCTAACTTGCGTGTGGTGTGCTTCGTCATAAAATCTATTAGAAATTTGCTGAATCCTTTTTATTCTTTGTGGTAGTTACAACATAGTTTTCTTGACTATACTGGTTGTTTTTTGGTTTTTTGGTTTGTTCCTAGGGATTCAAGGAACTGAATCCTTCGGCCTTGTATGTTCAGCCCAGTGGAAAGCAGGAGAATGCTGAACTGGTGGAGCCAGACCTTCGCTTGCAGCAGGAATCTCTAGACGCAGAGAGTGAAACAGCAAGCTCAAAGCTGGATGGGGATGAACTGTGTGACCAGGTGGGAATTTGACTGTGGCGTAGCTATCATTCAATGAGATCAGCACCAGGATCAGTAGACATGTATTGTTTTAGTCCCATGCAGTTTTTTGTGGAGTTGGTTTTTTTTGCTTTTATAGAAAACAAGCAGAACCATATTATAAAAACAATTACACGTGGACCATAAATACATCTCTAGCTGCTTGTACTCTGATCCCTTTGCAGACTTCAGGGAGTCTGTGTGCTCAGTGATTTCTCTAACCTCCCATATGCACCATAATTTTTCACTTAGAAAGAGAATTGACTCTGTTGAGAACTCGGACCAGTACCAGATTATTGAGATCAGTTTGACTTAGCACTTTCATGTTTTGCACCCCCAGGAGCCAAGAAGTGGTGTGTTTTCCTCTCGCATCTCTGGGGTTTGGGAAAGAATATGTAATAACTCGGGGTATCATTTAAATATGGGGAAAGACCAGAAGAACTAATGGTGTATTATTTGCATTAAGGGTCTTGCTCGTTCTAAACTTACCTGAAAGTAAGCGATTTGCAGTGCTGGTTGTTGCAGGGCATAAGGTTGTACACAACTACAGTTTTATTAAAAAGATAACTCTAAAGGTGAATGATATCCAGATCTGGATACTGCTTTACACCTTTGATTTCAGAGCATGTTAAAAAGAGGAGCTCTTTGCTATTTAACAGATGGAGAAGCTGATGAACAGAGGGGTTAAGCACGGAGTAAAACCCAGGTCTTGAGTGGAATCTAATGTAGTACCATTAGAAACGCCAGGAACACTTGTCTACAAGTGACTCTCTACTTTTCTGTGTTATTTAAATTGTAGTATTTTCATGCTATACGTTTTATTACAGGGGCCAAAGCACCTTTCAAGTAAATGTCAGCTGTTGAAGTGTTCAGCAGTGGGCCTGCTCGGGGGCTGTTTTTCTGATGTTTCTCTGAAATAAGAGTAAAAGCCAGTGTAATATTAGTAACTTGTAAAGCAGCCATTTTACCTAGATTTTGTTTTAGCCAACTGCGTTTCTGTGCTAGAGAAACTCTATATAAGCTGTATATCTTGGATATTAATGGCCTTGCACTGTCGATATATCATCTGAACCGAAGGTCCCAAACCAGCATCTTTATGTATTTAGAAGAAATCAATGTGACTGAAACTCTGCAAATCTGAGTTTGTGATTTTTATGGAAAAATTTGGTTAACTGTAGCAAGATCCATGTGCGTAAATGTCAGGCATAGCTGGCAATTTGGAGACTAGAGGGATGTAAATGCATTCAGGTTTTCTCCTGTCTGGTTTCAAGGGTCTTAGAATCCTTTTCCAGAAATTGCAGTCCTCTAGATCTCTCTTTGTGTAAGACTTTAAACATTTTCTTCTCTGCTGTTCTGTTTAGTTGCCCAAAACGATTCCTTCTCTTCCTTGGTGCATGGCTAACATGATCATCAATGTCAATTATAAAATTATACCAAATGTTTTGAACTGGAATGAAATGTGTCTAATATGACAGTTGTTACTGCTCAGCTAGCATTTTCTGGTAACTCCTCTTAAACAGTGGGGAACTCCCTTTGCACTGTCCAATCTTAGATTTGCCTCGTCAGGATTAACAACACCCCAACCCCGCCCTTAAGTGCAAAATGGCTGGACACTGTGTTGTATCAGCTCTGCTGCGTTAGGACACATCTCCATGGTGAAATTTCTCAGAAGGCAGCAGGGAATAACCAGAAAACATTGCTTGAATAAAACTGTACTTTCCTTCACAGTAAAACTTACCACTTGGAGAGAAGTTAAAGTGACGTTTAGTTTCTTGTTCATATTATTTCCTGTCCGTCCATGTTCTTTCTGTTCTTTCCAAGTAGCCCAAACTTCTCCAGACAGAAATGTTAAAACTTCTGAGCAGAACAGAAAAGCTGCTTTGCAGTTTGATCTCTGAGTGGTATCATTGGATTGCTCTGTAATTTGCTCCAGTGCATCCTGCTTTCTTCTGCCCACACTAGCTGTACCTTTTCTTGCTTTGTCCATCTCCTTAGCCATGGCACCTGTCTGCTAAGAAGGAGACACAGGATGATGTGCGGCCACTTTTGGATGAAGTGAGTGTCCCAAGAATAACAGACCAAGACCCTGAACTTGCACGGGAGGATACAAATGAAACTCTTACAGAGCTTGTGGAAGTGGTTAAGGTAAGGGTGTTTTTCTCTGCTATTCCTGTTGCAAAGGGTTGTTCTTGGTTTTAGATTATTTCGATTACCCCTTTGATTGCTTTGACTTGTATTTTTTTTAAAGCGACTGACAAAGAAATAACGACTGAGCATGGGCTCAGAGCTATATGTTTTCCTCTTTGCTGTTGTTTCTGGTGTTATTGATGATACACTCGTGCTCCACTAGCATGTCAAGGTATTGTAGAAACAAGACTGACCCGTTTCAGCACTTTATAGATCAAACCCGGCCCTTCTTCAGTCCTCTACTTCCCCTCCATTCACAGTCCCAAGGGTTACTGGGAGTAACTGGGAGTTATTGTGGGGCTACTCTGGATCACGCAGGCCTTTTCCTGAGTTAGGAGGGTGGGTTTGGGAGGGTTGTGTTTTGGGCTGTGATTTGAGGCATTATGTGGCACTGGTGTTGCAAGTTTGCTTCTTAAATAGTGGTTAATGGTGAATCTAACAGGGCCTGCAGCATGGCATTTTGCAAACGCTTTGCTCTGGTTTCAGCAGGGACCCAGTATCACTCGGGATTTGTTGAGCCACAGAACGCATTGCGGAGCTGGAAATAGGAGTGTGCCTGCAGGGTTTTGGATAACCACAGCTCCTTACACATCTGGAGGTTGACAGTGGCTGAGACAAAGCACTTTCTAGAAGGATAGGGGGAAAGCTGGAAGAATTGGTGGCTCTGGAGGATGTTACCTGAAGGAGATGGAGAGAAAGCAAGCTGGGAGAAAGGATCTTGAGGGAATGAGAGAAGAGGAAAGTTTGTGGTAGCAAGTGTGGGGAGAAAGTATGATGAGATGAGGTGGAGGCAGGTGGGTAGATAGCAATAGGGTCTTTGTGAGCTGACCTAAATGCTCCCCTGCAAGTGTTAAACTACGTGAGTTTCAAAGCATAGGAATTTCCTACCTGGATCAGAGAAGTCCTGGGCACATTTTCTGTCCCTGGCTGTGATCTCTGTTGCAGTCTTTAGAAGAAGTGACAGGAATTTCTATTAAGGGAGACTGTGGGATGAAAAAATAATCCTGCCTATAGACATTAGGGGGGAAAAATGCATCAATCAGCTAGTTATGAGGACAGACAGGAAGATTTCCTTTCTCTGATTCCTGCTCATCTTTTGGCCTCAGGGTTTTGTGGCACTTACAGCATTACCAAGTGGTATTCCCTCCTTTCCAATTTTCGCTGCTCATGTTTTCCTTTTTAATGGTGGTGTTCTTAGTTGTGTGAATCAGGAGGAAGAGTAGATACTGCCTTACTCCCTGCCCCTCACAGCACTCTCTAGGATATCCTGTCTCGTTTGCCTCTTCTGTAAACTGAACAGCCTCTTTTTGAATTATTTCCATCCCAGCTTTTTCCAATGCTAACAGACATTTCTAGTGTCCACTCTTGCACCCTGTCTGTTTCTGCTTTGCGCTGGAGTGGCAGTGACACTGCCTGTCCCCCAACAGGGTAGCATGGGTGGCAAGAGGAAATAATAATAATCTTTCAACCCTGTTCTTTTTGTTGTCCTAACACTCTGGTTTTTACTGCATGTCAGGCAGAGGTTTTCAGTGGGCTGGTGGTATCAAGCTGAGTAGCTGGTTAATTGGACTCCAGTGATGCCTGTCATTCAAATTATTCCGTCCTGGCATCCTGTCAACACAGAATTTCGGCTGCCCAGCCATGTAGCTCTCCTTGCTGTTTCAGGAGCGCCTCATGGTCCCCTTGTGGGGGCCAATTTAAATTGCTTAAATCTGCTTGTGTAAATACGATTGTTTTGTTCTGGGCTAATCCTCTGAACACGCACTCACCAATGGGTGAAGCACCTCTGGATAGCGATTCACCCCTTCTCAAGATGGATGCCTTTCTTCTGCTGTCTTGATGTAGAAGAAGCGTAGAGAGCAAGCACCTAATTTTTGAACAGCTATGGTTGGGCGAGGTGAATTGCTGCTTGTCTGTCATTTTGCTATTTTTCTCCTCCGTGCTGAATTAACAAATACAAACATTGGCTCTAGTCCCTGTCTATGGCTGAGACATGGGTGATCATCCCTGGAACTTAAGTTTAATTTGTATTCTTCAGCAAAAATGCAGAGGGACTTCCTCTGACTCGATTCCCACTCCCTTGCAGAAACTCCCTCTATCATTGCTATCATTTGTTCTGCGTGGGGCTGCTGAGAGATGAGCCAGCTGTTAATTCTTTGCTAAGACATGGTGATTTGTATCCTGTAATAATCTGTCACTCTTTTCAGCTTGCGGTGCAGGAAAAGCTGCCCTTTGGCCAAGGTTGTGAGTAACCTAGTTGTGTTGTTTTTTTTTTTTTAATCATCCAGTTGCTGACATCGCAATTCTTTGTGGACTTTGAGAGATAATAAAGATCAGGGCAGCTAATGAAACGAGTGTGCACTAATCACACCCTCTCCTGAGTTTTTTATATACATTTGCAGACACCTCATTCTCTTGAAGAGTCCTCAATGCCTGCTGTCTTATTCAAGTCAGTGGAAGACTTTTACACCTCCTTTATCTACTCCAAGCAACCAGCAGAAATGAGCCAAGATGACCCTGATCAGATAGAAAGATTTTCCAACGAGGTCCAACTTCGTGAAGCTGTACATCCCTCTGTTCTACTTATGGCAATACCATTTATGCTGGACAACCGTAACAGTACGAATAGATTTGTCAGTAAAATTTAACACGGCAGAAAGCTGAGCAGTCTGTTACTGTGCTATGAGTCTTGCAGTCATTCTTGGGTGTCCTAGGACTGGTGCTGCTTCTTTGCTAGAACAGATGAAAATTATGGTATTTCTGTGGGATGGAGATGCAACAATAATAAATGGCTGGATGCAATGCATCGGTTTGACCTTTGTGCAGCAAAATGGTTTTCTAAATGTTTAATGGGAACAAATGAATTGAGGGTTATTTCTCTCTCTGTTCATTTTTGTTGTCTTTCCTAGACTTTCTGCTGCTTTCATGCAGAAGTCTTTGTCTCTCCACTCTGTACGTTAGCCTGTGTTCATTTCATACTGAAAGTCTCTCAATCTCCCAACCATAAGGGACAAAAGCATTTTTTTTAACCATGTAAGGTCCCTGTATGGGTTTTCATCTTCCAAATGATGAAAGAATTTACAACACCCATGTGAGAGTTGCCCAATTTACGAGGTAGATTGACTTGCCAAAGACAGTGCCTATCTGTGCCTTGGAACAGAGCTGTCTGCCGTCTGTCTGCAGTGGAGGCCCAGTTCTCCAGACAGGAGCTACTCAATTCACATCTGATTTCCCACCTCTGGGGAAACGGGGGTGAGCACTGGGAGGAGAGGGAGAGAGGCTCTCGGATTATACTGTGTCGGGCTCATCAAATAAGTGTGCAGTAGAAAGTCCTCTTGCTGTGACCTGGTAAGGTCCAGGCAAAAGGGATTTCAATCTAAACCAGAGCTCTTAGGTTGCCAATGTGGATCCCATCTTTCTTTTCTGTGTCCCTCCTTATGCAGATGAAGAGAAAATGAAGAACAAAGATCTTCCCGGGAGTCTTGCAGTTGGCCTGTGCAGTGCCAGTGGGCTGCCTGACCAAGGGCCATCTCAGAAACTGTATGTCCCTCCTACCACGCTATCTGCAGTGGTGGCAGCTGCACGCTTAGCCACTTCCAGTGACTACTTCCAGTGGCTCCCCAGCCTGAGAAAGAAGGTGTGAGAAGAGGGGAGAAGCTGGAGCAGCTGCGAGGAAGGCTGCCTAGAGCAGCAAAGGCCCTCTGCATGACCGTGCTGCCATTTTCTTTGTTCAGAAACGTTTAATCCCTTGAAAAACTGGGGAGTCTGACGACATCTCAGATGTGCCCGGTACGTGTGATAATGTTACTTTTACTTTCAGGAAAATAGTTTCGTTTTGTTGTACTGGTGTTGTACTGATTTATTGCTCTTTAATGTAATGGTTTGGGAGAATATCTAAGTGTCACATTGTGTTATATATCCTTTAAGTTTGATGAATTAGGATGCCACACATACGAAGCATCAGGAATCCCATGTTACAGATATATCGAATGAGATCTATAAAGAATCCAGTGAGAGAAAGCTTGAAGCTTAATGATGGCCATCTTTATGTAGCTCCCTGCCTGTGGCAAGAAATACTCTTGGGCTTGAGTTCATTAACGCAAGAGAAAAGCTGTGAAAATCAAGTGCCCTAGTTATGAATGCTGGCATTCAGCTGGTTTGCTGGTGCCTAGACTGTTCCTCAGGTCTTCAGGGGCTTCAAGGGCCATTCTGTGCCCCCCTGCAAACATGCCAGAGGTATGCTTCACTGCTAACCACCAAGAAGAGCTTGAGATGGGATTTAACATTAATATTGGAATGGATAAAAGCCCAGCATAAGTTTATTGATTGGACTAGATGATCTTTAAAGCTCTCTTCCAACCCAAACCGTTCTATGATTCTATGACTATTTTGTTTTAATTTCAGTGTTTAGGGGTGGTTTTGGATGTGAAAAGGCTAATAAAAATGTAGAGAGAGAAAGAAAATCTGGGGCTCATTTGCAAAAGACTGTGTGGAAAGCTAATGAAGGAGATGGAAGCAGAGAGGCGAGGGGCCATGGCTTGAGCAGGGGCTGTACAACCCTGCCGGGGGCGTTCAGAGGTTGCCTGACTTTTCTGGTCCTGTGTTCAGGCTTCACGCCGGGGGGTTGCATCGCACATGTTTGTCATCTAGTGTAGGGAGTGACTGAAACGGACCTGAGGTTGCTCGGAGCTGTTTGGGTGATGGAGTGCTTGTCTCCAACACCACCCTCTCTGCTGCAGAAGTTCACTTTGGTTTCAGGGAGGTCAGAACTGGGGCTGGGGTGAGTTGTCCCGAGGAGACACCCCCCCACATCCTCCCCTGTCTGTCCCCGGGCTGCAGCAGGAGCCAGTGGGCTGGAGGAGTTGTCACCCTGTCCCTGCTGCTGTTGGGTCACTGCTAGGTGGCGGCCGAGGCCAGCTCTCGGCAGCTCAGCTCCCTTCAGCCTAAAACTCCTCTGGGGTTCTGGGAGGGTGAAAGAGGTGAGGAGCTGAAGAAGACTCTGTTGGGTGGGCAGCACCCCGCTGCCCGGCCGGGGCTGCCTCTGTCCCTGCTCCCTCCCTGGGGCACGGCGGGTCCCGCAGCTGCCTGGAGGTGTAAGTGGGGGCTTTTGGGGATGGCTCGGCATGGGCTGTCCCAAGAAGTTGGGCATGGGGAGATGCTATGGGGGTCTGGAAGGGGTGTGTGTGGACAGTGGGAGCTTACCTGTGTGCAGAAAGGGAGCAGGCAAATTCGTGGGAGGGAGCCATCAGCGTTAAGCAGTATCAAAGCACCCCTTGTGACTTGGGAGCTCCCTAATCTGCCAATTTTTGGAGGGAGGGAGCATGTTTTGGGCTATTACCGCTGCGCATCACCCTTTTTGCATGCTGTCCCTCGGTACCTGTTGGAGGCGGGGTACAGGGCTTTGCTGCAATTCCATGTACCTTTTCTGATGCTTAACTGGTCAGGATATTTTTTTTCCTATGAGTTTTTTGCCATTCATATGTTGTCTGCAAGTGCTTGATTAGTTTTCCACACCCTTTCAATCAAGATAAAAGGTGTGTGAAGAACTGAGCCTTAACCCTGAGCCTGGACCTCCCCAGCACCTGAGGGACAGAAAACCCACCCGGAGCTGCTCCCCTGCTCCAGGGTGACCTGGGCTGATCTTCCCAGCTGTGTGGTGACATCTCCCTTCCCAGAGCAGCTCAGGTCATGTTTCTCGTGCCCAGCAGGTCCCTGTTGGTACATTTGTTGCTTAAGGCGGTGGAAAACGAGAAAGGCGCCTCAGGGGCTGGAAAGCGATGCTGTGTTCGTGCCCCTGCTCCAGGCATTGCCGCACTGGTGCCAGGCATCAGGGTAAACCTGAGCAAGCTGTGAAGTTTGGAGGGACCCGACCCACAGAGGTGTCTGATGAAAAGGGGGAAGATGTTCTACCCTGTGACAACCCTCTCTTTGGTGTCAGGTCTCTGGAGGTGCTGGGGGTTCCCCCATCCTCCTTGAGGAGCATCTGCATGGGGCACTGGGGGCCCTTTCACTGCAGCGCCCAGCGGGGGTGCCCCTTGTCCTGGGGCGTGCGTGCAAAGGGGTCCCGCTACTCCAAAGGAGAGCAGCGTGGGGTGGAGCTGCTTTCCTCTCCTTTGCCCCCGGTTTCCACCCTCTCCATAGCTACGGGGCAGCAGTGCTGCCAGCAGAGATTATCGACTGGGAGTCCCCGGAGGAGAGGACCAAAATGTTTAGAGCGAATTAAAAATTGAAAGGCGGCGCAGCTCTGCAGCTCTCCCTAAAAGCCGGGGTTAAGCTAAACACCAGCAAGGCGTGCGCTCCGGGGACTTGCTAATGGACTTTGGCGATGTGTGGGATCTGGGGTCAGCCCTGCCAGGTGGAGGGAGCCCGGGCTTCCCACCCACCAGTGGGGTGGTGGGAAGCGGGTGCTGGCATTTTGGTGATGGAAATGTGGGGGGCCCTCAACCGAGGCCATGCACGTGAGAGCAGAGCCAGACCTGGTTCAGCTCGAGAAGGACCCTGGTGCCCCCCGGGTGTGGGTAGGTCTGGAAAGGGAGAGCAGTGATGCTCTGGGCAGGGATTTCATTTCGGGGTGGGGAGGTGGGGTGGGGCGCGGGTTATGGAGGAGTTTCTTGTGGCGTCTGTAAGCAGCTGCCTGGCCATGGTGGTAATCGGGTGCTTTGGGTTTTAAACGAGCTGTCAGGAAGCATTTGGCTGGCGGGGAGGAGGCTGGAAAGCGACAGCTCGCTTCAGATGAACAAAGTGCTGTGGAGGCAGCCAAATGCCTCCCTCCTGGCACCCTGGTGTGCAGCCGGGCCTGGTGGGAGCTGAGGTTGGGGTCCCCGAGCTGAAATTTTGCAGATCGATGCATCAGCCCATCCCTTCCCCACCCCTCTGCGCTTTTGGGTCAACTCGTGCTTTGCAAAGTGGGGTTCAATTCAGCAAGTCATTTGGGCTTAAAAACCAAAATCAAGTGCTTCTGACCCCAAAAACCTTTCTCTTTTTATTTTTAGATGTTTTTTCAGATGGAAATTGAATCTTTTCCTGGTTTGGGGAGAATAAAAGTGCACTCAACCCTGCATCAGATTGTTTCACTTGACCCATGAGTAAATGCTTTTCTTTCTTCTGACCTGGAAGGATTTCTTTTTCTTTCCATTTGGCAAGAAAAAGGAAAAAGCCAATTCTTGATACAGGTCACTGCAAAACAAGGTCTGGAGCTGGAGCTAGCTTTTCAGCCTGAGTACTGTGCCAAAACCCATCAGCTCTTCCCACCGGTCCCTGGAGTGGCTCCCTTTTTCTTGCAGTAAAAAGCCCTGCTTTCCCCTGCATTTTGCTGGGAGCAAACAACTGCCAGGCGGGAGAGCAGCCTCCAGCTGCCAGATTTCGGATGAACACGGACTGAGATGGTGCTTGTGCCTTGTTGGCTTGTTGGAGTGTGGTTTAGCGGCCACCCCTGGGATGCTTTGTGCAAGCTAACCCCCACTTCATCCCTGCAAAAGCCCATTTGGGTTGGGTTTGGGGGAGATGCCGAGATATTCCTGCTTGCGGGAAGGAAGATGAAGGAGGCCTGGGGCAGCAGCGCTGCTGGAGCATCCTTTGGGTGGGAAACGTGGTCAGTGCTGCCTTTTAGTTAAACAAGGGCTGTGCTCTGGGGCAGACGGGGCTTGGTGCCGGCTGCGAGGATCTGTGCGCACCCCGTCCTGCAGAAATAGGGGCTGAGCACCCACTTGCATCCGATTCCCGTCTCCAGCTCGGACCCGGCCGCTTGGGTATTGTTTCCAGCATCAACGGCACCGCTCCAAGCGCAGCGCCTGAGGGAGAGGGAGAAGGGGGGGTCCTTGCGCCATGCCTTGAGCTCGCAGGCAGGAAGGGGTGAGCAGCACATGGCGTGGGCTGCTCTGCATCCAAAGTTTAGTGCAGTAGAAGTACCAGCCCACAGTGACCAGTTGGAATTGGGGCTGTTGCTGGTGAAACCCTTCACTGGTGCTGCCCAGGGGAGGAGAATGGCTCCTTCCTATAGACGATGGGTTGGCAGGGCAAGCAAGGAGGGCTTGGGATGGGCGAGGTTTCCCCCCAGCCCCTGCCGCCCTCACCCTGCGTGTGTGTTCTCACGCCTCCCCGCTGCCAGGAGGTTTCTTTTCTGGTTCAGCTCTTCCAAGGCAGAAGCTGATTGCAGAGGGGTTGCTATCTCACTTGTGCTTTTAATCCCACTGCTGTCAAGCTCCATTAGGAGGTTTGGCATCATCTTGCTACCTCTGGGGCTGGGCTGCCGCTTGCCCAGCCTGAAATGAGGACAAGCCTGGGCTGCGCTGGAGCAGGCAGTAGCCGGGGAGGCAGGGATGCTTTAGGGGCCGTGGCCGCCCCCACTGCCTTCCTCAGCAGTTCCAGCCATCGGAGGTCTGCAAGGAAGTGTGAGACTGGCTCGTTTTGGTGGCCCGGTCACTCTGGGAGCCAAGTGGAGAGGAGCTGGGATGGCAGCAAGTGCCATTCCCCAGGCATTGAGGATGTTTGAAAAACTTTGGCACTGCAGCCTCAGCTCGCGCTCTTCTCCAAGCCAGAGCACGGCTGCATTTCGGTAACCCGCTCACGACCTCCCCCTGCTCCCGTTGCAGCACGTGTGGCTGTGTTCACGCTGCATGCAGCCGGGCATCCGTCTCCGCACTGCCACATGTGGCTCCTAGTGCCTCAGTGGGAGCTAAAGCAGCTGGAGAAGGTGTTTGCGAGAAGGGGAGCTAATGGGCCAGAAACTGGGGCTGAGCATCTTTCCCAGCCTCGCAAAATGGGCTGCGTGGCTCGGCAATGGGAGGGGAAGGTGCCGTCGCTCATCCCTGCCCCAGCCACCGATGCCCCGTGAGCACCTCCAGGAATTTCCAGGGTGCCAGCACCCCGGGAACACATGCCATGGGGAGGTTTGGGGGCTGCCCTAGGACCAGCCTGGCTCATCATTGCTCTGCTGAGCTTCTTCACAGCAATTTCGCAGCCCCATCTGCCCACGGGCTTGCGGCTACCTGAGAAGGAGCTGTATGATAAGAGCATGAAGAAGAGCAGGGAGGATGCGAATACAGAGAGCCGGAGCCCTAAAGGTGCCTGGGGGCTGGCTGGGTGGTCATCAGGGTAACATCTCAATTTTCCCCGACCTCTCTGCTAGCTGTGCCTGAGGAGAGCTGCCCTTGGCCGCCAGCGCCGGGGCTCCGATGTGTTGATTATGGCTGGAGCTTTGAAAGGCTTCTGTGCAGCCAGGGAGGCCTCTGCTGCAAAAAGAAAGAGGGGAGAAAACCTTCCTGGGGATGCCCCTGCAGTGGAGGTCTTCAGCCCTGCCCTGTGCTCAGGGATGCTGGTGCCGGTTGGGTTCGGGTTAGCACCTCTGCACCCCCCGGCCCTCGCTGGTGGGTCCTGAGCTTTTCTCTGGCCAGCACACGAGCCTGGCTTCGTCCCCATGGGTTTGCCCCATGCTGCCGTGTTGCATGGACGGCCCAAGGCTGATCCCTGGGAGGATGCTCTGACCGAATTGCTGAGTTTGTGTTACCATGAGCCCGGAGAAGTGGTTGGTGTATATGTGGTAAGGTCACATCTGGCTGGAAGGAGTTAATTTTCTGCTCTCTCTGTCCTTCCTTTCCACTCTCCTGAGCATCACCCAAACTCCCCCTGGGACCAGGGGGCTGCGGTGGGCTTGTCCCCATGTCCGACGTTGGCCCTGCTTGGAGCCGCGTGAACCGCAAGTCCCGCAGGGCATGTTTTCCCTACGAACCCAAT
The DNA here is from genome assembly GCF_964195595.1 of Calonectris borealis. NCBI lineage: Eukaryota > Metazoa > Chordata > Aves > Procellariiformes > Procellariidae > Calonectris > Calonectris borealis. The sequence goes on along the minus strand of NC_134319.1, from coordinate 32,057,793 downwards.
GCCGTGGCCGTGCCCGCGGCGATCGATGAGCCTCTGCCAAGCCAAGTAGGGCTGCAGCTTGGCAGGCGGAGACCCCTCAGCCGATCGATCCACCGCACTGCCCGAGGAAGTCCTTGGCTCGCACGAGAGCCGACTGGCATCACCTCCCTGCGGCCCCTCTGCCCTAACCGGGGGCTCTTCCATGGGCACCGGGGCAGGGCGAAACCCCCAAGGGCTTATTTTCCTTGCTGGAGAGCCCCGGGTTGCTGGCACAGCGCGATGTTTCCTTCCTGGCGCTGGGAAAAGCTGCTTGGCTTCATCAAATATTTAGGCTTTGTGTTTGCGGGAGGGCGGAGGGAAAGAGGTGGCTCGTGGCGGCGCCGAACCCACTAGTGACGGGAACAGCGGCAGCACTTTCCCCATGGGAACCCCACGGGACCCCCATGTTAGCCAGGGAAAACCCTGCCTCCCGTGGGTGCTGGGCAAGGGGGGTGAAAATCAACGGGCTTGTTTTAATTTCTCCAGGTTTTCCACCTGTGCTGGGTACAGGTGGTGGTTTTGTCCCAAATGTTGCCCCTTTCCTCCCTTTTTACCCCAAACTTGCCCAGGCACCCCTGCGAGGGAGCCTGCTCCCTCTGCACGGCTCATGCTCCGTCTCCCAGCCCCTTGGGCTCTCCCGTGGCCCAGGGATGGGGGTACAGAGCCAGCTCCAGGAGGGAAGTCAAAATGGCTCTTGCTTCCAGGCTGATGCTCCGGGAATGCGATGGGTTAATACTACGCTGCTGCCTAATTGCAGTCCAAAGCTGTAAACCCCCACCCGGGGAACATTCATTGCATCTCTGGATGTCAAATACACAAGGGCTGAGCTTTAATGCCATTTATCTTTGTTTGGGAAGGAGACAGCATAATTCTCGCCTAACGACATTACCCAAGGCTCGTTCTGCCTCTCCTCCAGCGCAGAGACGGATGCCACCGCGGCGGGCAGCCCTCTGTGTCCCCGTGTGTGTCTCCTGTGCCGCGTGGGTAGCCCTGGCCCTCGCTGCCCAGCTTGGAGCTCGCATGTGATGGAGAAGGATCCTTTTTTTTGGGAATGCGACCTCCCTTGACCCAGGGGAAAACAACCATCCGCCCCGGTAAATGGGTGCGCAGGCGCCATGCCGGGTCTTTCCTCCAGCCCACCGGGATGGAGAGGTCCTAAATATATCAGATTTGGGGGTTGTGCAGCTGTGTTGTCATGAGTTGTGACATGATTGATCCCTGGATACCTTGGGTTGCATGATGGGTGCATCCCCGGCCTCAGTGCTGGGATAACTGGGAGAGATCGGGGCTGCTGGGCAGCTCCTGCTGAGTGTTTCTTAGGCGATTGGGTTTGTTTTCCAGTGCTTGTGCAGGCAAAAGCGAACCCACCGAGGTGTATAATGACTAATCCACATCTGGCCGGAATGTGCTGCGGAGGGGAAAGCTGTGCATTAACTCTGCGCTCCCTGGGGAGCAGGCAGGCTGCGGCGATGCGCTCCCAGGGCTGTGCTGGGAGGGAAGAAAGTGCTGTGAGGGCATCGCAGCAGCACGCTGAGACGCTGTAACCAGCTCTGTCCATGCTCCTACCCACCCCCCAGAAACACGGGAGGGCTGAAGGTTGCTCCGGCTGACTCCGAAGTCTTTTCCATGTGCTAATGCTCCCATTTACAGCCCAGCAGCCCTGTTCTTGAGTGCACAAGGCAACTAGATAGCTTCAAACCCGTGAGGAGCGGGCTGGATGCTGGTGGGGATGGCATTTTGCACTGTCAGGCTTTTTCTGATTGATACAGCCGCCCTGGGCTCTGCTAAAAATGAAAATAAAAGCAAGATCCAGCATAGAACAAAATAAATTCCCATGCCAGCAGCCGCGGGTTGAGCTCCTGAGCATCCTCCGGCATCAGCGTTTTGGGCCGTTTGGAAACGCTTGCCTGAACAGGAAGGAAATTATTGATGTGCTGAAGTGCACGGGTGTAAGGTGTAATAAGGCAAGGGCACCCGCAAGCGCCGGGCTTCAGGCATGCTCCGCATCTCTGCAGCGTGGCTGGGTCTGTGTGTGCACACATGTGGAAGCCTTGCAGGGTTTGCATGTGCAGATATCGCCGGAGAAGGACCTACACAAGGATTTGCTACGTTATTTAGCTGAACGTTCATCCTAACAAATAAGGGAGTGAAGTATCAGTGTGCAGTAGTGAAGTCTGTGGGCTTAGATTTTTTACAAGAGAGGAAAACCACAAGGGAATAAAAGTATTTTATGGTTTTGTTTTAAAACTAGTCAGTAAAATCCTTTTCAGCGCTGAGAAGAAGGAATCTTATAAAACTCAGATGAGCTTCCCTGGCTGATATGAGTTTAGCTGCAATACTTTAAGCTTTAAAGTCAATTGTATGTGTGGGTACTGTGATGTCTGAGGGCTGCGGGGGGTGAGATTCTGGCAGGTTCACGATCCCTCTATGGCCAGGGTACCTGTGCACCCGGGGCCTGAGCCCGCTGAGCTGCGCCGAGCTGCGTGCAGTGCCCCAGAGGCGGCAGATACCGAGATGGCAGTGAGGCAGGGATGCTCTGCAGGTGCTTTGTGTTTCCCTTGCCCCGACAGAAACTGAAATAAGAACTTGAAAAGTATTTTGGATCAAACTGCTGCTCAATTTACCAGCAGTGCTAACCCCAAGCACTCCAAACACGCCAGCTGGGCTTCCCAAACTGTGTGTTGTATTTAAAACCACATCGACTGAAGAGAACTTCGGGTTTAATTTTCTTCCCCGCTGTGGAGCATCTGGCGCTCCCGTATCCGACCTTTTCCCAGCCACCACGAAGGCGGGAATCCCACCTTTTGTGTTCTGTTTGGTTGCCCTTGCGCTGCTTTAAAAAATAATGAAACGACGATAGGAAACATGGCTTGGGGGGGGAAAAATGAGACCGGCAGCGAAATCACGCGAGCCAATAACCCTGCTCGCTGGAGCGATGCTGTTTCACATTCACTTTGTCGTGATCTTCTGAAGCGCCCGCCTGCTTTGGGCCAGAGCCACAGGGGTGATGGAGGAGCGCGATCTGGATCTGGGCAGCCTCAGCCCGGCGTTAGCCAAGTGACTCCTTAATTCCAAAGAAACTCTTTTCCACGTCCATCCATGGAAACAACGAAATGTCAGTTCCTGAATTAGCTGTAATAATGCCTCCCGTGGCCCTGGCAGCACTTTCCGAGGGGAGAAGCGGCTTCTCCCTGCATCCTGGGCTGTCATCACCTCCTCGCATCCTGCCCAGAGCAGCCCAGGAAATGACTTTCTCACTTCTCCTGGCCTCCTCCTCCTCTGCGCTCGCCTGGATGTCTCTAATTCACATCCCTCCGGCAGCTCTGAAGCCCAGCTAAGGGAAAATGCATCTCTACTACCCTCTGCAGAAATATTCCGCGTGCTCGCTTTTCTCGCTCGATGCTTCTCCGTATTTACCAGCCCTCTGATGTGCTGGAGTAGGTAATGCAGATTTCTTTATCGGCAGGGAATAGGGAGGCTTCCCTCCCGGCCTGGGCTGTGTGCGGGCGTACGTGTGCACCACGCAGCCCTTCGCCCGCAGCCGGCGGGTGCTTAGATCCTGCGGCAGGAAGGGTGAGTGCTGTGACAGGATCCACTTCTCTCGCCTTTGCATTTCATAATTCATCCTGCCCTTTTGCTAAAGGCACAAAGCCGTTTGCATCCAAACGAGTATTTATTCCCTCCCGGCTCAGCTCTGTTGCTGGATCCTGGGGAGAAATCAGCAGGCAGCGGCAGCGAGCGGCTGCGAGGGCTGGGCGGGGATAACGGGGAGAGCAAACCGTGGCCAACGGGATGCCCTGACTGACGGCGAGGGTGACAAAGGAGAAGGTGAGTGGTGTTTTCTCCCCAGCTTTAGAGCTTGCTCTAACAGGGAGGGAAAAGTATTGGTAGCATCCCTTACTTAAAAATGGGGAAACTGAGGCACGGGAGAGTTCAGCTGACTCGCTGTAGTGGAGGTCTTGCATTAATCCCACCAAGCTGCGCTGCCTTGCAGTGGCTCTCGTGCCCCGTAGAGACAGAAACCAGAGAGAAACAGGTGAACACGTGTTCTTGCGCAGCAATCCTCACGCTCGCAGCGGTCAACTCGCAGTGTAAGGCATGAGATTTGATTATCTTTATCGTAGCTTGCAGAGGCGAGCGGCTCTCCGTTTCCGAAGGCGATGCCAGCTGCGAGCTGTACCTTCTCCAGCTTAAACTCTTGCTTGGGAGCTTCAAAGCTTCCCAGTAGCTGGAAACACTTACTGGGGGCAACACCTTTCCGTGTGCATGTGTTTGTGCCTCCCCAGTGCCAGCATGTGCTTGGGGCCACGCAGCGATGGGCCGAGCTTCCGGCAGAGCCCGCAGCGCCGTAGTGCAGATTTATGCTAAAGGTCGGCTCTGCTTTACAGAGAATCGTGGAAAGGGGGGTAATCTCGTTTGAAAAATTGTGGGTAGGCTTGGCATCCTCCCCTCCGGCCCCAGCTCATCCCTCTCGCAGCGGTGCGATGGGTTTTTCTCCCGGCTGTTTGCAGCGCCAGATCCCTCTTTGTGCTGGCAGCCAGAAGGGTGTCATTACCTGGGACGTGGCGGGATGGATCAAGCTGGAGCTGGAGCCTCCAGACCCCTGGCATGGGGCTGAGACAGCGGTGGTGGCAGCACTGGGGACACTGGGCGTGCTTGAGGGGCTGCAGGAGTGGGTTTGGGGTGCCCAGGGGTGCTGCAGGACCTGGGCTTGGGGATGCTGCACGTTTGATAGTGCCTGGGGTGCTGCAGGGCTTGGCTTTGGGGGTGCCCTGGGGAGTTTGGGGGTGCTCAGGGGATGCTGCCAGTGTGTGCTCCCCCCGGGAGAGCTGCAGGCGGTGGGGTGTAGGCTGGGGGGAGGCTGGGCGGGTGCACCCCTGTTTTCCCCACTGTGGGGCTGAGGGGGCCATGGCCTGACTCCCCCAGCCTGGGCTCCCCTGCGGAGGAGTTTCGGGGGGCAAACCCGTGTCTGTGCACCCCTGCAGCAAACTTCGCGGGCGGTGCGGGGGGCAGCGGGGGCGGTGCGGGGGCGGTGCGAGGGGCCTGGGGCGGTGCGGGGTGCCAGGGCGGTGCGGGGGCAGCGGGGGCGGTGCTCGGGGGCGGCAGCTCCGGCCCCCGGGCAAACTCCTCCCCCGCTCGCCTCCACCCCCGCCGGCCGGACCCGCCTGGGCTCTCCCGCTCCCTCCGCTCCGGTGATTATTCTTCTTCATATTATTTATTATTCTCGCTGTTATTATTATCGTTACCGTCCTGCGGTCCTCCCCTTCCTCCCCCCCCGTGCCCCGCCAGCCGCCGCGGTGCTGCCGGACCCGGCTCCGCTGCTGCCTGCGCCGCTGCCCGCTCCCGCCCGGCCCGGGCGCCCAGGTACGGCTCGGGCATCCCGCTGCCCTCTTCCCCCCGGCCCGGGCACCGCAGCTTTGCAGAGGGGTCGGGGCAAGGGAAAGATTCTCGCTTGAATTTGGGGCTGCGGTGGGAAGGGGAGCCCGGGCGGTGGGGGGGGGGCTGCGGGCAAGACAGGCTGGGATGCCCGGGTGGGATACTCCCAGCATCCCGGTCCCAGCATCCCGGGGCTGCACTGAACCCTTGCACCACGGCCTTGTCTGGGCGAAGCCCCAGGATTGTGGTTCCCTGCAAGGTCCTGACTTATTTTCTCAGGGTTACGTGGTCCAACTTTGTGTTGAGCTGGGTTTTTTAAGTCTTCGTTAACTCTTCAGGCTGCTCGGGTGGGTAGGACCGAGTTTGTCCGTCTCTAAGCTCTACTTCTTCGCAGCTGGGTGAAGTTTTGAAAGTCCCAAGCCCGGGGCTCAACCTCTTGCTCCCTCGGTGGGAGCCCAAAGCCTTGCCGTTCAGCAAGGACATGACGGCCCGACAAATCCCCAACCTCGCTACCAAACCTCTCCGTGGAAATGGTGGCTGCCTTCGCTGAAGTGGAGGAAATCAAATCCTTTTGTTTATTGCGAAGGCTCTCTGTTTTATCTCTCACCGTGCTGCGGTAATTAAAGGAGACCTGCGCTCGAGTTATTCGCCTATTTTTTGTTTTCACCTAAGGTTATCCTGGAGAATTTCATTCCCTCCAAAAGGGCATGTGGAAACATTTAGTGTTTTCAGCTGGATTTCGTTTGCGTGCTATTGATTGTCTCTCCAGCAGAGAGATTTTCTAAGGTGCGGTGGAATATTCCACCCCGACAGAGGCTTGTATTACCGGGGGTTTTATTTTCCCTCCCCCAGCCTTGCCCCTCGCTTGTCCGAACTACAGAGTTTCCCTGTGATGCCGTTTTGGGGCACTGGTGTACTGGGACTGCTGGTTGGCATTTGGTATCATCCCTGCGGGATCCGATGGGCTCTAACCTGGGCTTTGCCAGGGACGGGGGAGAAAGGGCTTTTTCTAGGAAGGGCTTTTTCACCTGTTGAAAAGCCGAGAGGGAACAGGGGCAGTAGGCTGCTGTTCCCAATATTGTGGTGAACATCGGATCAGTGAGTCCGATCCTATCCCTGCACTGTCTCCACTGGGATGTGAGATCCTCTCCCGTCTCTTTCCAAAGCGTTGGATTTCAGCCCAACCGCAGGCTGGAGGACAGCCGGCTCCGGAGCCCTGCTTAGGCGAGGCAGCCCGGCCCCACTGCTCCAGCCCAAAAGATCCTTAATGGGCTGGAAATCAGGTGAGGAGGATTTTCCACTCGGCAAACCCTCCGCTCCGGAGAAACACCGAGCATCCTCCAGCCATTTTGCATGGGAACATTTTGGGTGCATGGACCGACGGGAGGCCCAGGCAGCTGCCTGTCTGCTGGGAAGCGTTAGGACGGGGTGTTCGGAGGAGCTCGGCTCCCGGCAGGAGCAGGATCACCCACCTTAGCCACGGGTACGAACGGAAGCACAAAAGCTGCTCCCCTTTCCGGGGTCTGCTTTGTGGTGATGCCTCAAACCCAGTAGCCCCCAGGGCAAGCGGCAAACAGAAATAAGGTCAGGCCACGGTGTTCCTGTTGTTCCCTGCCCCGGCTGCCTCCCCCTTCTCCCTCTCCAGCCTCCATCCCCGCCACCCCCCATCCCTCCTGGCATCTGCCCGCCCGACCTTCCCCGTCGCTGCTTTCCCACCAGGATGAAATATTTATTGAGGCTCCGTTACCCTTGTTTTCTTGAAAGCGCGTTTCACACTTCATTTGCGGGAGACATTAAGAGACTTCACGACGGGTTTTCCTTCTCGCTGGGTGCATGTGATGGTGTGTGCGTGACCATCCCGGCCGGCCCCGTTCCTGCCTGACCGGGTGAGGTGGATGAGCCTGTATCCCCGCCGTGTGATAAATCAACTAGAAAAAAAAAAACAGCTGGTCTGAAATGCAGCGAAGAGTTTAGCTCTGCAGAGCCGACCCGTCCGCGCCTGGTTGCGTTGCGCCTCCTCGCCCCGGCTGTGGGTAAAAGGAGTGTGAGTGGTCCCATAAAGCAATCGTGGGTGCGATTTTCCCATGGCTTTATGGAAAAGTCACTCCTGGACCTGATCCTGGAGTGATGCTGCTTGGATTTATCCCAAACAGCAAGGTTGGGGTCAGGCGCTGTGCCCCTGCGTCGGCCCAGAGCAATGCGCAGCTCCAGCTTGCCGAGGGTCTGTACAGCCCGCGGGCTGCGGTCTGGGATCCCGCGGGATGGGCTGTCCCGGAGGGATGAATTGCAGTTGGCCTGGAAAGCGGAGCTGCGGCTGGGGACCCGTGCCCGTCCCGTGGGGTGGCTGTCCCTGTGCGGGCTGTCCTCCCACGGCACCGGGTCGGAATTTTTGTGGGTACCGTGGGCATCCGAATTGCGGAGCAGGAAAGGGGTCCCGTGGCTTGCTCGTGCCTGCGTGGGACAGCTTTCCAGGGGCAGAAAGCTGCCGTTTGACAAAGACTGATCCGTGCTGGCTGTGCGGGTGGAGAAAGGCAGGACGGGCTTCCCTGCCCAGACCCGCTGGCAGGGGAGATGTGCTCACGTACCCCATCCCTGTGCCAGGGTTTTACACCCGCTCGGCTCGGGACTGAAGGCAACATGAGGAGCGCGGCAGTGAAACCTTTGGAAAAAAAAAAATTCCCTCTGCTAATTGAAGCAATTAGCAGGAGGGCTGAGCGCTACCGAAAGCAGCAGGAGCAGATGGGGCCAGATCTCTGCTGGCTTCGGTGGAACGACGCCAGGGAGAGGCAGTGGTCACCGGCGAGGCCGTAACCCCCAGTGCCCGGCGTGCGTCCGGGGGCTGCCTGGGGGTCAGGGTGGCTGTAAGCTCCTGTCCCCGTGGGTGACGTGGCTGTCACTGGGTCTGCATCCCGCCGGGAAGGACGAGGTACATGGGACAGAGCCAGCTGGGGCACCCAAAAAAGCAGAGACAGACCCCAGAGCTCTGCATGGGTGGTGTCAGCGGCAAGGGGGTACCTGGACTGCAGGTGGTGGATTTTTGGCTGGTTCCCCTCCAAGCTGGCTGGTTTTTAGTGTGACCACCTTGTTCCCCCCACCCAGGGTGCTCCTGAGATGGGAGGAGCAGCTCGTCCCTTCCCTGTGCCGTGTCCGGCTCCCTGCCGGGGCAACCCGCAGTGGCTCCCACACAAATCCCACCCTGCCGAGCTCCACACTCCCGCTCCGGGGTCCTTAAAAGCACCGGGGAGTTAAAAGCACACATGTCCTTAAGGCTAGGAGGTGGCCACCTCCTGAAATAGCTGCCGGCCTGAGGCTCTGGAGATGGGCACCCAAGCTCCAGGGCAGGTCGTGCCTCCTCCCTGGAGCCCAGGGACGAGCAGCCGGCGGTGGCCGTCGCGTTGGGCAGATGGAGGCAAATGAAGAGAAGAACAGAGACTTTTCTGGGTTGTTTTTTTGGATCCCGACCACGATGCCACGCTGCTCCAGAGCCGGCGGCACCTGGCCCTGCTGTCTGGCCCCACCGAAAAGAGACAGTCTGTCTGCCTCGCGCTTTCGGGGAGGCTTTGAGAGCCCTCCTGACTGTAGTACTGCCGCACGTGGGAGGCTCCTCGCTCTGTATTGCTGCCTGAATGCAATTAGGCTTTAATGAGTCATTAAAATAAATCTCTGTTTCTACTCCAAGCGAACATGCCGGGGGGCTGCTGACAGTCGGAGCAGCAGGTCTTGCATCATGCGCAGGAAGAGGCTGCGCTTCCCCGCGCCCTCCTCTCCGGCTGGGCCACGGCACCCTCCAGCTCCCTTTCCCAGGAAAAAAAAGGACGTTTCCCAAGCACCATGCAGCTTTGCAGCTACTGCGGGAGCGGGATTCAATTACAACCAGCTCTGGGGTTGGGTTTTTTTTTTTTGGAGGGGCAGTGGTCTGACGGTTATCTGCTCCCCAATGCTGAAGGGCACCTGCCTGGCTGGAAGTGGGCAGAGGTGTAACCAGCCCCGGTTTTCGACTCCTGGTTTGTTAAAGATGCTGATGACTGTGTCCTTTTTAACCCATAGCTGGTGGCCGTGTCCTTTTTAACCCATAGCTGGATCTGGTGGGCAGCTGGGGGAGATCTCAGCCGGCCCCGTGGCTGGAGGGAGATGAAGGTGAGGCGAGCACGGAAATATGAAAGGGAAAGCGTGGTGCATCACTGACAAGCATCCATAGGGTTTTCCTAGCTGTAAATGGGATTTAAAGAGAGCTCGTGAGCCAAGAGGGATGCTGGTGGCCCCTCTTGCCGTGGGCAGACACAAGGCTCATCTTCCTTCCCTCCACCCAACCGCTAAATGGTCCCGTTACCCCTAACGATGTCTTTGCTAATTTAATCCCTCCGCGGTGGCTGTCTCGCTGGCACGCTCGCAGGCAGGCGGGAGGGCAGATGCTGGCAGGACACGGGGGGACGTCCCCTGCGTGTCCCCGGGGAGCAGCATCCCTCAAACACACAGTCGCTGTTTGAGCCACCGGCCCCATAGCGTTATCCAGGCTGCGGGAGGACACAAGTTAAAACCAGGGGATGAGCAGAAGAATTTATTTTATATTTTATTTTAGCAAAACAAATAAATTGGGTGATGTTGAGGCACAACAGATCCAGCCCGGCACAACTCGGACAGCGTTGCCTGAGCGTGCCGTGCCGGGGGGGCTAAAGCCGATGGGATTACAGAGGCTCCAGCCTCAGCCAGAGCTTTTCCCCTGGGCTTTGCTTTCGGGAGCAGAGCTTGCTGCTACACGGAAAGGTTTTGCACAAGTCGTGTTTCATACGTCAGGCTGGGAGGAACGGGGACGGGGCGGCGAGGACAGATCCGGGTGGGAATTGAGCAGAGGATTTTCATGGGAGTGATGGAAATGAGGTGGAAAGGGTGAGACGGCACCGACGTCCAGGGCAAGGAGGGAGATGACAAGGTGGTGCCTGGAGGAGAAGCTGTCCTGGGGGTTGTTTCAAAGAAAGCTGGTGAGAAACTGGCTTAATGAAAAGAAAATCTTTAGTGGGAAACTTGCTGCTGTGCTCGGTTGGATCTTGTTGGGAATGCTCTGTGCGGATGCTCTGCTGGGATTGATCCTCCTCTTCCAATCTGCGCCCGGGGTGAAGATGCATTTGGGGTCCCTGCGTTCCCCGGTGGGATTAATGCCTCCGGAGAGCAGAGCACAACCTTCCTGTGGTAGAGCAGCCAGAAAATCAAACTGGGAAGAAGATCGTATCTCCACGGGGTGTGTTTGCAGCCCCCGGGGAACGGAGGGATCCGGCCGAGGTCTCTGTCCCCTTGCCCTGATGGGAAGAGCCAGCTGGTGTGAAAATAAATGGGTGCTGAGGAGGTGAAGGTTTTGTCCTGGAGCAATGCGGGTGCTGGAGAAATACCCTCCTGGGGCTGGGAATGAACAGCAGAGCATCCTCGAAGGGAGGCTGGCTCCAGCACGCTGCCGGGGAGGGTCTCCAGCCTGCGGGATCCGCAGGATCCTGATCCATCACCTGGACCTTCCTCCACCCTGAGACCAGGGTGTGGAATGGCTGGAGACCGAGAGCTTTTAAAGAGGTCCCCGCTGCCCCGCGTTGCTTTCCTGGTGTCTTCTCGCTTTTTCCTGGGAGCTGATGCAGGGGAAATACCTGTGCTGTGCTGGTGCTTTACCGCAGGATTAAATCACTCGTGGGATACCTACACCGGTGCAACGAGCTTGTGCAAACACCAAGGGTGACGTGGGGGTGGAAGCAAATAACCCTTCCCGCTCCTTTCCGTGCTCACGAGGATCCATCTCTTGTGCTGTGCGCTGTAAACACCCGGGCGCTGCTGTGGCAGGGGATTTAGGGGCAACACGGGGTGCAAATCAGACCCAAGTCCTTGCTCTCCGGTGCCGTGTCCTCCAGGGGTCCACGGTACAGCAGGATCCAGCCGGGGCTCTGGCTCTTTAGCACTCACGTGCGGCAAAATGCTCTGGCTTTTTGGCAAGGATGGGTCTCACCTGGGGCACACCCAGTGTTTTCGGCTCACCGCGGCCTCGCTCCGCTCCCGGTGTGGATGCTGCTGCCGCGGCTGCTCATCGTGGGGAACGTTTGGGTGCTGGGAGGGATGGTGCCCACGGCAGGGGTGCTGGCCAGGTCCTGGCTGGCTCCGGAGAGCCCGTGGGGATCTGACGTGGGGGATAATCTCAAAAGCCCTTCTCTATGCGACTTGGCTTGACGCCGCCAGTTTTGTCCCTGGTTATTTTGGGACCGTGGCGGAGCGGCTCCCCGTGTGCCTGGGTTCAGCCGTGGCTTTTGGCAGGAGCAGCCCCGGGAGGGACCCCGGGCGCAGTGGCAGGAGATGAGCCATATGGGTCAGGGACATTTCCATCCCGCATCCCACCGTGGGCTGCCCACATCTGATGCCTTCCCGGTGTCCGGGGGCTGCACATCGCGCCTTCCCAGGGCTGCACCCACCCGCCGTGGCTCCCGGGCTGGGCTGGTTGGGAGCCAGCCGAGCAAACACCGCGGGTAGGAGACACGGGGAGGATGAGGAGGGAGGTGTTGTTTTCCTGCCCTGGGTTTTGAGCCATCCTGCGGTGAGGAGGGGCTGCAAAGGGGGTGTAATTATATAGGGACTTGCCTAGATCCAGGTGTAGCCCTGGCCGTGCCATGGGCTTTGCAGTATCACGTTGATGTGTGTGCTCAGGGGGGACAGGGTGGGGTGACGGTCCCTTCCGCGTCCCTCCATCCCTACGCATGGCTCCAGTGAATCCACGCAGGCAGGCGAGACAGGATCTGAATAGTCGCTTAAGGGGATAAAGGGCAGATGAGGTGCCCAAGTAACGAGATACTGGTGTAACCCGCGCCTGAGACATCCCAGGCTGCAAAGCCACCCTTCCTCCAATAGCCCGTGAAGTGCTGGGAGGTCTCCCTGGGACAGGGACGCGGATGTGCCGGCCGGTCCCAGGACGTGCCAGGGCTTTGCACACCCGGCGCTGCCACGGCCGGAGGTCGGAGAGGGATGCTCGGTCCTACGTGGCTGTGCCGGCAGGGAAGGGCTCCTGCAGGGCAGGATGAGGCCCGGCGTGGAAAGGAGCAAACCTGGGTTGGTAAGAAGGTGGTTTTTGGCAGAGTTTGACGGCGAGGAGAGGGGATCTCCTGGACTCGGTGGGTCGGGAGCAGCAGGAGCGCAGCCCTTCGCACCCGCTGGGGAGCCGGGGTCTGGCTGGTAGCTTCCACCCTTGAAGTGGTTTGATTTTTATTAATCACAATTAATATCTTGGCTTTTCCACAAAGCTTTTGCAAGAAAAGAGCTGGTTTCAAAACCTTGTCAGTATTTCTTCTTTCCCATCCCTCGGCTGGGGAGGAGGCGGTGGGGAGCCCCGGGGAGCGGGGGGTGGAGGGAAAGCAAGGGCAGGCTTGCAGCAGCGCACGGGATTTTCGGTTTTGATGACTGACTGCAAATCGCCGGAGCCTCAGCTGGGGGACGGGGTCACCTCTGCGACCTGGCTGTCCTTGTGGTGGCCGGGAGCAAGGAGCCGGCTGTTGGCTGCGGTTTTCCTTGCAAAACTGCTGGGCAAAACCCCGCGGGGCTCGAGGCACCGAAGGGGTCACGGCACGGAAAAGCCTCGGGTAGGAAACGGGTCACAAAAAACACCCTTTCTGCTGGGAAAAGCCTGGTTTGGTGTTCTCTGCAGCAGGCTGAAACGAAAGGTTTCCCAACCGCCGCTTTGATTTCTGTCCGCAGGCTGCTCCGAACTCAAATACAACTCGGGCAGAACCAGCCAGGAAGCTCAGCGCCGCTGCCGGGGGGGTTGTTGCTGCAGGAGGGAGCGGGGTTGCTCCGGTCGCCCCGTGTCACCGTCAATTTTTATGCCTTAAAAGATGCTTTTTTCCTCGATATATTTATTAACAGCATATCAAAAGTCGGAAGGGGCTGGCCCCATCCTGCCCCCCCCCCAAAAAAAATGATGGGGCTTAGGCAGGTTTACGTGGAAGGGTAAATCAAAACAGCAATTTGTGACTCCTTCAAAAATCCCTGTTCGCAGGGCCTAGGGCGGGCAGCAGGTTCAGCTCCCTGGCAACCCCTGTGGATCCCTTCATTAAGAGTTTAAAGGCTTCAAAGTGACCCAGTGGTTTGGGACCTGGGCAAGAAGCCCGGGGGCAAGTGCTGGGGCCGGAGGGAGGCTGCTGAGGGGGGCTGTCGGCTGGGTGCAGCCCCCCACATCCTCTTGCATCCCACGTTGCCATCGCTCTTTGGGTGAAATTTCATTTCGACTTGGCTCATTTCGGGAGAGGGGGGATCTCGTTTCTGCTCCCCCACGACTCGGCTTGTCCCCTTTACACTTTGCAGCACAGAGCATCTGACATGCAACGAGTTTGCAGGGCCTCAGCCCGCCCCGTGCACCCATCCTGCCCCCATGGCTGGGGCTGGGGGGGCCGTGCCTCGCGTCCTCCCCCCTCACTGAGATTTGCCACCGTGGGTTAATCCACCCGAATCCCGCCGGGCTGAGCCCGCGCAGGGCAGGCTGCAGCCGCCCGGGGAGCTGCCCTGTTGTTTGCTGCCGTAATCTGTTTTGAAAAGGCAGCCCCTGATGCTGTTTTTTTCCAATTAGGCCCTGGGAGATGATTCTGGTAAGGCAGCGGCCGGGCTAATTTACCAGGCAGACATTTCATTGAATTAGCCCGTGAGCTGCAGAGCAAAACCGGGAGAGCAGAGCCCGGGCTGGGGCAGGACTCGCCGGCGAGGTTTGGCATGATGCTCACGGCAAATAGCCGAGCTCTGCCCGAGCCTAAAACCTGCTCCCGAGTCCCGTGGTGGTGTCCGACCCTTGTTGGATGCGGGGGGGTGAGCTCGGGGCTGGTGGGACGCGCCGGGAGAGGAAGGACGGGAGTTTCTCAGCTGGGCTGAGAGTGCTGGCGGCTGGCAAAAACCTCAACCGTCGACTTGCAAACCGTGCAAATCCGCTGTGGACGTCATTGAAGGAGAATAAATATAGAAGCTTGTGATGCCGCTCCTTCCCAGAGTCACTTTTCAGGCCGTAACTTTGCGCTGCGAGGCGACATCAGTTAAAGAAAATGTATCTCTGCAGCAAGCGGTTTTGCACGCCTGCCCGGAGGAGTTCGATACGGCTGGGGACCCTCCCGCCACCCGCTCCCGTCCCCTTCGGGGACAGCGTGACACCACTGCCTAGCATCTCAAATCGCTTCCCAAAAGCCAGCGAGGGCAGGGAGGGTAACGCAGCCCCGCTCGTATAAACCCTGATTTTATTCAGCAATGGTTTGTGCGCTGGAGGGTCCCCACGCCCGTCCTTGGGTCGCAGCCCCCTCTCCTGAGCCGCCCAGGAGCCGGTGAGCGGCGAGCCTGTGGGATATCTGCTCAGTGTGGGATATTTAAATATTTAAACAACTCTCAACTCCTTTTTTAAGCCAGAAGAAGAAATAAGACTGCGCCCCGGGGGGTTCGCCTTGTGCATCCCCCTGCGATGCCTCTGCATCCCGTCCTGCAGAGGGAGCAGGAGCCGCGGGGCTCAGCTCAGCTCACGGTGCAGCCCGAGGCTTTTAGGGGACCCCTAAAAAAACGTACGCCTTTTTGTCGGGATGAGGTGGTGGGGCTGTGCCGTGCCCGAGCCTGGGGGGCAGCTGAGTGCCCTTTCCTGGCAGGCTGGGATGCGCTTGCGGGGAGCGGATGGAAAACAGAGACGGGCTGATCCCCGGCGGCAGGGATGCGGCTGCTGGGGCTGTTGTGTGGCCTCTGCAAGGGCTGGAAGAGGCTGTTGTTGTTGTCCTGCCCCTTTCCGGGCATATTTACCTTATCATTCCCAAGACCTCAATTACTCCTGAGATTGGGGCTCTTGCTCCTTCCCCAAGAGGTGTTACATCCCCTTCTGCATCCCCAAGAGAGCCGTGGTTAGAGAAGGCTGTTTTATAGGGAGAAACTATTTTATAGGCATAAACTGGGTAGAAAATGAACTGCTGGGATGCTGGTGTGTGGGATTTTGGGGGGAGGAGGGTAGGAAACTTCCTCGTCTCTGAAAGCATCACCTCCAAAGAGATGAGGAAAGGCCGCGCTTCTCTTCTGGTTCATTTTAATTTTTGCTTTTTTTTTTTCTTTTTAACATTCACTATTTTAATAAGGAAGAGCCTAGCTCCTGAGCGGGGCTGGTGAAACGCTGATCCCAGCAGCCCCAGAAATGGGAATGCCAGAGATGGGGCACATGGAAGCCCAGCCGTCCTCGAGGCAGCACCGGTGGGACTTGGAGGTGACCAAAGGGTCCCCAGGGCCGGTCCCTCCCCGCCCAGGGTCGTTCTTCGAGGCCGCCTGCTCGCTCCAAACCTCGGGCTAATCGGATGCTGCTCTCCGAGCTCTAAATCAAATCACGGCTCCCATGAAATGAAGTTTTCTGGATGCAAACGGCCGCCTGCATCATCCATCACCGCCCGGCTCGCGGCGCGTCCCTCTCGGGGGTCAACGTTTGCCTTTTCCAGCCGCCCACCGTCAGCTTTTCCCTGTTAAGGATGGCACCTGGGGCAACGATAACTCCATCGAAGGCTGCCCCGTGTCCCCCCCGCTGTCCCCGCTGCCCCTCGCCCTTGGCAGCGTTGCAGGGCGCAGTTTGGTAACAGGGCGCAGGAGCCGAGCGTCTCGGGGTCTATTATTAGCTCTGTGTCGGGTCCCCTGATGGATGGAGATATTAGCTGGGTTATGGACCTATTGATTTTTCAGGGTTGGTTTTTTTTTTTTCCTTTGTTTCGTGTGCGAGAGCAGCTCGAGGAGGAACTCCAACGCGTGCTCGCCCTTTGGCTTCGTACCGACGCTTTCCAAGAGCTGAAAATCAATTTGCGGCAGGCAGGATCCTGCGCATCACCGCAGCGGAGGAAGAAGGGTGGGTGAATATTATAATCATCATCATCATCATCATCATCATCTCATCAGTACTCCCCGGCACACGCGGCAGCGAGGGGCCGGGGCAGAGTTGGGCAGGTCTCGTCTGGAAGCTGCCACCTCCCTTCGTTAATTAGGGCCGCTTGGCGAGCGAGTAATTAGATCTCCTCGGCTGCAACCGGCTGGCACTTGGGCTCTATCAATTAGCTTTGCTCTGGATGAGGCACAGAGGGATGCGGGGGCCGGTAATGAAATGCGGTTGCGCCAGGCATCGCCGGAGGGTGGGGGCGATGGGTGCACCCACTTCTTGGGTGCAAGCCTCTTGCTTTTGCTGAAATTGCAGGTTTCGGGCGCGGGATGGTCCTTTCCCGCAGGTTTGGGTTTAGCCACCTTCGCAGCACCCACCTTTCCTGCCGCTCTCCCTAAGAAAGCAATTTATTTAGCCCCGCCGCGGGGACAGAGGTGGCATCAGCGGGGATGGGGACACTGGGCAGCCCCCTTGGGCAGGGGGGACGAGCTGACGGTGGTGGGTTTTTCTCCTTGTCCTCCCTCCCAGGGCCGCCGGCGTCTCCCCGTGGCCATGCAGTGCTGCCTGTCCCGGCCGGCCGCCCCGGGGCCGGCGTGACCGCGACGCCCTGCCTGTCCTTTTCCGGGTAGGTGCCAGCGGGGTGGCGGGGGCACGCTGGGGCTCGCCTGCCCCAGAGGGGATGGAGGGGAGAGCCCCTTTCCCAGCGGCACGTAAAACATTTTCCGCTTGCGAGATGGATGCATCCGCTTCCTCCATAATTAATTTTAAAGAGGGAAAGACCAAGTGCTGACTAAGCCAGGCCCTCGCCCGGCGAAGCTGTGTGATTCACGAGCCGCTGATAGCACAGCCTTGTCCTGCCGAGTATTTCTCTGAGCTTGGGAAATGCCTCCTTTCCCTCCTCCAAATTAAGGAAAATAATAATAATAATAATAATAATAATAATAATAATAATAATAATAATAATAATAATACCTTTCCCTCCTCCAAATTAAAGATGATGATGATGATGATGATGATAATAATAATAATAAGAATTATCATCATCATCTGCAGGACCCAAACTGCTTTTTTGCACCACGGAGGCTCCCGGGGGCACAGGCACGTGCGGAGCCCCGTTCCTGTGGGATGCGGGACGTGGAGCAGGGCTTCCCGCAGGTCCCAAATCAAGGCAAATTCTCGGGAAGCAGGGAAGTGCGCGGGAGGGGTGCTGGCGGGTCACGGCTAACCTCTCCCTCTGCTCCTTCCAGGTCCAACGCCTCCGTCACTGAACGTAAGTAGCCCCCAGGTCCCGTGGCACGGGGAGGGCGGTGGGGGCTGCTTGGCTCATGCCAAGCCCGTGTTAGACCCGTCAGCACCCAGGGTGCATTTTTTGGGCTCAGATGCCGGAGTTGCAGAGTTCAAAGGCTCCCCTTTGGCTTTTCCCAGTGGAAACCCAGGTTCGCTTCTGCGTTTTGAAGCAGAAGCTGTGTTTTCTGCTGGGAGGGTGGAAATCAGCCCTTTTGGCTCAGCAAGGGGGGGAGGCTCGGCGGGTGGACCCCAAGCCAGAGGCAGCGATGGCAGTGAGGGGACATGACGCTGCATCTCAGGCGTCCTCTCGCTAAGAGGAGAAGAATGACACTGGGTGATAGTTCTGCGGGTGGGGAGGGAGAAACAGGGATGCGACGTTTTGGGATGCTTCATGGGTGTCACGTCTGTGATGTGATGACGAAGCCATGGTAGGTGACCTTCACGTCCCGGGGTGACGCGTGTCCCTGTGGCCCTGCCTTTCAGAGTTTGATGGAGAATCGGTCGGATGACAGCGGGAACTGTTGTTATCACCGGGGGAATCCTAGCGACGGTGATCCTACTGTGCATCATTGCCGTGCTCTGCTACTGTAGGCTACAGGTGAGCGCCGTGGCTGTCCCCCATCTTGCCACGAACCTCAGCAGCGTCGCTGCTCCTCGGGCCGGACTGCTGCTGCAGGAGGGGTCTCGGTGGGGGTTTTCTTGCCCGCGATGGGCAGGGAGTTGAAACCCCCTTTTCCCCCAGGTGCTGCAGTTACGTCCTTTCCTCCTCCCAGCGCGGGGGGACTCCCCTGGGGCTTTTGAGGATCTGCAGCGTTTGCTAATTTAGGTGCAGGCTTGGCTGGGTTTGCAATGCCAGATGGAGACTTTTGTTTTTGTTTTTTCCCCCTGTAAATTAAACGAGGAGGCTTTCAACAACAGCTAGCTACAACCTCCTGCTCTTTAAAAGTTAATGTGAAGTCTGTGCCATGCACGGCGTGTGATGAAAAGCACGGCGGTTGCTTGGAGGAGTTTCCAACTGGCTCAGTAAAATACCTTCCCCTTGCAAACCTCGCTGCACGCTCGGGTCCCGGCCGGGTTTTGTCCTGCTTCTGCTGCCTTGCAGGACCCAGGCACCGACGGAGCGGAGCAGGGAGAGGCTGGCGGAGGGTTTCTCTGGCAGGGGGATGCGGCAGGGCTGGCTGTGAAGCCGAATCTGCGTGCTGGCTGCCTCGCTCCCCCTAAGGTAACCCCTTCCCTTTCGCGCAGTACTATTGCTGCAAGAAAGATGACTCCGATGAGGAAGAGGAGGAGGAGGAGGAGGAAGAGGAAGAGTCCGACCTTCCCACGCACTCGCACCTCGGCACGTGCAACGCCTGCAACTCCCGCATGGTGGATGGCCAGGGCAGCCCCGCGCCCCCCCCCAGCGAGCTCAACCAGCCCGGGGCTCACAACTACTGCCCGACCTGCACCCCCTACGGCTCCCCCTTTTACATCCGGACTGCCGACATGGTGCGCAACGGGGGCGAGAGGGTGGCCTACACCCCCGCCTGCTACAAGGAGATGGGGCCGCCCATCAACATGGCCACCCTGCAGAGCTACCCGGTGAGCCGCCACGGCCTCCTCCGCGAGAGCTTCCCGAACCCGCGGGCTATCAGCACGGAGGTGTAGTCACCCTTGTCACTAGCACAGGGTGTCCCCAGCCGGCGCCCGCTGGAGGGAAGGGGCTTTTCACTTGTCTTTGGGGGGGGGTCAAGCAGAGAGGACCCCGTAAGCCCAGCCCGAGACCAGCACAGTCCTCCTGCTGAACCGCCCGGCACGGCTAAGCTTTACGGGCGAGAAGAGAAGAGAGACCTCGAAGGGCGACGTTAAACCGGCCACCTCCGAACCCATCATAAGTGTCATTATTATTCTACTCTATCTCCTGAAGGGACTTGTCTAACGAGGGCTATGTACAGTACAACCTAATTTAATTACCCCAGGCTCCCCTGGCTCCCCGAGCGAGGCCTCCGACCGCCCGCGAGCTGCCGCCTCTGGCAAATCCCACCGCTGAGCTGGGAATGGCAGCGCTCCTCGGCGACGGGAAAGCAAAGAAAGGAAGATCCGGATCGTCCTGCGCCCCTCGTACTGCGTTAGTTGCCGCTAGCAGTTAGCTTTTGTGTTCGAGTGTAAGATAGGACACCGTCCCCCACCCGCTTCCGTCTTTGCGCGTGCTGAAGAAGTTCAAGACATGAATTTAGATCACCGCCGGGGGAGGCAAAGTTGCTCGCAAAACCACTCGCCCACACAAACGGGCACAGGCTGATTCTTCTGCAGCCGAAGCCCCCACCTCTTCTACTCTTCACAAGCTTTCTTAGGAGGGATTTTAACTTGGACCCATAAAAATGGCAAGATTTTACTTACGGGAAGAATTGCATCTCTAAATAACTGCAGTTTTGGTCACCTTCAGCTTTCGAAGCCCTACCCAGCCCATCCTGACAGCTCCGGACTGTTGGCTGTAGGATTTTGCTTTCGACAGCAACAGCAGAGACCACCGGGTCACACCTTCTCCTTTGCGGGGCCCACGACCTCCCACGGGAGAGCGATGTTGAGGTGATTGGGGTCCCCCCTCTTTTGCTTTTGGAAGAAGAGGGTGCAAGACCTGAACCTGGGTTCACCAGCCCTGAGGCTGGTAATGACAGCCAGTGACTCTGCCTTTCTGCAAAAATGAATGTGGGAAAGTTCATTCTTCCTCCATAAATCAAATTAGGTGAAAAATTACTAAAAGGACATCTCCATCATTCACGGGCACTTCCATAGCAACCGGTGCAGGACCGCTCGGCTGAGCGCTTCCCATTCACGGCAGGGAGGAGGGACCCGGACAGCAACGATCCCGCAGCCATGCGGATGCTGTTGGAGGCAATGGCAGGAAACGCTTGCCATGCCTTTGCAATATAGGCTACAACTGCTCAGCAACGTGAGTGGTTTTTTGGTTTTTTTCACCACCGCAATTTAGAAATCATCCTGCTCCTCACAGGATTTGGACTTAACCTCCCCGTTCACGCACAGAAAAAGTAGGTCTCAGCGTGGAGGTGCTCGCCACGTGAGCCGCGGATGTCTACGTTATCAGGCAAAAGGCTAATTTACGCTTTGGACCTGCTCATGCCTTGGCACCTCTGCTCAAACTACCCAAAGAAAAGGAGCCAGATGAACACCACGTGTGGCGACGGTCCTTGTAACCAAACACCTTGCCCCAGCCCACGTTTTACAGTCTTTTGAGCACACATTGTGCACCATCTCCCCCACCTCTGGCCCAGAAAGACATTGCGTTTCCATTATCCTGAGACTCGGTCTAGCTGCATCTCTTTTAGAGAGTCTCCTTCCATTCTCCAAATAGTGATAGCAGGTCTTTGAACGCCCTCGCACATTAAGGGCAGGCAGGCAGGCAGATGAAAGTTAGCAGCAGCGAAGCGCTCTGGATCCCACCGGCCGATAGTCCGTAGCTCCTGCGGCTTCCCATCCAGCCAGTGCTCCTCCCTGAAAATACAGTCTGTAACGGGAAAAAAATCTTGGCTAACTCAGTAAATCCCATCCTTTCCCACTAGAGCATCTGCTCAGCTAGGACTCCGTCCTGCTGGGACCTACGAGAAGTTAATATATCCCGGCGTGACCTGCGGGCTGCTGCCCGATGGCCCTGCGATGCTGTCCCCTCGAAGGGCGCAGGGCCAGCGTGCGGGCACAGCGGCTCCTGGCATCCAATTCTACCTCTTGGCACACAGCAAGGCTTCCCACCCCAACGGTGCCGGGCCACGACCTCCGGAGGGTGGGAATAACACAGGGGGCTTTTGCTTCTGTGGTGAAAGGAAGGCGACCACATCATCTTCATCACATGCAAATTAAGCGTGACCTGTCGCCTGCTAACGAGGTGCCAAGGCTGGCAAGGCAGTTCCAGAGTAGCTGGATGGCCAAGATGAGGGTTATCCTCACGGCCAACGCAACACCCTGGGCCTGGCACGGCCACAGAGAAACGGGTGAGTCTGAAAGGGCTGGAAACGTGGGAGATGCAACTGTGGGTTTTAAGGTTTTGGGGATAGCGGAGGAACAGGACAGGGTAGGGGCAGGGATCCCAGATTTTTTCCACTTCAGGTTCCTCCTGTTATTATTCTGTCTTTGTTGCTCAGCTAAGGGTCCAAATACAATGTCAGAAATAAATGAGGACTTTGAAATACAAAACAGGAGTGGTTTCTGTCCTTTGGCAGGCAACACAAAATGGGGTTTATCCGGTGCTGCCTGGAAGCTGTACTGGCGCAAGGATTTTTCCTCCCCACCCTACTCCTGCTTTCCTTCCTCTTGTGTCCCTCTTCTTCCCTTGCCTCTGGCCTAGGTACATGCATCCCAAAACCACAGTTTTACAGTTTAGCTCTTTATTGTGACACAGAATTTTTCAGTGTGTTTTGGAAATTGCCCTTGTAGTTAGAAGAATCTGCAGGACAGACCAGAGAGACGGCTGCTGTTGTCTGCGCCCTGCTGCGGGCTGGCCTCCGCGCCCCACCGCCTCCAACTAGAGCTCTTCAGAGATGATGACAGCAGGGACGGGCTTTCCCAACTCACTTCTCAGTAGCTTTCTAGGAACTGATGGTTTGTCTTGTGTAAAGTCCTCTTGGTGGAGAGGGAACGGTGATGACTAAGTCCTAGGAATCCTTCCTCACTGAGCAGGCTGGTCTACAGGGACTGGCTCCACAGCCAAACCAAGTGGGGTGGCTTCAAGTGGTAAAGTCTGGCTCGAGGGGGATCTTGCCCCTGAACTTGGAAGGGAAGTACGGCCTGAGAGCAGTCAGGGTGACTTGAGCCGACACGACCGGCAGCAAGCCTTCCTGTAGTACCAGTGAGAGCACAGCTTCACCTTCAGCACCAGCACGCAGTTGGCCGTCGCTTTGTCTTCACAGTCTTCTTCTGGGGAGCAGAAGCATCCACAGAAGGGGTTAAAAAGGAGCTAGATGTGCTTCCTCAGCAGAGAGCTGGACAGAGGAAAGGGCTCCCAAGGGCTCCTCTCCCTCCCTGCCCTGCCAGACTTACCTGGTGCCTCTGTGGGGCACGGCTGGAGTTGGCAGGTCTGCCTGGCTTCTGGTTTGGAAGTGGGGTCACAGCCCTGAGCCAGCGCTTCCCCCTGGTAACACTTCACCTCACGCAGTCGCACACCAGCACCACACGTCTTGCTGCACTGTCGGGATCGAGAGAGAGGAAAGGGATCGTGAGAGGCATTTTTTTATTTTTCTGTAGTTTCCAAGTTCTTTCTTCCAGTGAGGCCTCCCGGTCCCTGCTTTGGAGACCGTTCTTGAGGAGGTTTGGGTGAAATCCCACACTGATCTCAAAGTTATGCTCCCCTTTTGTTGCTGGAGGAGAGCCTCCCTGAGCCAGGGTTGGGGCAGAGCAAGGGAGTGTGTTTTCATCTCTTTAATGCAACTCAGAATTGCTTTTGGTTTGAGTGTTGATGCTGTGGTAGAAGATGGAGAAAATGGCTGCTGCAAGCCAGGCGCAGCTTCCCCCCTCCTCCCGTTCCCTGAACGCTCACCAGTTAAAATCAAGGGAAAGAAGGGAAAGACAGAACATTGTCTCCTGGCAGAGGAGGAGACATGGCTGTATGGCCTGCAGTGCAGTCCATGCTCTTGCTTGAGGCAATAATCCACATGTTCTAAGGTTTTCCCCAGCTCCCATGTGCCAGTCCCTCCGCCTGCTGCCTGGTCTGCAGAAGAGCAGAGCTCACGGTCCCATCCAGACCTAACAGAGCCCTCGGCAGAACAGACTGCTAGAAATCCTCAGTGCAGGTCATGCTCCACCAACCAGGGTTATGAGGTCTCCTCTCCCTCTTCCCCACCACCCTGAGCCCTACCTGAGACCAGGAGGTAGTGAACCACGTTGAACATGGCCTCTTGAAACAGGCAGCTTGCTCCTCAGGTTTCTGAGAGGTCTCACAGCGCTTCTCGGGGTACTCCCTGTACACACCGTTCTCCAGGCCCGCGCACAAGACAACCCGGGTCTTCATCCCTCGCCCACAGCTGGCATCACACTGGGAAAGAGAACACAACAGCCAGGTAACAAATGATGCTCGTCAGCTGTAGAGCTTCAATTAAGATGGCATCCTGCTCAGAAGCAAGGTGCTTAATGCGTGTGCTAACACCAGTCTAACAGAGGTACTGCTGCCCAGATCAGGGAGCAATGGGTGTCTGCAAAGGAGCTGAATTTCTTAGGGAGCGAGGACAGGAGCTGGTAACTAGCGTTTAACCAGCACTGGGGATGCCGAATTCACCTTGGCTGGCCTTGAGAGCAGCTACCACAGGGACCTGGAGCAGCCAAGGTAAGACTGTAAGAGGCTGTTTCTGTCTTATTTTATGTCTATCTATGTTTTCAAAAACCGTGTAGCCTATTCATGTAGCAACCTACATCTTGGAGTACTGACAAGCTTTGCGTGGGCCCAAGGGGCCCAAAGTGGTGCACTGCAGGTGCTTTGCACGGACGAGTACTGCTGAGCCCAAAGCTGTGCGGGCTTAGCTGGGAGCTCTCAGTCTCTCAGGACACCACCAAGAGAAGCAGCAGGAGGCAGGATCTGATTCTAGCTCAGCTCTGCTCCCTGATGCCCATGGAGGCAGTTGCCAGTTTGAGATTTTACTGCTTTGTGCCCTTCTTCACCACGGCAGGGCCAGCACAGCTGGCTTGCGTCCGCCCTTAGTCATCCTGCAAACTGCGAACCGATCAGCCGAGAGAACACAGAAAAGGCAAAGAAGCTGGCACACGCAAAGGTGGGGAGCTCAGCTGGTCTTTCAGAGTTCAGGTGGACACAGCTGAAAAACTGCACTGTGGCACTGTGTGTGACCCACACCGTAGGCCAGAGCAGGACAGGGTTACGGTACTGCCATAGCTCCCTAGGTTTAACCAGTTTGTGCTCGTTACCAGTGCTGGAGGGAGATCCAGCTGAATGTAGTCAACAGCTATAAAAGGTAGCAAAATGAGAACAGAGATTTAGCTACGGCTAGAAGGAGAGGGCTTGGCTGCTTCTCTGGTTTCCTAGAAATATTCTTCCTTAGTGCTTTGTGAATCCCTATTTTGCTCAAGACTTTAAAGACAAAACCCAAACCCCACAACTGACTCAATGTTTTCCTTCTGGGTTCTCTGGGCCTTGGACCAGCTTGTAGCAGTAAGCCCAGAGCCCCTAGGCCTCGAGCAACAGAGGGGGAGTAAGCAGACTGGCAGAGACCGAGTGCTTGGTAGAACGGGGCACCTGGACCACATTCACTGGACTACAAGTCCTGAGGCAAGTACAGAGTCATGGCCTGGATGTGACTTCCAGGGCAGGGATCTGGGCTGTGGTTCAGGCTTACCTCTGGCTATTATTTATCAGAGATGAAGTTGGTTTTGTTGGGGCTTTCTCTTTAGTAGTGGGACCAAAATCTTGGGGGGCTGAGTGGAGTTCTGGACAAAGAGCTCTGCTGAGGTGTCTGCAACTGCCAGCTGGGAGCCAGAGGTGGGAGAGGACGGTTTCATTAGGACACTGCTGCCCTCCAATGGAGGTCTCTGGGAAGGCAGCAAATGCCACAAACTTTGGGGTGGCCTTTAGGGTATGGTGGGGAACAAGCTGGGGTATTTATTGCTCCTTCCCTCTCTCTGGAAGGAGCTAGGATGAGGGTACAGCTCCTCGGTTGGAGGTTGCACCATATAACCTTGCTCTGCCAAGGGAGCCAGGCTCCCACCATCTCCTGTGGGATATGGGGTGGGAAGAAGGGCTGAGGACACGGTGGTGGGCTTGGCTTTACCTGGTCCCACTCCTGCTCCACCCAGTGTGCAGGGCAGTTCTTGTCTCCACAGGGATGGACGGCCAGGGGCTTGGTGGCTGGGTCACACTGCGAGTCGGAGATCACTTTGCCCTCCAGGTTGCGACATGCGATGAAGCGGCTCATGCGTCCCTCACCACACGAACCTGAGCACTTGGAGGAATAAAGGGCATTTAGACACATCAGAAAGCAGGAAGGTGGAGGGGTCAGGGTCGGTGGTGCCAGGAGGCCTGAGTCCAGAGCCTAGCCCTGCCACTGGGACTGTGGCACTGGATCCCAAGGGTCTTTAGAGGTACATCTAGTCAGGGGCTTCCATTCTCCAGGTGTCGTGAGCTTCCCAGATTATCGAATGGCGCTCACCTCACAGCCGATGAAAATTTACAGCGCGGAGAGGCAAAAATACAGATTATTCTAGTTTCTTTAGCTTAACCTCTGCCAGAAGAAAGCCGAAAGAGAGCAGCAGTATGACTGCCTACCTGCTCCCTCCCATCAGCCCTGCACCCCTGGCGTCGGGTTCAAGGAGAAGCAGACCCTCCGGACTCACCGGGCCCCAATCCGAAGCGGTCCAGCGGCGGTCGCAGGGTGGGCCTGTGCACGCCTTCTCGCTGCTGGGTTTCCGGGACTCGTCGCAGAGGGGTGCTTCCACCGAGCAGCGCACCTCCCGCTTCATCGTGCCCTGCGTGCCACACCGGGCCGAGCACTGCAATGGCCATACAGAGTCAGCCCCGCGGCTCAGAAGCAGAGAACAAGGGGGATGAGCAAAGGCGAGGGAGGCAGCTATGCCTTCTCCCGTCTTCCTCCTGCTGCACTAGGGGAGAGGGCAAGGGACAGAAAAAGGTGACTCCGTCTCTATCTCTGCTGCTTAATTACTTTGGGTCCTAGAGCTCCAACACTCCAAGATGCTGAGGCCTGGACTGCTATTCAAAGTCACTGGGCAGCTCCACTGTCCCAGTCCCAAGCAGGCTGTGGGAAGTCAATCATCAAAGGGATTTTGACTGGGTTTTAGCTCCTCTATGTCTCCATGCTGTTTCCCCATCTGCCCTTAGTTAAATCCTTGGAAAGAGGGAGGCAAAGCCTCTTGCTGACAGGGCTTTCACTTGGTCAACATCCTGCTTGAGAAGTGACGGTAGAAAAAATGTTTTGCAATGGCCTTTGTTCGCTGGGCAGTGCCAGAACAGGGGAGCGGTGGGTAAAGGCAGTCCTTGCTTCCCCAGGATGCAGTCGGCCAGGGGCTTCCTCAGCACCCAACACATGCCAGCCACCTTCCTCCAGGCCCCAGCCCAGCCCCGGCTGCTTACCTCTGGGAGCAAAGCTCCCCTGCTCCCTACCTCGGACCACTCGGAGAGCTCCCACTGGGGCCCACAGGCCTTGTTCTTGCAGGCTTTCCTCTCCATGGGTCTGGCCAGCCCAGCTGACTCACAGAGGTCATCATAAACGGAGCTGTCAAAGCCTGGAGCCAGCATCTTCCAGCAGCGCACAGTGCGGTACTGATAGCCCTCACCACAGGTTCTGGAGCATTCGCTCCACCGGCTGGTCTCCCACCTCCACGAGCAGTGCCCAGGAGAGAAAGCACAAAGGAAAACCCAGGTAAGGGGGACAAGGGACACGGGGTGGCTGGGGAGTGCCCGCACGCCTGGGACTCCCTCACCCAGTAGCTGCTGCTACGAATCTGCTCATCACATATATGTCTGTGTCGGTCTTGAAAGCCAGCTTTGCCTTTAGCAGGCAACTTAGGCAGCAAAATCTGTCATTCTTTTTGCTTACAAGGCGATACAAGGGCTTAGCTGTTGAAGCGTATCTTCCAGCCCAGAAATGGCTGTATACTTAGAGCAGAAAATGATCCTTACAAAGATACGTTGTCCCCACGGACAGCTGATGTCACTTCCACTCACCTAGGCTGGCAATCTCTCCCTGTGCAAAATTCATGAGTAGGTTCTGGTCGGGTTAGGGCATCACAGTATGTTTCATCCACTTCCACTCCGTCGTACCGGACACACATCGCATAGGAGGTGCTGATACCTGCTGGGCAATCAAGACCCTCTCTTGGTCAGGCTCCATCAGATCCAAAAGCCTCCTCCCACCATGATTAAATTACTGGAGTGCTCCCTGCATCTCAAACTCTACCTGCCATTTTAAAAAATACCGGTATTCTCTCTATCAACAGCCAAACAGGACCTCACATGATCAGTCACCTGAAGCCAAACCTACCTGAAGTGCACGTGGAGCTGCAGGGGGCATAAGCTGAGACTTTCCACCGATACATGTCAGCCAAGCTAATGTCGTCATGGCCCACAGAGCCCACATCAAACTCATTGCTGTGGAAAAAGGAGGTGGCGTGAGCTAAAGATGAAAAATGGCTGCAAACATAAAATTTTGTGAATTTCCTCCTCACTGTCTTTGAAGATGGGAAGAAACCCAGTGTTTCCACTCTCCATCTCCCCCACCTTGGGCAAGATGGACCACTGATGAGTAAAGCCTTGATCCACCTCCCGAATTCAGCTAGCACGGCTGTGAAAAGCCATGGATCAACATCCATGGAGGCACCATTCATAGTGAGATTTGTCTATAATGGTTTTTCGAACATGCGGGTGCCCTCAGCCTCAGTTCACGCTATCACCTCGAGAGGTATGACGCTAGGTTGGAAAGGGGAGCTCAAGCAAGGTCCCTCTTATTATATAATGTGGTGGGAGAGTTCACACACGGCCTGTCAGAAATGTTTAAAAGTTGGCCCTCGTTTTCCTGCCAAATGTTTATTGAAGTTACAGAGGCATGCGTGCCCAGAAGAATGGGACAGAAGGGGCATGATGTGCTGGTAAATGTGTGCTGGTAAATCACTTTACTGTTGGCCCCCCAGGTTCTTCAGAACCCATTTAAATGGATCCCTTGGAGGCAGGGGTGGGAGCGAAATACATTCTGGGAGCCCTGTGTCAGGCTAGTTGTGCCAATCAGTCTTTGGAGGACACACCATTGGTCAAGCATCTACAGCAGCTGCATGGATAGACATTGGAGAATGGGGACATCGAGGACAGCAGTGAGACTACCAGAGGATTGACTTGACCCTCCCTCCCCAGCTAACCATGCTCCTGTTTTGCCCAGGAAATCAAGTGCCACCTTTCAGTGCCAGGGGCTTGCAGAGGCTCTGCCTGGCTGATGTCCGCGGTTGGGGTGGCACCTAGCAGAGGGCTCTCCAGAGATGCCATCATGCTGTAGTTGGCTGCTTCCCCCTGACTCCCAGCAAATGCCTCCACCTTCAAGTCCTCCAGTGAGTTCTTACGGGCCGGCGCTTTGTGGAGGCCCTGTGGCCACCGGGCAGCCGTCTCGGTCCATAGTCCTGCTGTGGAGTTCCTCGGGGCCAGCCTGGCTGCCAGGTGCTGCAGCTCCCTACAGAAGGCAGTGTTGTGCGGGTCTCGGTGACACAGTCGCCTGAAGAGACGAAGCCTGGAGGATGCTATGCGGCTGTTCTCCGAGAGCTCGGATCTCCTCACGCTGTAGGGTACAGCTGTGCTGATGGAAATCTGATTGAACCTGAGAGCTGGAGGAAAAATACAGGGATGCTTTAATTATCTTGGATGGCTTATACTTCAGCATGTGGTACCTAAAAAGGCAAAAAACATTGAGTATTTGGCTTCAAAATCGTAAATTGCCACCAGGGTGCACCAACAGGCCTTAATTGCCCTGACCAACCTCACACACACTCTGCCCATTGCTCAGGAGCTCCATTTAAGCTCACGCCTGGGCCTTCGGACCTGGCCTGAGCCTTCAGACCTGCCCTGAGCAATGCTGCAGGCGTACTTTGTCCCCGAATTGTTGTTTGGCTGTCCCAGATTGACCTCAGATTTGACTTGTCACCTTGCTTTCACCTGATCACTGGACAGTTGCTAGGACCTGTTGCTGTCACTGCCCTGCTGGCCATCTCAGATGCCATGGGACTGCCCTGCCTGAGAGGGCACTGCTTGATCTGTATCGTGGCCACCCTCTCCCAGCTCCCCTTCCCTTACGGAGCTTCTGGCCCTTGCTCTTCCCTGAGAGTCTCTACCCTGCTATTAATCATCTCTCCCTCCTGTCTGCCCTGATGGTAAAGCCACCTTAGATTCCAAGACGACCAATATGGGATGTCCGCTTTCAAAGAATAAAATGGGAAAGAAGGAAAAACAAAGCAACCAACCCAACTCTGTTTCTCCACCAATTGCTGCTGCTTCCTCCTCCTCTTCCTCTCCTGCTGTGTTTGCATGGTAGACCTGTCTTATCTGGAAGTCATATTTCTCCTTCTCTTCACCTTGTTCCCAGCCCCAGTCCCGCGTCTGACTGGTGGAGTTGGTCTGGATGAAGTGCGGGTGACCAAAGCCTAAATCTTCATGCCCTTCTCTTAGAGGAAGCTGTTCACTGGTGTCATCTGGTGACAGGGAGAGCCATGTGGCATTGAAGTCCTGGGCAGCTCTGGAGTTGGCTGGAATGGGATGGTTCTGGCTGGTCTCTGGTCGGTGACGATAGAGAGGTCTGTCTACAGCAGGGGTTGCAGTTCGGAGAGGTGGTGTCCGTGGTACAGTGTAGTCATAAGTTATGTGTGGCATTTTCCCATTAAAGTTATAGTACTGGAGGAAACAGGGAAAGAAAACAAAGCCACTTTTATTTTAAGGACATGTATTTCCCAGAGACCTCTTCTAGCCACATCCATTTTGTGATGGATGTTAAGAGAAGATAGTATCCTCATAAATGCAAAAGGAACCCCCCCCCCCCCAAGAAAGTATCTGGCTTCCTCAGCCACCTACACACTCAGGTTTGGCTTGGGAACCAGGTTAATATTCCCGTTGTCTGAGGGAGGCTCACAATTTTGGGACCGGCAAGACAGGAAAGCCTAAAACTAGCTCCTCACATACCATGGCGTTAAGAGACTGGTTAGTGGGCCCGTGAGCTATGATATACTCCAGCCCATCTGAGTTCAGGCTCGAGGGCCGCCGGTACTTGAAGATCGTGCCAGCTACCCTGAAGTTCTGGGGGTTGTCAATGGCGGAGTTGCCGTTGAAGAAGAAATGCCCGGATTCATCTGCGAGTGCTTCAAAGAGAGAGAAAAGGGACAAATGTGATACTCCGTGCAGAACACCGGGGCTGCACTGGCACTGAGGAGAGCAAACAGCTCACGACCGAGAAAAGCCCAACAGAAAAAGAACCGCAGGCCCTCCAGCATTCATCTTCCGCATCAGGTCAGATCAGCGGTGTTCAATGCCTGCTGCTTTCATTTCCCTCTCCAACAAGAGCACAAATGTCTTCACAACAGGGTCTGCCCACAGCGAGCTTGGTTTCCAAATGTCCCTCCTGCTGCTGGAGATGTGGTAGCCTTGGTTTATGGAGAGATGAAGTGCCCCTGTGCTCTTCAGAGGAGGAAATGCTCAGAGATAGCTCTCTCACGGCACAGACGGGAGTGCACAGAGCCCTCCTCCCACCTCACAGGCAGCTGAACAGGGACCTCCATGTCCATCCGGCTCCTCTGCTTACCTAGGATGTTTTCCGTTTTCCTGCGCTCAATGATGAGGATGTCCGTGGCACCGGCAGGGATGTTGGTGATGAACACGTAACCTGAGGAACGGAGCAGAGCGTGAGGAAACCCCAAGGACAGAATAAAAAGGTCTAGGTAGGAAAAGTAGCTCGTGGGGTAAGCGTGAATGTAGGAGGGCAGCACTGCCCTTCAGGGGCAGGACGCTAAGGACGTAAATGCACGTTGCACCGGTCTGTGAGCTCTAATCCCAGGTCCCCTCTGAAGTCCCGTTACAGGTCATCATTACAGGTCTCTAAAGCTCAGTCTGAGCACTGCTGGGTTTGGAGTCAGGAAGGAACTGCACAAGTATAACCCTGGCTTTACGTGTGTGAACGAATGTGCTCTCACACTCTTTCTGGCAAGAGCACAGAAAAAGCTTACTAGTGATCAGCTGATGCTGAACAGAGGATGGAAAAGACCATAGGTGCCCTCAGCTCCTGACTCAACAGAATTTGTCTCAAGAGTATCACAAAAATTGACCTTTAAAGAGAGAAGAAATAAGAAGGCTCTTAAATTACGTGGTTTGGCAGCTTGCCTTTCCTCTAGAAATGCAGGTCTTGACCATTCTGTAAGATTTTATAAGGACTGGAATGGGAGGCCAAAACTGTGTCTGTACTGCTAGAGGGGTTAGCACCATTACCCCTGCTCTGGAAAGGGGCCTGAGTGCTTTTCTAGTCTGTAGAGAGCGAGGCAGACTAGTGAAACAACAACGTGATGTTCCAAAGCATCCTCAGACCACAGTTAATTAATTACTAATGAGCATACCACAGTCGATTCCTTCTGTGGGTGGAGGAATGGGCCATGAGGTTGCAAGGGATGAATCTCAGCCCAGTTTCAGAGGGATGTCCCTCAGCTGTGCCAGCCATAGGACTGGGGAAAGCAGGAGAATAAATGCAGGCTGGAACAAACGCTGTGACCCTCATCATAGGAGCTTAAGTTTCAAATGAACACATAGCACAAATAAAAGAAGATTCATTGATCTCTTCATGTTATCTGAGGTGGGCAAGATGCCAAAATCAATGGGAACAAATAGATCCCCAGCTGCTTCCTATTGTAAAGAGGTGAAGGGAAACCTTACCAGCCTAATATACAGCACATCAAACCAATTTCCTCTGATGATTAAGTGAAAAGGACAAAATACAGG
Source organism: Calonectris borealis (assembly GCF_964195595.1). NCBI lineage: Eukaryota > Metazoa > Chordata > Aves > Procellariiformes > Procellariidae > Calonectris > Calonectris borealis. The sequence goes on along the minus strand of NC_134319.1, from coordinate 32,025,775 downwards.
CATTTAAGCAGGGGTGGCACTCTTCAGCTCTTTCCACCAAGCAGCTGGGAAACTCCTACTCGCATTCAAGCCAGTCACCCTTCATGCCAGCTGGTGGTAAGAAGTAGCAGGTGAAGTCTCCGGACTGTGGTAGCAGGGAGTACCTATCTGTGAGATTGCCTTTCGGAAGCTGCCCGAGACACGGTGGCAAGTGCTGCCGTCCCCTCCACACACCCTGCATCTGTCCATCGTCCGGGGTGAGTACAGGCTCCCATCGCACCCAACTGGCTGCAAAGAATAAAACAAGAGAGGGTTTCCTGGGGCCAGCTTATCTCCACAGGTCAGGGTCTTTTCAAGGAAATGCTACCATGCTCTTTTGGTGAGGTTCTGGGGGGACTGTAGGTTAGTTTGGAGTGGAGTAATGAATGAATCCAACAGCCACAGAAATTCATGTGTGTAACTGGTGACCATCTACGTTGTGCCCCTGAACCTGGGGCAAGGGCTTGTGCGTGTAGGTGAATGGAGTAAGACTTGGGTAAGCTGTTTTGGTTCCTTCTGCCTCTGTATTTAGGCCAATCCTTCTCACTGAAATAATGACATACATCACCACCCTCCAGGAGATGCTGCATCAACTGCAGGCCTTTCTGAGGTTGTAAGGCACCTCTCTGTAACACTATATACAACCACCCCTCATCCTTGCCCTATGAGGTGAAAAATCAAATGGAAGATTTTTTTTTTTTTTTTTTAAATTCTATGACTGTGTAAACAAACCTGCAATTCTAGTCTTCTCTGTGCTGGGAAGAAAGTGCTGTCACTCAGTGGGAACATGTGGATGTATATAATTCCTTTTGTGTGAACCTCTCTGCTCTCCTCTAGCCCATAGGCGTTCAAGAGTGAATGTCATTACTCCACGCCAGGCCTCAGTTTCAATTCCCTGCTGGGACCCCTGGCCTTGCGATGACCAGGAGGTCCAGCCATGCACTTACACTCCCGATTTCTGTACTGCTTCCTCCCAGAGCCTCACCTCACACTTCCCATTGATGCAGACCCCTTGATAGGTCCTGTCCTTGCAGGAGGTACCATCCTGTGCCCGGGCCATCAGCTGCCTCTCTCCACTCTGGGTGGTGCATTGGAGGTCGCACGGCTTGTTGGAGATACTGGTGTAGTCATCTGAAGGGACAGAGGCAGAAAGTCACCAGGCAGATCAAGGTGCTCAGAGACGGGCAGCGAAGAAGGGGACTTTCCTCTTATCCATACTGATGGTTTGATGACACCTTGGCTGTTCTTGCTGCTTGAGATGAGACCCCAAGGCTACAGGTTTTGTAGTAGTAAAGGGGTCATGGTATGAGGCTGCAGCTGGGGACCACGCCTAGCAGAAATGCTTCTTGCTGACAAACCCTCTTCCTTGCCATACCCTCTCCCCTTTGCAGTGCCATCCCCTGTGCCAGATATGGGAATCTGTATCAGCAGATCCCAGCCCACACATAAATACACAAGAGCAAGCAAGACCTGTAAGAGAGGTACCGACTGTGCGGGGCTGTGGCCAGCTACACCCCATCCAGCTGAGTAACTGAAGCTAGAGATGCAGATGTTCTATGTCCCCTTGGCAGCTAATGGAAAGAGAAAAACAAGTGGGTCCAGAAAGAGGGTAATATCTCAGGTGAGCTGAAGCTGGGCCTCAAGGGCCACCTGGCAACCCACGTGAAGCAATTTGTCTCGCCTGTGCAGGAAACTGATGGGCATCCTGCTCAGAACAACCCACCACCAACCCAGTGGGAAGCATGCTGGGTGACAGAGGCAGCCAAAATGGTAGAAGGCACAAAGAGCGTGAACACCCACTCTGCCAAGATGACTGCTGGTTAGCCAAGACAACTCAGAGAAGCCTGTGTCCTGTCTGCCCACCAGTGCTTGCTGATGTAGGATCCAAAACGGGAGCAATGTGGTGAGAGAGGAGGCCTGGCTGGGTAGAGCGGTTCTGTGAAGAGACAGGGAACGATTTCTCCAAAGCAGGGAGCATAGGGAAGCACTTCCAGACCAGCCAGGAGCATCCATCCCTTGTCCCCTGGGACCTTCCCCTTCTCCTGTGTCTGAGAAGGTCCTGTGGGTGATCTTTTGCATGAAGCTATGAAAACTCACCTGGATAGAGAGGCATCCAGTGGTAGTAGCGCTTCCCAAAGGCTTTGGCATTGAAACTGGAGCACTGCTGCTGTTTGAAGCTTGCTGTGTTGGCTGGGCAGGGCTACGGAGGGAATAAATGTCATCAAAAGCTCCCTATGTCACAGCCATGGTTGTGACAGCTGCTTGTCCCTGCTGCATCCTTGGAGGATGAAAATGCTCTGTCCACCCTGGAAGGAACCAGTGATGGACTCTGAGGTGCCGTAATACAGGCAGAAAGGCCAGGCCTCCATCGCCCAGGGCCCCTCAGACAGCTGTATTTAACAGTCCTGCAAAAATTACTTACAGCGAAGGGAAAAGCATATCGGAAAAACGTTGTCCCTCCCCCCACCCCACAACAAATATGGTTTTATATCCTTTTCCCCCACCTCTCAGTCCCAGAGAGTAGAGCCCATCTCCCACGTCTTCAAAGGCACACTGTCAACCACTCCAGGAGTGGATCGTAGCCCTTGTCTGCACTCCTCTGATGGACCAGTTGCACCTTGAGTGCCGGTGCTCTTGCTGCTCCGAACGTGACCCCCTGAGGCCCATATCCCCCAGGGAGGACCAGTGAGTACTAGAAGTGGTTCTCACCTGCTGCTGGCACAGTTGGTAGTGCTTGGCTTGACCAACACACATGGTGCTGTTTGTTCCCTGGGGCATTTGGAGCCTGCAAAGCAGAGAGAAAATGAGCTGGAGGTCTGTGAAGTACTAAGGTATTGAGGATGACAGAGAAGTCAGGCCTGACTTAATGGGGAGAAGCAAGGCAGGCGTTTTACCCGAGCAAAGCTTTCTGGATCTAGACGAGCCAACATCTCCTCTGAAACACATTTTCAGTGCTTTTAGGTGGACTGTGATTTTAGACTACTCCTGTTTTGGGGCAGGTTGAGCAGACAGGGAGCAAATGCAGTGTCATCACCACTGTGTCCCTTCACCTCTGAGCTCCAAAAGGGTTGATGTGACAAAAGAACAATAGACCTTGATGATCCATCGCTCCCATGGAAGTGCCCAGGATTTGCAGTGACCAGGGGAGTTGATTTCAGGATTCACTGTGCAGTAGGCAGAGAGATGGCACCTCTCATGGGGACTGGCCACCTTAAAAGATTAGCAGGAAAGGCTCGGTGCAGATGATGGACCAAAACCACAGCAATTTCCCAACACGATGCTTTAGCTCTGGCCAGCAGGAGTTATCCAGGGGATACTGGAGTCCTTGACTGATGCAAAGGCAAAAAAATTCTTGAAAGCTGGGAAGATGTAGGGAGAATGGCTGAGACCACTGATTAAGGCAATGTGGTCTGTGTAAACAACAGCAGCAGACAATGCCTTAACAGTGTTGGGAACTTAGGATGCACTGCGTAATGAAGAACCCCGTAGGCATATTCAAGCTGGACTGGCTAGAGGTACTGCAGAGCAATGTTTTGCACCATGTAGGCAAAGCCTAAATTTGCACCAAAGGGCTTGAAAACTGCCATTCCTTTCAGCTGAAGCAGAGGCTGCCAGCAGACTCAGGCAGAAATCGTTTCGTGGGCATACTTGGCTCACACTTAAGCCATTCTCCTTAAAGCAGCAGAAACCTTTTGGCTGGGTTTTATGTTGGGCTTTTTTTTTTTTTTAAATTCAGACTTGAACCCTGGAGTGAAAACACCACAGCAAAGGCCTCCCCTCCCCAGCTGTGGAGTCAACGACAGAGCAGATGCCAAATGGAGAGAAAAATCCCTCTTCTGGCAGCAGGCAAAGGGCAGAAGGGCTGCTCAGGCTCTGTGGGGGTGTGGGACAGCCCCAGGCTCCCTCCCGCCCTCTGTTTCCCACTGCTCTGCCATGATGGCCACGGTGTGCTGGGGAGGAGGAGCAGCGGCAGAAATATTGGCAGCCCAGTTAAGCAGGGAGGCCACGTTCAGACGGAAGGTACTGCAGCACATCTGGACCCTCGCCGTGCTGCCAACCAGCCCACATAAAAGAAGTTTTCTGCTGCAGGAAGGAGAGCAGTTGGGGGCCCTCGTCTGAGCTTCCTCCACTCAGGAGTGCATTCACGCAGAAGGGAAAGGGGTGGAATGGGAAGCCTCACGGGCTTGCTGTGCTGCAGGATGCCGGCTCTCATTAACATCTCATTAACAGCCTGGAGCAGCAGGTTAGTGAGGTGCCCGAGGAGGAGGAGGAGAGCTTGGTGGCAAGGTGACCCGGAGGGGACAGCAGGAGTTCAGGCAGCTGAAGTTCCCCAGCTCTCCCCACTCCCACAAACCCTGTCCGACCAATACCAGGACTGTAGCAGCTGCAGGGGACAAATGTGGCTGTAGGGGACAAATGGAGATGCTGTCAGATAAATGACAGTGGGAAAAAGACTCGCAAGCTCTGCAGGGAATAAAGAGGGGAAATTGCTGAGACATGGCTGAGCTGGCTGCTGCCAGGAGTAAATCAAGTCCCCAGAAGGTGTCTGGGAATATGTTAGTATGTTAAGTTTCTTAGCACAGGAACTGGCTACAAATCAGGGTTAGATTCGTCAGAGCAGCCATGGTAAGCGAGGGTTTGTGAAAGAAAAGGGAGCTAGTCTTCTCCAGCACACAACCCTGTCATCTTCAAGTCTCTCGCAGACCCCAAAAGTGAACCAACCCCTTGCTCCCCATCGGATGAGCCAGGCTGAGTGAGCGACATGTTTAGGGGGCCTGTCGCCTGCCCCGCTGCAGCGTGCTTCTCCCTCGTCTGCCCTCCCCACCACTGCCTGCTCACCACCTACCCCACAGGCAACAGCCGCCTTCCCTTCCGAGAGGCTGCAGAAGGGAGAAGGGGCAACCGCGCAAACTCGGGAGGTTTGGCCCAAAAATGCAGGTTGAGGTCACCCCGTTTCCCCTCTGGTGCTTGAGGCCTGGCCAAGGGCGCAGGGTGGGACAAGACTCACCTCTGTCGCAAGCAGTGCCTCTCCCGGGACATCACGCCTCCTCCGCAGGACCGGGAGCAGGTGGACCAGGAGCTCCACTCTCCCCACCACTTGGTGACTTCTTCATCCCAGGGGCCAGCTTCATCTGCTGCCTCACTACTGTCCTGACAGAAACAGAGCATGGTTAGCTGGAGAACCTGGCTCCTCACCACCCCAGGCAGAGAAGGGCCTTCTGAAGGCAGCTGCCCCAGGGAGCACGTCACCTGGATGCCTTCTAAATGGGCAGCACTGGGACAGCTGTGGCAGGATCAGGCCCTTGTGGGGTCACACCAGGCTCACACATTTCAAAATTCAAATTTCCCTCCAAGACTGAGGTACGCACGGGAAGGAGGATGCCTCCAAGATCTCCTGACATGATGTAAAGAAGGGCTGTCGAGCTGGACATGTGTGACAGTAACGCCAGCTGCAGCCTGACCCCACAGCATCGCTCCCAGCCCGGGTCAGACAGAACCGCAGATCACAGCTTGCGCTGCCCGCCTGGGTCTGACGCGTGGTCAGGAGAGAAGAGGAAGAGGAAGAGCTGCGGTGCTTGGCCGTGCGGAGGCCTGCCCGCAGGGAAGCTGGGGATACGCATCTGTCACCTGCTGGAGCTGCATTTCAACGAACAAACTTCTCTTAGTGACTAAATGAGCTCAGATGGAAGTTTCTCACCCTCCAACCTCCACAAAGGTCATTTCAAGAGTGCTTCAGAACCAGAGTCTCCTGCAATTGCTGTTGTCCCCTCTCCCCATGCACCCCACTCCGCTCCGAGGAGGACTGCTCCCTCTCCCAGCATGCCTTGCTGGGGCTGAGCCTTTAAATTTGGCAAACCTGAGCTCTTTCGGTCCCAGTGTGGTCATTCCAGCAGGCTGCTGCTGACTGTGCCTCCACAATCCCCAGCAGGTAAGGGATTCTGTGTTTTAGCTGGTTTTTTAACTTGCAATATTTTCCTGTTTAGTGTCTGATGGCCTAAAAGCTCCCAGGGACTTGGGCAAACTAGCCTGTGCAGGAACCGATTTGCTGTTTACTGAAATACAGCTGTGAGCAGCGTTAAATGCAGCAATGAGTTTAACACGGGACAGTGACTGGAAGGGATTAATCCAGCTGAAAATGCTGAGAGTGTTTCAGCATTAGTAGAAGAAAATGTATAATTTGCGTGTGTGTGAAGTCTGCCATGCCAAAGTAGGGGCTCAGGGAAGTGGTATCAGTGCTACAATTAGCAAAACATGCTGGTTTGTGGCAGAGGCTGATAGTCCTGCTGCAAAGAACCGGTCTGCAAAGCGTAATTGATGGCTGAGAAAGAAAACTCAGCAGGGTTTGCTCATCACTAAATGTGCTCTGTTCACTATTTTGGTTGACTGTCTTTTGGCTTTATGCTCTTTCATGGTATAATAAAGCCAAAGCATTCTTTATTTTGTAGCGTAATTCCTGCCTGAGAACTTGTCATTTTTATAGCGTCTGCCAACAGAACATCCTCTGGGCAGAGGAGATGCAGCTGGTTTTATGCAAATGTTTTTAAGTTGTAACTTAGCGTCATTGAAATGTATAGTGCCTCTTCTTGGTGATAGCCAGAGCGTGTTGAAAGTAACCTATTCTGCTGCAAAAAAGCACCATGTTTCCTGATGCTTTATTCTCTAGTGATTACAATAGTTTATTTCGAAAACAACACAACAAAACTCTTTGCTGTACTTAGATGTTCTGGCTGGAGTTGCCTTGCCTGACAGGGACCAAATGCTGTGGCCAGCAGCTGAGTTGCTCAAGAGAAAAATGAGATTTAAAAGAAACAGACAAGTTTTCAAAAATACCTTTTTCTCTTCTTCCAAATGATCATTTCTACCTATTTCCTATGAGAATTTTTGTCTGACTGTATATTATCAAACTGTAAATGGAAATGCTGACTATGTAGCTTCCACATTTACAAAGGAAAGAAACCAAAGGTCTCTTATTGTAAGGTATTTTCAGCTAAAATCTTTCCCTGACCCCTTCTATGCTTCTCTGTGATAAGCACCTCAAGGCCTGTGGGGGAAGAGCTCTGCACAACTGTCGGGAAGGAGAATGCCAATGATTTATTTGGTGTCCGTCCGGAGAGCTCAGCGCAATACAGATCCTCCCATAGCTGGGGTAATAATCAAAGCTGGTGTCTTACCACTTCACTGAGTAGTTCCACAAGGCGCATGGACTGCCTGGAGGGAAGGCATGTGGACCAAAAGCTGCAGTATTTACATAGCTTTTCCCCAGGCAGCAATAAAAATCTGTGTAGCTGTAACCTGCACGATAGTCCTGCTGCAGAGGTCTTACAATCCAAATAGGTGAGACGGGGCAGAAGGGAAACGGGCGAAGGGAAGTGAAGTAGCCTGTTGTACTGACCTACCCCTGGATATGAAAAAGACTTTGTGTATTTGGAGTGGTGGAAAGCTGCAGGCTCCTCTTCAGGGTTACTGCTTTTGGGTGTTTTACCTGGATGCGAAGAGACTTGGCATGCGGTGCAGAGCTGAGGTTTGGGGAAGATCAGCGTCTCTACCTTTGTGTGCCTCTTTCTTCCAGTTAGAATAGGATACATTCCTCTCTGCGCTATGACTTTCAGGAATGACAGGAGCCCAAATGAAGATGTATTGAAGGATGCTAGTCAAAGAGACTATTTTTTAATAAAATGTGTTCCCCTATATCCATAAGCCTTGTTCCTGCTTCTTCTCTGCACTGGAGGAATCAATCACTTTTTAAGTAGATTGATTTGGCTCTCAGGTTTTCCATGACCAAGCTCCCTTGCCAGTCCTTGCCTAGGAGCATCTATTTTCTTGCGTAAGCAAGGACAACGCTGAGCTGTCCCCTTGGCCAGTGAGACTTATGGCATGACTGCATCCCAGTCCTAGGCCTGGTGACGTGGAGGGGGGAACTTCAGGTACTTTTAGAGCTGGGGCAGCTGGTTCCAATCTGTGCTGAATTTATTATATTGTCAGAAATAAATCTGCATTAACCATGACACACAAATGGTTCTTGTTTTTAATTAGAGATACTTGCATTTTCCAAATTTCCAGATAATAAATTAAGGACTGTGGGACAGACTCCAGATTAGATTAGCTCCTAGCTTTAGTTTCCCAAACCCCTCAGCAAATCCCAAGAGTTACCTTCTGGCTGAGAGAATCCTCCCCACCTCCTCCTTGCAGAAGAGAAATCAAAGGGATTTTACAACAACTCCTTTGCATTCTGCTGGTTATGGGAGATGCTGCTCGCTCTAACTTGCACTCTGCTGCAGAATCACAGAAACACAGCAGGCTGGAAACACCGGAGCAGGAGATGTGCATAGGTCTAGGCTTTGTAAGGCTGGGTCTGCCTGGGCTTGGGTGAGGGCTCTGCCTAAAGGAGGTAAGAGGGTCAGGTACGATTCCTTAGGTAATGAGGAATATAAGACCTAGAATTTACATTCGTAGAAAAGATAGACCATATTCCAGTTCAGCCAGGTGCTCTCCGCAAGAATTTCCCCTGAGGCATTTGTGGCTTGGCACGCGGTGATTATACAGCTGCAGTTCTTCCTCTCTGAGGCTAACCAAGTTATTTCTGTGCCTCTGCACCTACGCTGGAGGCCATGCAACCGAGTAGGTGAGGGTTGCCCTCCTGCCCCCTTCTTGGGGGGGCCACAGCTTTTGAACCCCAACCTGCAGGGAACTTTTCCAGGATAAAATATCTGTCTCCAGATTTGCCAGTATCAATGACAGAAACATCCGTCTCTAAGACAGCATGACTGAAAGCTTTTTCTGTTTAACCGAAGACCCAGCAGCTGCTTCCCCTCTCCCCCCTGCCAAGCCAAAGCTGCCACAAACAAAATGCTTCAGCCCTGCAAAGAAGGGTGGGCCTGGACTGACATCCTATCGGATTTCCAGGCGGTCTTTCTGAAGAGCTGAAAGGGCTAAAATAAATTCTCCACTGACTCTCTGTCATGCTCTGGATCAGCTCTGAGCTATGCTGGGTTTCCCAGAAACCTGGGAATAACTGCAATTACTGTGTCGGTGGCCCAGTCTCCTGTGTTGCTTATTGTTGTGCCTAATTTGGAGATTCATTAGAGCCTGGGTCCTGTAAAAAAGCCGTCTGGGAAGAGAGACCACAAACATGCTTGTCTAGTTCCCTTAATAGAGGAACTTGGGGGGGCGAAGGCTCTCCATTGCAGCCTGGCATGCCTTAAGGGCTGGCCCACCACTGAAGGGCACAGTAGCTGTCGTAAACTGTTCTGCTCAACCCTGTCTGAGCTTATAAGACTACTAGAAACAGCAGCTGAAAATGAAATAAATTCTTCACAGACCTTTTCTGAGGCCATTAACTGCATGTCCTCTACCAAAAAATTTCCACGATCCCTTTACTTAAGGGCTTCTCTCTTCAGCAAACCACACTACTTACTGAAATACTAAGTAGCTTCAGATGTCTTAGTGCCTGGAATGGATGTCAGATTATTATCTGGAAATGAATGACCACGTTCAACTCCCCTGGTTCAGGTTGCCCGTGTTATTCTCTGACTAAAGCTGCAGTAATAGACTCTACCACTGCCCTGGAAAAAAAACAATAGCATTTGCAATTATGCCTTGATGTTTTACAAAAGAATTGGCATTTGTGTAAAGCTATTTCTCATCCTGTCATTGTTTTATCCTATTTGGGTAAACAAGATAGTTTGTATGAGAGATTCAATGTTGGAAGCAGACACAAAACCAAATTTTCCTTAGAAAAGTTGAAACAAGATATTTGAGGACTTTTGCGTGAGGGGAAGGTATCCTGAGGTAAAATGAGCAATGCAGAATAATTTTTACGGGATCAGGAAGAACACTAATCTGGGGGAAAACAGTAGCTTGCTAAAGATGTGATATTGCAGCAGATAAGTAACAGAAATCTGGACATATAATGAGGCGCAGATGAGAAGCAAATTAGAAAACCGGTGAACAGAAGCCAGTGGAGAATTATCAAGTACTGTTCATAATCCTGCCGTGACAGAAAGTTCACAGGCAAATGCTGCACGTCATTACAAAATACTTGATCCAAGTCAGTTAGGTCATTCCCTTCAAGCGGGATAACGCATTTATTTTGGGGCAAGACGGTAAAAAGGATGGAAATCTGTGAAGGGGAAGAAGGGAGTAACAGGCGGTGTGCATGAGAGGCATCTCTATCGTCAGGTTTTTCAGAGGCATTGAATGCAGTTAGCCCCACATAGGAAGGAATCTGCTTACCCTGTGTATGGATTGAGGCTTTCTATGACGCTCTTTGTGTAATCATGTTGTATATAGAAAATGGGACAGTAAGAGGAATGGCAGGTTAATCCCCTAATGACCATTCTGTGCGCTGTCTTGCAGCAGAGATACCAATCAATACTAGCGACCACGTCTGCCAGGCCAACTCGCACCACGCAATCCTTTATCTCTGCGGGGATCTCCTGGAGTAAAGGAGTCCTCGGGGCAGACCGGGCAACAGTACTGGTGTGCGTTTGTCCTGGGGAGGGGTGAGCAGCCCTCCTCCCAGCCCCAGATGCCCTCGTCTTAGCTGCTGTACAAACACAGCTGCCGGGGGCAGGGAGAACCACGAGCAGCCAAGGCTTGTGTACACATGTTGATGGAGGAGTCTGTCCAGGTCAGTCCTAAATGAAGGACTTCACATCTGTTTAGCTTGACCCGGCTTGCTGTGCCTGAAGCTTCTCTCTGACTTAGCCTACAGGTAAAGGGTAAACAGAACAGGCAGCAGATGTGTGTGAAAGTAAAAACAAAGTGGAAATGAGATGCTTGAGCTTTAAAATTAAGACAACCCCAGAACGGGAGACACTGCTGCTCTTCAAACCTGGGTTATCTGCAGTAAAGCTGCGGTGTCTGGTCTTCTCCGTGTTTAAGACAGCTCATGTGAGATGGCTTCATGCCAGCCATGGAGTCTGGGGTGTGGGGGTGGGAAACACAACCCAAAACCCTCTTCCTTTAGCAGAGAATATTCCCTTTTAGTAGCAAAGAAATCCAGCCGGGTTCCCCTCGGGGAAATGGGAGTGCCGAGGCACAATGCACGCAGTGACCCGTGAAGGCAGGGGCACAGCCGGCGCCCTGCGAAGCTGGGATTTCTGCCTCCCCTGCCACAATAACGGGGGCAATTCTCCCAGGCCGGGCCTCGGGAAGGAGAAGGGGACTGGCAGAGGGGTTTCGGCGCTGCCGTGAAACAAGCGCCACGAGGAAGGCCAGGCTGAGGAGGTCCTTTGTGGAGGAGAGCAGAGACGAGGGCAGCGTGGGGCTTCGATGCCCAGACGTGCACCCCACTGTTAGCGGAGAAAGCAGCTGCCTAAACCCATGCCTGGGGTGGCGGGAGGGAGAGGGAAGAGGAAAATCTGTTTGTTTTCAGCCCTAAACTGGAGTCAACCCTCTGCTAGGGATGAACGTGGGGGGCAGCCTGGGGCGAACCCCCAACCAGGGAAAGGCCCTGCTCCCCCGTGGTCCTCCTGGTGATGCTGGGAAGCCTCCTCAGGCGTCCTCACCCCCCGTCGGCCTTTTGTTAGTGCCAGGCCACTGGGGAGTGGGCAAAGCGCCTGGTCCTCGGGGTAAATTTGGGGGAAACACGACAAAAAACCCCTTCTCAAGCACCTCAAGGCTGAGGGAGGGCAGCGGAGGGACCCCCAAGTCCAAGAACCAGAAACCTGCGGGGAAGGACGAGGGGCCGCCGCTCCCCTGAGGCGACCGCCCGCTCCTCAGCACGGCCCGGGCCGCCCTCTCCCTGCCCCTGCCCCTGCCCCGCGCAGGCCCGGGGCGGCCGGGACCGGCGCCGCCAGCTCGGAGCGCCCCTCCTGGCCCCGGCCCCGGCCCCGCCGCGGCTCCCTGAGGGGAGGGAAGGAAGGAGGGAGAGAGGGGAGGCTCCGCCGCCGCGGGCCCACCCGCCGCCGCTTACCTTAGCGCCGAGGGGGGCGGCGGCGGCGCTGAGGAGGAGGAGGAGGAGGAGGCGGAGGCGGCGGGGAGCGGCGGCCATGCCGCGCTGCTGCTGCTGCTGCAGCCGCCGCGGAGGAGGCGGCGAGGCGGCGCGGCGGCCCACCAGCGGCGGTAGCAGGAGCAGCCGCCGCCGGAGCGCGGGCCGGCATGGCTGAGGGAGTTAATGACTTTACAACCTGCCGGGTGGCGGGCGGCGACCCGCGGCGCGGCCGCTCGGCGGGGGCTGGGGCTGGGCTGGACTGGGGGGGGGGGCGGCCGCTCCTCAGGTCCCGCCGCCCCGGGGCTCGGCCCCGCGTCCCGCCTGCGAGCTGTGGGGCAGGGGCGGGCAGCCTGAGCCTGCCCCCTCCTACCGCCCTGCCGGCGGCCGGTCCCAGCGCCCGGCCCTTCCTGAATTTCTCTCACCGCTTTTTGGAGCTGGTTCGCAGCCCCCGCAGCGTCCCGTGAGGCAGCGAGCAGTCCCGGCTGTGCCACCCGCGGTCTCGGACACCCGCGCTGCCCCCTGCCCCACGCAAACCCCTCGCTCCTAAGCGAAGCCCTCCGTTCCCTTCCTCCTGCACAAAAAGCATTCATCTTTCCCGCCCTTTCCGGGCAAGCTCTTGCTTCTTAGTGCTGTCCTGGAGGGCCCCGTGTGCTCCGTGCTGGGCAGGGTGGGAGGGAAACATCACCCGTGGAGAGCTGCTGGTGTGGTAGGTGACTCACGCCCGCATGGCGAGCGGGCGAGCCTGGTGACCTGGTCCTCACTACGAGGACGCAGTTGCCCGGAGGCCCCTGTTCTCAGCCAGGGTTTGTTAAGTCACATGCCAAAGCCCAGCCTAAGTCTCACGTGAAAGTTGTTCTCCAGCACCTCAGTGCGTGCGTCCTGTCTTTATGCTGTAACTCCAAAAAGCACACTGCAAAATCAGAGCGCTTGAACCTACTCGCAGCAGTCTGCTCTCTGCTTGAGGCCTTCTCAGAAGATACAATGGCACCTCGGAAGCCCCCATAAGCTCTCTGAGACCTTCCAGGCTCAAGAAATCTGTCGATCCCCGTCTCCAGGTGCTGCTTTCAGGCCGGCACGCTGAGATAGTCAACTGTGCAAGTTAAGAGGAATGAATTTGCTTGCTGGTACCTTCGCCCCTCCTTTCTGGATCGCCCCTTGCTGTGCTTGTGATCAGAAGGCAGCCCTTGGCGAGATGCTGCGAGCCGGGGACAGAGGCTGTGCAAAAATGGCATCAGGTGTTCCCAGCCCGGGGCGGGAGTCTGGGGAGCAGCGGTTTCTGCCTGCCAGATGTGCTGTCCTTAGTGTGGGAAGGTGATCCGAGTCCTCCGTGCTGAAACCTCCGTGCTGAAACGTGCTGGAGGGTTTCAGCCTCCAGGTGGAGGGAGGGGAGAGGAATGATGGAGGGGTGTCAGCAGGGGGGAGCGACTGGGGACTCCAGATCAAAGCTGTTTGCTAGCAGGCAGGGGGCAAGGGGAGGAGGGGGCGATCTGCTTCTGACCCATCCAGAGAAAATAGGGTGAGGAGCGATGACAAATAACACGCTTGCGCCATGAGCTGCCTTCTACAAAGGCAAGGGGGAAAAAAAGCTTCAGAGTCAATTCTTGGCTTTCCTGCCCCGCTGCAGCCCTGCGTAATGTTCTTCTGGAGCCAGCTCCTGCCCTGCAGATAAGCAAAGCTGCGGAGAGGCACGCAGGTGCGGGAGAGGCTGTGCATAAGAAGAAAAGGGGGGGCTGGCTCCAGCTGAGCGAGGGAGTCGGTAGCAGTGCGGGTCTCACACGAGTTCCAGGGTGCCTGACCTTCTTCAGCCCCCCTCAAAACCAGTGGCTGAGCAAGAGCCCTGGGAGACAGAAGCAGGCTGTTGAGTGCCACTCGGTGCAGAGAAGATTTGGGGAGGGGGGATCTGCATGTGAGGCGCTAAGGGAGCGTGACGGGGCAAATCCAGGTGGCCTGCGATGCCCCCCCCTCCAGGGCCCCTCTGTGGCCCCTCTTTCCTGACCTTTCTTGCTAGTCCTGCTGTCATCCCACAAGCACAACTCCCGAACCTCATCTGGTCACAGGGGTGATGCAAGTGCGGTGTGGGAGGCAGCAAGACAATGTTAAAATGCTGCTTGCCATTTTACATCCTGAGTTTAAGCAGTGTGATTGTTTTCTTGATGTTCAGAGGAGATTTTGAATACTCTCAATCAATGTGGGAGCAAGGGTATAGGATTTAAAGGTTCCCCCATAATCTTGAGACCCCCCCCCAGGTAACCAGTGTATGGAAGGGTTTGATAGTGCCATTGAACTGATTGATACATTTAAAAGCTTGCTAATAAAACTACCAACAAGCTTCCAGTCTTGTAATCGTTTGTAATCCACCTCTCCCAACTTGTATTTTTTTTTTCCTACTGTCTTTATTTAGACCATAAAGTAAAGTTGCCACTTTCTAACTGGGCCAACTGGTTCTGCTTGGGCTGTATTACGTGTGTGAGCAGGCTGAGCTCTGCACGTGCAGCAGCCCTTTGTGGGTTTGCATTCAGCCCTACCATTACAAGGGGCTTTTCCCCAGTTGCTTCCCAGTTTCATGTGCCCTGTTAACAGAAGGTAGGTCTGTATTACCACCAGGGAATGTTTAGAAGGTTCACAAAGGTTGAGGATCTCTTCTTTATTAGCACCCAAGACCAGGACCGCGTGGTTTCATCCTAACAGTCTCTCCATAACCAGAATTGAGCTGGGACCAGCCAACGTGTTTCGTTGTAGGTGCCAGCCAAATTCGGATGCGTGGGCTGCTTAGGGGCGACGATTCACACTCATCCCCTGCCCTCTGGAAGTCACCTAGGATTTCAACCCCTTGTCTCATTGAATTGGGAACAGCCAACTGTTTCTCTGAAAAGCTTCCAAACACAGTCAGGAGGGCAATCTAAGGGCATTGCCTCCGGTGAGGAGGACCGGTGTTTGTGGCTGCTGTTGTAGCAGGTCCTGCAGGACTGGAATAGACCATCCTCTAACATGACCTGAAGGGATTTATTCTGCTCACAACTCACTCGCAGATGTCACAGATGGAAGCCGTCTTCCCGTGGGGAAAGTCCTGGGATCATAATTATAGAGGCTGAGAGTTTAGAAAAATGCATGTGAGAGACTGGCCTGGAGTGTAAAGGTCTTTGGACACCTCTTTATTTCTCTGTGTGTGTGCATTCCGCCTGCTGACCAAGCTGCTGGAGGGAGCCCGTCTTTGATAGCAGTCTTGCAGGACATTGCACTGGGTTTTTATCCCATCCCTCTGGCCAAACAGTCCCAGTACCTCAGTTGGCTTTACCTGGTGCTTGCCCCAGCATAGATGCTCCCCAGGAGCAGAAACAACATCTGGACTTTGCTCTCTCTGTGAGGAGGATCCTGTGGGGTCCAAGGCTCCGCTCTGCAGATGCAAACTCTGACCAGGGAAATGGCCGGTCCTTCTGAGCAGCTCCAAGAGTTCAGCTCCGTTAACATTGAGAAAACAGTGGCTTCATTCAGCTCAAGCTGTAATTGTGGGAAGAGGCCAGGTCTGCTCCTCCATGGAGATCACCATGACCTGAAACTGCTTCCCAGAGAAGTCTAAGTGGTCCCTGGGCTGCTGGGGCAGAGGATGGAGCAGACCTCAAAGGAGGTATGGTGCGGGGAGGCTGTTTCCATCCTTCGTGTCGAGCTATGCTGCTGCCTCTGCTCTGGCTCTGGGAGGATCCCTGGCTCTCGAGTGCCCTCGCGAGGGATCTGCAGAGCCCTCTCCTCGGAGCGAGCATAACTCTGCAGTCCGGCCAGAGCAGGGAGAGGCCAGCGGGAGGTCTGCTTATGAATTTGCTCCCTCCCTGTGCTGGGAACACACTTGCAAGCTGTATTCTTCGAGCCTTTTCATTGCAGGCTCTTGGATCCGCGTCCTACAGGCTGAGGCCAAGCTCCTTTGTGCAATTCATTGTACGGCTGCTTCCTCTGGAGAGGCAACGGGGGGAAATAAAAAAAAAAAAGTCTTAAGCTCCCAGTAGCTGCAAATCTGTCTTACAATGGAAGTTTTGTAGGCTTAAAAGCGATCCCCGAGGGACCAGCCCTGCGGCAGCAGAGCCTGCCCATGCGTGGAGCTACAGGAGGTTTAAGCTGCGGACAAGTTCCCAGAGGTTAAAGCTCAACAGGAGAAACGTGGCTCAGCTGGGTTCGCTACCTGTCTCTTCGCGTCCTGCCTTCTTCCAGCTTTAGTCCGTGCTGGTGCAAAGGGGTAAAAAGAGTTGTGGCACGATGTGCCTGTCGCGGGGACAGGGATGCTGCAGGCAGAGCAGGGCGGGGTGCCAAGCCTGTGCAGTGCCAGCTGGGCCACTCGCCTTTAAACGCTGGGGATGACGAGTTTATGTCAGCTTGCAAGGCAGCGGCACGCTCACATGTATAATCGGCGCTAATTTTGTGGCGGAGCAGTCCAGACTGGCCTTCCAGAACTGGTTTTGCTGCTCAGCTGAGCTGCTATGTAATTTTCAAGGCAATTTTTAGGGTCCTTGAGCACCTTCCCTGCAGAACTACTGCTGCAGAGAGCAGGACTCCAAAAAAAAAAAAGGAAAGATAGTTGGGGAGGGGAATGCATTGTTTAATAGGCCAAGTAGAATAAGAATAATTTTTTTTTTTTTTTTGTAAATGAGGAATTGAAAAAGAATTTAGTTTTAGCATTGATGTAACAGCAGACAACTGATAAGCTCCAGCCAAATCCATGGCCTTGCTCTGCTTGGGCAATGTGTGTTTGTGCAGGAAGAGATGCTCCCGGAGAGATTATGAAGTAGGTGCATGGGGGACAGCTGAAGGGAAGAGCTGCCCTTAGTGCGGGTGGATGCAGTGCCCAGGAGCAATAAATTCATTTACCCCAGATGGTGCAGAGCTGGACCATGTCCTGCTCCGTCCTGGTCTTGCGCTGACCTGTGGCAGCCGCCGGAGAGCCGGTGGGGAGGGGGAGCTTTAGTTCCTCCGGAGCTGCCGCGAGTGCATCCGCTCTCGGCTGTGCCCCATGTCCTCTGCATCACCCGGCGGTCTCCCTCTGCACGTGCTGCACCCACGCCAGCACCCTGCCCCGGGGAAGCAGAGGCCGGAGCGCAGCGTTTCTGAATTAACTCACAGTCTGGGAAGAAGAAGGGAACCCGAATCCCTGGCTGGGAGAAACCAGCTGGAGAACCTTGCTGGGGGTCCCGCCGCTCCCCCCCGAAGTGACCCCAGGACCAGTCCCGTGGGGGTGCGGGAGGAAGGGGAGGGTGTGGAAATGCTGTGGCTCGGCACGGCGGGTGGGAAGGTCGGCCTCGCGCCTCTGCGTCGGCATCTCTCCCTTTCGGGGAAGCGCTGCTCGGCCATTTCAGGGACTCGCAGGAGGCTCTTGCTTGGTCCATGTTAAAGATCTTTTCTCTGAATGGGCCGCAGATTTAGCCCCAAAGTTTACGGAGAGGTGCAGTCACTGCTGAGCAGCCTCTGGGCTTCTCTCTGTTTAGGCCAGAGCTGGGCAGAATAATTCACCACAAACATATAAGCTTGTGTGTGCTGAGGTGGTGTGACATTGGGTGGAACTGATCTGATCAAGGGTGTTGAAAGGAGAAATATTTGCTTTCTGTATTTCTAAAATATTTCAGTTGGCAGTGGATTTCCGTTTAATTATTAAGTATTACGTATAGTATGCACTATGTTTCAGCCTGGGTTGAATTCAGCAGCTGTTTGGGCGTCTGTTTTTAGTTTTGCCTTCGTTGAAAAAGCTGCAAATGTTTGCCCCAAACAACTGAGAAAAAGGTTGCTTGGAGTTTTTCCAGAAAAAGCAAATATTCACTTTGTTTGCACAACTACAACCCTGACCTAAATAAAACTTAGTCCAATACGATGATCTCTTTTGCTTAATGAACTGAAAAGAGCTAGAAAATAAAAAAAAACCAGAATAAGACTCCAGTCTCACTTCGAAGACTTTGCTGGTTTCTTTCACAATCTCATTATTTATTTTTAAATAGAAGTCTTGTTTTAGAAGCAAGCAGGTATTTTGTCTTTAAAGGGTCATAAAAATATCTCTGTATTAGAACACTCGGGTGGATGACGCTTACAGCGATGTGCCCAAGCAGCGTGCAGTTGCCATTGCATACCTTGGCTATGCATTACAAACACAGTACATAAAACTGAGAGCAAGATAACGTTAAAATACCGATTTCCCTCAAGATATTGAGATAACATGATTAATGCTCTGCTGGTTCTTACATCAACACCCATACTGAACCCTGCAGAACAGAAACAGTGTTTTCTGTTACCAAAGTAGTGTATAGCAATAAAAAGGAGGGAGGGGAGGAAGCAACCCGTATCTTGTACAAAACCATGCCCTGGGCTGCCCTGCTGATGCTGGGCTTCAGCAGGTAATTCTCACATCTAGAGTGTTTGTCACGGTTAAAACCCCCGCGGTCTTGTCTTCATGTGCCCAACCAACCAACAAGTCTGTTCTTTGGTTAGAACATGAACAAATAACCCCTTCCTCTTCACTTTGTCCCCTCCTCCAAGTTAATGGCCACAAATCTCCTGAGACAGGTCAAGGCACGCGGCAGGAGGAAAGAAGAGACAGGCTGTGGTTTTAGGGTGCAGGGCTGTGCCTCCGCTGAGCCGTCGGTGGGGCAGATCAGCAAGGCACTGTCGGCAGGAGACCCAACCAGCTGCTGTAAGGAGCACTCAGATGCGCTGCTTGTAAAAACACTGTAGTGTTCTCCTTTTGCACCTTGTTCGGATACAGAGCCCGGCTCTGCAAGGCCCCAGTCTGTGCGGCTTATATGGATATAAGCCATGCTCTGCTACCGCTGCTTCTTCTCCGGCAGGCAGCACCGCAGGCACAAGGGGCTGACACCTGGGGCTGGCTGTTGGGTTATGATAAATGCTGTAACCCACACCTCCCCCCCAGGTGTTCCCCGAGTTGGCCGCTCTGCCCCAGAGCGTCTGCAGAAACGCAGCGTGCAGGGGCACCACAGTGTTTCCAGGACTCGGCTTTCTCTTCCTGGGATGCAGAAGGGGAGGCACGGTAAGAAACCAACCTGCTTTGTTGAGGATTTTTAGTGTTAACGCCAGAGATTTTGTCTTTATCAGCTAATCCCAGCTCTGTTCCTAGTTGCTCTAGCGTATGCCAGAGCACCAGCTGCCTGGCAGGGAGGCAAATGTACCTTTGGAGGGCAAGGACCTGGTGTGCTGCCCTACGTGGTTTGGAATAAATATCAATGTTAACATCTACATTCATCAATAAAAGTTAGCTGGGGAGAGGCAGGCAGACGGCTCCCTGCCCTACACACAGATCAGAGATCCAGGTGAAGAGCAATCTATCGTGTAGGACCAAAGCTGATGCATCAGCCCAAAGAGATAGTCACAGCCTTGCGGTGGCAAAGGGATCAAGAGTGGTCTTTTTTTTTAAAGAGGTAGCATTAAGTTAAACTGTATTACTCATTCTTTCACCTGTGCGATCCCTTGAGGCTTCACCCTATCAGAGAGACAGTAAGGTGGTTTCTGTTTCATTGCTCTCTGTCTTCGGAACTTATTCTCTGGCATACGGGATCCCCCCCGCTTTAGTGCAGTGTTTAAATGCTGACAACCTGAAATTTCTTGTAATTGATGTTTAGGGGATTTCTGAATTGCAGGTTTGTTTGAACATCCTATATTTAGGATCTTTGCTGGGTGTCATTCAGTCTCTGCAAGCGGGACTCTGTCAGGACTGACTGGTCAAACCCTTGACTAGCAAACTGGTTTTCTTTTTGAAGCATGCCTTCAAAATGTTGGGCTTTGGGGAATTTGACTTTCCTGTGTTCCAGCAGCTCTCTGCAAAGAGAGAGAAACTTTCTAGGTAAAGTACACTGTGAGACTCATGTACAGGACAGTAGCAAACTGAGGGGCAGGAAGAAATGAAAGAGCTACTGAACTGAAGTATCTTTCTGGCACAATAGTTGGGTACATTATTTGTGTATTTCCTGATAGAAACTCTACCTGCAAAGTCCTGTTTTCCCTCCTGCCTCCCCCCACTGCAATTAGCAGTCTAAAATATCCGCTCTTCCCATCTGCCAGAAGGAAGCGTGTGATCTATCACCTCCAGGACTCAGCTGGCCAAATGGCCTAGATCAACTTCTACCTGTCCAACTCTTCTCACAGGAAGGTACGGGAAACAAACCGAAGAGAAATAGCACTGGTTGTGCCTCCACCTGCACCAGAGTCAACCAGAACCATCTTTCCAACCCTTCCTGGGACTCTGGCAGCCTTTGTCCCTAGGGTTTGGTGTGGACATGGCAGCCTCCCTTCTCGATGGTCTGCACCGGGTGGATTGGTAGGACCAGGTGGGAGATGCGGCTCCACAGCCCACTCAGCTTGTCGGAGTCCATGTGGTCGTAGGAGCTGGGGGTCCTGGTGTTGGTGAACTTGGCCCAGAGAAAGTCACGGACCTTCTCTTCCACCTGCTGGAGGTTGATGTGGGTCTCCAGCATCTCCTCCTCCAGCAGCACGGTCAGCAGCAGGGCCACGTCCTTGAAAGCAGCACTTGCGTGGTCACAGTATTTGTAGAAGATGAGGGTGGCCCCCGCCGGCAGCAACTCAAAGCGGTGTATCACCGCAGCACGGCCCCCAGCCTGGAAAGCTGAGCTCAGCTCTGAGTCCACCTCCAGCTTGGCCTCATCGCTCTGGAGCCTGGATTTATCCGTGCCATCGATCTGGACCGTGCTGGCATGCAGGGCAGCCGAGTAGGTGTCAGCCACACGGGCGCTAAGGCATCGCAAGGTCCGCTCACCTTTGCGGGCGGCCGTGAAGATGATGATGGCCGGCTGCGTGTGGTGGGACGCGTTGAGGTGCTTCTGCAGGAACTTGCGCCCGCGAAGCCACAGCTGGGGACTCTGCCCTGGAAACCTGTCTGGCAGCTGGTTGAACTGGGACAGAAAGGCCTCCACTGTGGGGTTCTTGGGGGCTTGCTGGGACTTGGAGGTCGGGTTGCCGAAGCAGAATATGCAGAAGCCGAGCAATACAAGGCTCACGATGACAAGCCCTGTTCAACAACGGAGAGACCCGAGACAGGGAACAGAAGTCAGTCCCAAGTGACCTGCAGCAATATGCTGAAAAGCAGCTACAAGGGCTCTTTTTCCCCTTCCAGACCTTGCCCACTACCCCAGGAAAGTGGTTCAGGTTGGCACGCTCTCTGGGGGCCCAGGAATGGTGAAGAGGCTGCTTGCCCCATGCTGTGAGACCCATGCCCCTACACGCCAGCCAGGGAGAACTACAGCTCCAGAGATGGAGGCAAGGCTACAGCTTTGTTGTCGCAATGCAAAATTTCCTGAGGAAATTGCAGCTGGCCACAAGCTTTCTTCTCCCCCCTCCGCTCTGTTTTCTTTAAGGTTTGCGGCTTTTCGGAGCACCTACCTCCACGTATGGAGGCATCTGACCCAGCTAAGGTGTCCTGTTCACTGCCTTCCTCCTATGCTGGCTGAACAAAGGCTACCATGCTTCTGCCCAGAAAAGGAGGACAGCGAGGTCCAGACACAACTGCTTGCATCCCTTTCCATGGCAAAGCAGGGTTTCTTTCTATCAGGAGAAATGCGTGGTGCAGATCAGCATCACGGTTCCTGCTTGGGGCCCCACAACACAGAGGGGGAGAGGGAAAGGGGACCATCAGCGTAGGAGCCTCAGACCTCCCAGGACATGCCAGGGTAGTCCCAGCATGCTGAACACCATGTGCCTGCTTTTGAGGCTGGAGAGCTGGAGGGAAAGCTGCTACTATAGGCTCAAACTGAGCCTATTTTTAAGGGAATGGTTTTTCCCTCAAACGCTTAGAAAAGGCTATGAAAGGTCCTGAGAGAGAAGAAGAATTGAATGTGCTTCATTACTTGTTCCTGGAGGATCAGTGCCTTCTGGTCGATGAGTAACACACAAGGCAAGCTTCTTTTCCTCACCTTTCAGCAAGAGGGACTCTTTGGCCTTCTCCTGGTCTGTGTTTTGGGTGGTGACGTTCTGCAAGCAGGAGTGAGCCTCTGGCTTTGGGGCTGTGTGCCCTACAGTAAGAGAAAGAAATGTGCCACTCAGTGGGGAGGGAACAGGTAAGTTGGGCTGTAGTAAGAAAAGCAACAGAGCTGCCAGGAGCTTCCAGCTGAGGGAAAGAGTTAGAAGTGAATACTGCTTTGGGTTAATACTGCTTTGAGTCTTGAATCCCGCTGCTTTTGGGGCAGGGGAAGGAGAAAGATGATGCAGAGTGCAGCGTGGTTTCATGCCTTTCAAAGCAGGACAGTAGCCAAAGGAGAGAGAAAGAGAGAAGCCAGTTAATTTCTTATACCTTCTTTCCTGCTCAACTCCGGAAAACTGGCAACGGGCACTAAAGAGCTCACCATACCATTTTTCTAATGCCTATGGAAAGTGTAGGCATGTGCACGGTGGAAGGGCAGCAGCGTGCAGCCACCAGCTCACCTTTGGTCCCATGTCTGTTCCTTAACGTGCCTTGGGATCCGCTCTCCTGTGTTTCTTGCTCTAGGTGCTCTTCTGGCTCCTGATCTAGGAGAGGGGCACTGGTACTCTTCTCTGCCAAGAGGCCCTTGGTGACATCTTCTGTGGCAGTCACATCCAAATGTGTCATTTTACTGTCAGAGCTCAGTGACTGGCTTCTTGATGAAGCATCTTCCTCTGCTGTGTAGGAGCTTTCACGTTGCTTGCTTGTCTCCTGGTCCTCCCGTGTTTCCTGGTGGACAGGGCTGTCTCCTTTGCTGTCCATTTTATCGTGGGCCAGCCTGGCTGTAGGGAATAAAATTCGCAGACCTATGCTTAGTCTCCTTCAGCAGAAGAACCAACAACCCTTCCTCCAGTTCTGCCTCTTCTAAGCAAAGGCCCAGGTTATCAGCATTTTGGAAATGATGTACACACGGAAGGGGAGAGACTCACCTTCATCCAAGACATCTTCTTCCTGGGATCTTTCTGAGACACCATCTCTGTTCTTCCCAGACTCTTCCAGTGATACTTCGGTTTCCTGGGGAACCTTCTCCTCTACTGTGGGGTCAGCTGAATCTGACAGTGCCATCTCGCCTCCATCAGCAGTTGGTGGTTTACACACCAAAGAGTCCTCCTCTGGTTTGCAGGAGGTCTCAGGCCACCTGCTTGTCACTTGCTGCTCAAGTGTTTCTTGGGTGGGCTCTTGGTGCACAGGATGCTCTGCTGCGCTCTCCACCTCATCTTGGGCTGGCCCAGCTGTTGGGATCAGAGTTCACAAGCTCAGCTAGCCGTACAGGAGTCACAAATACCCAGTGCTTTACCACCACCCTGCAAAACTCCCAGTTCTTGCATTTCCGAAATGTCTACCCCCAGTGAGATGGGGGAGAGAACAGGGTGACCAAAAGTGAGAAAACTCATGGGTTGAGATCAAGACAGTTGAATAGGTGAAGAAAATGGGGGGGAATCAAGCGATGCGAAGGCAATCGCTCACCACCTCCTACAAGCTGACTGATGCCAGGGCAGCCTCCGAGCAATGGCCACCTTGGAAGCCAGCCCCCTCTCCCTTTCTTCCTGTACCCCAGTTTTTGTTGCTGAGCGCGATGTTCTACTGTATGCAATACGCCTTTGCCCACCTTGGGTCCCTGCCCAATCTTCTGCCCACCCCAGATTATTTGCTTGGCGGGGGGGAGAGGGGGGAAAAAGAGAAAGCCTTGACGCTGTGCCAGCACTGTTCAGCAATAGCCAAAACACTGCTGTGTTATCAACACTTTTTTTTTTTAAAAAACCACAAATCCAAAACACAGCACTGTACAGGCTGCTATAAGGAAAGTTAATTCAATCCCAGCCTATGTCCCATGCTGTTCTTTGTGGGGTGGGCAGGCAATTCTTTCATTAAGTGGTAGGATATGTTACCACATCTTCCACAGATAGTGGGTTTTCCTAGGTTGGTAAATTAAGATTTGAAGCATTTCTAAGGCTGTTGTTGAGTAGTGGCCAGAACAGTTATGCCAATCCACTTCAAGTATCTGTCTGAACGTAAACGTTAGCTCTGCTTGTGCTCCTTCTCTGCTCCTGTTCTGGGGCTGCTCTCCCAAAGAGCTATGGCAACGTATAATTAAAAGCAAACACTGGAGCATAATTCAATAGAGAAATTCGGAGGCTGAACATACGCGTTTGCAACATATTTTGAATCTTACAAAACCAAACAGTGCAGCTCAAATTTCAGGCACTATTTGTGAAAAATTGCTTATGAATGATCAAGCACTACAACGACATAGAAACGATTATGCTAAAATTAGAATAAAGACTCTGATAAAAATGGCAAGGAACTCCCTACTAGTTTGAAAGCAGAAAAAAAGCTACACTTAGAGCAGTGCAAAAGGACAGCATGCTGTCCTTTGGAGCATGATTTTTACATTCCTTGTTGCTGAGTATTACGGGAACACTTCTGACCGCCTAGGACAGATCTGAGCTGGTTATAGGATCACAGGATCACTGAAATGCTCACATGTAGTAGTCATAACAAGGCACCCAGAGAATGTAAGTACACGGTAGAAACTGAAATACAAGCAACCTGGAGGTATCCTGCTATTCAAGTTGGGCACAAACAATACTCCTTGCCCTGCCCCTTCCAGCGGTTTCCCATCCATAGGTGGTGGAAAACTGTCTTATTATTTAAGCATCTGTAGATGCAGGGATGCAGGGAAGAAAGCTCTCCCAATCCGGAGCTCCATCTTTACCCTTCCTTGTGCTGCCATCCTGGACACAGAGTCTAAAGCTGTTGCAGATGGGAATCCAAAACTGAAAGTAACTTGTTAATCTTTCACCCTTCAAAAAAAGATAGCAATTTGCTTTTCTTGACCTGGAAAGGAGAGGATTATTTTTTATTTTTATTTTGCTTAGGTTTCCCTTGTCACTGTTGAAATCTTCTTGCAAAGGGTTTTTCCTAGTAGATGGAGTAAGCATAGGATTCACTTACCTCCAGACAGATCGATGCTTGGATTCTCTTCCATTTTCTTTCTCCTCTGGAGCTCTGCCTTCTGCAGCGTTTTGTTTCACTTTCTCCTTCGGTCATAAGGAGATGTATCTCCCTGCAGTTCAAGCCCCCTCACAGACACCATCCCGCCTTGGCCTCAGGAATTGCGACTAAACGCCCATAAACCTGATAAGCACAAACACAGCAGCAGTGATTCATGGTGGAGAAGGAGGCTCCTCCCTCCATGCTTACTAAGGTGGTGCAAAAATGGAGGGATGTCACCGATAACCGTGAACCTTCAGCCCTGTGAGCTGTTTTGGTTCCTGGCAGGCTACAAGCAGTCCTAGGGCTAACACAAACCACAAGTTGTCTTGGGACAGGCCGGTGGGGTGAGGCACCGGTTTCTCATCCAGATGGACTTGGATGGACTCGGCTGTGCTCTGAGATGGCAGGGCTGGAGGCTGGGGCTCGATGGGCTCCCCGTGTACTTTTGGGCACCTGGTATCTCACAGCCAGGTTGACACGGAGCAACGAGCCTGCTCCACCTTACCTTCCTGCCTCCGGCGTGTCGGATCAGGAGACGGTGCTGCTGGAAGGCAAAGCCGCTGAGAGAAACACTGCCCGGCCCCTGTGCAGCAGCGTTACCCCCACCCGACCCCGCACCCATCCGAGGGGGCCGAGCAGTGCCCTGGCTGGGTGTTGTGAACCTGGAGCTGCAGCCTGACTCTCCTACACCCCCCCCAGCAATACTTCCCCCTCTGCTAAAGCGATTTGGGACCAGACGGACGCGTAGGACAGAGCTAGGCTCGCCGGTGTGACCTCAGAAAGTTGATGGCTTCCACGAGCACAACGCCTGCCCGCGGAAAACTAGGCGGCATGGAAAACTCCCGAGAAACTTTCCCTGCTGCAGAGACGTTGGTGCAGATTTCCGTACAAAAATCTCAAGCTCAGCCTTCACAGCAGCTCTTCTAGCGTAGGGGGGCACCTTCCCCCACCCGCACTGTCTCTACAGCTGAGTTTTCTTGCTAAATACAAGATTTGGAGGAGGGGGGGTGCATAATTGCTGCTCTCCGCCGCCCGGCTCTCATCCCTCCCCTCCCTGGGCCGTTCCCGCTGGTGACGCTCTGGCAGAAGAAGGAAGTCAGAGGAACAAAGTAGCTCGCGGAGTCGGACGCTTACCCAGGCTTGGAGGTTTGGAGCCGGTAGGGGCGGCGAAGTGAAGCAAAGGGGCAGCAAGAGGAGGCCAGCGCTGGCCCCTCCGCTTGCCCTTCCCAGAGGCCCTTTGGCTCTGCCGGTGGCAGGACAGCCCGTGCCCCCAACACGCACCCTTAATCCTCCGCTGTCAACGTGACAGTGAACTCTGCCCTTCCACGGGTGCCCGGCAGGCTGCTGGGAGGTGTAGTTTTCTTTCCCTCCTTCTCGCCAAAGGCAGACGGCTTTTCCCCAGTGAACAGCAGTCGTTCTCGGGAGCGTTCAGGAAACGATAACTTCTTTTTTGGCTGTGTTTCTGAAACTCTGCAGTCGTGCAGTTTCCTTCAGGCAGACTGGATGACTGGTGGCTTCCTGTGTCAAGTAACAGCGTTGCAGATTTAAACAACTAAATGACGGTGAGGAGGGAACCGTTTTGAGAGGCGATTTATGAAGATGGAAAGTACCACAAGAAAAACAACCTGAATACATAGCCAGCAAACCCCAGACTCTTGAAATGTCCCGTTGTGCAAGTGCAGGCAGACTGGGGAGCTGCGGGCTGTGAAATGGAGTGTCTTTAGCATCAGCCTGGAGGGCAAGGGATGGGGAGCCCCCCCAGTGCTCCCCTTCCAGCATGCTCCAGAGACTGCAACAGGCAGAAGGTCAGGGAGGGCGTGTGTAGCTGCTCCTGGCCTCATTTGGGCACTGGTTTTCCAAAAAATGATGCTATGCCTTGCATAGCACAGGGGACAGGTATGGTCCAACCCCCTACCCTATTCCCCCCAGCCCAGGACACATGCCCCAGGGAAAGGCATCAGCGCAAGGAGCAGCAGCGCAGAGACTGCAGCCCCCCTGGAAGTCAGCTTGCAGCCTTCCCGCTAACATCCCCAGAGGAGCCCAGCGGCAAACGGCTGAGACAAAGCACGGGGAAAGGCACCTGAAATGGTGCCCATAGGGAAGAGAGACTAAATGGCTGGGACTCCTCAATTTGGAGAGCAGAAGGCTGAAGGGGGGATTTGACTGATGTGGAGCTGTTGTTCACCCAATCCCTCAATACTAGGACTTGAGACACTTGTAAAACAGGTAGGAGGTCGGGTCCAGGTGGGCAGAAAAAAGTACTTCTTTATGCTGCGTGCAGGAAACTTCTGGACCTTTCTGGCACAGGGGCCACAGAAGCAGAGTGTCAGAAGGTTCAAAAGAGGATGAGTCTCATTTGTGGACAGTAGATCCATAAACAGTTAGTACAGGACCGGGCAGGGCTGCACCCGGCCATGGGAGATGCCATTTAGGTGAAGCGCACGATCCCAGCCCCATCCCCATCTTATGCTCCCGCAGCCCCCAGCACTGTCCCACTGGGGCTGCTAAAGCCGAAAGGGGCTGCGTGTGCCGCCCCGTTTGTGCCCCCCTGGGCAGGACTGCTTCCTCTCTGTCTCTCCCCAGGCCTCCACGAGCTGCGCCCTGCTCTATGGCCAACTTTGCGTCTGTCCCTTGACCCTATTGTAACCGCTGTTACAAGACACGTGTGTGTCCCGCTACACAAGGGGTGAGCACGTGCACGAGCATCGATGCCGACGCTGGCCGTATCAGGAAGGCGAGAAGGCGTGAGGTGTGCGTGGGCACAGCACACGTAGCGACAGCAGGATCGCACCTTCTCTCTAGCAGTGCAGAAAGGCAGTGGCTTCCTCCGTGACCCGCAGTGGCCGGGAGGGGACAGAGTCCACCTCCCTCCCTGGCAGTTTCAGCACATTCTTTTATCGTGGCCAACCTCCCACCGGGTGCAGCAGAGGCTGTAAAACCGGGAAGGATGGCAAAGCAGGAAGGAAAAAGTCTGAGTGGCTGATCTACAGAGGCCAAGATCTCCCTGAGGGCCCTGCTCTTGGTTGACGTCCATCTCACATTCCGGCCAAAGGCACATTTGACTTGATCTGCTTCTAGCCATAAGTAGCCAAGGTGGCCAAAGCAGACAGGAGCTGCAGGTGTCAAGGGCTTCATGAAAATCAAAGTATTTTACATCCCTCTGTCCCTACAACCAGCCAGTCCCTTCACCACGGGAGGCAAGCGGCAGTGGGCAGAGGGACCGCCCTTCCCACAGAAGCACAAGTGTCATGAAACCGGTGGCGGAACTCCAGCTCCGCGAGTGAGAGAGGCGAGCGTGACAAAATCGGGGGGTAGCTTCAGCCTGCGCGGGCTGAGAACCCAGTTACTGAAAAGCAGTTTGGCAGGAGAATTAGCCGGTGGGTCTAGGGCATGAAGTCATCCACCATCACAAAACTGCTACAAAAAAGCATGTTGGCGTTGTGCAACGTTGCTTTTCCTCCTCCAGCGTTCACAAAGTCATGGGATATCAGCTGGGATGTAAAATTATAACTTAACAAATCTGGTCTTTTTTTAACTGAAGTTTGAGTTTTCTCCCAATCGGCAGAAGAATCAACAGTGACTAGGTAAATTATAAAGGACATGCTATGTAAATATTTACATAATGTAAACATTTAGTAACTTTCTTTGGAAACTTGCAAACAAAGTGATCCGGCTTGTAGCTGTAGTTCTGCCCGGTCACAAATCATGAGCCGGCCACCGGCAGGTCTTTTTCTACTTGATTTGAACTGCGTGGACGGTTCAGCTGTACTTTGAAACCTCCTGATGCGGTATTTCTTACATCCTCTTTTATTTTTGCTTTAGAAGAAATTGCTCAATGTCTGTGTGCTGCTTTTACATCTTAAAAGAATGGCAGTATTTACTCTATTGCTGGTACAGAAGGAGGTACGCATAATTTATCTCACAAATATTCACTTGCTTCTGGATGAAACTGGAACATTTACAGTGTGCTAGTACAGCATTAAAATGGTTTTTATTTTGAAGTATAGGTACAGACAAGACAGTTGCAGAAGTGAAGGCTGAATGGCACTTCCCTCACCCAGCCTTCTTTTCGAGTGCACAGAACACGTACACACCTACCCCATTTACAACCCTGCAGAACAAATAACGTCACAAACGTGAGCATACATATTTGGGAGCATTGTGCGTTAAGGTACTGCCATCGCGTCTATTACAGACGTCTGTATCATCTTCCTCAATCCTGCCTTTTTCAGCATGTAGAAATCCTTCAGAATTTGTAAAAGGGCCTCTATTTGCTTAGCAACTTCTTTCCAAACTGGTCCCAAACTGTTCGCTGCCTGGTAAGCATCTGTGCAGCGGTTACAAAAAATGTCTGTCCACTGTCAAAAGATGGGAAAACCAGGCACGCACAGATATGTCATAGTTCCAAACACAACCCTCGCGCCTGCTGTGTTAAACAGCAACCCTACAGCGTGGGCGCTTTTTACTGGGAGCACCCAGCACTCCCTCCGACCGCCGCGGGAGCCAACTGCCCCTCCGGCGGCCCCCGGGGGAGGCGCGGAGCCCCCCCCGGCTCGGGGCTCGGCCCATCCGCCCGCTCCGGCACGGAGGCAGCGCCCGGGACCTCACGGAGGGTCACCCGCGGCGGGGGGGACCCCGCCGGCTGCCCGCGCCTCGGCCCCTCAGGTGGGGGAAGAGAAGCCGCTCGGCGCGGCCGACGCGTCTCGCCCTGCCCCGGGCGGCCCGACCGCCTGCGTGAGCGCGGCAGCGGGCCGAGGCCCGCCCGGAGGGCCTGCCGGGCCCGGCCTCCCCTCAGGGGCCGCCCCCGCGGGGCCCCGCCGGGCTGGGGGAGGCCGCGGCCGAGGGGGCGGCTCGGAGCGCCGGGCGCTCCCTCCCTCATTTTTTTCACTGGAGGGCAGCCTCGGCGCAGCCGGGCCGCGGGACGGCCGCTCCCCGCCGCCCGGCCCTCCCTCGGCCCCCTCCCGCCGGGAGGCGGCGGCAGGCGGCGGCAGGCTCCGGCGGCGGCGTCCCCGCTCCCTCAGCGGGGCGGCGGGCGAGGGGGGTTACGGGGCGGGGAAGGGGCCGGTGGTCGCGCGGGGCAGCGGGGCAGCGGCGCGCGGGCTATGGCGGGCCTTCCGCTGTACCACGTGACGCCGCGGCGCCCCCTCCGCGCACAGGCGGCGGAAGCGTCGGGCGCTGAGACCGCCCCGCGGCGCGGCCGGCGGGAAGTGAGGTTCGCGGAGCCGCCCCCGCCGCGGGAAGGCGGCAGCTTCAGTCCCGCGCGGCGCGGAGAGGCGGCGGCGGCGGCCGGCCGGGGCAGGGGGCGTCGGCGGCGGCGGCGTCGCGGGGCGGCAGCGGGCAGGATGGTGGGGGGGAGCGACGGGGAGGCTCCGCCGGACGCCACCGAGCTGAAGCGCAGGCGGAAGAGCCCCCGGCTGGCGGCGGCGCGGGCGGAGGAGGCCGAGGCGGAGGCCGCGGTCGAGCCCGGCCCTGAAGAGGCGCTGGAGGGTGAGCGGCGCGGGCGGGCGCGCGCAGCGCCCCGCGGTGGATCCCGCGGTTGAGGGCGCGGTGGGGCCGTGCAAAGTGGGGCGGGCGGGCGGGCTCGCCCTCTCCTTCCCCGCGGCCGCCCTGTCTGCGGGGCAGGGAGGCGGCGGCAGCCCGGGGGGTGTTGAGACGGGGCTGAAGCGGGGGGTGCCCTCCCGGGCAGCCCCGCTGGAAAGACTGGGGTGTCCCGGTGCGTCTGAAGGGGGTGTCTGGTGCTCCTGGAAGGCTGGAGGCGGGTGGCCTTGAAGTGAGGTGCCCGGCCTTGCTGCGCCCTTCATCTGTTTCTCGTTTCAGGAGACGAGCGTCACTTTGGGAACCCGGACTCCTTGACTCGGCCCCCTATAAAAGCATGTCGATCGGCAGGTGGGTTTTGACTCGGAGAGGTTACCGCGCACGCCGCTTGCAAAGGTTCAAATGCACAAGACCCGAGGAAATGGGGTTTATTGGGGTTTAGCTACTTTGCAGGATTTACTGTCGTTCTGGCGTGCAGGTGAGGAAATCCCGCAGCATTTTTTATTCCATACATAAAGAGACGGGGAGGGCTTGTCTGCCTTCCAAAAGGATCTGTAGAGCACGCTGAAGCCCTTAGGTGGCTGTTTTACCTAGTGCATCACTTGGCATAGTATTTTGTCACGGCATTAAAATGGGGAATAACTGATTTTACTAACACTGCTTGGTTTTTAAAGGCTGAATTTAAATAAAGTATCTTGAGCTGCAAAAATAGATTGCTGTAAGACTGCTCCATACAGCGAGCAGCATTGCTTATGGGGAAGTGCATACTTGGGGCTTGCCTGTCCTTTCTCTGAAGCACCAAGCGTACATTGGTACTTGCTCTTGGACACTGTTGTGTTAGCTCTGTGTGGCATCTTCTTGTTTCTTTAGTTGATGAAAATTTTATTCTTCTCAAAACTTAAGAGAGATGCTAACTTTGTATAACATAGTCACGTGGCTTTAGCCTGTCATTCCATCAGAAAACTGCAAGCAAATTGTCTGTATTTCCTTCCGCTTTAGTCTGTTGGTCTATTTTGGGTTGGACTGTATACATTATTAGTATGGGGCAATTATCATGTGGATGAGTTGGGCTAGCCTGAGACCATTCTCCATTCCCTTCTGTATTCTTGTGACAGGGCTGTCGCCACACTCTCGTTACAGCAGCAGTGCAGTGGCCCTAATTATGTGGCATGGCCCTAATTATGTGGCATTGCCCTTAAAAAGGGCTGCCAATATTATGCTTCAGAAGCAGAATTTGTAGGAGGCACAGAAAAATCTTATCTTGAGGGAGGAAGAGAGAGGTTATGAGTATTTCTTTGGGAAAGTACAAAGGTTTATCTGTAAAAAATGCTGTGGGAAGCTGTTACTCCCAAACGATGGCTAACAGGGTACTAACATACTTGGTATTTTAAATGTGGCTGGGCTGCTTTAGGAGGTACAGCTGAGTGCTTTTTGTTAATGTAGACATCTCTAAAAATTAGGTTGGAGGGAGAGATGTCTTCCCCCCCACCTCCCCAAGCTCTTAACAGTGGTATTTGACTATAGTTGCTTTAGGCGTAAAAGTACGATGTGAATAGACCCTAATGCTTTATGCAGGAATGAAGGAGTAATTTCCCCTCTCACAGTCCTCCCACCTGTAGTTATACAGTATTGGGTTTTTTTCTGCAGAGTTTAGGCCAGACCAGGGGGAATGCAGCGTCTGTGAGGCAGCAGGACAAGCAGGGTGGATTTTTATAAGGATGTAATTGTCATGCTTCCCTGAGAGTAGAATGGAAGCAAAACCACAACTTGAGAAACTGGTTTCTGGCTTCTGCTTAGAGGTTTTAAATATAGATTAGGAAACTTGCTTCTGGAGTTAAAAAGCTTTAAGAGCCTGCAATGCCTTGAACCAGGCATCTTCTAGATCAATGAGCTAAAGCAATCTCCGTTGAAGTTGTCTTAAAATATGCAAGTAGAGTGTACGACTGTACAAATTAAAGGCAGGCGCTAGGTGTTTTTGGCACTCGAGTTTGTGGTGTCTGTAGTTGCTGTGGAACATTGCAGCAAATGTGTCGCAGGCTTATCTCTGTGTTGAAAAAGATTAAACCCACAGAGATAGATATGTACCAGATTTAAAAGAACAAGTTCCACTATGTTAAAACAGTGGCGTTGTATTTTGGTTTATAAACCCGTAGTTTATGAACTCACAGATTTCTAATGCCTTTGATTAAACCGGCATATGAAATGGGGATAGTAAGAAAATCACTCTCTCTTGGCAGGTGACCGTGCAGAAGGTGGCTGGCTAGGAGATTTAAGGTGGATTGGAAAATCCTCACTAGCTGCCTGGGAGGCAGGAATGATCCTTTGGATAGGAGGCTTAAGGCCTTGTAAGGGAAGAACAGGCATGTTTGAACTGGAATTTATATTTATATATATATTTAGGAAAGTTAAACTTCATAAAGAGGGAGTTTACTTTTTTCTGTAGGGGGTACCATGTGTGCTGTCTGCTTGCACATGTGTGCTTGTCTGTTGGTGATACCCACTGTTACAGAAGGTGCTGGTTCACAAGCTGTCTTCATGTGAGAAATGAAGTTGTGTATGTTTACATCTCTCCTTTTTACAACAACTTTCAAGAATGCTTTGAGAGACATAGAGTACCGACTGATGCAAAGAAGGGGAGAGGAATTAAAAAGTATGGACTGCATGAGTAGCAGTCCATCTCTTTAGATTCATAGATCTTTCTGGTCTTTTGATTACTAGCCACCGCTGCTAGTGAGATTTTCCTTGCAAAACCTCAGTACATAGTGAAATATGGCTATGTTGTTTGGCATTCCTGAGGATCAAGTAATTTAGTATCTTCGTTCTTAGCTTGGTGGGAAATCAATCACTTAACAGGTTCTTAAGATTGTTTTGAAAGTATAGTATCCCACTCACTATGTGCAACTACTTTACTGTCGTACCTGTTGCTTAATATCTTAGTTTAAAATTCAGAGTTTTCTCCCTTGTTTGTGTTTGGGTTGGTCTTGGTTTTTTTTTTTTCCCTCCTTTGTATGCTTCACATACACAGACATGCTAAAGCTACCAGAACATATTAGAAAAAGGCTATGTTTTCTTTTCTTGAAGTAAAATTAATAAACACTAGGTGGCAAGCTGTGTGTGGCCCTTGCGCGTATGGTAATAGAGCTATAGAAACACATTACACCCTGGGAGAACCCAGTACTTTGAAAGAATAACAGGGCCTTGTGTGAATGTTACAGAGAAAAAGTTTTACCAATTGTATTCTTCCCTTTGCTGTTTCCTCTGCTTATGCCCTTCAGCTTGATTGCTGTGTCATGGTCTCTGTTCTGCAGCTGTACTACAGCTTTCTTTCCATACCTGAAATTTTTTCTCCCCTCCTTGAATCTGGGCAACCATGTGGCTGCACTTTATCCTTTCAAACCTCTTCTCGTGGTGTTCTGCTTTTGACTGGCTTTCCAGCCCTGACCTTTGCTCTGTGACTCCTGTCATCTTACAGGGCTTTATTCTTTCTCGTTAGTAACATTAACTAAGTTGGGTTTCAGTGTCTGAATGGCTGTGTAATTTGGCAAACCACCTAATGGTGTTGGTTTAAATTCTTCCCAGCTACCTGATGGGGTTAAGTTAGGAGCATAGGTGCCCTAGCTTGCCTTTATGGTTAGTGAGAGAGAAGAAGACCTAACTAAAGGATGGCTTGGACTATGTAAAAAGGGGACTTATGTTCTGTATTTGCTTCTCTTTCTTTTCCCCTCTGCCTAATGCTATGGAAGACAGCACAATTATTGTTTGTAAGTTGTGTGCCCAAAGCTGTGGGAAAAATTCTCTTTACTCCCATGCTTGTGTATTTACTAGTTTACACTGAATCCCTTTAGTGTAAGGCATTTCTTGGCTCTTAGCATTTGGTGTCTTGATGTCTGGTTTGGTTTTTTTTTTCCCAAGTGTTTTTAAACCAGACTCCTAAAAATAAAATAAAAAAAAAAAAGCGCGTGTGGTGGTGTAGACATATACTTGTAGTGAACTCAAATTTACCATAAGCTTTTCAAGTCTTAGTTGCTTTTGGTTACATTTTAAGAAAGTAACTCTTGGGAGATCACAACTTGGCAATCACTGATTTAGATCACCTATGTTCTGAAACTGTGTCTTGGTTCTTCAGTTTTGTGATGTTACGAGCACAAATGATACTGCACCTATGCCGATCCTCTTTTTCTTTTTTTTCCTTTTTGCCTCCTGACAGGCAGTTCTTCAACTTACTTTCTTCAAGAGAATCCAATAAAGGAAAAAGCAAAGGCTTATGACAGTAATGAACCTGAGAAACCAGCAGGGCATCAACCAAACATTTATACACCGTTAAAAGGTAACAACACTAGTTTCATTAGTACCTTTTCCATGATGTAACAAATGATTGCTTAAATGTGCTAAAATTACATTCTTTCAGTTCTGTTACGAAAGAGGGAGTTGTTGACTTGAAATCTGAATGGATGAAGAAGTTTTAAAAAAAATTTTTTTCCAGGGTATATTCCTGCCCATGAGTCAAATTAAAACTGATTGTAGTATGACAGCATCTGCTTGAGTCTAAGACTTTGAAGTTCAAGAAAGCGCAGTTTTAAATTTTGATAAATACGTAGCCATCTGTTTTTTGAAAAGCAAAACAAAAAGATGAGTAATATCATTTCAAAAACTGTTATGAGAGTGGATCTTTAATTGCCCCAGGCAAAGCAAAGCAAAACTGTTCTTTTTCTAAAAAGATGAGTTACTTTTGACTTTAGCAGGGGGAAGCTGACTATGCCAAGTGATTTCAGAGTGAGGGAGCACTTTTTTCCATTCCTTGCTCAAGAGATTTTTCTTGATGTGTGTAACAGAAGCAATAGGGAAATACAAGGAGGAAGAAAACATGAGATACTTTTTAGCCCAGCAGAAGGTAGTTATGTTACTACAGGTGGTTTGAATACATCCAAACAGATACACTATGCAAGGGAGGTTTTTAGGAGAGCTGGTTAACTGGTCAGAGTGAGGTAGTGGCTTGCATTCATTTGGTCAGTAACAGTCCTAATCGCACAGTGTTTATGGGAGAGCACTGAAAGCAATTGTGGGTGCAGGCTGACAAAGCACAGACGTGAAGCTGTGCTGGGATGTGCACAAGGATACATCTATGTCAGCCTGCTGTTTCCCAGGAGTGCACGTGGGCATTTTGCTCAGGCAGCTAAGAACATGCCCATGTTTGCTGGGAGTCCCCCCCAGTCTGATAGCACTGTTGTTAAGGTGGTAGCTTTACACTGTTTAATTTTGTTTTTCCCTCCTGCTGAATAGTTTTGGTTTCAGAAGTGACAAATCCCCTGCTGAAAAGTTTTGGTTTCAGAAGTGACAAATCTGCTACCCTCCATTAGCGATCAATTGATGCTGCTAATTTCCCATCCTTTGTATTTTATCATTATTGCATCATTACTTTTTTAAAGAAAAAATAGGAAGGATAATTTTGCGTCATGCTGGGAAAAGCAGGGCGAAGGGTGAAATTAAGTCCTTTCTATTTAGATAATAGTAGCTTTCTCCATCTACAGAGGGGTCCAAGAGGCCGTCATATGGCGCAGGCTTGGTTTGGCAGAGCATATACTCCTGCCATAATGACCTGTGAAGACTTCATAGAAAGAGCTAAAAGCATGTATGGCTTGTGTGTCTTACTTTGACCTCTGATGTCATAACCAAGTTCTTTCATTTGTGCTTCGGTTTCAGAAAGAAAGGCTGACTTCCTTGAGAAAAATCAAGAGCACCGCTCAATTACATCACAGAGTAAGTCAAAAAATAGATACCTAGTCTTTCCCTGTAATTAAGTGAAAAGTACAGAATTCTTTTCCTTTACTTTGCTTATGATTTTTCTTCTGCCCTGGGACACTCTGTCTGGGAAGGCGGAAAGGGACCCAGGAGGCAGATCCAAATGGAAGCTGGACAAGGCAGCACATGCCAGAGCCCTTCTATGAGGTTATTCAACTTGCTGACCACAGAAAATGACCCACTTTTTAATTTTTTTTTTTCCTTTTTTGGCTGGGTTAGGAAATGGAGTTGACTTATGGGACAATCAGTAAGTGCAGAGCATGTACTAGTGGCATGTGGGGGGTGAGCTGAGGAAGGGAACAAAACCTTCACCTTGTGGTAGCAGTGAATTTTAGATTAGTTTGTACACATCACTGTCCCTTCTAGCCTTTCCCTGAGTAATGGTGGCCTGCTATGATTGAATTAATTGTTTTATACTCCTGGAGAGGAGCAGCATTTTTCTTTGCTGGCAAACTCCAGTCTGTTTATCTAATGACCAATTTCTTGTTTCAGATTTTTATCTTTGGTTGTTTTTGTGGATTTGTTGGTTTGGGTTTTTTTTTCCTCTTGCAAAAGTACTTGAAAGAACAGGAAAAAAAAAATGTTCTGAATTCTTAGTAGCCTTCTGTTCTTAATGTCTCGGCGCTTGTTTCTGTCCTGAACAGATATACATAAACCAAGTCTTGTAAATCAGAATTCAATCTGGAGAACCTGGGGGGGTTGTTTAGGGTTTTTTTTAAAACCACAGTGTCTTCCAGAAGAGAAGCTTGTCTTGTGGTAGCTGCATATCTGTGAAACGCCTTTGAAAAATGAATTGATGCAGGGAATTCTTGCTAGTCTGGTACTTTTTCTTTCCTGTGCCAGAGGTAATAGGTGCTGCTGGAGTGACCAGTTGTGTCTTGGGTGAAGAACTTCGGAAAATCACTTGAAACTCTGAAAGCTCTAAGGTGTCTGCAGAAGTTACGCCTTTTGAGTTAGGCAAGACAAATAATTTGCTTGGCCTTTGTGCAAATTGTGTTGTAAATAAGGCAAGATTCTTAGGTAGGGCAGGATCTGTTTTTAGACTGTTTATTGAAATATTTTTTCCTTTAGGGCATGAATCACAGCTGTCTCCTAAATATGAAACCTAGTCTCTGCAAACAGGGCCACATTGTAAAATATTGCAGAATTGAGGTGATTTTGATCTGTTAACTATTAGAAGATTTATATAAGCTTAGCCAGTTACAAGCTCCATGTCTGTGCCCTATCAGGGCGGGGGGTTGAAATTACAGAATAGGGTAGCTCTTTAAGCCAGTTAAGCTCCGGCTTAAACCAGAGCTGCTTTTAGCACCTTCTGCGATTACATTCATACAGAAACAAGGTTATAGAATTTATTTTAGTGTTCTTGAAATAACTACTGCAGGCTGTGTTTGTTCAATTTATTCTCAATAGTGCCATTGACAGTATCCTGATTTGGTTATTAAAGAGCCTTCAGCTTTGAACCCGTTGCTGTAGTTCACAAGGAACCAGAAATTCTCGTGTCTTTTTAATTAACTGACTAAATGCAGAAAACATGCTGACCAATAATTGCACTGTGTATATTCATACTGGTCTCTTGGGAAAGTTGTTCATAACGCTCTTTTATAGATAATGTCTCTTGTACTTTGCTGTCTGAGCCCATTTAAATAAATAGACCAAAAGTATATTTTGAAGTTGAAAGCTTGCATTTTGCTTTAAAAGCACAATTCAGCCCTAGAAACTCACTGCTGATGAAGCAGGCCTCTGACTCAAGCTAGATGGAGAGGGAATATGAGACTATGCCTTTAACATATCAGTTTGCTTTTGCTATTTATAGCTTGCATTATGTTTTTTTTCTAATATATGTGTTAATTGAGCTTCCATTTTTCTGTCCATCAAATTCCTGAGCAGAATCAGGAAACTTAATCGGGACATGGGATCTTTGTGTAGAAAATAACAGGTTGTTAAATCTCTGTCGTTTTGTCATCTTGTACTTGAAATGCCTCTGGTTTTATTTGCATAACTTTTCAAGAATTAAAAATCTTCGAGAGTGATTTGTGATAGGTTGGGGACTTGCGCTTCTTATGCAAGATTGTCAGGATGGCTTAAGAACTGACATTTGGCAAAGAGCCTAGATGGCGAGTTGGTCTGCCAGTTGAATGGGACTTCTCAGGCTAGCAGTAGCGGTGAACGTGTCATTTTCCTTGTTCAAGACTCGCCTTGCTTGAGCACAGGAGGGCGAATGATGCAGAAAAGAACAGAAAGCCCTGTACTTGATACAGCCCTACCTGGCACGAGGTCCCAGCCTTGCCTTTGGTCCTGCGTGGCAGGACTGTGTTCGCTTCAACAAGGTGTTATGCAAGGGTGCTTTGTTAACCTTCCTGCAAGCTTTCTAGGAGTTTGTATGTAAAAGCATAACTAAGAACAGCTTTTCAATGAAGATACTGCGGTTCGGTGATTTCAACTCCCTGCCAAATTCCCCGCTGGAAGATTGATTATAATTGTTGTCTTAGTATTTTTCTCATGTTCCCTTCTTAATCTCTTAACAGGTAGAAGTAAATTTCGAGATCAGTCCAGTATAGGGAAGCAGTCACAGCCGTTGGCCAAAAGTAAGACTTCTGCTTTCACTTCTGTTTCATGCGTGTGTTACGTTGAACCATTTTCATGCCTGTCCAAGTATTGGATTTCCTGGCAGCTGGTGTTAAACCGAGGGTCCTTGCCAGAACAGATGACTTGCTTGCTAGGATATGTGTTTTCAGCACTAAGGAAGGAAGGAAGGGTCTTGTGTAACATTTCCACCTGAATTTAAGGTCTTCCATCTGTAGTATTTACAAGATTAAAACTGAGGCAGGCCTAGTGGTGGTCTTATTTAACAGCTGTTGTGTTGCTGTCCTGATTAAAGTTAGGATATAAAAAGGTAGCATAAGGTATACAGTTCGTTCTTGTTTCCAGGGAGGTTGGTGTATTTTGTCACTTACTTTACTGGGAACAGAATTGAGCCTTATGCTTGTAGTAGGTCAAACAAGTGTTAATTTAACTGTTCAAATACAAAACCAAATCAAAATATC
Organism: Calonectris borealis; assembly: GCF_964195595.1. Lineage (NCBI taxonomy): Eukaryota > Metazoa > Chordata > Aves > Procellariiformes > Procellariidae > Calonectris > Calonectris borealis. The sequence continues at coordinate 31,986,492 of NC_134319.1, read as the reverse complement.
TGATATTCTACGTGCTTCCTGTGCACTGTTTGCTGTGTATACTCTTTGTGAAGCTGACTGATCCAAAGACCACAAAGGTTTTCTGATAATGTTGATCACCAGTGTTTGAGATGCAAATACTGCTGCAGAAACTATTTTTATCCTTATGGGGATAGGGAAGAGAAATTACAACACAGAAACCATTCTGGCGATGGTTGGTTTTGTATAGGGCTTTGTCTGCAGAGCCTAAACGTAGGAAAAAGCTTGACCTTTTTCAGAACCGTTTTAAGTTCTTAGTTTGGATTTGATTAGAGTGGAGTATTGATAAACTTTCAGAGGAGCTCCTTTTTCAGAAGAATGTCCAATTTCTTAGTCAAGCTGGAAATGTATAAAAATGTCTTTTTTTAATGCTGTCACTTCACTAAGTTGCTAAAGAAGTTAAAAGTTGTTTTTTTTTAACTAGAACATCATCTTTATGCTCTTTAACTACTGTACCAGTAGCTTGAGAGTGGGATGAGTTCATTGAATTCTACTGTTTCCTCTTACTGTACTCTCACTTTTTGATTTCTGATTCCTTTTAAAACATTGTTTTCTTCCTGTTTGCTGCTCTTTTCTATAGATGACGGTGAATCGCGGAGTGGATTTCACAAGAGCTGGACTTTGTTACTGGTTCTGTTAATTAGTATCCCATTGCTTTATGTCCCGTGGAGTGGAATACCAAGTCTTCTGGATGCAACTTTCTCAAGTAGAGATACTCAAATTCTGCAAGCATTTCGGGCCCAGATGAAGAAACTAAAAAATACTTACCAAAGTCAGGACCCCAATCTGTGGAAAAGAACCCATGTGTTCCTTGAGAAACACCTTAATGCTTCCCATCTGCATTTGGAGCCAGCCATCTTACTGTTCACGGCTGGCCAAGAAGCTGAGAAAGCGCTGAGGTGCCTAAGTAACGAGATTGCCGATGCTTTTGCCTTCTCCCAGAATGCTACTACAATCAAAATTAATGGGGCAGACAAAGCCATATTGGATAGTGACATTGTCAAGCTGGAGGTAGATAATGAGCTCAGCTCTGGGTTCAGAGAAGGCAAGAAGGTAGCAGTGGTGCATCGATTTGAATTACTGCCTGCAGGCTCCACCTTAATCTTTTACAAGTACTGTGACCATGAAAATGCAGCATTTAAGGATGTGGCTCTTCTGCTGACAGTTCTCCTGGATGAGCAGTCGCTGAGAAAGAGCCTCACCTTGCAAGAAGTTGAGGAGAAAGTCCGGGATTTCCTCTGGGCAAAGTTTACCAGTTCAGATGTTTCTAGTTCTTATAATAGCATGGACACAGATAAGCTGAGTGGACTGTGGAGCCGTATATCTCACCTTGTGTTGCCTGTTTGGCCTGAAAAGGGCCTCCCTGTGGAGGGATGCACATAAAAGTTATGCGAGAGGCGTTGGGAAAGGAGGAAGACAGAAAATGTGTGTGCAATGGCTGAACAGGGAAGAACTGACCGTGGCTGCTGACCTCAGGCAGCATACAGTCCTTTCTGTGCAGAGAAATTCCACCAACTAGCAGGATGGTTCCTGCTAAAGTAACTGGGACTTCTCTAAATCAACTGCAGAATGTAAGCAAGGAACTTGCTGGTGGTTGGTAAATTGTGTTCAGTGACTTACTCAGGCTTGGCGTCCTGGAGCTGGAAGTAGTGTCCACTAGTGCAGAACCACTCATCTGCTTCTGAAGCTGTCTTGGTGCACTGTTGGCTTTGCTATGAGGATCCCTTTCTGGTGGTGCATAAAGCTGGTATCACGTTTGACAGGGCAATAGAATGCAAAAACATCACCTTCATCTGCCAGAATTGCTTACTTTTCTTCTAACATAAGAAAAAACATAAACTTCATCATAAAAATGATGATAAAGTGATGTGAGTATAAGCACAAGCTTTTTCTTGATCCATCTGATCGCAACATAGATGTCAGCTGTCTCTGGCAACTTCTAGAAATGGCAAAATTACTTGAAAGACTTTTGACTTGTAGAGAACCTTTCAGCAAGCATTTCTTCCTGAAATGAGCCTGCCCCAAACAGTTCTGGAGAGTGAGAAAAGCTGAGGTACAAAGGATTGCTTAATGTTAGTAGCACTGATGTCAGTTAAATAATCCCTCAGCACCTCTTTGCCTTGCTGCTTCCAGGAATTCTCTGCTCTTTGTCAAAGTTCTGCAAGTCTTAAAATTTGGGGGGAAATGACAAAATGTCAGCCGTGTGTGTGTACTAAAGACCTGTTGCATCTCCTTTCCAAACAAAAGTTTAGGAAGACATAGGTTATTTCTCATTTTAATGCGATAATTATTTTTGCATCAAGAGAGTTTGTTTATTTGTGGTACTTGGTATCCTAGAAAAATAACCTTTCTTCACGCGTCTGCATATAACCTGCTGCTTGCTGTATAAGCTTCTAGTGAAGAAGAGATTTGCAATGCATGTTTTTAAAATACTTTTTTTTTAGCGTGCCTCGTGCCGAGACTCCCTCACACCAGACTAAAAACATGTACTTGTTTCTATTGTAAGTATTTTGTGTAAAAAAATAAGAGAATTGCAGCACTTCCATGTCATTGCTGTTAGTGTATGCTCTTGAACCATTGGTCCGTGTGCATTTGGTTTTATTGAGTATGAAGGAACATGTGTCGACTGCTCTCAAATTAATAGGACATTTTCTTGTAACAGCTGAGAGATTAGTGGCTCTTGGACCCATCCTTTATTTACAAGCCCCTTGAGCTGTCTTCTTGCAAAAAGTCCTTCTTGACCAGGAAAACCTCTTGAGGTGCTGGAGCTTCTGGCTTCTTTGTGCAAGCAAAGGTTTGGGGTGTTACGTGGAATGGACCAAAATCACCTTAAGCATATAAAAGAATACGGTTTGAGAGACAGAGAGCTGTGGTTACTTAAACCAGAGGTGGATTTGTTCTAACCAGAGAGCCAGCAATGGGTAGTGCTTTTTATTTTAATGGGAAGAAATATAAACAGTAAAAAGACATGGAAGTTCTGCTGTTCTGGATGTTTAAGAATAGCTCAGGAAGGAAAAGATGGCATTTACATTTTGGACATTTCACTGGACAAACATTTTTTAAAAAAAACAACTGTGACTTATTTCCAAGTGTGTCCTGATAGCATATCTGTTTGTATATTATGTAAACTATTTTAGTAATCATTAAAAATAAATTTACTTGTTTGTTTTATAAGCTGTTTTAAGATTTGGCCATTGAATTTTAAGTGGTCAGACTTTTTTTTTTACACGTTTTAAGATTGTTCCTTTTACCTTTGACCAAATACAGATGCCTAAAATACAACCTTTTGCAAAATTTAGAACTTTTAAGAAACTTGAGAGGGGTGATAGATACTGGGATGCAGATGCATATATTCGATAGTATCAGGGCTTTTCTCTAATGGGGCACAAGGAAATTGTAGTAGCTCTGAATTGTCTTTTACTTGGTGTTCTTGTACTGATTCAGTGTTCAGTTCTGATTTCAGCTGGAACTAATGATAAGATATGGTTCACTTGTTTCATTAGCCCGATACAAGAGTCAGCAGCTGACAAAAGGGATGACTTCATTCTTGTTCCACTCCTAGCTGCATGTTCCTGTATCTCTGCTGCTGCAAACTGTGCACTGTGAACTGACTGGAGGGACAGTCTTACTAAAAACCAGCTTAGAAAAAAAAGTATACACTTGGCAGAATTGGTAACCACAAAAAGACTTAAGTTATGACATGAAAGCAGGAAATTCTATGCTCTTATACTATAAAACATGTAATCCTGATTATTTTCTGTTTCTAAAACTATGGAGTATTAAAGAGCTATGTTCCTTGTTTCAAGACAAAATAGGAAGGTGCCTGGAAACTAAAGACTTAATGTTCTACTTAATGTTGTGCCAGGCAAAGGAGAATCACCTTTTTTTTGTTGTTGTTAACTGTAGGGAAAGTGAGATGTATTTCCAAATATATGGTATGCTGCTTAGTCTGGAAAAACACAGTAGCCCCTTCTGGAGGAGGGGGAAGGCGTGGGATTAGAAGACTGTTCCTGTGTTGAAGAAGTAGGTCCTTTTTGTAGCTGTTTGTGGCTTTGTCCTTAAAAGGCTCTTGTTAAATATCCACAGGTACTTAATGCAGATCTCATTAAGGAACTCCTCCTCAGCCAGAGGTGAAGAGTAATGTCTGTCTGTGTTGCTCACAGGCAGCTGATTACTGTGCTCCTTGTATAATTATTTCATTGCCTGCAGCAAACATAGCCATTTGATGTTTTCCAAACTGTGAAACACTTTGGCTTCTTCTAGAGAAATCTCACTTCTGAAGTTGAACTGTCCCTAACTGTCAGCAGCTCAGCAAATTAAATAGTCTGTGACAGCAAAAATGTGCTTATATAGAGCAAAGACACCAGGTCTGGCCTTGGGACTGAGAAGGGGATGTTTCTTGTTCTGTGAGCTTACAGCATGCAAACTTTGGGCAGAACACGATCTTTGGGGAACAGAACCAGCTACACACCAATTTGTGGACAAAATTTCCAGCACTCTGCAAACTGGACTGGGAAACGCAGTCAAACTGCTCCTCGGGTTGAGAGCAGACAGGCACCCGCAGCTGGCAAGGGCCCCCTTGCAGGTAGCCAGCCCAGGCGGAAGGTGGAGCGTGGCCCCTCTTCTGCTACTCCTGCTGTCACCTTTGAGCACCTGGAGGATGGCAATACCCGTATCGCCTTCAGCAGTGGATGTTGTAAAAGGGACCGAGAACAATGCGCAGCCCCGTCTGTTGTTACCTTGTCTCTCACACCCTGCTCTGAGTCACGTCGCGCTGAGCAGTGGAGTTTGAGCATGCTAAGCAGGTTCATTAAAAGGACTTAATTTTTCCCCGCATTTTTTCACACTGACAAAAGCATTTGCTCATTTTCCACAAATTCAAAAAAAAAAAAGGGTCATGGTTTTCATACACTTTTTTTGAAAAATGTTTTGAACTAATAATCAGCTCAAATTGAGTGGAAAAGGCAAGGTGAGCTCCGTGTTAAGATAGGCATAAAAGTATTTGCTGTACAGAATGCAGCTATATGCACCATCTGCAGTGCAATTGCTAGCATGCTGTATTTACGCAAAAAAACTGGTTTTGGAGGTGTGTGATGATGTATGAACAACTTGCCAGATTCTGTGCTAAGACTCTGTAGCACAGCTGGAAAATTATGAGAACAAATCTGAAGTGATCCCTTCTATTTTATAAGCCCAAATCACGCAGGGAACAATTTTTCATGCATTGTTTCTGCTGTAAGACTAACCGCAAAATTGAAGGATTATGGAGAAGGTGTGTGGAGGGGTTCCTGTAGTCCTCACAGCTGTCCTGTGTCCTGTTTTATTGTCAGCTCCTGACAGTTGGATTTATAATTGAATGCCTGGACAACCTCATTCCATGTCCAACAGGTGGAAGCACCCTTCCCCAAATTCCTCCGTGGCTCTTGGGAGCCACGTCAGTCAAGGCAAGGGGGGAGGGAGTCTGGGGGGCTCCAGCCTTTCGGCTGCAATAGCCAGCTGCCCCTTTCTAATTTTAGAAGGGGTGTGCAAGAGTAGTATGGAGTGGAAAACTTTCCAAACCTCTCTCTTAAAGCTGCAATAACCAAGTTAGCGTAAGATGAGATTGTGGCTCTTTACTTTTAACTTACTATTTGTCTCCATCCACCACTTTCAGTGCTTGGGCAGTGCTTGTTGCGGTTATCTCCGTTGCTTCACAGTTTAGCGAGCAGTTCATCAAACTGGAGTGTGTTCAGTTCTTCCTTTTCTCTCAGCTGTGGCTGTTTGCAGGTAAACGGTTTCTTTATTTCTAATCTTAGAGAATTTCAGAAGATGATTGCATTTTCCATAAGAATATCTTTCTCTTCTCTTTTTGTGTGATGTTTGCCTGTCAGAGCTTTACACCCATTGGTAGGAAATCTTTGAAAAAGTAATCTAAAGTTTTATAATGAAGTTCCACTGACAGAGAATAAATAGAAGCCATATAGAAGCAAAAACAGTAGACAAACATTGCCTTTTAATTTTATTTGACTGACTGAAAACAAATGATTTTCATGTTTGAGAAAATCCTAATGTGATGCCTTGTTTGCCTGAAGATGAAAACGAGGAGCCTGAAACTAGATTAACTGCTTCCAAGCAGAAGAGAGAAACTATGTTTAAAAGCATAATTAAAGAGGTAGTGCATTACAAAAGTGCTGAATAATTTAAATGGGCTGCCAATCCAGCAATATTAAGCAGCAAATTTAAGCAAACACTAGGTGATGACAGGGAATGTAACAATTTAATTTGCCCTAGTCTGCGATCAGGGCTCCCATACACTGTAGCAATATTGTTTTCATTGACTGAAATTGTCATTATTATTATTACCACTACTACTACTTACAGTCTTCTGCATGTGGGAAGAGCAGGTTTGCTCTTTGAGGACTTGGGACCGCTTCTTCCCATTGGAGCTGTGCTCGTCTTTCGGTGTTCACGAATTTTTTTCCCTCATCTGGCAAAACAAAATCATTTTCAAAGGTTTAACCACTGACATGTCAGGCTTACCTCGTGTTTCAAAGGACGTATGCTTACGCTGGAAAATATACTCTGTAATTACTTTGTGTATGTAAAAGAACCAAATTAAGGTTAAACAGGTATCCTGTAATTGTGACATGATTAAGTTCTGCATTGCCTAAGCTTCACAGCTGTAATGCCCTCTCAGTGTTTAGGGTTTTTTTGTATGGTGTTCCCATATTGGAATAATTTATATGCAAAATATTGACCATTCACAAGAGGAGGGGCTATGTAAAAATAGTTTAATCCTTTTTAGTTAAGGGGGGGGGGGGAAGCTCCAGTAGTTTCAGTGATCCTTTAGTGGTTGGGTTAGATAACTCTCCGCCCCTGTGCTCCCCCAAGAAATTTGGCATCTGTAGTCAAACAATCATACTAATGACTGAAAACCAGACTCTGGTGAAGTGGTAGACAAGCCCTGAAAGAGACATTCCCAAAATAACTGTAGGAAGAATTTCTTTTTTCCTATTCTAATGACTTTCCTTCTTCAGTGGAAATAATTTTGTTATAGCTTGATAGCATCTTAGACCTATTTTTGAAACGTGGGTGGTTTTAATGCATCTTTGGGGTGGAATCTATGCAGTAGAAGATAGTATACTAACAAACTCTTCCGGGTTTATAATGAGTGTTGAAAGTGAAATTAAGCCGGTGGTACTCAGTCAGCTCTGTGAAGTTTTGCAAATGTTGTTTATTTAAACTTAAATTTGGCAACTGGGAGACTGTAATCAGAGCCGCTTTCATTTTGCAAAAAAATCAAATCATTTTTGTAAAGATGACTTAGCTATGAATACAAATGACGAAAAAATGGTGCCCTAGTTTCAACTGGAGCTGCTTCAAGAATGCCAGCATCAGCGTTGGCACCACTCTGCAGCGGTGGTTTAACAAACATTGCGAAGTCCTGTTCTTGCATCAAAACCGAGAGCTCTGCCACAGCTCTTTATTTTTACACGATTTGCATGTGGACTGAACCGGCAAGTCAAGCCTGCACAACCGTGGCGGGGGGGGGAAAGGAGGGAGCCTTGAGGAAAACATTGGAGAAGGGCATTTTCCTGAGGTTGAGAGAGGGTCTGGCGCCCAGCGAAGTGTGAGGACTCGAACCTCCCCGGGCCCGTGGGGTGACAGGAGGCCCGGCGGCAGGCCTGGCCGCCCCCGCCCCGAGGCCAGGAGCCGCCGGCGGCCGCCTCGCCCGGGGCCGGGCGCGCCGCTGCGTGGGCTTCCCGGGCACCATGAAAGGTGCGCTCGGCCGGCGCCGCCCTCAGCCCTTCCCGCCGCCCGGGGTGCACCTGCAGCGCGGCGCCGGGGCCGCGGCGCGCCGGGCTCCGCTCCTCACCTCAGCCCGGCCTGGAGCCCGGCCTCGGCTTCGGCAAGGTAGGCGGGCTGCGGGGCCGCCGCGCTGCTGCTCGCGGAGGCGCCCCGGGTGAGCACCGCGCCGCCCCGCTGCTCGGCTGCGGCCCGCTGAGGCGGTGGGGCAGGGCGGGGAGGCCGCGCCGCACCTAACATGGCTGCCGCTGGGGATGAGGCGCGGGCGGTGGGAAGGGGGAGCGGTGGCACGCCGCCATGTTGTGAAGGTCCGCGGCGGGCCGGTTCTCGCGAGACTTGGCCGGTCGCTCCCGCCCTGCCCCGCGCCGCCGCTCTCGCCGCCGCCGCCGCCGCTCCGTGTCAGTCGTTGGCCGGTAATGGCGGCGGGCTGGCGCGGCTGAGGGGGCTGCGCGCTGGCGGGCAGCGGAGCCGAGCTCGGGGCGCCGCCAGCTCCCGCCGCCCTTCTCTCCGCTTCTGCGGGATGTGCCGGGACCTGCCCCCGGGGCGGCGGGCGTCGATCGCTGCCGCCGCGACCAGGTGAGGAGGCGCCGGGAGCGGCCCGTGCCGCCGCCCCAGGCCGCGCTCGGCCCGGCGCCGCTGGCGGCTGCCGTCCCGCAAGGGGCCGGGGCGCCGAACGAGGTGGAGCCGGGGCGGGGCCGGCGGCGGGGGCCGGGTTCGGCCGCTCGCGGGGGCTCGGCGGGCCCGGCCGGCGGCCCGGAGTGCCGGCGGCCGGGCGGTGCTGCCGGCTGTCACTTGGCTCGGCCTCTGCGGGCGCCGCCGCCGGGCTCCGACGTCCTCTGCTTTACCGTCTTACCCGTTAAGTCTCTCTCTCTTTCTTCTTCCAGTTTTAATTTGTTTTCTACTGTTTATTGTATCAGGGGTAGCGGAGGAAGGGAGAGGGTAGGGGAGCTGTAGTTTCACTGTTGTCTTTTCGCCTTGTATGGGAAAACCGCCGAAACCGGGTTTTTCTGTGAAGCTGTGCTGGCTCCGGCTCGCTGTCTGCCTCCCGAGCGGCTTCCCGAGCCCGGGCGGGCCGGGCAGAGCACGGCCGGCCCCCCCTCCCCTCGGAAACCGCCCCGCTGTACCGGGGCAGGCTCGTGCCGGCGCTTTTAAAGTTTAAAGCTACGCTCTGCTTGTGCCTGTGCTGTGGGCTTCTGCCCTTGGACTGGGGCTTGCCGGGCTGGGGGAAGAGGAACGGGATCGCTCGGTGTCTGCCCGCTGAAGTGCCTCTTACATCCCTGGGTAACATCTGCCCCAAGCGTTTCTGACTTCACTGGTGCCATTCATTTTGGCTGTTGTTGGTATAAAGGTTTTTATACTAGTAAGACTCTGTCTTTTTTTCTGTGGATGCAGTTTTCTGTGATATAATGGCTCCTGTTGATGTAGTTTTACTGGAATGCTTTATCTCTTTCTGTCTTTGGATATAAGCTGTATCTCAGCAGCCAAGCATCTCATGGCACGTTGTGTACGTACACGCAAGTAGAGGTTTATGTGTCAAATAGCTTCATTGTGTAGATGAACGCACCAGTGTCTTGCACTTGAAAACTTACAACTTGACCAATCGGTTCTGTGTTTTGGTCATCTTAAACTGCTTCACAGGGCTACGGAGCGTAGAGGCTTGAAAACTCGTCCAAGAGTATACTGTGACCGAAAGCGTAGTACTTGTGGGACAAACGTGTGGAGCTGCAGACGGTCAGGCGCTTGTTTGTTGTGTTGCATGTGAGCTCGAAATGTTCTGTGAGACTGTCTGCGTGGACAGGCTAAGTTATATGAACTGCTCATCTTTCGTGTAGTTCTGGTTGCTACAGGAGTTTCATTAGGTAATGCTTTAGATAATTAAATGCAACTGAGGGTGTAACCACACAAACACTGTAAACTGTTGAAGGCTTCAGTTTCTGTGAGTGACGCTAGCTTAAACAAAGGTATGCTGCATCCACTAAATAGAGCAACTTAATTTATGTAGTAATGACACATTTCTACAAGGGGCCAAGGTACTGCAGAAATTATACTGCTGATTGGTCTAGATCTTCTGGTAGACACCCTAGGGTAGGTGCGGTGGCAACCGAAAGAACATGATTTTAAAACTATAAAACATTTTGTTTGCATGGATTTGTTTTATTAAGCTTACTAAGCTTTGGTGCATAGCTTAAGTTTGCCACGGTACCACTGGGAAGACTTTACAGATGTAACAGTCCCCATGTGGATGGTGTCTTTCATGTCTTGAAATAACTTTATCAGCAATTTGTACCACCATAGTAAAAGCATCCCTTAAATGGATAAGAATCTAATCTTGGAATTGCCACTTCTACTCTAAAGGTTTTGTTGACTCGAGTATAGTGAACTTTTTGCATCTCCTTGCACCCCTCTACCAGACATACTGCTGATTTCTGCTAAGAAAGTTATGTTGTATCAAACACACCTGTGGATAAAGCCATTAATGTGATTAGTCTCATTGACTTTAGTGTGCCCAGATGAGGCTATAGTCCTATTAACATCTTTAAAGTTAGGCATGTGTTTGAAATCAGGAGTACTAGTGCACGTAGTGCTAGATCTATGTTATATTGCCATATCTGTGGCAGCTAGGTGAAGCTGCACAACTTAAGGTGAGTGAGCATGATGTTCTGCTGCTGCTTCTTTTCCCCCACTTTGACCAGTTCTGGCATTGACTGTGCAGCAACCTGATTCAGTTTGATAAACTGGTAGAAAATTAACCCAACAAAAAAAGAAAAAGTGAGTAATTTTCTGCTGGGTTAGTGAGTTGAACTGGCTTGTGATGCAGTCAGATGAGCACTGCATCTATCACAGAGGAGTGGCAAGATTGCTGGGGAAGGTAGGGAGGAATATATGCATTCCTTCATCACTGTCGAGTTGCTAAACCTGCTCAACTCAGAAATTTATATCGGGAGTGTGACTTTTTTATCAGTACTTAAACTAATATAATTCATGCTATTCAAACCAATATAAACTGTGTTAATATGAAAACAGGTATAAGAATGATAAAGAAGGGTTTTGGTAGTTGAGTGCAGAGAGAAAACTTTCCCAGTGCAGTTAATATATTAGGCATGTGGCTGGATCAGAATGTCTGAGTGTAAAATTTATCCATAGATGTAAATGCTTGGAAGATACATGTGTATCATTGTGCTAATGATATAATAGACTTTAATGGACTACTCGATTGAGAATAAAATTCCTTGTATGTGTAAGTCTGAAACCTTTGTCAATATACTGGTGAAAGAATAGAGCAAATAAATTAACGAATCAATTATACTAGGTCAATTGAAACTTACTGAATGCTAACAGAAATTCTAGCTGTGTTTTAGCTTCATAAGAACACTCCTCACTAAGGGCAGAATTTTACACTAAGTCCAATCCATGGCAAAAGAGTGTAAAAGTATAAAAACCAGTTACATTTTTCTCTGATATTTTCCAGTCATATTAACATGATGTGTTATGTTTGCTAATAGCAAAATACATCAGGTGGAATTGTCATACTGAAACAGAAAAGTCTGGATTTAGAGTTTTGCACTTAAAGCATTTAATGGGATGGAATTATTTAAATATGAGAAAATATTTTATTGCTATTTTTAGCTAGTTCAAGAAAAAGTCTTCTCAGAAGAGTCCTGGTATCAGTCTTTGTAATGCCAGGTCAGAGACAGTGCTGATGGTCACTGTTCAGCTTGTCATGGGGTTTTGGGGTTTGTTTTTTTTTTGACATCTCATGTTATTATTGAGACATTTTTCAGACACTACTTCTGAATGCAATTTCAGAGCAAAGGCATCAAACTTGAGAAAGTGACATTTGGAACATTTTCCCTGAAGTTTTCATGCACTTTATTCTGCTTTGAAAGAAAATAGTGATCAATCTGCAGTTGACACAGCTGCAGATGAAGTTGCTGCTCTGCTCATATGTCCTTGGTGTTGTTGAGCAGTTGAAAGCTGTTGTCTTAGCTCTCAAAGTTGGCAGGTCTGGTTCTTGTACTTGGCTGAGAGGATTGCCTGTAAGTCCTACGAAGAATCCCTCCCAGTGGAGTGTTCCCTGTGAGGTAAAGGATAGCGGGTGCTGGCCTTTTGAAGACAGGACTTACTGAAGAATTTGAGTGTATTCTGCTGAGTGGATTTATTATGGGCTGCAAGAACTGAAATCTTCTAACGTGCAGTTTCTAGTAACTGGAGATGGAATGAGTGAACTTTTGTTATGAAGGCCAAGGGAACAAATGCAGGAGTATTTTATTTGTTCTTGAAACTAGGGTACTTCGCTTATTTTCTTTTCTGTCATAAATGCAAAGATCTTTGAAGTAAAAAAAAAAATGCAGAACTTCTGAATGGATCGGCAAACCCTCGTGTGCATCTCCTCAATAAATGGATGCATTCTCTGTGCCTTTGTACTCTGATTTCTTCATGAACAATGAACCAAGTTACGCTAGCTGTCACAACATTCATTTCAATAGATTTCCTCAGAGTACCTCCTAGCATGTGATGCATTTTACTTTCAGTAAAACCGCTAATCCATTTTTTAGTGCCAGGGTTTTTTTCATCACTTTTACATCACTTGTGATGAAGCAGAGGCACTTTTGCAAGTTGCCTTGTCTTCTCATAGCAGAAGTGTGTTGTAAATGTCCATCCTCAGCGTATAGTTGGAGAGGATCAGATTTGGTAATGTTTCATTTATAGAAAAATCTTCACTACAGTTTGGATGCAAATTTGGTAGCTGACTGATGCCACTGATTTAAGCTTAGCGCTCATGAAACATATTCATATTTTTCTACTATATTTTCTGATGTTTGATGAATGTATGACTGTTGATGTAATTTATCTTCCTGGTTAACAGTTAGAGGTAGTGACATGTGCTTTGAAATTCTTTACTGCTTTTCTATCTGCAAATGTGTGGTGTATCTTGATTGCTCTTTTTTTTTTTTACTACCTTAATATCCCTGAAAGCTTTTTTATGTTTTTCTAGCTTAAGACAGATCAAATTTTATTAGTATATTTCTTTCACTTGTGAAGATTTTTTGGTTTTAATTGTTATTTTCCAAAGTCATAATGATTGGAATGCGAGTTCTTCTGGTATATTTACTGTTTGCACTACAACACAAAATACTGAATATTATCTAAAATTCTACTCATTCAGAGCAGCTAACATTCACAAGCTCCTTGGGCATTGTTGGTGTTTGTTACTTCCAGCTTTTTCTTGTATCAGCTTTACATGATTGCGTCCATCATCATTACATACAGTCTCACTCATGGGGTGCAGTGCAATCTGGACCGGTAAAATATTTCTGAGTTGAATAGTATTAGAAGCCAGTCAGATTAAATACCAGCAAAATTACCTATAAATGTACTGTGAATAGTTTGAACCCATTGACTCTTTAGCTCAGCACCACTTAAAAATCATGAGAAGAAAAATCCCCAACTTTGTAGCAGAAATAATTTTGGAGGGGCAAAGCAGAGATTATAGACTCGAGATAGTATGGTGGAGAAGTGTTAAGATAAAGTTTTTGTCTGTGAAGCATTGTGCAGTTGGAGTTGTACTTGGATTTTGAATATTAACTTCCTTACAGAACCTTTGCCCCCGAAATACATTTCGTTTGAAGGCTTATTGTATAAATAAGCATTGAAAGAAAGTGGGGGGAGGACCCGGCCGATTCTGCAGAGTCGGCTATAGATTCTGGAGATGTGGCGCTTTTTTGACAAATACGTCGTGCGTTTGTTTGTTGGGCTGGAACTTGTCCTCAGTCCTGAGGAAGGTCAGTAAATCCCCTGCATCTATTTGCTTTGAGAGACAAAGTTTTCTCAAAATATGTTGAGGCCAAAAAAAAAATAGTATGTTACTCTTGTATCAAAAAACATTTTAAAAGCCCATAAACATAACCAAAAAAAGACTTAGAACAATGTATTATGGATATTTTTAGCTCTCATTTAAATGGGATAATGCAATATGGTAAAAGCTCAGATTCCAGAAAAATGAGTAGGTAAAGGTATTTGTATTCCAGACTCAAGCATATCATCATAACTTGTATTCTGTGGTATTTGAGGAGACATGGAAAGTGTTTCTGGCATCTTTAAATAGAAATTCCATCACTTTCAGTGGGCTGGCTCAGAAAAATAGTTTGCTCGACTCGGTCCGATTGTGTCTGTCCACCTGTGTGTGTCTGTTATTGCCAGTAATGCAGAACTGTAGCTGCACAGACAGGAGCTCCAGAGGGTCTTTAGGATTCAGAAGTTAACTTTCAATTATTTGTACTTGGAAACTTAACATATTTTTCTAAAGAGCAAAAAACATCCCTAAAACCTTTTATTTGTCTTGGTACCCATTTCCCTAATGGATAAGTTGCTTGCGCTGTGCGAGGCGTGGGTGCAGTGGGATGTGCTGGAGCAGGGTGTGTAGACTCCCGTGGTGCATTTGAGCTCCAGTGGTGTTTCCACTGGTAAGAAGAAGGTGATGGGAATGGTTCTCATTTTCCCCAGTCCCACTCACTCTTGCTGAGGTAAAGGCAATAGCAGCTTCAAGCATTTGCTCTTGGGGAACAACTGTAGGTTATGATACGTGTCAGCAGCTAGTACAGGACTGGGACTGATCTGGCTGTTCCCTGATTCTTCCATTCCTTCTCCTTTTGTTCACGGAGGTTGTAGCTTATGGTACGACATAGCTAAAACTAATAAAGCAAAAAGAACAAAAAAGCTACTTTCAGACCTTACCAGATTCCCAGTCCACTTTTCTTTACCACATAATCCCATTGACTTTCTACCTGAATAAGGCAAGAGAGACCAAGGCATAAAGAAAGGAAAAGATGGCTTTTTTTATTGGCACTGCTGCCTTATTGTAGCTTAAACGGTGTGAAGTGCTGGCCTCATGCTCTGCATACCAGTTTGTAGCAAAGCCTGCCACTTTGGGGATTAAACATGTAAGAATATCCCATAAAAGTCAATATTAAATTTGTTTCTTTCCATACTCTTAGCAAAGAGTACTCTTCATCTTTTCGTTTGTGGTATCTCTTTCATTTGGTGTCTCTTGTGTTTTTATAAGAAACAAAGTCTTGAGAAATACTGTTCCCTATACATACTGGGATTTTTTTTTGCATAACCACTAAATGTTAGTGAAAATAACAATGGGCAATCTCTTGCTCACATTCTCTGCCATTCTCTGAATCTGTATGATTCAGTTTCCTCTCCTGTTTCCTTGTTTCAGTGCCATGACTTTCGAGTTTCCTTTTTCCTTTTCTTATCGAGGTTGTGCTACTAAGAAAAAAGTCATACAGAGGGTGCTTGAAAAACTTTACAATTGGACCAATATACCAGTTTCTTTTCTTCCTTTTTGCGGCTCTCTGTGCTGATTCTTCAAAAGTTCAGTTTTTCTCTCCTTTCTGTCTTTCTCCGTTCTCTTCCTTTTTATATCCTGCTTCTCTCACCAGATTTCTTTCTCTTTTCCTAGCCCTGTTTTTCATCTTTTGACATTTTTGTGTACTTTTGCTAAGCAAATTCTACTTTCGTATCGCCTGCTCCTTTCAAAATGCTGTCCTCTTACCATGTTGACTTGTTATTTTGTTATCTGTTGTACTTTTCAATGCCATCCTTGGTATGTTTGGTAGTAAACTTAGTGCTTGTTTCTCATCTTTTTTTATTTGGCAGTGTTTTTCTCTTAGTTTCCATTTCCTCCTTTCTGATGTCTTCTCATGCGCTTTCTGATCTGTCAGTCCTTTTCAGTGTCTTTCCATAGGGACAGTGTTTGTGGAAGAGTGTGTCTGGGGTGTGTGAGTGTCCCAGTTTCTTCGAGGAGTTTGGAGCATATCCTTTTCTTGGTAGTTTACACTTAGGTCCTCATCTACAGCAGTTCTGCTGTGCCTTCTCTTGTGTACTTTTTTTTTTTTGTCTTGGACAAATGAGTAGAGAATGAGATGGGCATTTGACGTCGGATTGAAACGTCAGAACACAGTGGTGTTTGTATTTTAACCCTTCACCCAAGACAAGGCTTGGCAAACCAGCCTTTAACGAACCTGTACGTGTCTGTGTCTAATAGTGAACAACCAAATAACCAGGAGGTCAGTTCTGCTGATTCTGCAGTCTTCCACCTTTTTTCAACAAACTTTTAAGATCCTCATAGCCTTATCCAACCTGCAGATAACCTTTTGCCATTACTGCTGTCTCCTCAGAAGTTCTTTGGCATTTCATCTGTTGAGCTTCTTTTTGTACCCCCCTTCCTTTAAGCTCTGTATTAAATAGTGATGGATCATTTAGTTTAGCAAAAAAAAATCAGCAGTCATTTCAGAATGTAGTTTTTACAATGTGTTTCTTCGTTGTAAAGAAGTTGTTCATGCGACATCAAGACAGCTTTTGTGTTGATGTAAAATGTGTTTTCAAATACAATTTAAACTTCCTTTGCATAAATTTTTAGTGTAGTAGTATTTTCTAGTCAATATTGATTTCAGTGTATTTTAGTGTTTAACTGGTCCACTACCCTGCATGCAAATCCTATGAATAAACAAGGCAACTGTGTCTTGATTTCTTTCTTTTTTCTCCCCCACCCCCTAGCTGTACTCTTGATAGCATTGAAGTGTCTCCTCTGTCTGGTTTAACTTCTTGCAGAGACAGGGTATTGAATTATACAAGTACTTGGTTTTTGTAGGGTGCTGCTTATTTATGTAAGCTGTGACAATGGAAAGACGTTATTCTGTTAATCTGTAGGAATTCAAAGGTTGGTGGGAAGCAACATGATTTGTAGATAGGTTTTGAAAAGCTGATAAATTTCTCCCACCCTTCCAAAGGAGGGGGAGAGGGACATCTAAAACCCAAACCCTTATAGTTACGAAGATTGTATCGCAGCTGAAAGCTACTGCAGCATTAGCTTCCTGAAACTGTAGACAGCTCCAGAATTCTCAGTTCTTACATGTCTTTTTTTCAAACAGCAGCAACCTGAGTTAAGCAAAACTGCTCGGTGGATCTCAGCTGGCTGCACTGAAGCCAGTAAGAGTGGTATTGTACACTGGGAGCCGGCACTGCAGGTATTCATGAGGAGAAATACAGCAGGATGCTTTGTGATTACTTCCCAGCTTGTACGGAAAGGAGGAGAGGTTGAGTTCCCTTTTATAGAGGGGCGTCATCTACTTTTGAACCAAGGCATTGAGACGGAATTATTGACCATTGGTGGTCATCAGCACACATCTGTGAGTTAGTAGAAGAACTAAGGTGTTCTCAAAAGTGCGTTCACTGTTTGTCTGACTTGTGTTCTGTTCAGCTTAGGTAAAGGACTGTCAGCTTTTACTTGAGTGTCAGGATGAAAGGTCTAACAAGCAATTTCAGACTTTTTAAATTAATCTGGTACTTTTCATAGAGAGTTAAGGAATACATAGAGTATATTACAATACCACATTCACAGGGCATCATAAAATAAACTATATAAATTTGTGTAAATTCTAGTCCCTGACTAAGTTCTCCTATCTATACTAGTAATTCTGATAATAAAAATAAATCCCAGGCAATTACATGAAGAAGGATACTTAATCCCTTAAGAAATGGTTGCTTGTCCTGAAGTTCTGTTATGCTAAATTTACATATTGAGAAGGTTTTGCTATGTTTGTGTTTGGGCAAGAAACTGATAATTGTATATGACATTTTCAGCGGCTGTCAAAATTGGTTATTTATGGAAAATTCCCCTATTTTTATTAATATTTGTTTTCTACATTTCTAGCACAACAACTCTTTGCTCCAATGATGGAGAAGATCAATTAGATGATTTCCAGGGCAGGGCAGTGTTATGATTTGCAGCATGAATGATGTGGGGCACAAAGCTACGGTTCTGCATGAATGAGCTCTGCAGCACCTGTCCTAGAAGAAGAATTTTCTAACTTCCCTTGGCTCGCTGCCCATAACTAGATACTTAAAAAACAAAACACCCCCCACTTCTTTCTAGAATTTCTGCGTTATTATGGGCTTCACTAATGTGTGTTTGTGTGTGTGTTTCTGTACCTACATATATAAACTCACGTACCTTTTCCACACTCTTTCAAACATTTATTTGGATTCTTTAAAGAAAGAACTAAAGGTCTTTTGAAGACCTGTGTTCTTATTATTGATAGTCTTTCTTGGGGCATAAGAACAGTTTTGTGGGATAGTTTGTATTTATGGCAGTAAGTTATATGACTGAATGTGAGGACCAAACTTCACTATTGGTCACTGTGAGTATCCTTAAACCATATATGATAAAAATCTTTGTCACAAAATATACAGACAATGATCTGTTCCAGTAGGTAGTACACAGTGTTAATTTTGTGGGCTGTTTGGTCACCTTTTATCAGAAAAATGACCTTTATATTTAAGGCCCTTTTATGTGGCATACTATGTAGGGAAGTGAAAGCAAAAGAAATTTTCAGAAATCAAGAAAATAAGAAAAATTATATCTGGGAGTGCATGAGAGAAGAGAGAGGAAAATGTGCCTTTATGACTCTTTCAGAGGTCCGGAACTTCCTGCATGAATTCTGTGGTCACCTAACTTTTATTTTTCCGTAACAGAAATGTCATCAGTCTGTTGTGAAGACAGCTCAGTAAGCATGTGCCACCAGATAGGAGGTCCTTGGTGAGAGGGTAGGGCAGTACTGACTCATCAGAGTTCACGTTGGCTGTATGAGTTCCTCTTAGGTATCTTAAACTTACTTTTTTTCTTACATAGCACTTTTTTAAAGTCTGTTATAACTTCACCTATGACAGCCAGTCTTTTGCAATGAAAGTGATGATAAATAACTATTTGCATAAATTATCTGCCTTTTCTTTTAAAAATTATCTTTCCTGACCGAGTAGCTTTTTTTTTTTCCCCTCTGTTATTAAAAACTCCTTTGGTGATAGTGGCTGCCTGGTTTGTTACTCAGAGTTCACACTTTTTTAGATTCACTGTAAGTCTTGCTTTTGAAGTTCACAGGAAAACAACGGCAGCTCCAGTCCTATCTTTTTTCCTGGCTGTAGTCCTGCTGCGCAGTTCTGTTCTGCCTTTTCCTTTAACACAGCTAGGTGACACCTTCCTCTGTCACTGGCAGAATTGGGTATTTTCGCCAAACGTTTATAGGTTTAACAGTGCTGCCTCTGTTACCCCTTCATGTGCAGCATTTCAGTGTGGTCATCTTCAGACTTGCTGGGATGCTTATTACTATGATCTAAATTGCGTGACCTCTGGGTTTCCTTTTATCAAGTTCACTCTTCTTTGTAACAAATAAGAACAAAAGTGAAACCCGCTTTATCCACAGAATTACGTGGTTTCTGAAAAACTGCAAGCTGTAAACATGCTTGTGATTTGGTGCTGATTTTCTGATCTTGTTCATGATGCGAGTTGAAATCATCCTATGAGGTGAACATTCATCATAGTGATCAAGGTTATGTTCTCTTCAGCATAAGATACATTTGTTCTTACTTTATATGTCTTTGATTCTTCATGACTCTTTTTTTGTAGATAAATTGACACGATGTGGAGCAACAAGTCAAATGAGGTGCCTCTACAAAATCCGAGGCATAACCAAACCAAGGATTCTACCAGAGGTATGGATTTTCTCTGTTTTATTGCCTTGTTTTGGAAGATATTTTATCACAAGTTGTTTGAAACTTTGGGGAGTTTTTATAGGAAGCATTCTCCTGCCTCAATTTGGAAGCTAAGACTATGTGTTATATGGCTTCCTTTTTGCAGAAATAGCAGTTTCACACTCTGATCTGCATTAGGAATTGCCAGCCTATGATATGGTTGCCAAGATGGCACAGAAACAGATTTTTTTTTTTTGAGTGCTGTAGAGGAGGAGCAGTGCAGGAACAGAAATTGGGAACTGTAGGCTCTTGAAAGAAGTGAAGAAGAGCCCGAGAGGCAGTTGCTCCTGACTCTTGCTCAGTTCCAAAGTGGTGAAGAGCTAAAGACACTTGAATAGCAGCAGTACATCACCACTAAGACGACTTGCAGCATTTTTGTCTCCCTGAACTGGATAAATCCTGTTAGCTTTTTACTGTCATGATTACTCTGTAATTTAGGAAAAGAGGGAGCAAAACTGAATAAATTACAGTACATCCCTGAGAGGAGGAAAACTCTGGTCTGTAGAGCAGCTGAGTCGCATGTTAAGTCTGTGGTTCAAGATCAGTCTTATGATCTCCCCTATGACAAAACTGGACTCCAGAAGTTATTTTGAAAGTAAAGACAGATTATTATTTTATCTGTAAGAGGACATTATTGCTGATTGTTTCCTGCGATATGCTCCTTTTAAAATTATGTACCTTGTGAAACTGAGGTGTTCTGTAGACATGAAGCACTATCTCTCGAAGTCAAAGCAAAGTTGTTTCTATGCTACTTCCTTAACCCTCTGCCTTTGTGTTGTTACATCTTACCTGAAATGAAATTGGCAGTTTTTTTACTATAAGGAAAAGAGGGTTTTGTTTTGTTTTTTAAACTCTCTAATGCTACTACTCTCCATGGTTCTGATGTACATTAAGATTTTGGATGTTGCGTTGTGTTAACCGTTAGATTAGAGGAAAACCATTAGAAACCAAAAGAAGAGGGGAACTGAGGAAGTAAGTATTTTTAGAGGAAAATACTACTGCATCCTAATGAACTGGATTGCACATAGAGCACATGCTATCTGTTTAGATTAAAAGGCTGAAGTTGATTAGTGCCTCCTGCTTGTTCTTTGCAAACATTGCTTCTATTTTGTTTGTAGGGTGTACAGTTCAAAAAGATTATTATTCAAAATTCACATGTTCAAAGTTGGTTTTTGAGTAGAGTCTTTCAGTGACTACGTATTCATGCTTAGTTTACTGAAGAAGAAGGTGGAAGGGGAAAAAAAAAGTAGTTAAACTATAGCGTAATGGAAAAATGTAAGATACTTGTGTTGGGGTAAATAACCAGCTTTATTTTATTTTCTAAACATCTTCTATAATGTGCGGTACATTTCATTTCAAGTGTAATAATGCATTCAACCTAACTTAGTGAACTCATTAGATTTCACATTAAATACTTTATTGCTCTAAGACGAGTCTTGACTGATAACAGCCTCTCATAGAGGAGGTTTACAGGCTGGAGTCATTAAAAGAACTTGATTAGTGAGCCCATGAAAATTGTTTTGAAGCAACATTTTATTTCATTGTTTTCCATGTACTAATGAGAAATTTATTTGTTTCTGCCCTGTAGATCTAACTGCAGCATGGGCTACTTTTTCTCAGACTAAGGCTGCTGTAAGTACTGATTTTTTTTCTTTTTTTTTTTTCCTTACTCCTTTTCAAATAAGTCAATGGCTACAAAAGCTTTAACCAACTATTGTTTTGCTCAGTGATTGTCTGTTAAACAAGCTGAAAATAGGGCAAGCAGTTGGAGTACATGCATGTTTTATCTTAGAAAAAGTTTTCCACACACAGTAGAAGAAATTTTTGCCAGAGCAAGCTTAGTCTTGAGTATAGTAATACCTGCTGTCTTGAGTGTTTCTATTTAAGTGGTGACTTACCATTTTTCTGAAAACTTGAAAAAAATAACTCTCCCCTGCTTACCCAAACCAGTCAGAAACTAAGACACTGCCAGTGTATTTCATAATTTTCCATCTTTGAGCATTGGAATTGCTGTCTTTCTGTGGGAGCTTAGGTGCTTAAGATATCACACTGGTTTCTAAAACCTGGCTTCAGTGAAGTGAGGCAGCTTGGTTTTCGGGGAATTCAGCTCTTTCCCATAGCCTTGTCCCTCTCTTTTTTAATAGCTGAGCATCAGTGTGGGGTTTTACATGTAGAATCTCGTATCGTGCTCCATTTTGAAAAGAGCATTATAGAATTTATTCCAAGTGGAATTAATATTTAATTCAGGCTAAGCATTAAGACTCTGAATGACATGTTATTAATTTTTTCACAACAGCCTACTTATGGAAACAAAACTATGCAACAAAACCTAATCTAGATAATCTTTTTAAACAAAACTTAATAACGTGATGTAGTTTCTAGCCATAAGGCTATGCAGTTTTGCAACATCCGCCTTGTGAAGTTGCTTTTGCCTGCAGTTTTATTCTTTATGAAAATGAGGAAAAAATTGTCACATTAGGGGAAAAAAATCCTGTAGCTTAAAAATTGAAAACAATATTCTAATTTGCATTATCTTCAAATTCTAGCTACGCCATATAGAGAACAAATTGGAAATAGCTCCCACCAGCACGGCTGTAT
This sequence comes from Calonectris borealis, assembly GCF_964195595.1. Lineage (NCBI taxonomy): Eukaryota > Metazoa > Chordata > Aves > Procellariiformes > Procellariidae > Calonectris > Calonectris borealis. The sequence continues at coordinate 31,964,496 of NC_134319.1, read as the reverse complement.
TCGATTCTGTCATGGATGCCAAGAAGCCCTCTGCTAGTGCTAGCAGGAAAATAAGCAGAAAGGGTATGTATTATTGAGGACGTAGCGTGTAAGGCGGGGTGAAGCCACTGCATTCTGGGAAAACCTGATTTCTCTTCCCTGCCCCCAAGTTGTCTCCTGCCAATGATCTTTATTCATGAAACTCTTAATTGCCCAGGAGAAACTAATATTTTCTTCCCTTAGCTTAGGAAGGAAAGTGTGCTGTCATAGTCACTGGGTTAGAGGGAGTGACAGGACTTTTCCCACACTGTTGGTGAGCAGCGCTTATCCCATTCTGATACCATGTTTTTGTGGGGATTTTGGATAACAATTGTATATGCCTAAGTTTACACTGGACTAGATGTTTATGTTTTTTAATGTTTGTCAACTGTTACATCCTGATAGAATGCTAAATCTCGTGCTTCCTTTATTTCATTTAAGGAGGCGTTTGCTTATAAGAAATAAGCCCTTGTTTTAAATACTAACTATTTAGAGCCACTGGTAGTGTGCCACTGGAGAAGAGCAGGCAGATCGACCTCTAGTGGCAACACAGTCAACTTTCACAGATTTAGGTACTTATAATTAATGTTTAAGCATTATTATTTCTCTTTAAATATGATCTTAGATTCAAGCACTTACCACCTTGATCCCAGTTGTTGAAATCAGCTTGTTGAAAAAGAGAGGGAGTACTTAAATGCTATTTTGGAGTGCTGCTCGAACCCAAGAAAAACTGTGTTCTTAATTGTTCAGCCCCAAGAGCTTTCTCTTTCTGGAGAGATAGGTACATAGAGGATTCTTTGGTTTCTGCTTCAGCTTCCCGGTCCTCCAGCCAAAATAAATCAAGCAAGGAGAAGTCCTCACGCAGCCCTCTTCGAGCGACCACTCTTGAAAGCAATGTGAAAAAAAGCAGTCGTGTGGAATTTCGTGAACCATTGGCTTCATACAGGTTAGTGCTAGGACAGTTGACTATTAAGCAAAAATATGCTAAGATCAGAATTAGGCTAATAGTGATGTTTTTGATGACAACTCAAAAATTGATTTGCTTCCTCATCCACCCACATGAGCAGCATGTGATGTTGGACAAAAGTGTCTTCCTTTTTAAAAAATGTTACAAATTTATTTTTTGTTCAATGAATATGAGTTTAAAGTCAAACGTGTTGAAATGGGGCCGGATCATCAAGTTGCTGTGGCTGTGGCCTCTGTGGCCTGATAGGTTTGATAGGTATTTAGTTTCAGTAATAAGGACAAAAAGAGTATTTCCTCATGCTTTTCCAGCTTTGTTTCATTAGTTCTTCAGCACATGTTCCCAAATGTATTACCATAACACAGTGTAGAGCAAAACCATCTAGTACTAAAGATGCATTCAGTTTTTGTCTGTGTGAGAAACCCAAATAAGGACAGCTGTATCAAGGAGAAAAAGTGGCACAGAGTATTGCAGGCCACAGAACGTGGTGGGGTGTGAGGAATGAAGGAAAATACAGAAAGCCTGTTTTTCCTAGCCTATGTTAAGTACTGTAGTGAATATAAGATGCCTCAAAAGCTTTCAAAAAGAAAGAGAACCTGCAGCAGAAATAAACTAATTATAACTTGCTGTAATATCAGAGCCTAGAAGACTTACCATAACTTCTTCAATGCCTTGTGTTTTATAAGCAGCGTGTGTTCTTTGCACAGGCATCCCCGATGAATAGCTTGGTTGGGTTGGTAATAAGTTTTTATTGGATTCTAAAACACACTTGGCATTTTTTTCTAAATGTTCTCTCAGTGAAGTCAAATTGCTGTTGACTGATTAGAATGGAGTTGGGACAATGGTATTTTTTTAATTCCACTACATCTCTGTTAAAAATTGTTATCCTGACATCTAAGTTCTGGTCTCCTTTTCCACTTCTTGTGTCAGCTGTGAGGTTCTCCTTCCTTGTTGCATGGGAGGCTGATTTGGATCAGTTGTGTAATCTTGGGTCAGTTTTGTTAATTGAACAGTTCTGTTGTCTACCCTATCTGGAATAACTTACATACATCAGTTCTTTGTTTTAAAAACATGTAGTAAACTTAACAGACTTCAGGGAAAAGAAGAAAATGAGAGCAGCTAGACTCATGCCACTGTATCCAATTGAAAAGAATAGCTTTCTTACAGTAAGAAGACTGTGTGGCATTGGAGGGATTAATCTGGGGATTAACATCAGAGCTGCTATGTTAACACATTACTCCTTCTCTGAGAACAGCCTGTAATCAATGCTTAAAGTGTGCATAGGAAAACAAAACCGGAATAATGGGTAGAACAATCTGTGTGTGTGTATATTTATATACACTTTTGGTGAAATTCTGTGCAATTAAACCACTGAAGTTTTATGTTAATTGGTAATGATTACTACACTATAACAGGAGTGTGCTACTGGAGAAAGAAAGGTAGACAATTTCACAAGTGGAATGTTATGACCTGGCTTAAATGAATCCTTTAAACATAGTTGCTGAAGAAGCAAGCCAGCTAGCTTAGGTGCCAGATTTTCACATCTTCAGCCCCTCATCGGTCAAAATATTAAATACATTTTTGTCCTAACAACATACGTACTATGAGTCTATTCAAATATAGAGTCTCTTTTTCTGTGAAAAAATGCTAAGAGATCCTTAGTTTGTTGAATTTCTAAGCTCTCAGTAAGCTTTACATTTGTTGCAATACAGCCAGTTCACTCTGAAGTTCTTGTCAGGGGCTTGCCTTCTTAATGTTCAAATACAGGGCAGGGTGTTTTGGTGCAATTTATTTGTTTTCTCAGCTAATGAATGTGCTGTCGAGGAGCATGTGTGCATTGCTTTGTTTTGGAGAACATATATTAATTATGCTTCTCTTAAGTTTTACACTTGGTTTTTATTTGAAGCTTTTTTAAATTGAAGGGTGACATTACTGCTTGCTGATTTCCTACATGCCCTAATTTCAGCTCTTCAACTTTATATATAGTCCTGTTCAGACAGAGAGTGCAGAAAATGAAATTTTGAACAGAAACCTCTTTCAGTTTCGTCAGACTTGCACTATTAAATGTGTGGTGATCAAACTTTAAAAGAACTTGCCTTTAAAGTGGAGACAAGGTATAGGAAGTCATTCTTTTAGTTAATGAACATGCTGATTGCTGGGTTGAAAGGTCCTACAGTTGTTTCTGATGGTGAGTTTTTTCTTTCCTTTTATACTTCAGGGATACATATAGTTCTCTGTCTTACCACAGTTCAAGCCAACTTGAGGCCAAGCAACTGCCCTCTAGTTTGGACTTCAGTGAAACAGAAGGGAAGACTGAAATAACAGGCCGAATGATACATGACCGAGATGAGCGGGATCTACACAGCAGAGATTTTGAAAGCCCGTGTTCTTCTGCTGCAGATGAGACTGTTGTTAGGTATTTGAATGACCGACCAGCAATTGATGCCTTGCAGAATAATGAGGCATTTCTTAAGGTTGCAACACCTCCAAGACTGGAAGAGGAAAAAACTAGTGGCTCCAGAGGAGATGAGAGTAGCACTAAAACTCCTCAGAGTAACACATCCCAGGACAGTGAACTGAAAGTGTCTTCACCTTCTGCCACGAGTACTTGTAGTGCTCATAGGCTGGAAATCTTGAAACGGCGGCAGCATGATGCTAAGTTGGAGAAGCTGAAGGAGCGGATTCGAAAGCAGTGGGAGCATTCGGAAGAGCTGGGTGGCAGAGGGCAGCACTCGGGATATGCTGAGCAACCTGTCGTGATCACAAACGTGGAGAATGCGGTGACTCCCAAAGTCAGGAAAGTGGCAGCTGCACCTGCTGCTCCATCATACAGAGGTACGGAGGTGCAGAATCCCTCCCTGTTGGTTGTACGTGGTGAAGGAGCAGAGTTCAATTCATTGAGCAACATGTCAAAGCATGGACATGACTCATAGCTGTGTTTGGGCAATACGGGAGTGGATAGCGTGGTTTGATCACAGAGATGGACAAGAAAGAATAGAAATTCTTGCCAATTTGTAGAAGCGTGGATTCTTTTGAAATTCTTCCTGTCTTTTCTTACAAATTACTATAAAAACGAAGCTTGCTGTATTAGTGTTTATTTCAATATGTTTTTTTATGGTCCCAGAGCTTAGTAACGTTGTATTGATTGAGAAAGCCTTTCACATTTTTAATAATCTTTTCTTCACCCAGTCTGCTGTTTTTCAACTGTGAGGAAGTAGTTAGACTGGTATATTGCTTTCTTCTAATTTATCATTAGAAATTCAAGTAGTTCCTTTCTTTCTTGGCAGCTTCCCACCCCTTCCACCCTGAAGAAGCTTTATTTACATTTTACGCAGTTATTTTAAACTCTTAAATTGTTTACTTTCAGGTTTCAATCCTGCTGAAACAAAGATTCGCACTCCAGATGGAAAGATCTGGCATGAGGCAGAATTTCACATTAGTCGGGAGCTGTATAGAGATATAGCACTCCAGTTAACAGGTGAGACACAAACTGAATTGATTAAGCCACACAACCTTCTCTAAGAGGCAGAGAAATATGTTTTGTACAAGTCTACAAAGTCATGGAAAAAAAAAATTGAAGCAGGGAGTGTTAAATGTATTGTACCTCTCTCCACAGCAGGAGTGACTTGTTGAACACTGAAACAACTAAAAAACCCATCTCCCCATTCTCTTATTAAAATACTTCTAATAGAAAACCAATACTGAAAAGAATCAAATGATGGCTTTTCTTTGAAACAGGGAAAAAAAAAGTCTTTGTAAGAACAATTTTCATTTAATTTTGTAACTTCTTTAAACATGTTTGCATGAACGAATGCAATTTCCTGTTTAAAAGGACAAAACCAAACCACTTTTTGTTTTGATGAAACCTATATTATCTCATGGGAACAATTTAGATTTTTTTTTTGCCATTTTTAACACCGTTAAAGTGATATGTGCACCATATACAGTATGTTGAAGCCTGAATTCTACTTCCTTCAATACGGTCTTAACAAATTGTCGGTCCTGAAGCTGCTGTGGGAATTGTTAGTGGTTTAGTTGGAACGTATAGGTAGCTAAAGGGGAGATGGGAGGCATCTGCTGTGGAAAGTTTCTGGGAATACTTATTTAGAATGGAGTAGGTAGCCTCCAGCAAAGAGAGATGCCTTCAGCTATGTGTGGTGGTGAGATTATATGGCATTAGGTTGGTTTAATATCTCTGAACTTGTAGAACTTCATTGCTTTATATGGGAATTATCCAAGTCTTGAAGTTCTTGGAGAAATTTGTGTCCCAGAGAGTTGTACATACGGACTTTTTTAGAGGTCTTCTCTGGATTCCCTGAGGAGGGGGACAACAGGTAGACCAGAAGAAAATTTAAGAAACCTTTTAAATAATCTAGATTTTATTTCCTCTACAACTCTCTTACCTTCAGCTTGGATAGGATATGGGAGGGGAGACTGTGTAACTTTGCAGTGGTAAATTAACGGAATGTTACCTTTGGGGTTTATTCGACGTGAAGGTGTAGCAGGGAATGTTGAATGCTAAAAGCTTATAAAACTGTTATTCATTCCTCTTTGCTTAATGGTCGTTTGAAAAACATTAAATATCGTTGTTGCAAAATGGCAACACAGGAAAAAAGATCTTTTTTAGGTGATGAGCTCATTTTCTGATGCTTAAAACTGTGAGCAAAGATGATAAACAAATGCTGTATATTTGCTTGACAGTTACGCTGCTAAAAGACCAAAACAGTAATACATGCTTTATGTTTTCAAATGTACGTCTCCAAGACCCAGTCTTTATTAATTTTTCACTCTGGAAAACTGTAGTACCATTGGCAGCTCTTTTCTCTGGGTGATCTAGGGTAGGATGCCCAAATGTGCTTTTTGATTTGCTAGGCTGGTTACAGTGGAGCGCTGTAAGGTTGAATTGCTTTTGACTGAGTTGGGGGAGGGGGAAGAGATCAGAGGAATAAAAAGGAAAGGAATGGAAAATAAAATCCCCTGAGAACCTCTAGTTTTGCACCTTAAGAGCTTGCTTGTTACGTATTAAAAATAATTTTTCTCATTGATCAAAACATATTTAAGGCTGGAGGAAATGTGATGAGATTGTAAACCTCTTTGTATCTTGATAATATAGTGGCTGGTATGGAAATTATTAGATTCTTTTACTTGTACAGCTTGACGAAGCACTGAGAAATTTTTCTGGAATCACTCAAAAAAAAAGTTCAGAAAGGACAGCATCTTCTTTTCAATAAAATTGTTTTGCAAATACTCTTCAGCATCAGTCCATGCATTTAATGCCAAATCTCTGAAGACACTTCATCTCAAGCATGTTTTTTAGTTTTGACAAGCATAGTATGAATGATTCATGAGGTCTCTATAGAAATCCAAATTTTTGAAAAGTTTCGTTGAAGAGGTCCAATTAAAAAGGCATTTGGATCATGTGTTCAGTGGACTTGTGCCTACCAAAGGAAGGAGCTGTGTGTGTATTCATCCATACGCCTGTCCTCATGCTCTGTGTAGAACAGCTGTCGTGGAACATGTCTCCTTTCTGACCTGAAAAGATTATATTGAATAGCTGATTGCAAGTAATCAAATGCAGGTGCTGCACATAATATATACTGTAAATGTATTTTTAGGTTGTCAGATTATCTATCCATGTGTTAATTCTGTATTAAAGTTGCAGCGTGTGGAGTTTTGGGTGTGTACAGTCAGTTGTATTGAAACTGTTTCGTGTTCTCTAGTGCTAAAATAAGCTATAAGATCCCTAATATCTACAGAAGCATTGTTCTTTACTGCAACAAGATTTTTACATGTAAGCATAGACCATACAGAATGTCTTTATCTTCATTTAGCAATTAGGGTAAAGGATATCGTACGGACCCCAAGCTTCCAGTAATTCTGTCTTAAAGATGTTCAGAATTTGCTGTACTAGAACAAAATTGCTGTAATGTGAATAGAGTGAGTGGGAAGCAGCCTGCAGTTTCCTGGGATCAGGAAGGAACTGGTTGTCACTGAAAGAAGTGAGGAGGCAAGCTAGATTTCTGCAAATGCAGTCACTGAGGCCGCTGGTACACTAAGGCCTCTGGTACCTGATGCATTGATTCAGTCTTCCCTGCGCTTGTTGTCAGCCTCAAAGACTGAGGAGAATTGTAAGGAAAGGATATTAAGGGAGGGAAAGACTCTTAAATTCCACTCCCACAACCTTTAATATGACCTGTTGTTCTGCCTTGGATACTTTCTAGGGGCATCCATCAGAGAGTGGATTCAGCTGAAATTAGGGGCTGTGAAAGTTAGTTTTGGCATCTAAAAAAAGCTTCATATCTGTCCATGGAGGGGGTTGCATCCTGGTTGTTTTAGGCTGTCTGATCACATTCTTTGTAGAAGAGGAACAAAAAACAACGGTAATAGTGCCCATGGAGTTCCTTAACTACAGTTCACTTTTTGGGATTAAGAAAACAGCGCCTTCAAGGCATATAAACTACAGTGCTTTAACAAATCTTTGAAAATTTCCAGTGTAGGCTGCTGAGACTGAGTATAGAGCTTGCCTGTCCTTGAGCAATGCTTGGCTCTGCTTTGTGCCTTAGGCAGCTGGGAAGTCCACTCAGTGGGGTGGTGATTGAGCCAGATCTTTTTGTTCTTTGCCCTAGTGTGAAAACATGGTAAAATATGACTTTATCTTCAGTAAGTGTTCCTGGCATCTCTAAAGCCTAAAACCTAATTGTGTTGTAAATGAGGGCTTAAGTGATACAGAATAGTTCTGCATCACTGGGTGAATTCTGCGACAAGTTTTGCAGAAAGTAGAGCGCACAGGTATCCTGTCTTTTGTGCTCTAGCATGGACGCAACAAGTGAATGTGCTGTCATGCGTTAATGTGGAAGCAGCAGCCCGTGTGTTTCAGGAGTGAAAGAACTACGTGTTCTTGTGGAACATTAATACTGTAAAATGTAATATCTATAGTAGAAGAGAATCAATGATTGTTCCTGTCAAACTGTCAACATTTCTCTTAAAATTGAAAATGAACTTTATAAAGATCTATTATGGCGTTGCTGTGGCTTCACTGCGTTCCAGTACGTAGGTAAACAGCATTTGATTCAAAATCTGCATGCTATGAGGATTTTAAAATGCTAGACTGGGAGTAATTGAACTCAATATATAATCTGGGAGAGTCAGTGAATTTTACTGTGTTTCTCTGAGTTCTGGTTTTTCATAAATGTTGAAGCAAGCTTATTCTTTCCTGTGGGATATCACTTAACAGCTTTTGTTTGTTTTTAGAGGATTCAACAGTGAAAGGAAAACCTAGTGAGAGAAACAAAGAGAAAAAAGCAACCAGACCAGTGCGGAAAGTGCAAAAACTAACACGGTTGTCAAGTCCAGAGTCCAGACAAGGTGACTAGCTCTACTGTAGAGGGAAGACTGTCGCATGTCCTTCAGAGATGAGTTTTGTCTCAAGAAATAAAGAAAAATTAAAGCATACTGCTTTCAAAGTCTTCTCAGATGTGCAACAATGCTGTTGTAGTGTGTTTGTAGACTGTATGCTGCATTGGGGATGTGTATGTTTTAGTTATTGGTTGGTTGGCTGCGCATGCTTTTTTTAGTTTATTTTAATTTTCTGCCCTTCCACTTGCTGTGTGCACCTTATGGAAACTGCTGAAGAGTGTCTTGGGAGGGAGCGGGTATCCTTAGGTATCTGTCAGGCCAACAGACAAAAAGTAGCAATAGCTCTGTTCTGGATCCTGCTTCTGTTTTGCTTGTGTTGAAGCTGGTTAGTGCCTGACCTACAGCTCAGTGAATAATGCTGAGAGGAGGAATGGAGATGATATTAAAATCAGTGCCAGTGGGACTCGCCGAGTTGCCCTCCTCTGCGAGGAGGGGCTGCTGTGAAAGCTGTTCTCTTCTATGATTTCTCAACGGGGAAGCAGAGAACAGGATGTCCTTCTGGCTCTTTAGCTGTTGTTCTTCTACGTCTTGTGTCGAGTTGTTGCTGTTCTGCACCTTCAGTTCTGGCTTGACCCATTCCTGGCTTTTTCAGTTAGTCAAAGAATGTAAAAACACGTTCCCTGACAAGTCTGGCAAATCTTGATGTTTATAAAGGAATGTTTATTTCTTTTGCCAATTAAGAATTTTTTTTTCTACTGTTGTTTGACATTTCCACTGTCTCTTAAATTAAAGTATTTAGAGAAGATGATGTGAGCAGGTTACTGTAGGGAAGTGCCTTATAGTAGGAAATGAAATTAACTACATATGGAATTCTGTCAGTGCTTCTTAGTTTTCCAGTAACGTTAATCTTTGATACTGTGTGTAGCAAAAGAATTAGGAAGACTTCCACATCTGCTTCGTATTTGGTTTTAATTTTCATACAGACTAAGTAGTTATGACTGCAATCACACTACAGAGCAATTTTTTTTTTCTTTTAAGTACATGTGAGGTTAGGCATCTCTTGCACCTTTTAAGGTTTTATATTTCTCCTTACGTACAGTGACCCATAATCGGTAAATATTTTGTTGAAGAAAAAAACCTGCTTTCAAAAATTATTACAAAGGGTTTTTTAGAGAGTGTGCACTTCTGCATGCTGTAAATCATGAAGCTGCATGTGAATATTTTGTGGTAATGAAAACTAATACTTAAAAGTGATAAGTATGGGATTTGCTCTTTCCTATGCTGATCAATTCATACTTAGAGAACTTAGATATTTGTTCTAGTTGAGGGAGGAGCACATAGATTGCTGCAAGTTTTAATGGCAATGATTATTCTCCGCAGTGGATTAAATGTGTGGAGAATGATGGCCTGAAATCCCTGGAAGATAAGAACCAGATCTGAGTGGCATATCCATGATGGACCGTCCTTCTGCAGTCATAGCAATAAGAAACTGCTTAACATAGCCTCGGCTATAAATAGCTGCAGCTCATGTTCCACACTGTTAGCATGTTTTAGTTCAAACAGCTGACTTGAAATGGAAGATGAGACTTTACACTGCCTTTTTAAACGCACACAGAAGTAATTGAGAACAGTGAGTTCAGCAAGAGAACCCCTTTGGCTGATACGTCTGTTTCAGAGAGGCTTGTAATGACATGTTTCAAGTGACAGATTTATAAAATATTTGGATAATTTATAATGCAAGCAAGGAGTACTGTTAGTAAATGAATGAATAGTGGGCTACAAGCTTCTGACTGAACAGGTTTCCTCCTTTTGGTTTAAAATAACAAAAAGAAAAGAAAAGGGGGGTGGGAACTGAGGACTGGGATTGCCAAAACACTGTTGGTCTACTGTCCTGGATTTCACTTGAAGTTGCTTTGGTTCCATGTTTTCAAAGTCCTGTTGGGCCCAGAGTACAATCCTTTTTGTTTGGCTGCATTGTTTCCATGCTGCAGCATCTGGGTTTGTTTAGGCAGTGCTGACAGAGGTAGAACCTGAAATTGGATGGTTAGAAATCAACTGCAAATTATGTATTCAAGTTAGGTACTTTTCTAGCAATAACATACTGCTAAATGGTCTGAATTAGGTTATTAATACTTTTCTTTTTTAGATGATGCTTTTCTCCAAAGCTCTTTAAGGTCATTATTTAAAAAAAACAATTAATAATATTGGAAGTTAGTGGGATGAAAGGTGGGTTGAATAAACCTAGCATTTAATCTAACCAGTATTAGATAAAGATGCCACCGTACCCAGTTTTTATAATTTAATTACATGTAGGATGATAAAATAATACTAATAACATTTTGATTGGGTTTCTGTCACCCACAAGGCAGTGTGTTCTTGAATTAAGTATCAACTAATAAGGTTTATCTTAACTATTTTCAGAAGTCGCAGCTAGAGGACAGAGAGTTAGCATTGGCGTAGAACAACTGCTACTCGGTATTTTTTAACCTCCTCACAAGACACCTATCTACAATTAATTATCTGTAAAAATCTCTAAAGTGTTTGTTTTCCCTGGAATATCATCTAATATTCATTTAACATGCAGGCGAATTGTGTTTTATCTCCCACCTTTATTTTTGTTCTTATTATTACAACATTTTAGATCCTTTTATCTTTTTTTCGTATATTCCTTATTTAAGTGGAAATGAACAGCTTCTTCTCAGTCCTCTACAAATATTTCCCCTCTTCCCAGTAACGTTTGCTTATACGTTTTAGACCTGCATAACCCTTTTTCTTTTTTAAATCAATTTTTGTAGGGCTTTAATGTGCTACAGTATGTTTTGGATTTTTACATTGTGTTATGTGTAGGCATGAAGCACTGGTAGTTGAGTGAGTCAGCTGTTGGGTGTCTTCATGGTACATCACTGTTATGACTGTTCTGTGTACCTGCATCCGTACCACTTACGCAGAACTAGATCGTATAGAAATGATTAATGGTTGCAATAAACACTTCTTTTTGATACGTTGGAAAATCCATCTAGTGCTTGACTTTTATTTATTACTTATTGTGCAGGTGGAAACTATGTAATAAGTGCATCCTCCTGGCGGGAGGGACAAAAGCTAGTAAAAAAGATACTGGGTCCAGCTCCCAGAATAGAACAGGACAGAAGAGCTGTATCTAGTGACAGAACAGGACGAGAGAGAGCTGCCAAGTCTGGTAAGTTGTACTTTTATCACTGGACTTTTTTCATTTTACTTAATTTGTTGTATAACACTATGTCTGCAGAATAAAGCAGACTTCTGAGATAGAAAGTAATCAGTTTATTATTAAAATAACTCCTATTTTTAACCTGGGATTCAAGGGGGGAGCATTTTGCTCACATCCATGGTTGGGATGCATAACCTCTCTTCCTGGGTGGATTATGAACTTTTCTTGGTGTCATGGGAAGCCTGCCCTGCGCATGTGACTTGAAGGGCGGTACGGCTGCAAAGGTGCTCGGGAGCTCTGGAAAAGATGGGAAATAGGTTGCAACCTTAAAAATGGACCACCTGCAACCTGTCTTTGCCTCTTGAAGCTAGTGGGGAAAGGAATGGCTAGCAGTGGTCCACAGGCCAGATGAATTTTCCAGATGTGCTGCATATAATACGAAAGTTACGGTTGGGCATCCCTGTTTTACAGAAACTGTGGTTCTTCCAGATACTATATAACATCATCCATGTGCATCATAAGTCTTCATTGATTCCTCCACCAGCCCTTTTCAGAATTTATCCAGAATCTCAGACAGGGCAAGTAAGGGATGGTGGTAGTTTCTGTGCTGCTTATGTCTGTGAGGTGGTGAGACTGGTAAGAGTATAAAGGGTTTGAGCTCTGTCTAAGCAAAGGCTGCTGTATTCGGACTATGATACTGAATGAAACAAAACCATGTTTACAGTGAGATCTGCACTCCTCCCTCATCCTCACTTTGTAGCTGTTTCAGTGATGGCATATAATTTCCTAAATTTGATTTTTACCTGACATATTTGACAAGTCTTACTCTTTAGCAGGCTGTGTCGGAAGGACAGGTTCAGATTCTAGACTGGATGTTACCCGTAAAACCTCTTCAAGAAGTTCTGAAAGGTCAAGAAGTAAAGTACGGTCTGAGAATAATCTGAAGAAACTGGAAGCTGCTCTTCCAGATGATAACCAAGAAGATCATGCCTCTGTAAATAAGGACTTCCTGCCCGTGGAGATACGTGGAATTCTCGATGACTTGCAGTTGGATTCCATGAGTACCAAGCAAGAGAAAGATGTGGAAAAGCAGAATCAGAAAACTGTTTTGCCTACTCAAAATGCCAGGAGCCACAGTCCAACCAAAAGGAAACCGGACAAGATAGCTGCCAGTGAGGAACCTCAGGTGATCTCGAAGAAACGTCACTATGATACAGATGAGGTTCGTCAGTACATCATCAGGCAGCAAGAGGAGAGGAAGAAGAAGCAGAATGAAGAGAAGAAAGCACAAAAAGAGGCAACAGAACAGAAGAACAAAAGGCTCCAAGAGCTCTACAGAAAGCAGAAGGAGGCTTTTACTAAAGTGAAGAATGTGCCTCCTCCTGAGCCTTCAGCAGCCAAACGGTTACAGGAGACCTATTCTAAACTATTGCTGGAACGTACTTTTTTAGAAGAGCCACCTCAGCTGCCTACGGTGCAGGAAACACAGGTATAGCTGATTCACTAACGATGTGTTGCAGTTGTTTGCAGGAATAGGAGGTCATGTGTTCAGGAAGGTCGTGACTTGTCCTGGTCTGGTTATCAGTTAGGAAAAAGGATACAGAGAAAACTCTGTAGCTTTTGCTTAAACGTAGTGGTTTTGGCCTGGAGCCTCCTTGCTAGCGGCTGCTTTTCGGCACAGCAAAGCCTCCTAGAAAGGTGAATGGAAATCATCTTTCTGTTATAAATAGAAGCAGAATTTTGGATATTAGCTAACAGCAGCTATAAAGGGTGGCTCTTAAGAAAACTGTAAACATCAGTCGAACCATGAATTGAAGAGCTTTGTCTGAAGTTGCTTCCAGTCAGTGGACAAACTTCTTCAGCAGTGAGTTAAATAAGTTTGCTAATCAGAAACTGAATATGAAAGAAGATTAATATATGGTAAAAGACTAATATCAATTTGATGAGTTCGGCTGAACTAGTTCAGTATGTGAGCAAAGCTTTTTTTCCTAGTACATTCTGCTGAGACAAAAACATAAATGTCTTGTGTTTTTAAGTCTTTGTGTGGTAGGAAAGATGTGATACTACACTGAGGAATGTAAGCCTTTTCAATTTTAATGAGACGAGCTTCTAAACTCCTGCAGGCTTTTGAAAATGCCTTTTTCTGGTTATCTTCATTTCTAGCCCAGACCTGGTTATCAACCATCTGGAGAATCCGACAAAGAAAACAAGGCTCAAGAGCGTCCTCCTAGTGCATCTTCAAGCAGTGACATGTCGCTTTCAGAACCGCAGCAGCCGCTACTGAGGTGAGCCACTGTGGGCCCTTTGAGAGAGAGGAAAATACTCTAGATTTCATCTCTGAGAGGTGAAAATAGACTGGGCTCTTAAGTTCATGTTCTAGCGAGAGTAATTGTCTTTATGGCAATTGTAACGTTTCCTTGCAGTAAAGAGGAAGCTGATGCCGGAAGGTGTATGAAAATTTTCGCAAAGACCTGTTTCCTTTCTGGAAAAGTTTAAGGAAGCACTAGGAATGCTATGTGGTACTGTATATAGAATAGGCTGCTAAACCATATGCTAGTAAATATATTGTTAGTGTAAGATTGTAAGGAAAAAATGTAAGTACTAATAGTAGGGGAGAGATGAAACTTAAAGGGCTCAATAAGTTATTTGGAGAGCCTCATAGCAAGCATTTTTTTGTGAGGGACTTTCCAGGTTTCCTAGTATTCAGAATATGTGTAAGTGATATTAGCGAAAGAAGGTCTTTACAGAGCTCCTGTCATGCAAACAAGAGCTATCTGGAAATAAAAAAGATGTCTTACAGAACTTTAAACATCCTTGTATTTCCAGTCCTCCTTTTCTCTAAGTGCTCTTCATGCCTACCCTAAGTAACAGCTCCAGTGAAACATGGGCTGGGTTCAACTGGAAGGGGAAGGCTGGGGCTAAGAAATTCCAAGGAGAAAAAAAAAAGTTTCCTCCCTTTTGAAGTCAGGAAACTTTTGGAAAAGACTTACTGGTGATGACAAAAACACTCAGCTTGTTAGAACTTGGAGAACAGGTCTTATGAGGAGCGGCTGAGGGAACTGGGACTGTTTAGTCTGGAGAAGAGGAGGCTGAGGGGAGACCTCATCACTCCCTACAACTACCTGAAAGGAGGCTGTAGCGAGGTGGGGGTTGGTCTCTTCTCCCAAGTAACAAGCGATAGGACAAGAGGAAATGGCCTCAAGTTGCGCCAAGGGAGGTTTAGATTGGATGTTAGGAGAAATTTCTTTACTGAAAGAGTGGTCAGGCCTTGGAACAGGCTGCCCAGGGAAGTGGTGGAGTCACCATCCCTGGAAGTATTTAAAAGACGTGTAGATGAGGCGCTTAGGGACATGGTTTAGTGGGCATGGTGGTGTTGGGTTGACGGTTGGACTCGATGATCTTAGAGGTCTTTTCCAACCTTAATGATTCTATGATTCTATGAACTCTAAAACACACAGTACACCATAAAAGGCATTTCAAATTTGGAAGGTGCTGTGTTTGGGTGGGATTTTTTTTTGTTTTGTTTTGTTTTGTTTTTTTTTTTTTTAAAGCATTCTGTAACTGTTTACTGTCCCATTCCCTGCCCCTTTGACTCCAGCAAAAAGTATTTCTTCCTAAAAAATAAATTTGTGGCAATGATACTTTCATGTAAAATAACAGTACTTGCATAAGTCATCAACTTGACTTTTCATTTCAGGAGCGATTTGATGGAGCCTCCATGGGTACAGCCAGACAGGTTGAGCCCAAGAGTCCAGCTCTCTCACCCGCAAGCTCTCGTGGGCTCAAGTGGAGGCCCTTGCTCCCAACACTGGAGTCTGGAGCAGATGGACCTTTTGTCAAAGGAGTGTGACGCAATGTTGGCAGGCAGGAGGAGCCATGCTGCACCTGTGGGATCGCTGACCTTGATGCCTCAGCCATACCTGAATTCACCGGCTGCACAGCAAAATCTCTTAGTAAAACCTACTGCAAACCAATATAAGAGCAAATTAGATCGGATTGAAGCTTTGAAAGCTACAGCTGCTTCCCTTTCTAGCAGGATTGAAAGTGAAGCCAAAAAGTTGGCTGGGGCTGGTATCAATTATGGTACCATGTGGAACTCAGACCGTGAATTTTTGCAAGAAAACCAGGATGATGGGCGGTGGGCAAAGGCTGTGAGTCCTCCTGTAAGAGAGGACAATGAAGATGCTTTTTCAGCCAGAATTCAAAAGATGTTGGGTACCTGTGTGTCTCATACAGCCTTTGATGACAGCCTTCCTGGGGTAGGCAACCTTAGTGAATTTAAAAAGCTCCCCGAGACGATCAGGCCTCATACTGCTGCAGTCAGCCTTGGAATGAGGTCCCCCGCTGCTAACAGGCACGAGGGGATACTAGGACATTTATCTAAGAGACAGACCGACTCCCCGGGGCGTGAAAATCAGGCTTATGCTCCAAACAAAACTGTAGTTCCTCACGAGTCCAGCATCGACTCCATCAGCGAAGGGCCTCTCCTAAGTGACGGAGGCCTCTCTGAAGAGGAAGGAGGCCAACACAAACAGTTGCCACTGAAGATGCTGGAGACGTTAAAAGAGAAGGATTTCTGCATTCGGGAGAGAAATGCTTTTGAGCCCATAAAAGAGTTTCAGAAAGAAGCTGAGAAGTATTTGCCACTTTTCACTCAGACAAGTGGCGCACACAGCAAGGGGCCATGGGAGGAACTGGCGAAGGGAAGTCCCCACAGTGTCATCAACATCTTTGCGAAAAGTTATCAGCTTCATGGAAAAGGTAAAAATGGAAAAATTTCTTGAAGCTCTTGTGAATTACTATTTTCCCAGTCTTACTACTCCTTATACTTTATAGTTCACAGGTAAGGAATGTGCTTTTAGATGTCTCAAACATGAATCTGTGTAAGGCTTTCTCACTTTACTTTTGGATGAAAAATTATTTTTCCCCCCTTCTTTTGCCACCTTGTCTAAGGAAAAAAAGAAGAAAAAACCCCCACACTTTTGGACTGGAAGAAGGTTATTTTTCTATTAGATTGCTCTGTATTTCTAAATCAGTAACTAATACATATGCTGGCTTACGTGTATTAAGGACACCCATAGTTACAGAATTGTGAATGTAAGGTTTACATTTATTGTATCCAAAATTGCATACTAAATCTAAATTGCGCAGAGTGCGTTTGGAAATGGTTCTCTCCACCATGGAGAACAGACCCTCTGGATTGGAATGTGCATCCTCCTACTATATATGCGCTCCAGATCATCTGTAATAACACATCATTCCTGTTTCAGTTAAGGCAGAAAGATAAATGCATGCTTTATGCAGCGCTTACTTCATGGCATAAACATGAGTGCTTGCATATATCCTGAGTTCTTGCTATGCAAGAATAATATAGCTTTACTATATTATTAGAAACATGTAACTTCAGTGGGTGAATGATGTGGACTTTCCTTTTCCATCTTTGCTCATATGAGTTATTCAATAATGTCTTAAAGTAGTGCGACAACTAAAACTCTGGTAACAATATTGGATTTTGAGAAGGTAAGGTTTTGGTATATCAGTAGGGAAAATCTCTTGCTGAAACGAGCCCATTTCAAGTGTCTTAGGGCATGCTTTACAAGTGTGTCATGCAGGATGCTTCATTTGATTTTCTTTTTTTGTACAAATTTATTCTTCATTTTGAGTACTGTTTCTCTTGCCTTGAGTTCCTCATTTTGAGGAGGAACATTTTCTGAGAAGTTGATTTTTATCCTGTGGTTTTTCTTGATTCTTTTTTCCTTCATTTTATTTCCCTTAAAGATGATTGCATTTAAATTTTCTGCAGATGGCTTTACTCTCAAGCACTGTGCTCTTCAAGAATGTTCTAGCTGGAGTGTGTTAATGAAGTAAGAGTATTCAATAATTTACAAAAAGAGGAAGACTGTGCTGTTATGTTGTGTTAAAATTGCCATGGGATGGCTATACTGTTGTTTTCCTGATGGTTTTGTGTTTGAAAGGAAGTCTTTGTAACTTGTGGTTGGGAGCATTTTAATTCCTGCAGCTTTATTACCTGTTTGATGCACATTTGTGTTTGGTATCCTTTTTGTCTTTTCCCTCCTTTGTCCACACTTTAGTGTTTGATGAAAGGTCGAATGGAGGGTCTGCCCTCCTGCGCCCTTTGCTGCCTGCCATGAGCCCTCCAGAGAGCGTGGTTTCTTACGAAGATGATTTTGCCTCATCGCAGGGAAGTGGCACTTTAACAGACAAAAAGATTGCACGAGACCTGAGGTAACTGTGTTAGACTTGTTGTAAAAATCAAAATGCAGAATTCGACAGAAAATAGTTAATGCAAAATTTGTTTCATAATATGCTGGATATCTTTTCTGTTATGCTGTATTGTAATACTAGTCAAAGTGAGGAGGTATTTCCTTAGGACCTTGTAGTTAATGTAGCAACCAGCATGGTTAAGACTTAAAGATTGTTTTTTGTCTAATTTTTGTTGTTCTTTAGTCTCGCAGGTAGCTTTAGGCAAGGTTCTTACCCTTTGTAGTCAGGTGAAAATTAATTCTCCAATTTGTATAGCTGCTATAATGCTCAATAGGTTAGTCTTTGTAATTTAGAAAAAAGAAAAGATATTTGAAAGTGTTAAAATACCTTCAGTACTTCAAAATTTTGTAAAAAGCCTATAATTGCTTTCAAGTAAGAGTTTGGTAATGCTTAGTAATGGATACATAAATTGTCTGTAAGAACTTTTAAAACCTTTTGTTCAGACTAAAATTTGAAGATTGTAAATCCTAGACTCTCCATGTTACTACTGAATTCGTGTGGCTTCTTGAATTTCCTAAGACCCCTTTTTTTGTAATGAGATATATTTACATCTGTTGGGCACCTTGGGGAAGGCCACAAGTACTGGTGATACTTTACCTCAGAAGAAAGGAAGGTTAAAAGGCACTTTGCATGCTGAAAATGTTGGCTGCAAAAAATGGTTTCTTTCTGATTAAACTTCTTGACAGGTCTTCTCTTGGTATTATTTAGTATATGATGCATTACCCTCTTTTTTGCAAATCTTTTGTAATTCTTTATTGAAAATTGCTCATATTTCTGTCAATTGATGATATCTGCATGCCCAGAGATATCTAAAATGCAGTCATACTTGGAGTCATTCTTGTGTTGTTCAAGTCTGTAGTCAAATACCTCTTAAGAGTTAGCATTGGAAAGGATGGTTGTTATCCATCTTTTACTGTTTCATATTATTGGAAGTATGTTTCACTATGTTCAGTATCATGTCAAACTGTGTCTTAGCTGTCATAGTTTTTAATCTCAAAATCAATGCTTTTCAAGATGGGCTAATTAGTACAGCTTTAGCCATCTGTCTCTAATTTAAAGTGTGGTGGTTTTCTTGTGCACAATGTAATGTGGGAGTTGGAAGTCCTTAGTTAATCACTGTCAATGTGCTCCTTTTTAGCGTTGCTGGCAGCAGTAATTCAAGCATTCAGGAAGAAATTCCGAGTAGGAAGTCTCCCCATGAACCTCGATCTGTAGAGCTTGCTTCTCAGCATTCATCTGGACCACGGTCTGCAGCATCTTCTCGCTCATCTGCTTCCTCTAAAAAGAGAGGGAAAAAGGAACGTAAGTGTAGTACTTGACTGTAGGGTATTTTTCTTTTGAAGGAGGTTTTAGGGTTTTCTTGTTATGAAAATTGCAGTCTTTCCACATATCTGGAAACTGTAATTAATACTGATAGGATGATTTATTTATTCCTCCAGTGATTCCTTCCTAAATTCTTTTTGATTCTGATTATTCTCTGACCTTAAAATGCAGTCATCTAAAATTAAATAAGCAAGAGGTTGTTAAGAGCATTGAAAATTTTTCCTTTCCTAAACCAGCCTTCTAACAAATTACTTAATTTTAATATTGTGTGGGAACTATCCTCGGATTCTGTACTGAGGAAATTCCAATAGGCTGCTGAGAAATCAGAGCTATGGCCACATTTATGAAGGCAACAACAAGTTTTCCTATATGCTTCATGTTTGCATCACAGACAGTTTTTGTAAGTGCACAAATTAATAAATATACTTCTTCCTACAGTAACTTGTACATTACAAAAATATGAAGGAGCTTGAGATTTGGTACACTCTTGCTATATAAGCAATGGATAACATAAGAAAAAGCTAGGTTTAAAGCCAGTAAAAGGATGAGAAGAAAAGGATTGGGCATTCCAAATAATCTCTCTTCCTATTTTTTCAAAATTCTCTAGCTTACCCAAAGAAAGCTAGGGTTTATTGTAATTATCAGTATCAAAGAGTCAAATGTGTATTTTCTTTATTTAAACCGATAGTGTGCTGAAATGAAAGCTGAGTGACAGTTTTGTTGGCAGTGGACACAATATACAGAAGAGAATTTCATCTCCTGTAGGAAGCTGCCAAATTTACATTTCTTACTTGTTGGATTTATAGACTTCTAACTCAAAGGCATCTTTAACTGGGGAAATAAGTTCTCAATTATTTTTTGGGGGGCTCTTGATGGTAAGATATTCCTATGTAGAATACCAAACATAAACTTTTGGCAATGTTGTTGCTTCTTAGGGTTGGACTCTTTCAATGGAAGTTCTCACCATTTCCCTGTGGAAGAAGATAAAATGCTATCTGAATTAGAGTGGGGATCCCAACAGGCAAAGAAATCCTTATCAAGTAGCAGAATTTCTAATAAAGATCATGAGCAGAACCCAGATACAGACAGCACACTGGAAAACTTGTCTGGACACTCCCTGATGAGGTAACATGAACATTATAAGACTGTATGCAAATATAACTAAGCTTGGTAGTGTTATGGCATGCTATCAGAATGGCTATGTCTTTGGATATGCAAAAGGAAAGTAACAGAAATGATCAAATGTTAGTAAGATGGGCATGCAGAAAATGCTTTTCCCCTGTATTTTAAATATGAAAGCCTAAAGTAGATGGCTGTAGCAAGAGAAAATACAAAACAGTGTTTCCTCCCCAAATGACCCCTTTGTTAAGGATTACTGGCCAATATAGGTATCCTGTCAGGTTCAGTACCTTAAGCATTTAAATACAATTTTCATTTTCGATTTCTACAAATGGTCTGTAAGAAGTGGAGAGGAAAAAAAAAAGGCTAGTCAACCTGTGCGGTCATCTTGCTCTTTTCAGTAGGATCCACAGACATTTTTGGCTAGACTTTTGTACAGCTAATACTCATAAGCCTGTCCAGCTCTGTGAGTTGATGCTTTTTGAGAGATGAACTGCAGCTTAGAAAAGAGCATAGAGGAAGAGAAAAATTATTTTTCCTGTTGCATCCTCTGTATGTCTACCTATGAATGCAGTTTATTTTCTGCTAATTGTGCAATGAAGATAGTTATGAAATACACTCAGCTTAGTTTTCACTGTACTTTGTTCTGAAAAGCAACAAATAATATGAATGGTCTTTCACTCATTCTGTCTGGGTATAGAATGGCTCTGAGGGTACTGACTTATATTGGTGACTTTCACTGATATCCAGTATTGGGTTTGAAAGGTCCTGTGACCACCGAAGATGTGCCAAGTAAAGCAGAATGTCTTCCTAAGGGATTTAAGCAGCCACTCTTAATCCTTTTTGGCTTAATAAAATTGCAATAGTAAATTTAAGAAGTGTCTGCATCACTTTCTGTATGTTTAAAAAAAGAGATGTCTTTAATTTTCTCTTAAGAAATGTTACTGTAGTATTT
Source organism: Calonectris borealis (assembly GCF_964195595.1). Taxonomy (NCBI): domain Eukaryota; kingdom Metazoa; phylum Chordata; class Aves; order Procellariiformes; family Procellariidae; genus Calonectris; species Calonectris borealis. The sequence continues at coordinate 31,943,289 of NC_134319.1, read as the reverse complement.
TACTAACTGTTTTAGTCAAGTTTTGACCTTCAAGCATTTCGTTGCATTTTGATGAAAGAGATCAAGACTCAGGGCAGTGGCTCATCACATTCAGTTGCATCCATATGCTGATAGTAACCTGTTTACTTTTTAAAAATACTGTTCATCGTATTCTGATATCAAAGTATTGCCCTAATTTCCTGTGAGTAAAACAAAGTTCTTCACTCAGACTCTCAAAACAGATGTGTAAATGCACATGCAGGTGAGTGCGTCCTGACTTTCCCGTGTCAGGTTCCTAACGGGAGGCATTGAAACTACTTGTCTGGCCATCTAGAACGTGCAGATACTATGTTAATTTTTTTTTGTGTAGTGTGTGTACTAACTAGGTTTAACACTTGGGGGGAAAACAGGGTGCTCTAGAAACTTAACCCTGAACTGGGATATAGGTGCAAAACCTGTCTCATGAGGCCATTTTCTAAAGGCAGACTGGGCCTGTGCAAACCATAAAAGACTGCCTTTTGCGTGGATCCGTTTGGTGTATGTAAATGGAAGAACTAGGTTATAGCTTTATTGTCTTATCAAATGGCTGGACTTAGGAGAATATTGACTCCTTTCTTTTTTCGTTTCACTGTCAGTTTCTCAGACAAGGGAAGACCCCAGAAGACACCGACTTCTTCACCGTCTCCCAGTTCCCAAAAAATGTTGCAGTTTGATTCTATAGGCAATACAGCAGAAAGAGTCAAGTCACCTGCTGGCTTTTCTGGAAGTACAACATCAGGGCTGAAGTCTAACGTAGCCTTCCCCGACTTGAGTCTGGGAACTAGTAGGTCTGTTGCAGGAGCAGCCTCAGCGAGCGGTGAGTTGTTTTGTTAAAACCATACTAATCCCAGAGCAGGTTTTTTTTTTTTTCCCCTCTATTTTTTGATGTGAGGCACTAAGTCTATGGAGGTTGACTAGTAGGTCTTGTCCTGCAGGATGTATGCGCTTTTCCCCTGCTGGTCTTCAGCATCGTTTATCAGCAGAATTGAACTACCTTAGTGCTATTGAGGAGTCTGTGCGACAGCTTTCCGATGTGGAACGAGTACGAGGCATATCACTTGCCCAGCAGGAGAGCGTTTCTTTGGCTCAGATTCTAAAGGTAATGGAAAAATACTTCCTTGTCTTAACCTTCCTTTCTTTTATTTTGCAAGAAAATTAATCAAATTAGGGCGAGTTATGCATTTGTTAGCAATAATAATAATATACCATTAGCTGGAATCACTGCTTTGGTTGTGTACTTCAGTAAAAGCAAAATTTGATTATTTACTGGGTTTGATGTTGGGTCCTAATGCCATGCAGTGTAGTTGTTCAGGCTGGATCATTTGTCTTATTCCATGTGAAGGATATTTTTGGTTGAGATTTCCTTATGCTGACAAGATTGCTTGTTCTAGTTTGTTGAATTAATTGATCTCCTAAATCCTTTCTTTCTACACTGTGGTGGAAGAGTATGGGGGATGTGCATTGTCTACTGCCTACTTAAAAAGGGAGAGAGTCAGTCAATAGGCTGAAAATTTTAGTTTAGCAGAAGAGGCACCACCAGCAGAGTAGATCTAGATCTTTCAGAGGTAGTTGCAGCTGTGGCTAAGGCAAAAAAGGTTTTTACACTTAACTTGCGTGATTAAAACTTGTTTTCCTGATCTGTAGGCCCAGCAGCAGCGCCATGAACGGGACTTAGCTCTTTTGAAAATCAAGGCCGAACAAGAAGCTTTAGAAAGTCAGAGACAGCTGGACGAGGCAAGGCAGAAGGCAGCTCAGGTAATGCTGCCCTTCAAAAAATGTGGAGTATGTAAGAGGCAAAATGCTGTAAGTAAATCCGTGCCTACAAGTATTCTTAATTTGAAGCTGTGAACATATGGAAGTGGTGAAGGGGAATAATATAGCTGGAAAAAGCTCTTAGGGGCCAATTTCAAACTTTTTTCCCCCAGATTTTGAGAAATAAAACTGTAGTTATTATAGGTAGAAAATTTTAAAGAGCTGAACTGGCTGTGTTTTCTGCATAGGTCCGTGCAGAGTCACTGCAGCATCTGGTCCAGTCACGGCAGGAGGCTGTACAAGAGACCCCATGCAAGGCTGCAGCCAAACAGACGGAAACTGCGCTTCTCACTGCAGACGCAGCTCAACAGATCCGTGAGGTGAGGTCCTGAGTGAAAGGAAAAAGCTATTCTAAATGCAGTATTATTTTGAATACTTTTTTGCCTCTAGGTTGTTCTCTATTCAGTGTCGTTCTCAGTGCAACTTCTTCACCTTCATAATGTGATAAATGATAGGACTTTAAAGGAGCTTTTCTGGCATCCTTACTTAGAAGTCAGTCAGCAGCCTTAAATCCCCTTGACTATTCTTATGATCTTCCAGTTAACGAACTGTTAAGAAGTTTGTTCTTCCAGGAGAGATTGATGATAGTGAACACATCATCTTTAATTTGTAAGAGTTGCAATCCTGTATCTGTTTCATATGTAAATTAAATTAGAAAAGCAGGGAGATTGCAATTTTCCTTACTTTTGAAGGTAGGAGACCACCAAATAAAAAAAATAAAGGAGGGGGGAGGATCTTCAGCAGAGCTCTTAACTTGGGACAGAGTTTGAAGTTTTCTTTTTTTGAGTCTCTCTTCGTTGTTCTTGTGGCATACAGAATATTTGTTAGTTTTCAGGTTTATATATGAGTTTATCAGTTTTTATACTTCTTGTTCCCAACATGTAGCAGCTGCTTCACACATCGGTAAGGAACACAGTAACCAAAAGATGCTTTTGCTTCTTCATAGTTTAGCAATCGCAGTGACTGTGGATTAGGGTTATGGGATGGACTGCAGAAGGCTGATGGGTATGAACATAACTGTTTCTTCACAGCTTATGCATATGCTGGTGCTCAGCAAGGCTGTTTTTATGATAGGTAATGGGACTGCAGAATAATACTGATGTACTTGTTCTGGGCTTTCCAAATATGTGAAGTTTAAATCACTTTTGAATAGTCAAGAATGAGTTAGGTTAAAGGAGCAGAAAAGCTCAGGCATCAGAGTTACATGCAGTGGTTGTTGATAGCAGGTAGTGAAGCCTTGGATAAAGACAAAGAAACATTTGTAGTTTATAGAGCCAAAGTTGGGTGGAAACCAATTAAGAAACAAGGTAGAAGAAACAGTCAGCTTTTATTTGGTGTAGGGTTTTAATCTCTTGTCTTGCTTTAAGTTTGAAGTCCGAGAGTAAGAGGTGCTAGTGGAGAGGTTGATGGGGATGACCTGGTCAGCGATGATGGGCTAGCAGAGTAGTTTTTCCATCCGCGTTCACAAGTGACTCCTGATATTCAGTTGAACAACCATTTGTTTTAACTGGAAATGCTGGTCACCAATGTGCTGGGAATATTTTTGGATGTACACTGTATTTCTTATGTATAAAGGAATGGAGTTAATTTTCTGCATTGCTTTAGATTAGAAGTTTATCTTATGCAAAAGAGATAATATAGCATGCTACTATACAAGTTTGCTTAGAATTGACTGTCATACTAATGAAGGATAAAAGAGTGGGTGATGTATATAGACAATCCAATTAAAAAAAAATCATTCATTTGTTTTTATAAAATTTTATGCATTAAAATTAATGTATACATTAATGGAAGAATTAATGGAGAAACTCAGTATGTGTATTGGAAGTTACTGAAATACAGTTTATTCCTACCTTCGAAACCAACTGGAGTTCTCCGCTCTGCATGAGGCGGGCCTTTGAACAAGAAGAAAAATATTAAATTCTAAAGCGTCTAAAAATTAGTGTTCTCTGCTGCGATTTCTGAAGAAGTTCTTATTTCTAGTCAGGTACGCAGTGAGTGCCATACGTTAAAAAGGATAAATTTATGGCTATTTATTGATTTAAGGCTGCTAATTTTAGACCTGGCAGTTTGCATGATATTGGAACTTAAACCTGTTACTTCCTTTAGAATGGAAATAATATTTCTTGCTCTTTGGACAAGATGCACTTTCAAATGAAAAAGAAAACATTGTTTCTGGCATTTGTTGTTTTGGTTTTTTAAATTAATTGTAATGGTAAGTCTGGAATGTTTTATTATGTGGGGATCATTCTACTGCTCAGAGTTTGGCTAAATTGATTAGAATGATATGATAAGTAGTATTTTGCATGTCTGTAGTTTCATACCAATAATTCCACTCTGCATCAATTAAAGAATATGTATTTACAGAGCAATATGCATCTCCTACAGCCAAAATTGACACGTACGTCATTACAAACCATCTCAAAACCATGTCTTACACATTTGTTCAATAAATGAGTAAATTGCCTGCGAGAATGACTATTTTCTCTTTCAAAAACATTTTGATGCTGATAAGCGCATTGTATTCCTTTGTTTTTTACTGTACTCAGATGACAGAGTTAGCACGAACACAAATCTCGGATACTGTCAGCGCTCCAGCTGCTCCGGTCACCACCTTGTTTGACCACCAGCGGCAGCACCATTCGGAGTTCCTGAAACAACTGAGGGCCCGAACTGATACAAACAGGTTTTGCCTAATGTTTCACATCTTAGGAAGGGGGAAGTAAGATTTGTTAGGTTTTGCTTCACCTATTCATGAAGAAAATTTTAAGATGTCATAATGAGTGAACATCTAAGAAGAAGAATTTAGATTCCATCTTTATGCCCTTAGTAGTGCATGCCAAAGGTGACATTAACTGGTTCTGTGAAGTCTATATAAAAGAGTAGAAAAACATGCTCTAAATATTTTGTGGGATGATTTAACTAGTCTGAACTTTAAGTGATCTTTTCAAAAATTTTAGCTGTTACTACTTCTAGTAAACTGATGAAAGCTTGTGAAAACTGTATTACTCTTTGGTTTAAGACAATGCAGATTTACCCCAAACACTCCTTTTCTCAGGAAATGTGAGTCTGGTGCCATATCACAAGGTAAAGAGGAGACAGGTGACTCAAAACAGACATACTCACCGATGTTTGATAGTTATTCAGAGTCTTCAAGATCAAAGGTTCATGATCTGAGGTAAGAAGAGTTTAGATTACACAGGGGGTTTTTGCTATAAGTAAGAACTAAAATACAAAGGAGTATCAAGATATTTTCTTCAATATGTTTTTTAAAAAGAGGGAAAGTCAGTATTAAACCTTCAACAGGTTAACCGGTCCGCAGTTTAGTAGTATATTGTGTGTTAATATTTTCAGTTTTTAATTTGCTGTATTTCTTCTAATTGGACGCTTTTCTCTTTCCTAACTTAAGAGTAATTGAGTTCCACATCTGCTTTCTCATTCAGCTGAATTAGCAAGAGTCTAGCAAGCAGGTGAAGGGAAATGGTTATTCCCCTCTGTTCAGCTCTTGTGAGACTGTATCTGAAATACAGTGTCCGGTTTCGGGCTCCTCTGTAAAGAGAAGACATTAACATACTGACGCAAGTCTAGTGGTGAACCACCAAGATGGTTAGGAGGTGGAGTACGTGATGTAAAAGAGAGGCTGAAGGAACTGAGCTAACTTAACCTAGAAAAGAGAAGGCTAAGGGGACAAGGATCTAGTTGCAGTATTCTAAAGGTGAGTTTTTAGGGAACGTGAGGCTAGACTCTTCTTGGAGGTGCACAGTGAGATGACAAAAGGCAATGGTGACATTCCAGAAAGGGGAAAATCATTGGGGGAAAAAAAATGCTCTCTGTGAGAGTGGTCAAACACTGGAATAAGGGTGCAGGGAGGTTGTGGGATCCTCTCTGTTCTTGCAGATGTTCAGAACTTGGATGTGGCCTTGACTTTGGTTGGATGAAATACCTTCAGAAACTGTTAAGCTGAGATTATTCAGATTCCTGTGCTGTGGCCTACTTGCATACTTCTACTGCGTCACCTTTGTAACCTAAAAGTCACTTTGTTTATCTGAGTCTTTTTCCCTGTCCTAAATATTTGCATTCTGTGCCCTTCTCATTTTGCTCTGTGTGTTTTTGAAATGGACGAGAACATAGACTGGAGCATATGTTCTGAAAATGCAGTGCAGGGACCTGTAGAACTGCCTGCTCTGTAATGTGTATTACTTTCTACTCTGTTCTCTGTGTATCTGGCATTTTGTTAGGGTTTTTGTTTTCACTGCTGCTCTGCATTGGCTTGAGATTTTTCATTAAGTGCCTGGAGTGCTGCTTGCCTGAGATTTAGATTTGACTCATTTCTGGTGTTACTTTTCAGTATCTTGCCTGTGTTTAATACTGGATTTTAGCTTTTTGTTTCCTGTTCGCTTACCTGATCTAGTTGGGTCCCGTGAAGTTTCTCACAGCCCTTCTCTGATCTTGACCAACTGGAATGATTTTGTCCTCTATAGTTCTTCTAATTTAAAACAGTATTGCTATCTCGCTCATCCTTTTAAAAACTGTAAGGAGAGGTGTTTGCCATGGTTTATCATCAATACTTAGTGCCAGGTAGCGGGTGTGCATACCTACAAACCACTTACATTCTAAGGTAGAATAAAACTTACAAGTTCCAAGTCAGTCAGCAGCTTGATGAGGCTTGGAATTTTAAAGTGGCCAAGCTGCATTTTAAAAACAAAACCAAACCCTCTGCATGTCGATTATTGCTGGGATGTTAATCATGGTATGTACAGTAGTAATGTAATATAAATATTTTTAAATGTGCAAAGTAATTTTAAAGAAAAATTATCTCTTGATAACACAGTAGTACCAGCAGCCGCCAAGAGAGTCCTTCAGTTCCATCTTCTAAGGAGAATGAGAAAAAGCTTTCCCGTCGTGAAAAGATAACTAGCAGTATTGAAGAGCAGGCTCATACTGGTGTGGATGATTCTTTGCCGAGTGATAGTATTTTATCACTGCCAGACGAAAAAGGTTAGCTGTATTGTTTGTATGTGATGAATCTGAAGATGGTAAGGGGGGAGGGCAGGGGGTGCTGTTTCAGAATTAGCTTCTGAAATAAATGAGGGAATATGTGTGAAGAAAGCTGAGCCCCAGGTGAATTGGTAGCCTCTTAAGAGGTAACACAGGACGGCACAGTGAGATGGGAACCTTTGAAATTCTGCACATCAGAGTGATGGAGTCTGTGGGCTATTCTACTTTCTGCTGTGCTAGCTGTAGCCAGATGTTCACTTGCTGATATGCAGGCTGAATACCAAATGTTTCAGCAGCCCCAGAAATGTGTTTATACCTGTGTACAGAAATCTGTTAGGTCTTTTGAAGCTAGATAACAGTATTTCATTATGTCCTCTAACTCAAGGTCACTCTTTTCTAAACACCCATTTTTCTATATTAGAGTAGTTATCTCCCTGTCTTTCCTGCCCCCCTAACTTTACTGAGATGAGGTAGAGTAAAACTGCATTCATGGTACATACCTGAGCGTAAAGCCACTTCCCCGATTTCTCCCTCAGATTCCGCTTCTGTTGCAACAGAGTATTCCCTGAAATTCGATGAGTCCATGACAGAGGATGAGATTGAGGAAAAGTCTTTTCGGTCTTTGTTGCCCTCTGAGAGTCATCGCAGAAATAACTTGGAGAAGAAACGGGGTAATCGTGATGATTCTGATGAGGAAGTGTCCCCAGAAAAAACAGCTCTGTCGTCTATCAAGGTAGGTCCAGCAACCATAGTTAAGGTAAATTAACTGAACTGAAATGGTTAAGCTGATGAGCTTCAAGGGAGCCATTCTCAGTTGTGTTTGCAAACTTTAGGGTTTTTTTTTCCTCCCTGTGGTTCTTTGAGCGTCTCAAAACATAGAGTTGTATGAATCATGCTGAATGTCACTGTTGTACAAGTGCAATGACTTACGGAACAGTCCATCCAGGCCTCTACCTGTTCTCTTGTGGCTTTGGAGAAGAGGAGTGACTTTTTGAGGTAGGTTATAAAAGCCCAGTGGATTAAGTCTTCCTACTATGCCTATGCACAGCTAGGAAGTACAAGAGGATGCTTCATCTCTCTGGCCCAAGAGGGAATGTCCCAAAACTGTCATGCAGCCCAGGGCAGAAAAAGTTGGTCTGCACAAAGCTCAAAGAAAAAATAGATTCCCTTCTTACATCTGTTTTTGTGTGTGTGTGTGTATCTGTGTATGCACACACACTTTGTGATTGAAAAAAGCCGTGGAATTTCTGTGTTATCAGATGATGCCAAATTTGTCTTGCCTTCTAGGAGCTAAGCATGCCATTCTCAGGGGGGCAAGATAGTTTCTCTAAATTTACCATGGAGATGGTAAGACAGTACATGAAAGAGGAGGAAATGCGAGCAGCTCATCAGTCCTCACTGCTTCGGCTCCGGGAGAAGGCTCTGAAAGAGAAAACCAAGGCTGAATTAGCTTGGCTGGAACACCAGAAGAAGTAAGGCTGCTCTGAATATACACTGTTGCTGACTGACCATTTTCTTGTACTTCTGCTTGAACTTTTTTTGTAAGATTTTGCTTCCACCCCACCCCTTCCTTATTAAGTATCAATGATTGAACTAATCTTCTGACATCAGTAATCTATACAAATGTTACTGTCACTTGGAAGGAACAGAACCCAGTTTGTAAGTGTGCTTTGATGTTTACATAGAATGTGGTTTGATAAAAGAGAATTTCATTGAAACAGTAGAACATCAGATGTTTGTTGTCAGTCAGGGAAGGTAGTTCCCAACCATTACTCTACAAGTCTTAATTCAAGAATGTATAAAACTGTCAAATAGTTAGAACTTTATTTGCTTGATGTCTATCTGAGGACATTTTAGTTGACTCAGGCCAAATTTTGTGAATCTGGATACGTGTTGTCCTTAACGATTTGTGTCCAACCTAACATATGCTTTATCCTGGAATGCCAGTTGAAGTACCTAGTGATACTACTGAACAGTGGTGGCCAGATTTAATCAATAATACTTTTCCATGGTCACTCTCTGCATTGTTCACCAGGCATTTTCTTCCAACTGCTTATCATTGTGGGTTTGATAAAGGATTGTGAGCTAGTGACCTAAGTGTCCTTTCTTTTATCTTTATCAAATGGTGAGCGTGCTCCCTCTGCAGAACTTCTGCCCATTCATGTGAGATCTTGTATTACTGCACTGGCCTTTTAAATGTGTGTGTCTTTGACTAAACAGTACAAAATATTCCACTATAGAGAATGGCAATGATTAAGTAAAGGCATCTTCTGCAGGTTAGGAGAAGTGAACTTTTTTTTTCTTTAAAGAGTAAAAGGCTCATTGTTGTGCACTTTTTTTTTATTTCATCCTTTCTTCCAATCTATTTGCAGGCATTTGCGAGACAAGGGAGAGGATGATAAAATGCCTCCTATTCGAAAGAGGCAGCGTGGTCTGCTGCTGAGATTACAGCAGGAAAAGGTAACTGCTGCCCTCTAGGAGAATCCTGTGGAAACCTCTGTGTTAGCCATTAAATGTTTCAGACACTGTAAAAGTTAAGAATTGAGAAAACTCCATACCGGGTTTTTAGATAGGAAACTAGCAGTATTTCTTACCAATAAGTTTTATTTGCATTTCGGTAATATTTAACACATTGTTTAAAAGGGTCCTTCTGTATCAGTAGTCTCACTGGTTGAGACTTAGATGTTTTAATTGATCTGTTCTTTGCTGCTGAAGTTCGGGCTAGTTACTTCATCATGTAATTTCAGTCTTTTTAAACCCGTAGCATGGACACTGTGGCAGCTTTAGAATGTGTTCTTGAGAGCTGTCTGTCACAGTTCTTATGCTTAATCTTTTATTCCTAAAAGGCAGAAATTAAGCGTCTTCAAGAGGCTAACAAGGCTGCTCGGAAGGAGAGACAACTGATCCTTAAACAGCAGGCGGAAATAGAACGAATCCGTCAGACTACAATGAAACTGCAGGAAAAACTAAAGTCTGCAGGAGAAAACAAGCTGGTAAGTGTTCCGTACAGAAGCTGGAGTCTTCCCTCTTTGGTCGTGCAGCTGGTATTTGACTTTAGTGTTTATAGGAATGGAAAGCTACTAAATTGGACCTATCACTTGGAAGTTTTGTCTGCTTCAAATGGTCTCATCCTCTTCATCTCAGCAATTTTATGTTTAATTTCTTTAAGGCATTATTTATGGAAATGCATTTGGAGAAGTTATAAACACTAAGTTTCTTCCATCTGCTTTATGAGATAGCAAGATGGGATTTTGATAACTGTCTGCCTCCTTACAAAATTTTGAGGAGACTCAAGTTTAATAATAGTAGTATAGAAAGGATTGGTTTCCTGTTTGGGTAACTGAATTATGGTGGTTTTTTTCCTAGATACAGTTAGGGGAGAAAAGTTATGGAGAAAAAGGGTGTACTAAAAACTTTGTGTCAAATAAAAATGAAGTTGGAAAATGAAGTTAAATCTGCAGGTGGACAGACTTATCTGAAGTAGTCTTTGATGTACTCTCAGGAGAAATAACCTAAATTAACACAATTTTTAAAAAGGTGGTAGAATAACTTTTCCTACTTTCAATGTTGATTTTTTTTTTTTTAAACGCTTAATTGCAGGAACTTCACAGTGAGGATGACATCAAGCAGAGCAATGGTTCTAGCCCACTTCCAACTGATGCAGAAACACGCAGCCCTTCCCCAATCTCAATCTCCAGCAGTGAGACTAGTAGCATTATGCAGAAACTTAAAAAAATGCGCAGCAGAATGGATGAAAAGTAACTATTTTTTTTTCTTATACAAAAGTTTACTATTTTAACAGAACAAGTTGGTTTGGCCACTATCCACACTGAAAATGGCCATCAGAAAAATTACAGAGGTATTGATATCACGTACTTTGATCTGATTTGCCTGAAAAAGAGCTGATGGGAAGCATTAATAGAACTATATTAATCTTTGAATATAATATTTTAAAGGCTACAATTCTTGCATGAATACTGAAATTCAAACATTGTTAGTTGGCAGACCGTGTGGTCAAGGTTTTATTGTAGAAGATTGGTTTTAACATTCTTTGTACTTGATAGTCGGTAAAAGCACATCAACTTAAGAGATTTTGATGTTTGCGCATACAAGGAATTTGGACGGGCTCCAGCTTGATGGTACATCTTGTCAGAGTTTCTCTTGCAAAGAGAGACCCGAAGTCAATTGGTCAAAGTGGTGCCTGTATTTTGTATCTCCCCTTTTATTTTAAAGGGAACAAATATAGGGAGTGAGGCTCTGAAATTACAGTACCAATTTTTATCTTGGATTGAAGCATAAGTTATAAATAGCAATAGTCTTATGCAAAAACTAGTAACTGAGTTTGAGATCTGGCTCACAGAAAGTCAGTGAGCTTGTTGGGCACGTGATTTCTACCTTATTATCCAGCTGCTGAATTTCAATTCTAGTTGCTAGGGATGAATTCTGTAAGTATTTTCTTAACTAATGGAGGTGGTATGTGTGTGATTGAGAAGACAGGCAGTTAATAAGACCTTTCTTTTCCTCGTATGTGGTCCACAGGTTGGAAAAATGTTGAAAACGGTTGTTAGTCTACAGAGAAAATAACGGAAGTATATGTGCAGTTTTTGGGTCTGAAATCTAAGACTGAATCTGTTGATTTCACCTGTTAAATTGTTTTGAATCAAAAATTGTTTCTGCATTTTTTCAGTGTAGGAATTACTTTGTCTGCACTAAACATCCCAAATGCTTTACCAGCATGTGCTCATTAGTTTGAAGCCTTAAATTCTTATTTGAGACTAACCCATTCAAAGTCTGGCCTCTGCCAGTTGCCACAAGGAATAGGCTTTGCTTAAACCATTTTTTTGAACTTATAACCAAGGGAGGTCACTATATTTTAGTCCATATGGGTGATCTTTGTAATGTTTTCTCTCTTGAGACTCCTAACACAGCTGGATAAAACATCAAAAAGCAAGCACTGCCATTTGTAAAGGCAAGGTGTCTGTGACTCCTTAGCACCTTATTTGCTTGTAATCATTTGAGAAGCACATTTGCCACACTTGCATGTATTTGTATATGATGAAGATAAAAAACAGTAGTAGTAAGTGAGGATTTGGTGTAAGTAGGACAAAACCCAAAAACATGTTCTAGTTACATGGTCTTCATGTTCTAGCCTGAATCGATTGCTATTTTATTCATACTCTTCTGGTAGAATCTGGTAAACTGAACAGCCAAAATCACAAATGATTTCAAGTTTCTCAAGTGTCATATTACCAAAACTAAACTCTTGGCATTCAAAGTTATGTGAAAACCACCCCATCATTATAGCAGCAAACTCTTTCTCGAAGCATGTTTTGAGGTTGACTTAAGATGGGAACTTGAAAAGGATGTTGTCTGTAGGCCATGTTGACTTCTGGGGTTTCAAGAAAACAAGATTTTTCTTCTGGTCCTATTTTTTTTGTTAAAAAGAAGGTCTTTATCGTATTTTTTCCACCCTAGATTTAGCATACAAAATTTCAAACGGTGATACAGTGTTACAAAACCAAGTCACAGCTTACGAATTTTGAGATTGTATTAATACTGGATTAATACTATAAGAGATGACAAATACACTTTTATATTCAAGTCTTCCTATGCTTTTTTACAAAGTAGTGTTTTTGGCTTTGAATATTGGTTTTGAAACCTTACTTTTTCAAAGTGCCTTCATTTCTAAGCAACACTTATGATTATAGAAAGAATTACATATTAAAAAATAATTGTTCTTACTATTACAAGGGATAGTAGTAGATACAAAGTATGTTTACCCTTAAAGATGTTTTAGTTGTCAGTCCAAAATATTGCTTACCTGGAGAATACTTTTCAAAAGGTGGATAGCAGGATTTGAGCTGAAACAATTGCTTTTAGGAGGAACAAGTGGAAATTGTGTGTGATGTAATGTATGTGGTCATGTATTTTTGTTTTTATGGTTTTATCTTGGGTTGCTATATATGTTTAAAGGAAGGAGTATTTTGTGTAAACAAATGATTCTCTAGAACTCGATCTTACTAATTGTATAGCTTATGCACACCTTTTGCAGGTATTTTGATCGTGATAGCAGTGTGTTTGTTGATTGAAAAACAGTGCCAACTTGAAAACTTTTTTTTAATGTCCTTATTTGTAAACACATAAGAATAATATTAACATAATAGAGTAAGGCGTTTGGTTCAGGGTGTAATGGTAGGAAGCGGCTGTTTGAAGGGAATCAATCAGATTGTGAGATACTGCAAAACGAAAGAAGCTGAATGACAAATACAAAGGATCTAGAGTAAGGAACTGGGAAACCCTGCTATGCTGGATTTGCTATACTCCATAGCAAAGTGAAAATCCTTTGGCTTTTTTACTTATGAGGTAGCTTTAATATTTCTCTGCTGCTAAAAGGGGAATGAAAGAATAGTTCTGTTTTAATTTTAATTGATCAATCTGTGTAGCCTGCATGTGAACAGGAGCATGCTCTGTCAAAGAGAATTAACCACTTCCCCCTTGCTTTCCTTGCATATGCAACTTTAATGATAATCTGTGCAATAGAAGAACTGATTAAATGCTCATTTTCTTTTGCTTTTCCTTAATACGCTTCTTACCTTGCATTGTAGTTGATAGAGGTATATGGAGCATGGTATTTTTCTATAAATGCGATAATTTGATAATTCATTAGGAATTAGCTTAAAATGGTAATTCATTAGGAAATACCATTTTAAGCACAGCTGTAAGTTTCTGTAGATTTTTTTAAAACGATAGGCATTATCTTTCTGCAGTTAGTACTTCAAATGAAAGAGGCAATATATGAGTACTCTGAGACCAAATCTGCTCTTTGTTGCAAAAAAAAACCAAAATAGCAGCTAGAAGTTGAATTACAGGTATATCTCAGACTTTTCCTGGAATTGCTCATGTTTTAAAAATACATTATTTAATCTCTTTTTTTTTGCCCTTTCACTGGTGCTTACCTTTGGAGAAGTAATTTTACTGGGGTTTCGCCAGGTGAATGAAAATGTGTTTAAAGTTTCAGACTAGCAAAGTTGTGCATATCACAAAACCAGCATGCTATTTAATGCTAATAATATACTCTATCAACAGTTAGAATAGCAGGAGTTGTAAAAAGATCAGGTTGAGATAGGTTAACCAGTGCATGTGGAAGTCTGCATCAAAGTAATAAAACTCTTTCTAAAATTTAAAGAAAAATATAGCAGTGTGAAAGTAGCTTGCCTTTAATTTACGGAAATTGAAGTGTTGTAAGTGTATGTGTGCTATTACCTTCTGCATAACAGTGTATAGTTTTTCTACTTCAGATGTTGGGTAATAACTATACAATGTTAAATGCAATTAATTTTAAAGTTCTTTGCTAGATGCTATCCTTTTCTCGTTCTTTCTGCCTTTTTTGCTATCTGAGTTTTAAACTCTTCCTCCTTATTTTGTAGACACTGCTCTCCTGTTCACTACTTCTTCTCTGTCTTTACGTCTCACCACTGGGCCTCTCTCAGTGTCTGTTTTCCCAACCTCCACCCCAAATTCCAGCTGTATATCTACAACCAATTGGTCAGGTAACTGTATCTTTCTCAAGTGATAGACTCTTTGATAGAGCATGCTCTGTTCAGTCCTAGACAGTCAAGAGGTTCTGCATCAGTGAACATTTTTGACACTTTCCTCCCTGTTTCCAGATCTTTATTAATGACATAGACAGTGGGATTGGGTGCACCCTCAGCAAGTTTGTGGATGACACCGAGCTGAGTGGTGCAGTTGATTCACTAGAGGGACGGGATGCCATCCAGAGAGACCTTGACAGGCTTGAGGAGTGGGCCAGTGTGAACTTCGTGAAGGTCAACAAGGCCAAGTGCAAGGTCCTGCACCTGGGTGAGGGCAATCCCCAGTATCAATATAGACTGAGGGATGAATGGGTTGAGAGCAGCCCTGCAGAGAAGGATTGGGGGCTGCTGGTGGACAAAAAATTGGATATGAGCTCGCAATGTGCACTTGCAGCCCAGAAAGCCAACCGTATCCTGGGCTGCATCAGAGAAGTGTGGTCAGCAGGCCAAGGGAGGGGATGCTCCCCCTCTACTCTGCTCTCACGAGACCCAATCTGGAGTACTGCGTCCAGTTCTGGGGTATGAGAAGGGCATGGAACTGTTAGAGTGAGTCCAGAGGAGGGCCACAAAAATGATCAGAGGGATGGAACACCTCGCCTATGAAAAAAAGGCTGAGAGACTTGGGATTGTTCAGCCTGGAGAAGAGAAGGCTCTGGGGAGACCTTATTGCGGCTTTTTATTATATAAAGTGGGCTTATAAGAAAAATGGAAAGAGACTTTTTACCAGGGCCTGTAGCGATAAGACAAGGGGTAACGGTTTTAGACTAAGAGAGGGTAGATCTAGATTAAATATAAAGAAGAAGTTTTTTATGATGAGGGTGGTGAGACACTGGAACAGGTTGCCCAGAGAAGTTGTGGATGCCCCATCCCTGGAAGTGTTCAACGTCAGGCTGGATGGGGCTTTGAACAACCTGGTCTAGGGAAAGGTGTCCCAGCCCATGATAGGGGGATTGGACTAGATGATCTTCCAACCCAAAGTATTCTATGATTCCAATTTCTTATTCCTGCTGTGTTCCGAGTGGCAGACAGACAGTCCACTTTGCTCCCACTGTCTGGTTACTACTTCAGAATAGCTACTGAAACTGTCTACTTTGGGCTTAAAGTCAGTATACGTTGGTTATAAATGTACAGGTACAGGTTAGAGCACCAGGTTAATGCTTCCAGGTTATTGGAATGGATGGATAAAATGCGTGATGGTAGCACCATAGAAATAGTTAGACTTTGAAATCATGCTGGTGTAATCTGAGTGCTGCTGCTTCCTCTTTGCTCCCCCAGATTTCCAGTTTCGTAGATGCCAGATGTGGTTTTGCATTTTTTTTTCTGTGAAGGTGCCCCTGCTTTTAAGGATAAATGTGTACCCTAGGTGTTGCAACTGGAACCCTCTAGACTGTAGTAAATATTAAGGCAGTGTGTGGCTACCTTGTGGCTCTGACCTTTTAAACCCCAGGGTTATAAAAGGGTCCGCATCTTAGTCCGTTGCTTTAATCCTCCTCTTCCTGTAGGTTGAATGTTGGAACCCTCTTTCTCTCCCATCACTTTTTGGGATTTTTTTTCCTTTCTCATTAAGTAGTCTTTGTGTGGTCGTTAGTTTCATGGTCATTTAGTTAATTCTCCTCTTGTTTGCGGTCTTCTGGGTTAATTCATTTGACATCTGCTTTTAAGGAGTTCTGCTCTTTTGAATCCATTTATTTCAGCCTTTCTCTTGCATTTTATTTCAACTGGACTTGCCTCCCTCAAGATCCAGTAAACTGTGACAATCCAGACATTCTGATGAAATCAAACAGCAGGTGAAGGAAGAAGAAAAAGTTGCCTTTTGCATTGAGATCATTGTAGTAATGACCTCCATAACGAGTTCCAAATACATGATCTGCCAGACTAATTGGAACCGATGTGTATCTGAAAGTAAGGGTTGATAAATCTGATGATGCTTCTGAAAGACACAATGTAAGCATGACTGTCCATGTCATGCTTGTAATGCAATTACTGTTGGTAGTCTAGTTTCTTAATAATATTAATCTGTCGGTTTTGCCTAAGAGCAGACGATGTTTGATGTTTGTCTATAGAAAGTGATGAAGTAATGCACAAAATCATGGAATCTGTCAGCTTGAAGGTGGCAGGTGTTCCAGAGACTCTGAGATGCTTCTATTTTTCACCTGCTTTTGTTTCACCATAGGAAAGAAGATTGTGGGCATGACTTACTGGCTTCTGAAACTTTTATCGTCACAACATATCTTGTCCACCTTATCTGAATCTGTCTTAGAGAAGGACTAATCTGAATCTTAACCTTTCTGATCAACTGCCAGCTCACTTTTCCAGGGAGCAGACTGAATGCTAAGTGAGCAAACAAGAAATGTCCCTTAGCAGGCGAGACCTGCAGATTAGGCAGTTGGTCATTCCAGTCTCTGTAAATAAAAGGGTTCTTTGAAATACGAGAGATTAAAAAGCACAAGTGAAATTATTATCTGCTTTGCAGCTTAAAAACTTTGATGCTAAGTGTTTGGGATGGCTTGAAAATTACAAATTATAAAGGCATTTGCAAAGCAAAATATCACAAGTCTTTGAAGACTGCCTTTTTAGGCACCACACCTTCTGTACCAATGACGAACTCTCGCTCTAGCAGGCAAACCATGTATCGTCTACAGATTGATTCTGTGACATCTTAAAAATTTCAGTGTGGGAGGTGAATGGATTGATGTACACTCTTCTCTAGACTTGGCATGTCAGAGGAAGTGTGTGCAATTGATGTTGAACTTGCTTCCATTTACTTTCTTAAAGGTTAAATGCTATGGTCTTGGTTACTTCAATATTTAGAAATAAGACCAGAGATACTGTTGTTCAAGAACTGGCAAAGAGAACTAGTATATACACATAGACCTATTCATACCTATGAAGTTTTCTAAGAATTTTCCCATTTCTGAGGTTTCATGGATCACTTAAAAAATCTTTATCAGAAAGAAAAAAAAATTGCCAGTTTTCTGCATGAGATTTACTTTTTATCTACTCTTAAATTAGCAGCCAGATCTGTTAGTAGCTGGGAAAAACAGTCCTGCACCCTTATTCTCTTGATGCTGTCAGCTGACAATTAACATTCCAAGTGTGGCAATCCATAGAGATGATGCTTAAAGGAAGAAGGATAAAAGTTCCAGTAATTCAGGAGAACTATTAATACAGAATCAACTTCTCATAATTATGTATTTGGAAAGAACTGTGGGGCAGCTGGGGTTACAGTTTTTCTGTCATTGGGATTAGGAAAAAGAAAGGTTCATTTTTCGAACTGCTTTCTTGAGGGTTCCAGTTTAATACCACAGGTACTTTTCGCGTCCTGCAATTGGGAACTTATCCTTTTCATTTTAGTGAATAGTTAGTAGCACTTTTAATGACTTTGAAGACCTTTCAAATGTAAGCAGCGTGTTTACAGTATGTTGCAGACTTTACTTACTGCAAAGAAAAAAAACTCTTGTCTACTTCTTTAGTTTTTTTCAGCAGCACATCAGAAGTTTAGGAAATAGTAGTTAGTGTGGATATTATCCTAGAAAACAATTTGAACAGCTATAATTCTGGAAATCATGGCAATAGAGCATCTGGATATCGGGACCTTTGAGTGTGGTTGGCTTTTTTCCCATTGTCTTCTGCTCTGTCTGTCAGGTTCCTAACTAAGCGAGAACAGAAGCTGATGCAGCGTCGACAACATGCTGAAGAATTGTTGGAGTGGAAACGCCGCCTGGATGCAGAGGAAGCAGAAATACGGCGGATGGAAAAGCAGGCTCTAGCTGCCTGGGACAAAGAGCTGCTCAAAACCAAAATAGCCAAGAAAGACCTGGGGGATCAGAGAACTGAGCCCAAAGGTAATACGAAGAGTGGGGAAGTGATGCAAATGACAAGAGTAAAGCATAATTTGACACAATGATTGCTTAGCTTTGCACTTGCTTCCTTTTTTGATGTTTTGGTGGTGGTTATTCTTCTCTGGACACTCTTAGAATCTCGATTTCTGCACTCTGCCTTCTGTTGCCTTGTTCTTTTAGCCCTATTTTACACCTTCGTTAAATGTGTATTCTTCCTTTGCTGTGTATCTTCTCAAGTGAACAGTGCAGCGTAGGCCTATCAGACGTTTCTACAAAGAATTTAAACTATATCGCTGTCTTTCAAAACAGAAATACTGCATGGTCTTTTGCTGATCATCTGCCGAACTTAGCCCATTAAAACCATTTTCCTCTGTAGTGCTGTTGGAGTGTCTACCCTGTTAGCCTTATTACTGTTGGTGAGGATGGCTCTTATCAGGGGCTACTTCCCCCTTGTCTGTGTTTTCAAAAAATTGAAAGCATTTTTTTCTTCCCTCTGTTGTTAATGCAGTATAACTGTTTCAAATCTGCAACTGCTAGTATGTAATTGGTGTGAACGATGCTATTGTGAGGAAAAATAAGTTCCCAGATTTTGGGAGCTACAGCTTTACTGGTCTGTCTTAAGCGGCCCATACTTTCATTATGAAGCACAGGGAACTGGATTGCAGTGGGAGAAAATAATGAAACTTCAGGTATTGTTCTAGAAATAATCAATTTTCCTTTTTTCCCCACTTCACTGAAAGCAGGCAGAATGTCCTTTGAATGTGCAAAGGGAATTCAGAATTATGCCCTACTACACTTGTTACTGAAAAGAGTCATGTGGATTTTAGGCATTGTAAGACATTTTAAAGATGATATGTGTATGAGTCAGTAAGTTCCAATGAACAAAAATTCAGCATGAATGCTGAATTCTCATCAACAGATAAGAAAATACACTTGCTTTCTATTAATTGTATCTACCAGTAAGCATTGGAGCACGGCCCTGCTTCAGAAGTTCCTCTCCCCAGCCTTTGCTCAAATATTGAATAGTTCTCCATGGCTGCTTCAGTAATGCTGTGACTCCTGCGGAATTTAGTAAACAGGAATATTGAAAACCCAACTTATTATTTTACTTGTTGCCAGTTGAAAGACTCATGATGAAATCATAACATTAAAATGTTTTCTGCAACTACTGTAAAGGAAGCAATCAATTCTAAATTCAAGATCTGGCTTGTAGATTATATGCTCCTCCGTGACTTCTTCAGACTAATAGTGACTCTTGCTGGTGTATGGTCAACTGGAAGGACAGGTTTCCCTAATAAACTTTTTGGAGTGTGTTGTCTGGAAAATGTTAGAATATCCTGAAAACCCCTTTATTTTAGACATTCAGCAATCACTAAGAACGTTTGGTAGTCTTAAATCATAGTTCTCTGGTAAACATGCTTGTTCTTGCTAAATATTCCACCTTTGGTGTCTAGGTGAGTGAAATAACACCAATTTGACATGTATTGGTAGCGGTTACTACTTTATATGCAGGCAGCAGTACCTCTGAAGGCATATAAGTCAGTGCAAGTTCTTAGGCGCTTTGTTTTTTTCTCTTGTTATTCGATCTCAGAAACGGCTAGTGAAGAAGAGTCTCCAGTGCCTTCTTGCTCTCATCTGAACAGTGAAAGCTCTATCCCAGAAGATCTTGGCAGTCTAGCTGCTGAGTCTGTTCCATCAGAGACTACGGGCCATGGACAGCTAGAAAGCCCAGATCAGAGCACAGCTAACGAAGAAATGGTTTATTCTGAAGAGTTCAAGTCCTCTACCTCACCTGGCAAACTTGTGAGTGAGCTTTTTATGCTATATATATTCTTACACGTGTAAAAGGCTATCAGAGAAGTAGTAAGTATAGCCATCCCAGCTGTCAAAGCAGAGATTAAACTGTTCTCTGTGTTTGCAATGCCATTTTACATTGCTGTGAATAAACATTGTGATCAGATATGTTCTTTGAAGTCTCGAGGAAAAATTGCTTCAGCGCAGAGGTTAGATATTTTTAAACTTGTGGGTAGCCTTGCAAAATGTTTTGCGTATGTCACGTAGGTATGCAGTATTAAGTGGTGGGACACTGACCCAGTTTACCAGTGTGAATTAGCTGTAGGCTAGCTTGTTACCATTGTATAAATTCTTTGAGGCCGTGGAAACTATGCTCTGTTTTTCTGCTTTGCTTTACTTGCAAGTAATGTATCCCAAAGTATAGTTATAGGATGAAGAACGAGAGCTGTAACATCATGCATAATGCTTTGGGTTTCAGATTATGTCTGCTTGCTAGCTAATTCTGCCTTATTGTTCTATTCCAACTGTTATTTCTACTTGGTTGGTAATTTTGATAAGTTTCTTTCTGATAACTTTGCCCTGTGCTCAGTGAGACAGAAAATGCAGTGTCTGTGGGGTAGAACTGCTCATCTAGACTTATTACAGTTACTTTCTTGGAAAGTTTGCTGAGAAGATAGCGAGTTAAAATGTCTAGTATGTGCTAGAGGTTATGTTCAAGGTGTGTGAAAGGTTTGTGGTATAATGTTGCAGCAGTAAGAGCATTTTGGAAGAATATTTGCTCTTAGAATTTTTTGCCTAGCTACAGAGCAATAGTGCTCTGTTGTTTTACTGATTTAGAATGGCATCTTGCATCTCTTACATGAAATGGTCCTTTTGGTTTCACAGATACATTTAGTACAGGTTCTTACTGCCGTGGTTGTTACCAAATAAGATTACATAAACTGTATTGAACACCCGTGAGTCAGAGCCACGTCAGTTCACTTAGGTAGTAATAGAGTAGTCTAAGCAGGTTTACTGAAATCTAATCTCACAGTAAGCAGGCAGTTATTGTTGCTCTTGGTATTTTTGTTTTATTGTCTAGCAAACTAACATTAAATTCTTCTTAAGATAGCTGGATAGGTACCACTGCTTGTGAGATGTGCTCTAGTCATGCTGTTCTTTCCATGTAACAAGCTCCTGATGACAACGATCTCCTACTTTCAAACTGAGCTTTACAAGCAATTATTTATTTGTCCTTTTCTTCGCCCATAGTCTCCTCCCAAAAGCAGCATATCTGTATCAAAGCAAGATTCCAGCAAAGGCAGCCATAGAACTGGAGGACAGCTACGTTCACCTGTGAAGTCTCATCAGATATCTCACAACTGGTCTGATGAATCTTTATCTATGACACAGTCAGGTAATATCTGCTTGGGTTTAAATTGCTTTTTCAAAGCTTTTGCTTTTAACAAGTAAACTTGAAATGCAGACACAGATGCGGGGAGGCAGACAGAAATTCCTGGAAATTGCCAAGGTTTGGGGTTTTGTGGGAGTATTTTCCCATGATGTAATTTGATCACTTCAGCTTAAGAAGATCCTAATGTAAGATGGTCTATATATTATCTCTTCTTTTAGAAAGCAGTGCAGGTTCCTGCAAACAGGTATGAAGAAGATAAGAGTCAATAGTTAAAGTGGTCCTAGAATTTAAAATACCAAGGTTAGCTGTGCTTTTAACAGGTGACACTGCTCCACCCCTCATGTTGTAAAAAAGCAGAATATGGCTCAGCATCATACAAACATGATCGTTCTCCTTCTGAACACAACCCGACTCCAGAAGCAGTGTAGCTCTGTTATACTGGCAGTATGAGTGAGCCCGTTGGACCTGCACTGGCATGTGCAGAATGAATGGATACTTCAGGACATACGTTTTTGGTTTTGGAGGAGGGTTTGAACTGTATGCAGTAAAATAGGGCCTAAGATTGCATTTCGAGCTATAAAATACAAGATCTACTATATGGACTCTTTATGCTCTTTTATCCAGTACCCGAGGTGGCTACCAGAAAATGCTGAGGGAGAGAATATTAGAAGTGAACTGGTACAGAGCGGTCCTTTCCCTGGTGTGCTCTCGCAGTCTGTTAGTCATGTGGGTTCCAGGACTTCCTGAGCCACCATTCAGTGGGTCGCCGTCATCAGCTCTCTTAATCTGTGAAGTCTGTTTTGAACCTTTCTGGGCATTTAAGTCTCTAAAACGTCTTGTATTCCACAGTGCAGTTGATATAGCATCATAAAATACTTATTATCAAATGAGATGGCATTTTCCTGCTTGGTTTTTTTTTTTAATTCCCTAAATAAGTCTTTAGTGGAAAAAGAATTAGGTGGTTCTGTTGTATGTACTGGCTGTTGTTTGTGATAGATGGATAACTTACTGGCGTGTGTACATATCCAGTCTTTGTGGCGTTTGATATAGCAAGCTAATTATCTTTTATGTTGGGTTTTTTTTTGTTAATATGTATGTAAGTGCAATAGAAACACAGTAATTTTGAGGCAGCTGTTCTCCTGCTGGATAGAGAAATGAATACGTAACACCTAGGTATTTGCACTGTGTAATTTGTATTGGGATTCTGTCTGGAGAGCAGTTTGCAACACAGTGAAGCATTCAGCAGCTTGATAAAGTTATTTTCAAGTTCTGACTGAGCAACGACATAAGGAAGCCATTATGAAAAGTAGAACAGGCAACAGTGATCTTGAAAATAAACTTTTGTAAAATGAAGTATTTGCAATCTTTGATTTCAAATGCTGAAGAGAGGTGTAAGAGGTTGGAAGCAGATCAGGGTGGTGCTGGTGTCACAATAAATCATTCCATTGTAAAGAGACAAATCTTCCAAGCTGCTGAGTAGTAATGAAGTCATTGCTATGTCAGTCCTATGCATGCATAGACAAGATCGTCAAAGATGAAAGCATGTGCAGATCTTTCCCTTATGAGTTGATCAAGAAAAGCTATAATTACATAGTGGTCACTTACTATTCGGGAGGAGTTGTTAATTACAGTGGCATCATAAAGTACTCCTGATTAGCAAGTGAGATTCCATTCTTTTTGTGCTGGGTGTGTTTTTTTTTTTTAAGTTCTCTAAATGGTTAACAACAGTTGTTAATGGAAAAAGAATACAGTAGTTTGATTGTATTTACTGGCTGTTGTTGATGATGAAATCCTTCATTATGGTGGTTTGTTGTCTTGAGAAATGAGATTGATTAGCAAAATGTCCAGTTGTTCCTGCTAGCTGACCAAATAATACTGGTCATTTACTTTCTAGGGTGTTCAATAAAGCAACTGGCATTTATGAGCATCCAAGCCTTTTGGTCCAGAAAACATTATAGGTAATATTGAGCATTAGAAAAGCAAAACAGCCAAGATCCTTCTCTTAGGAGCTGCAGCTGCTGCTATAGGAGACGAAGGGGGACATCAGCCACAGGGAGGAGCTCCAGTAAGACTATGTCAGATGAATACTTTGAAGAGTTTTTGAGACTTAATTGTATTAGCACCAATCTGGGACAAGGATCTTGTTTTGCACTATGTTGGTATACATTTAAAACAAGAAGCAAGTAGACGTAATCAGATGGGCAGAAAAGAATAAGTAATGAGACACTGAGGCAGTCTCTCTGTAAAGTCTGAGAGGTCTGAGAGACTAAGAGGTTGTTACAGCAGAAATAATGAAAGTAGCAGTTACTGGTAGAATGGGGTTATCATGCAGAGCATGGATCTGAGTATCTGGGGACAGTGTCCCGAGGGAAAAGAGGTAGAACATCATCATCAGGACTGGAAGACCAGGTTGCAGGGAGTTCTGGGGATGAGAGGAATGGAGGAGATCTTATTAAAATTACTAAGGATAATGATTAAGGAAAAGATTGTTCAGGTGGAAAATAGCTACAGTCAGTAATGGCATTATAGGAAAGTCCGTTAAATTGAACTTGGAGCAAAGATGTGCCAAGTAACTTTGTATAAGCTATTATTGAGTAGTCCACCACGTGTCTAAGCTCAACACTACATCCATTCACCCTGAATAAATTGTCATCCCGAGGCCTGACAACAGTGAAAATCGCCGCATTGTTCAAATTGACTTTCCTTCCAACTGTTGACCAGTCAGCTCTCCGTTTCGTAGATGTATTTAGTCTAGGTGGCAGGAAATCTAAATGGGCCAGAAACTTAAACTGCTTTTGGAGTCCACTGTTGCAAGTGAAATTCTCATCAATGAAGTGTACCTTGTAGCTTGAAACTGTATATCATGATTGTAAACAAATATTTCAGGTATATTTTTGCTATGCATCTTTAAGTCATATTTTGTCATATTTTTAAATATGTCAGAAAAAAAATGAATTTCTGCAACAGCTGACGTGATAAGCAGTTAATGATGTAGCAGCATAAACATGGGTGGTTGACGTGAACCAGTTTGGTAAGAAGTTACTGTATGTATCAGAGCCTTTCTCTTCTAAATTAAATAGGATGCAACACTTTTTCGTATGTTATATGAATCTGAGATCCCACTTTAAGAATCTTACTATGTTAAGATTAACATGTTGACGTTAAATTCTTTGGTATTTTGCTTGGACCATATTTTGTATTTACTAAATAACTGTTCATTGCTTTGCATAGAACTATTTTGTGAGGTGCAAGCTTACAAAGACTAAAACTAAATTTTTTCAGAAACCACATCTGATCAAAGTGACATTGAAGGACGGATCAGGGCCCTGAAGGATGAACTACGGAAAAGGAAGTCTGTGGTTTACCAGCTGAAAAAAGAACAGAAAAAGAGACAAAAGGAGAGACTGAAGGCCCAGGAAGCCAGTTTGATCAAACAACTGGAGGTTAGGAACAGTAGGAAGAACAGCGAAGTAAAAGATTGTTAGCCTTGGATTAAACATTATAGTATGGATGTTGTTGGCAGAATATTGTATCAACAGCTGTGAAAGACACATTATTGTGATAGAAGTGTGACTGTGTTGTGCCTATTTAACTGTTTTCAATAATGAACCAGAGCCTTGAGGTAAAAATGCCATTCCCTTTTAAAATTTGTATCTTGAATGGGTTACTAGCAGTGTTCAGGGGCCTTATGTATCCTAGCTTGGATTAGAGAGTGATGCTCATGTAGTTTGTTTTTGAAAGTAAAGTATTAAAATTTCTAGGATTCACAACTGTAGAGCTTTAGGAAGTTAGTTAGATTGCTTTACAGAGAAACCGAGTGTATCCTTTATTCATTTAATAGGTTTTAATTGCTGAATTGTACTAATAGTTTAGTAGACTAACAGCCGTAACTGTTTTCCATGTGCAGTCGTATGATGAGTTTATCAAGAAGACTGAAGCAGAGCTGAGCCAAGATCTGGAGGCATCACCCACAGCCAAACCTCAGATTAAAACTCCATCCTCAGCTGCTGCTGAAAAACCTAAGATCAAGGCACCACCGCTCCACAGGTAACTGGCATTTCTTCTTGTTTTTGAGATTATTCTGAAACTGTGATGAATGCTGTTTTAGCAGAAACCATGAGTGCAAGGAAGGCTGGTAACTGCTCTTCCTTAAAGCACTGGACAGTGGCAGTATCCTGTTGACCTATTTGCTGGTCTCATCAGACCCAAAACAGATAAGGGGTACTGTCCCTGTAATCATATGCATCTCACTTTTGTTCTGCCCAGTCTTTCAGATCCTATTTTCAAGTTCTTTCTGATCAATAATTTTCAATTGTGCAAGAATGTGTCAAATAGTTGTATGAATTACTGACCCAAATTTTTTCCCATTTTGGTCACCCATTATGCCTGCTGCACAACGTGAGGCAAACCATTCATCTTTGCAACTTAAATCTGGTTTAGATCTTAGGTTGTAAAAGGTAGACAATTCAACTGACTTCTGCACTTCCTACTGTGTTTTTAAGTGTTTCATTTTTTCCAGCAGATGGTGCAATTTTAGTGCGTTCAAAGTAAAAAAAAAAAAAAAAGTTATTTTCTTTTTCTTTTTTTTTTTTGGCTGCAAAAAAGGTTAGTTTGATTACTCTTCTAGAAAATTACTTCCCAGGACTCGCCAAACTCTCCTCTCTGTCCCCATGCCTATTTTCGAAGGTCACAGCATGTTGGCAAACCAAACTGTTTATGTTATCATTGGTGTGGTATTATAATTCTAGATGCTTATATTTCCATTTTTATCTATTTAAAAAAAAAACCAAAACAGCACTCTGTTGTAACCATGATTCATGTAATTTGATTTTTCAACTTTAGGCCTGAGACAGCTAAAAACTGGAAATCACTGGCTGAATCAGAGAGATCCAGAGCATCTTTGGAATCCATTTCAGAACATGCAGGTATGTGACTGGAAGAATCTGTACTACAGATGAAGATCTTGAAGACTGACTGTTTTGAACTTCTTTAACCTTTTCCTTCTTGATTCAAGAAGTTTTAGGAGGGCATGCAGACTTCATAAAACCATAATGATCAAGCTATATTTTTTACTGTTTTTATTTAGTAGGCTTCTGCTTTTGCTGTTTCCTATATATTCAGTATTTCGTTTTACTCTTGCTGAGGTTTGTGTGAACCATAATTACGTGACAACCTTTGTCCTTTCTTTTGTTTCCTGTTCCTTTATCACTTGAGGAAAGTAAGGACACCAAAAATAATGAAGGCTTTAGGAACAGACATTTAGGAATAGGGTTTTTTTGAGATACTTTTCAATGTTTTGCTGTTGATCATTATCTAATTGTTATCTACATTCTAATCTTGGTTGATTTTGCGGCTTGCAAACAAATAACTGAGCCCTTACCTTGGGCTCAGTCTTGTATGGCATGATGAAATACTGGTACGAGGAACAGAATCAGAAAGAAAGTGTTAGAACCCTAGACCTGAAAGAATGTTGCTCATGGTCATAGGATAGCTAGAAATACATGTTTCCAAGGCACCAGTTTGTATCTTCTTTTAGCATAGAAACCGTGATGTTAACTTTGTTGCCTATGGTTGCAGTTTTCAGTAAACAAAAGCAGGCTATACGATCTGCTGTAATTCACTTTTTATTTTCCTTCAAGATGCTGTGTCATCAAGAACTGCGAGATCTGTGTCTGTGCACACCAAGAAGGTGGCTGTGACAGATGTTCATGCAGAAGAACCTTCTGGAACATCTTCCTCGGTTTTAATGTCACCAAGGAGTTCCAGAGCAGGATCTGGTGATTCCTTAGATAATGTGCCCTCATCATCTCTTCTCAAAGACGTGAAAGACATTAGCAGGATATCCCATGGGTCAATGAACAATGTGGTAAATGCATCCAATGGCGAGGCTGCCTTCAGTCATAAATCTGAGATACAGGAAGACTTGGAATACATAAAGTCCGAGGAATATGAGATTGGAGGTTCTCATATTAAGCCTTTGGAGAGTTCTGATGTCTTGTTGACATTAGATAAAGAACAGGAGAGCTCACTGGACATCCTTCCAAAGAAAGTCCTCTGTTCTGAAAACGAACACTCTCAGAAGGAACTCTTTGGTTTGGCTGTGGAAAGTCTTCATGGTACAGAAGAAATCTTAGAACAGAGACTGGCAGATAAAGATGCTGTGACTGGCCCAAGTGTAGAAGAGTCGTCTTGCAAACTGAGCAAATCAGCAGAAGAAAAAGGTTATCTGCTTTCAGAACAACTCTTTAGTGAAAAGGAGCCATCATACCTTGAAGACTTTGAAGGATCCTCTTCCAAAAAACAAGCATCAGTTGAAGAAACACTTCCTGGGGAACATTACAAAGATGACTTTGAAGCATCTCTCCTCTCTCCTAGCGGGGATGCTCCGTCACTGACAGAGCGGTCACAGCACACGCAAACCAGCAGAAGTAGATCCACCAGCCTTGGCAGCGATGGCGAAATCAGTGAATACCTCAGTGACAGGTCTCTCTCTCTCTCTGGCAGCCTGCATTCAGAGAGATTATTAGAACTTAAGTCCCCAACAGAACTTATAAAAAATACTGAACGCAGAGACGTGGAGCAAGAACAGGCTCCTACTGAATCACCGCTGTGGGCCTCTGTTTCGATCACAGAAGAAACAGATAGTTTGCCAAATTTCAACATTGGTGATAGAGTACTTGTGAGTAAAGTCCAACCTGGAACATTGCGATTCAAAGGTCTGACTAAGTTTGCCAAAGGGTTTTGGGCTGGTGTGGAGTTGGATAAACCTGAAGGGAACAATAATGGAACTTATGATGGTATTAAATATTTTGATTGCAAAGAAAAGCATGGTATTTTTGCTCCTCCTCAAAAAATCTCTCACATTACAGAAAGTATTGATAGCCATTTAGACACAAATAAGGATGAAGACTCATTCTTTGATGATAGACTGGAGAAGCAACACAAAGCAGAGCAGAAAGACAAAGAAAGTTCTGAACCTAGCAAGGAGGATGAACCCCAGAGCAGAGATGTTACGGAGAACTATTCCCAGGATAAAGCTCCTGCAGACACAGCTGTTTCAGAAGCCTCAGCTGAGGAAAGGGTTGATGAAGAGTCATTTTCTAAAGTGAACAGAATAAAGGAGATTTCTGTAGCTACTGAATCACTTGCCCAAGAACACTCAGTGGTGGATTATCTGAAGCATGCTGTAAAAGAGGAGGCCAGCCTTGCTCCTCTCATTTCTGGTGTTGTGGATGAGATTTCCACTGTTCAGTTGGATGACATCTCAGATTTCCTTTCTGAAAAACTGGAGAGGCAGAAGACACTGGGGGAAGAGTGTGCTGAAAAGTTAGATGATCTCTCTCCTGGAGTTGTGGAGAAGCCTGCAACTCCACTGCTGGATTTGCTGACAAAAGAAAAGAACCAGTTAGAAGCCCAGTTGAGACTACCGCTTAGAGAGGAGGAAAAGTCAAAAGACCAACTGGAAAAGGTCAGTTTGCTGACAGACAGTCTGCTTAGAGATTTTGTGAAAGACACGGTCAATCAGTTACAGCAAATAAAGAAGGTCAGGAATGAGAAAATCCAGCTCAGCAACCAGGAGCTCTGTGATGTGAAGGAGGAATCTGGTACCCCATTCCAGCAGGTGGAAAAGCAGATTCCCGACGGACTGAATAACTTTTTTCTAAGTTCCGATTTGGAAGATGAAAGAGAAGAACTCTCCTCTCCAGACATGTGTCCCAGACCAGTGAGTAACAGACATCTTGCACTGATTTTGAGTTGATTGTTGCTTTGACTGATGATGATTGACTCTTAGGAATGCTGTGTGGCAGCAGTTTGTTTTCTCCCAAGTTCTGTTTGGTGATGTGAAGATTGCCTGTATGTATGTCTTTTTACGTGTGTGTTCTTGTGTATTCCAGTTCACAGCTCGTTTTGGTAGCCCTCCAGGCTGAAAGACACATTTTGGCACATAAAAGTGAAAAATACTTCATTTAGGTTGCATTCTGCTTACATGTTCAATTTGTATTTAATCCTTATCCTTAGTTTTTACTCTAAAAATGGCAAAATACAATAGACTGTAAAATTACCTCTGTCTATTCTTGATATGAAATAATCATCCTCAAACATAATTAGTTGCTGTGGAGGTCATTAAGGCGTCAAACTGCTCTATCCACTGAACTAATATATCATGAGTAGTGGAGGTTCAAGCTTCCTCGGAACCAGTAATGATACAGATACAGGACTTGGCCTTTCTGCTGAAGATCCCAGTAAACCTGTCTGCTTTGCCATTGATCTCAATATATTATCATCACAGAAAGCTTCAGCCCATTTCACCAGTATGAGCACCGTTCAGTCACTAAAACAGCCATCACCTGCTAAAAGCTTCTAGGCTGTTGATTTAGATCTGAGGCTGCTGGTAAGTGAAGTGAAAAGTTGTATGTCACATTATCAGTTGTTAAACCACTTAGCCTTTTATAAACAGTTAAACATTACGGCAGACAGTGGGCAGGCCGCATAGTCTTTTAAGCTCTGTAGGAACCCCTGATGAAAGTATTCATCAGGAGTGGTAGAAACCCCAGGTATTTGAATGAAAAAGTTTCTAATTTTATTGTGGGCTATTTATTATTTTTCTGAGTATTTGTGCGTATATTGCCAATTAGATCAGTAGAGCATTTAAAAATGTAAGCTGAGTTAGACAACAGTGTGACACCGCTTTTAGATTTACTCTGTGGCTCTTAATTCACAGGAGAGTCCAGTGTTTGGTGCCAGCGGTCAGGAAGAGCTTGCTAAGAGACTGGCAGAGCTGGAGCTCAATCAGGAGCTCCTGAGCGTGCTGGGAGATGATCAAGACTGGTTTGATGAGGACTATGGCCTGAATTCCCATAAGGTCCAGCAGAAGCAGGCTGAGGAACCAGCAGTGCTGCCCAAGGTAGAACCGCAGAAAGTGCCAACAAAGCCGTGTGAGGAGCCTTTGGCGGTCCCTCACACTGCGGTGGAGGTGGAAGGTATGGTGCATGCAGCAGCCGAGGAACTCTGGAAACTGAAAGAATTGGGTCGTGATCTTCAAAGTTTCAGCCTTCATACAGATCTTAGTAGTACCCTCAAAGAGCAGGACACAGACACGATAAACAAGCAGGTTTATAAAAAGGTACAGTCTTCAGGCATTTTGTTCTTGGCCTTTGAATATTTACCATGAACAACAGAAGCCTTAACTTTTACTTCTTTCTTTGTTAAGGTGGTGTTTGATTTAACAAGAGAGATCTTTGGGGAAATCTTTGCTGAGGATCCTAATCTAAATCAGCCTATTTGGATGAAACCGTGTAGGATTGCATCTGCTTACTTTCGCCGAGTAAAAGATCCAAATGATCTGGATGAAATCAAGGTAGGAAGAAATCTTTGTCATGCAGGGAAAGTGAGATGAAAAATACTGTACTGGCACTTGCCTGAGTGTTGAAAGATCATAACGGGTGTATCCAGCAAGAGATGAGTTGAGAAGAGAAATGAGATTACAAACCTGAAAGGGAGTTTGCCAAAATGGTCCTTTTTTACTCAACAGATTTGCCTCCCTGTCCTTTTGGCTGGTACTGGTTGCTTTTAAACCTTAGTCCTCTGTGCCGAACTGCCAGGGTGACTTTGGTCTTATAAAATCGGTATGCTGACAGACTGCTGCTTTAGCAGATTTCAGTGGAACTCTGTATGGGTATATTGGCATGGATCCGACGGTAGGGTTGGGCCAAATGGGATGAGCTGGATTTTTTACTCGGACACACCTGTGCCAGCCTCACTAAGGACAGTGGAAGTTTCCCAGAGGGATCCAAAATTTGACTGGTTGAAGGCATTGTTGTCTTTGGGAAGCCAAAGGAGGTCTCCTGTTATTCATGGTAGTGCTCAAGAAAGGGCAAAACCCCAAAAAGCTAGAGCCTGACTGGACCTAGGTTAAAGTTGCAGGGTTGGACATTTGGAAAAAAACTGTCTCCCTCAAAGCGCTCAACAAAGAACCTTCCATACAGCTCATCAGGAGGCAAATGAAAACTTCCACCTGTACTGTTTCTTCCAAAATTTTTTTTTGGGGGGAGGCCTGACTGCATTTTGATTGAAGATACAGCATGTTAACTGTCTAGAAAAGATAGAAATAATATCTAGATGACTCTGTTAGTTGAGAAGACTTTCAAAAGTGTGTGGCAGGGGAGAGCAGGGACACATGACAAGGACATTAAACTCCCACCCTGCTTTTCTTTAATATTCTCCCACAAAATGAATTGTCATAATATCCTGTTTGCTATACTGTTTAATTGAAATTGTTGCAGCTGTGGGTGTCATTCCCCCCACCCCGCTTCGGGATTTAATAATTGTTCTGCCTGTGTAATGCTGCCTCAGAGACTTTCCCTGTAACTTTCTTGCAGACACCGTATGTCTCTTAGCTAAACAGAAAGCTGTTAATGCATTCTATAATGCGACTTTTTAGGCTAGGTACTTTGAGCATACATTTCATTTCTTAGCTCAAATGTGATAAATCTCACCTTTACTGTTCCGTAGAGCTTCATTGCAGCTGAAGTACTGAAGTTGTTCAGCCTGAGGAAGGAGCCTAATCACAAAACAGACTGGCAGAAGATGATGAAATTTGGGCGGAAGAAACGAGACCGAGTGGATCATATACTGGTCAGTGGATGAAAATAAGCAACCATGTCAGATACTGTCCACCAGACTGAAATGTGACATATGATTGTATTTTTCAGTATTCGATCATGCTGTTTAAAGAACACAAAGTGTGCATGAGGTCTTGATAGAAGGTGTTTAATTTTAGAGGGCACTCTATTGACCAAAACAGAAGTCCAGTGCCAGTGAAGTAAGGTGACTTGAGTGAATTCTCTGTTCATGCCTACTGATTTGACTGGAGTATAAATTTGCCCACTCACAAAAGCATGAATTTACAGAAGAAAACATTGAAATATTTGACTGAAAGGAGAGTAAACTTTTTCTTTGGGAAGGGAATATGTTTTTCTTCTTACTTTAATTTAAAATGTTTTTATTTTGAAGTAATATTGTTTAATTGGAGACGGTGATACTGAGAACTTAATAGACCAGATCTGCAACCTTTCAATTGAATCTGGTTAGCAAAGTTGTTGGGTTAGAACAGCAAAGGCTTCGAAGAGACAGTATGGAACGTGATAATCCCTAGTACAAGGTAACCAGTCTGCCAGATGGTACCCACAGCTAAGCGTTTCCTCAAAGCTAAGTGACGAGTAGGACTTCTGCTCCTGTAGTACTTGTCGTAAAATGCAGCTGCAGAGGCAGTTCAGTGTTAAAACTGTGTAAGATAGAGCATGTCTGGCTGTGTACTAGTTTTTGAAAGTTACTTGTTGGCTTGTATTGCAGGATGATTAACATCTTTATTGGCTATAATGATAGTGAAGGTTCTGCTTGGGAATATGAGTCGCTATTAACACCGTGCTTCACTTAATTATACCTGAAATTGATGCCACACACCCGCACATATAAGTAACTTCGAGTCATGGGTCGTGTGGTCTTTTAATTGCACATCAGTGGAAGGTTTCCAACACAGGTTTTTTTCCCAGGGATTTAATTTTAATTGTATGTAAATAGAACATCTATATATAGGACCTGCATATCCTAGTACGCTTGATTCTGGGATACACTCGTTTCTGGGATATGGAGGCTGCTAACGCATGCACAAAAAAGTCTTATGTTTAGATCCCTGAAAGGACAGTTTCCTAATTTCTTTGAACCATACCTGAAAAGAGATTCCTGACTGGAAAAAATTGTTCTAGTTGAAGACATCCAAAGTGCTTTAGGTGGAACAAGTTTGAAGTTCAAACGATCTGGTCTGTGATTTACGTGCAGCCCCAGACATCAAAGATTAATGGAGCTCTGACAAGCTTGGCTTAATAAATAATGTGTTTAATTTTATTTTGTTCTCACAAGAATATAGTAATAAAATTTTAGCTGAAGACTGGGAATAACTCTGTAAAGATTGCAGCATGCCATGCTTTAGGAATAAGGTAGTCTCAGTGGCATTACTAACAAATTTATCCTGCAATGTGAGACACCATCAGAGAAACTTCTAACTGAAAACTTAAGGAGACAGTGTTCAATTTCTCTTACCTTTTTTTATTAAAATCTCTATAAAACCTGAAGTATCTGGATAGCTTTCTCAGCCTCCAACTTGTGCTTAAGGTCATGAGTTCTGTGATAATGCAAATCCAAGGTCATGAGTGGATGTACAGCTCTGTGCAAGATGATCTGCCTATCCGCTATTACTCACGGTGTAGCCCTAAACTGAGAGGTCAGTTTTGGAGTTTTCCAAATTTTGTTTAAAGTATATTCTTCATTTCCCCTTCAAGTGAAACTAACCTTCAAATGAAAACATCCTTTGATAGTTTTCTATTAAGACAACTATGTATTTTTAGTGACTTCAGTGAGAGGATTGAACACATCTGACTGTCCAATAGTCTGACCCAGGAGCTAGGCATGACTAAGGCTGAGAGGGTTTTTGATACAGTGGAAGGGGATTCTGTTGCATGCCGCCTTCTCTGGCATATTAGTAACGACTGTCAAATAGTGGCATCGTCTGCCTGGACGGTTGGGTGGCTCTAAAACCTGGAGGCATGGCTGTTTATTTCTTCTGAAGGCACAGAAGCAAGTGCCAAGCTATTCTGCCCAGCTTAATCTCTCCCTGATTATCATACGAAACCCAGTTCCCAGCGGTTCTTGTCTCCACCAAAGGTTCAGCCTTGCAGGGGAGAGGCACAGCAGTAGAAGCGACGTGCACTGCACTGGTGCTCTCTGTGATGCTGGGCCCTGTGGGTGACTGCAGTCAGCCATCACACCTGCTGGGAATTAAGGGGAGAACAGGATGGATTAGTCCTTCACCTCCTTGCTCTGCCTTGACCTTTGCTACTTCCCCCAGTCACTGCATCTTTAGCTGCATTTCCACTTTCGTCTGCGCTTTCCCAGCATTGACACCAATATAGTTAGCAGTGTTTCTCTGCCAGTGACAAAAAACCATCTTCCTCTTCTCCTTTTCTGCAGCACTGTTAACTTTGATCAGGCATCTCTGTCCTCAGAAGGCATTGTATTGTATTGTATTGTATTGGGATTTCTTAAGGGAGATCTCTGATCTGCTGGGTAGCTGCTCCAGTTACCAACGTTACAGCAAATCCTGGCTTTCAGTAAACAAGTACAGGAGGTTCATGTTTATGAAAAGCTACTTTGTTTAAAATCAAGTTAAAGGACTGTTCAGGTGTTTGCTTTCTTCTTCTCATGTCCCTTTGTGTTGCCACCTTTCTCACGTGTATGCTGTCTGTGCTCTGTGGGAGAATCTCAAATACATGTAGGCTGAGGTGCCGCATTTTGGTACATCAGGGCTGCCTGCACCTTTCAAAACTTCTTTTTAAACTACAGCAAGAACCCTCATATCTCCTCATTTAAGTTCAGGTGCTAACAATAGTCTGTTTCCTTTTTTTTCACTTGGGTCTTCAGCCAAAACTCACTCTGCTGACCTGTTTACACAAACTCTGCCGTTGCTTTCCCTGCCACCCCCCTTCCCTTTTACCCGGAGCTTGAGAAAGCAAAGCTCACCTGATACTGCCAAACCTATGTGTTTAGCTTTTGCACCTGAGAAGCCTGCCAACAGAGAGCTGAAAAGTATTGATCTTCTGACCAGTTGACTTAAAGGCTAGAATGTTTCTCTCCATGCAGTTTTGAACTCTGCAACAAAGCAAAGCAAAGCTGTTCCTATCAAGCTGGCTTAATTGGAAAGTCCAAGGGGAGTGCAACAGTAAGAAAAGAATCGAAGCCTGCTGATATGCACAGTCGTGCGTCTTAAGATTTCCAGGCACTCCAAGAGTGAAGGGCTGTGAGAATGCACCTGCCTGCTTTCCTCCCACTGGCATTCTTCCAAGGCAGTAGTTTATTTCTGGATTTTTGTACTTTTCAGTCTCAAAATGATCTAGTTACTCCTTAAATGTAGTTTATTTTACAGATATTCATGGTTTTGAATGGGAACTTTCAGAAATCAAAACTTACTAATTTACTTTCTAAAGTTTCCTTCAGATTATATTCTTTTAATTGTTGTTTTTTGGGTACTGTGGCATTTATTAGATGGCCAGCAGGATCATGCTACCTCAGTATCTCCTGATTTTTCTTTTGTGTGCATGCCCCCTTCTTTCTTTGAGTGTTTAAAAACAAAGCACACAAAAACCATATTACACAGCCTTTTGCATTGTGTCACTGTTTATCTTTTCCTGTAGGATGGAATTCAACAGGGAAGGAACTGTAGGAACAGTTTCATTAAAACCATTTTTTTCCTGGCTTTGCCCAAATGCCGTCTCTCTCTGGCATAGAGAGCTTACTTCCTGGTATCAAATATGTGAAGTTTTACTTTTGTCATAAAAATGTGCAAGAACTTAAATGCTGTGCATGTACTGAAGACAGCGCGAAGCCCACTTCCGTGAAAGTCACGATAGTCGCCAAATATAAGCAAACTGTCTCCATTGCTTAGAAGCAATTTGTAATAATACAATAAATGGATCAAACATTTCCCAGACAAAGCAGTCGTAACTGCCTTGGCTCAGATGTCTGTAGCCAGGGCTGTTTAAAGCAGCACGGCATTTTCCACATGCGTTCTGAATACGCTATAAACAAGACTTGCCTGCAGCTGCAAATTGCACATTCTCTTAGTTTTCCAAAAGTATGCTTGAGGAAGTCCTCCTAATGCCAAAGGAAATTGTGCACTGTGCCTCTGAGAAAGAGGGGAATGATAGAGGCAAGGGAAAATTAATCACTGATACTGTTTTTCTTTCTTGATCTTTCTGCTGCTATTTAACATCAAGCCTTTCTCTGCCTGGATCAAGTTACCTTGTCCTCTCCTGTTTACTTGTGTTTCTTTATTCCATGAATCTCTTTTTTTCTTTCTTTTTTTTTTTCCTTTTTTTCTCCCCCCTCTTGGAGCACAGTAAAGGAACTATCCCATCACATTATAGCAGGTGAGACAGAATAAACAGCGATTTAGTGCAGATCTGGATATTGGGGTTTGTTTAAGGGCCAGTGACATCAGAGCTTTTAACCTGCTTGATTATTTTACTCACTTGCTTCCCCCCACCCCCGGTGTAACGTTCACTAGGTCTCGACTTCACTTCCCAGCAGCGAGGTCGCTGCTGGCCTGGGAGGGTCGGGCAGAAAATCGCATCAGTTGGTATTGTGCAGCTGGTCCCAGTTACCAGTCTTGGATGTCACCGGTCAAGGTCCCTGGGTGTCCCCCGGCATTTGTGTCCACCCACCTCTGTCATCTCCAGGATCTTCACCCATTTCCAGGATCTTTTCTCCAGCCAGGGTCTTCACCTTCTCCCTTTGGGGCCCTGTTTTCTTTCCCAGACCACTTCTGCTTTTTGGGAACCCTTCTTTTTGGCACCACCTCTTCTTTTTGTGACCCCTATCTCTAACTTTTCCTCATCTAAATAGTCTGTGATGCAGACACACAACACATGATCAGCCTCCAAATCGGTGCTTCTATCTTATGCCTCTTTGATAGAAGGGGATTGATGGGAGGACTGGGAGGACTTGGGACATGCTGCTATTGTTAAGTCCAGGGTTTATCAAAATTTACAACCAGCACATACCGGTTGCAGGCAGCAAGCTTCTGCTTGAGAGAGAGTTCAGAAGTCTCTTTCAGACATTCACCCCCACATAAACTTACATCCAATTACCTGCCGCTTGTTAGCATTCGATTTAAATTATTTTTCACCTACAACACTCCAATATTGTTGCTTCTTCCTTGTTAGTGAGAAGCATAATGAAACCATTAACACTTTGTCTTTGACAGCCCTATGGGAAACAAGAGGAGTGCTCACTGTGGTAGCACGGAGATCTGTAAGCACGACTTTTCCAAAGCTGTTTGCAGGATGATATCCCTGCCCTGCTCCCCAAGCTCTCTTGAGAGAGGGAGAAAGGAGCTGTCAGACTGAAACCCCAGGGATAACTGAAGGCTTATGAATGGCTACAAACCCTGAAGCAGTGCCGGTTCCCTG
This sequence comes from Calonectris borealis, assembly GCF_964195595.1. Taxonomy (NCBI): domain Eukaryota; kingdom Metazoa; phylum Chordata; class Aves; order Procellariiformes; family Procellariidae; genus Calonectris; species Calonectris borealis. The sequence continues at coordinate 31,905,818 of NC_134319.1, read as the reverse complement.
GGGTTCCCCTAGCAGCCTGTTCTTGGGCTTCACACTGTGTTTGGGTTATTGAATCATCATCATGCTGCAGCAGCTGTCACCTTCAAAACGGACAAGTTTCTGGGTGGTTTAGCTTCAGGCGAAAGAGGGAGAAGAGGGTATTGGGGCTATAGCTCTTGTACTTTGTTTAGATAACGACACTATTATATATTGATACTGGATTAGTGGATTTTCAGTATGTTTTAACCTTGTTTTGGTAGTATCTAGGTGTGTCTGGCCCACTTGTCTGTGTGGACAGCGTAAATGTATTTTGAGTTCAGAGTGTAGGATTGACCGTCAGAGGAGCTTTCTGGTGAAGCTGAGCAGAGAAAGAGCTTTCAGCAGGTTTTCTTTATCATTTTAAATATGGGTAATGTTTGCAGCCACTCTTTTCTCAAAAGTTTGAGATTTTTTAGGATGTATCTGAAATGGTCACTTAGGCAAATTTTTAATAAGTTTAATTGGAGAAGTCCAGTTTGGAGAGACTCTCGATGAGACTTGATTTGCTGAATGAAATTATATATTTCTGTCTTTTACTAAAGCACCTATTTGCCAGGGACCAGTAAAACAGGATTTTGCATGTCAACAATTTAGGAATAGAAGGAAATAAATACTCTTTGAGTTACTCTTTTAGATGTAATGGTACAAATTCCATTTGTATAGCGCTGTCAAATCCAACGAAGCATGGAGTATTCTGTGCAAATGAGTTGTAATACTATCATACAACACATGCCAGCATTTTGTCTTCCTATACAGAAGAATTGGAAAAGTTAGTTACTTCCTTTAGGTTTTCTAATTCTTATTTAAATAAACTGAACTGCAGTAAAGTCTTTCCTTTTTCTCCTTCCCCTGTTCAAGGCCTTTGCGTGATTTCTTACCAGTTTAAGCTGCATGGAATCAGCTCCTTGCAAATACACAGTTAGGGACTTCTTTAATGGAGCTTCTGCTGTTGGCCAAGAATATCCCATTAGCTTAGTTCTTTCAAGTGAAAAACTTGTGCAGGAATATGAAACCCTTTAAAATGGATACTACAGTGAAATGTAGAAAACGTTCATACAGTGAAATAGCCTGGTTCAAATAGATCTGTGTTCATTTTGCTATTCTAAGCGTTTCCTGTAATCTCTTACAAAGACAGATATGTCGTTGGCAGATGCACACTGTTTTGGACTCTTTCTGGAACTTCACAGGGGATATTATCCCCGAGCAACAGAATTTTAATGTTTATTTTGCCTTTTCCTTTCTAACCTTCAAGGTGCAGGAACTTCACGAGGAAGAAGCGCAGTGGGTGAACTATGACGAGGATGAACTGTGTGTAAAGATGCAGTTGGCAGACGGGATCTTCGAGGCCTTAATCAGAGACACTGTTGACGTACTGAACCAGATAAATGAGAAACAGCGGAGACTGCTGCTTGTCTGACAGTGCTGAAAATAAACGTACAGCTGCATAACCACCGAGTCACGGGCCTTTCTGCCTCCTGACGTACTCTCCACCCTGCAAGCGCTGCTGCTGGACTTCCATGCGTGGGGTTTAAAGGCAGTTCAGATGTGATTAAAGGAACCTGAATTTGCGTCCGCTGCCACTAGAGACCTTGCACCGGGTTTATCGTTTGGAACAAGCTGATCCCTCACTCGAGGCTGTATTGCAAAGTGCTCAAGACTGTTCGTGTGCCAATGCAGTTATGCCACATAACTGTCAGCAGCTGTCCGAGGCCCCGGCCTGGGGCTTTGACATGTTCAGCTTGTGCTCGGAAAGGGTTGGGTTAAGCTGGGATATTGGCTGCTTTGCTGGAGTGGCTGTCAGCCATCAGTACTCGACTTGTCTTTAGAAATGTGAGTAATCTGGAGAAGAAACGGTTTGGTCAGTTTTTAGTCATAAATGGAGACTTACCGTACTGAACAGTGTTACAATCTTAACACCTCTTCTCCTGCAGCCCTAACAATGTGCATCAGTTTCTTCTGCTCCAGAGCCCATTTAATTCCCTTCTCTGTGAAGTTGTTTTTCATCTTTCTTCTGTGATATGGTACCAAGTATGGTGCCAGCCAGTCCAGGGAAATTAGATGATGTTGCTTTCTGCATTCAAGTAAAGAATTCTTGCTGCTTTTCCTATGTAACTTGCTTCAGTCCCGAGGTGGAGCAAGATAAAGGCCGCGTAATGTCAAGCATGAAAGATGAGCCCGTGGACAACTTTCCTCCTACCGTGTAGCACTTCTTCTCTTCCTGGAGCACCAGCTGCTCCCAGATAATGGATACTCAGGATTTTCTCAGGCACGAGACATGCAGGAGTGGAAAACGTTTCCTCACAAGAATTTGGCCTTCAATCCCTCAGCTTCCTCCCTTACTGTCACCTAATAAATCGGAGAAGCCGTTACTTGAACAATGTAGAGGACAGAGTGTATTCACCAAAGAAAGCGGTGTCCAGTGCTTGAGTGTCTGCATATTTTGTGCTTGTGGGTTTTTTATTTATTTTCAGATAATTTATTAAGTGGGTTAAAGGAGAGTGTCCTGTGCAGTTGGCTGCACTGTCTTATGTTTTGGGACAGCCAAACTTGAGAAGGCATCTGTTCTGGAAGCTTCCAGAGCCCCGTATTCTTCGCACAAAACCTCCACCTTCTTGAGACAGATACCTGGGGAGAAGGTAAGAAGAACCAAACCTCAGTGACCAGGGGTGGGAAGCAAAGGCAGGACTAGGAATGGACCTTCACTGCACCTGGTTTGGAGACAGTGGAGGGTTGAGGGGACTGAGCTGAAAAATGATGTGAAACTTCCCTGCTCCATCTGTTTCCTTCCTTTCCCAGAACTTCTAGGCCATGGGCAGCTGTTAGTGATTGATTCAGTGCTGGGTCAACTGCAGTGTCCTTCTGCTGAATGCTCGTTCCTAACCTGTCCCTCCCATTCTTGTGTTTTTCTTGGAGGAACACAGACAATACGGGGTCAAATGTTGATGCCTTAATAGTGAATGTCCCTGTTTGCTAACCTGGGACAAGACCCAGAGGAGAGTCACATTCTCCAGACACACTGGAGTGCAGAAGGACACTTTGAAGCCCCAAAGAGGTACCCCAAAGATGCTGCAGCCCACAAGAGGCGTGGCGGGGAGATTTCCACCATTTCGTTCATCTGCTTGGTTCTTGGGCTTCCTGCTATGCATACCTCTGCTACTGCTCCATTTTGTTTTCTTTTCCACCCTTTTTTTTTTTTGGGGGGGGGAAGCTATCATTGGAATATTTGCATTTTGCACAATGACACACAGCTGGTAATTCTTCAGGGACAGCACTGGGAAGTGTTGGATTTGTTAGAGGTCCATGCAAATTCTCAGATGTAGTATTGCCAGCACCTCACTTGTGAGTTAATGGTGAGCCATATTCATGGGAGCTTAACGAGTGGAAGAACAAGGAGGAGGTCATGGTGTATAGGAACACCTCCAACGGGCATATGCGTGTCTGTCCTGCAGTAGTGACCCTTCTGGCTGGCTGGAAGTCAGGTGGTCTTGGTGGAGCATTGTTCAGCTTTTTGTCCTAAGTGATTCACTTGTCCACGTAAAATGTCATGATGCTGAACCAGGAAACGCTTGAATGCTTAAGATAGAAGCAAACTAAAGCTGCTGCATTCAATTTAACCAGCGTGGTGTCACTGATTGGGTCACCACCTCAGATTTCCTTTCCTGGGTGTATCTTCTTCAATAGCGAGGATTGCTATTTTTATAGCTAGCAATTATGGAAAGAAGGCAGAAACCTGCAGCGTAGGTTTGTGGCTGGAGTATCAGAGAAATGAAGTTAGTTTCTGTTCTGTAGATAACGTGACCGGTGTTGAGAAGGTTGCCCCGCATCCCTGGGGCTTTTCGGCTGTTCTGCGGGGCTGGCATGGCTTTTTTGGTCTCTCCACTAGCAGGGAGAAGGTTGTACAGTTGGCCTGCCAAGGTACCGGTGACCACTGGAGAGCGTATGCCTGTTGTCTTGCTGGCTTGGATAGCACTAGTTTACTACCCTCAACAGAAGTAGTAACTATTTTTACAGCTGTTTGGGCAGAAGGAAGCTGTGTCTAAATAATGGCTTTATTCCTTTGCAAACATCACCGTTGTATTTTTGGTAGCAATCCTTGCTAGGAGCAACCCTAAAAAGACTTGAACGTATGTGAATTATCTTCTCAATACCTCAAGTGTGTTGAGTTACTTTGAGTTGAGTGTATACTCAAAACCTGGAGTGTGTTGAGTACTTTTGGGCTGGTGATTACCGTGATGGAGCAATGGTCTGTCTGGGTAACGAGGTGGTAGGGAGAAGCCTTGGAGTTTCACAAACAGAGGCTGAATTCTCTATTTCTCTCCTCTCCCCAACCTTCCCATTATAAGAACAAGATGATATTTCTGGGTCCTGGTTATCTTGGTGCAACCACGTTAGAAGATTCAAGGCTGAGACATTTTTCTGAGACCCGTAAGCTGTTTGGCTGTCATCACTGGGGAGATGCGGTTCCCTCGTCGGAAGGATCTCGGTGCCAGGTGGGAAAGCCAAGGAGCACGAGTACCTCTTTCACAGCAGGATGCTCCCTGAGCCAAGCTGTGGAATATCAGTACTTCTGCCTTTCAGAAAAGGCTTGTTGCTCACAAGGTGGAACGAGGGATTGAAAAATCCCGTCTTGTTCACTTTCCTTTCTTGAAAAAGTGGCCTTAGCTTTTTGCAATACTTGAATAAGTGTGTACCTGCAGAAGATCTTCAGTAGCACAGTGATAGAGACCTTTTAAGTGACTATTCTGCGAGGAACTGCATGCAGTTCTGACTTTCATATCCCTTTGCTACCTTAAGAATATTAGGAAAATAAAGTACTTTTCAGCAGAGAAACAGTTGAATCTTATAAGGTATTTAGTGCATCTGAAGTGTTTACAAATCAACTAAAATGGAGAAAAGCAAACTATTGAACTTATTTGTAATTTAAACATTAAATGCAAAAATATATACAGATGAAAGAGGAATACTGTAATTAACTTGCATTTACTAGTTTTTTCCTTGACTTTGCAGAGCCTTTTGATATACATTTGCAAAGCCGCCTTTTGGGAGGCTCCGTCTCCCTGCGTACTGTGTTGTGGAGATGCTGAAAAGAAATCTGTTTACTGTGTATGTGTAAATAACCTGGTAACTTGGTTTTTGGGCCAGTTTCAGCTAATGTTCACATCCAGAGCAGCTTTGCACAGTAGACAGACCCAAGGATGTGGAGGGTTTTTTTTTTTTTTGTAATTAAGGACTGTAAAATAACCAGGGTGGTCCCTGTGTACACCAGTGTAAATATCTTTGGTAACTGAAATGTACTTTAAGAGAACAAAATCTGTAAATAAACTGATTTATAAATTAATCTTGTTTCCTGGTTCTTTATAAAATGGAGCTTTATAATTACCCAAATGGTTGCTAATTCTGAAGGTGTCCTGGAGATTCATCCCTTGTATGTTCCCCTTTCTGTCTGATGCTGTACTTGGGATGCCAATCACAGTCCACAAAATCCCATTAGAGTTGCCTTAATTAAAATCATAACATTATTAGAATTTCCTTATTGTTAAAGCTGACTGTTCATAAAAGCAAAAGCAGAAAATAGCATTGTGTAGTTATTGCAGGAGTGCACCGCATGATCTGCGGAAGAAAAATTACTCCTTGCACATGTTTATTTAAAATAAGTTTTAAAAAATCGTGGTTTAAAACATTTGGGGGGTGTGAAAAAGCTATTTTTATGCTAAACAAAGGTCTTGGAATTAAATTCTTCAGAGCCTCAGCCTTGTTTCAGATCCTTCAATTACGGTCCTAAATTGTTAGAGCTGCTGTTACCAGCACTGATCTCTTCTTCACCGAGGGGGAAAACGTTGTTCCCTGGAAATTGTGTTGGTGGAGCTTTCCTACATCTTCGCTGTTTCTTTTCCAGCAGAAATAACCAACCCCCTTTTAACACGTGAAAGGTCCCCGAGCTCTGTAAGAGGACGGCTGAACAGTCGCGGTGCCAAACCACAGGCGTGCGGGCACGTGGCGAACGAGTGGCGGTGTGAAATGTGTAAGAGCAAGCGTGTTTATCGAGCCTCCTCAGTGCCTCCAGCCGCTGCTGCTCCTGTACCTCTGCTGTGTTTTGGTGCCATTTATTACCGTACAGCCCAGCAGAAAGGGCTTTGCTTTCCATTTACTGCAGGCGTCTACAAAACCCAGCGTTGGTCTTTCCAGCTCGGAGGACGCTGCGTGGCAGTCTATTCCTCACCACTCTTCTCTGCCTGGGAGAGGCGTATGCATCCAACGGGGGGGACCTGTGGGAACAAAACCGTTGCAAGGGCTTTGCACTGTGCTGAGCAGTTGTTTGCTCTTTGCTTTTCCGTAGCAGAGGCACCTCATCCTGGAGGAAGACTTGCTGCACTCGGACTTTCATTATGGAAGCAGCTTTGCCGCAGTCCGGCGGTGCCAGCGTGTGGTAGGAGTGGTCCTCAGCGGAGCGTGCCGGGAACACCATCCGCAGCCCTCGTACAGACAGAGAAGCACGTTGCAGCCCTCTGAGCTCGGGGGGTTGAACCGGCTAAAGCGCGGCGGTGGGTCGTTTGATGTCCAAAGGGCCGAGACAAAGTGGTGCTGCAGCCTCTGTGCTCTCATTACCGAGCAGCAGGAGAGCATCTGTGTTGCTGCTTTCCTCGCCCTGCAGCGATTTTGCTCTGCGAGTTCCTCTATTTTCGGACAGTGATCTACTTGCAGCCATCAGCATCCATCCTTGGAAGTGGCTTAGAGTGCATTTCACGTTGAAAAAGAAATTGATCTGTGCTTCTCTGGCTAAAGAACTGGCTTCCCTTTCAAATGGCTCGAGTGGTAGGAACGCTGCCACGGCGCTCTGGCGAGTGACACAGCGAACTGCTGCATTGCTACTGCTGTCCTTGCCCAGGATGCCCAGTAATCAGCTTGACGAAGGCTTTAATTTCCTCATTTGCAAGTCTATGTTGCTTCACTTTGGTCCTGACTTTCTACAGTGGTGTTTGTGCAACTCCTCCCGGAACCTTCAGAGCGCAGTTGCCTTCAACAGCCATTTCACTCGTGGACCTGGTGAAACTCCTGGGTTGGGCAATGGCAGGCAGCCGCCTTCCCGACGGCACGCTGGATTGAGTGGGACTGTTCTGGTGCCTCCCTTGGCGGGTGCCACCCGCTCCCAGCTGCCTCCCTAGGGAGGTGGTGCCAGCTGCAGCCATCCCATGTCCTAAAATGCCTGGCAGAGCGCTGGAGCACTTGAAATGTTGACTCTGCTCCAGACGTCGCTGCGCCCTGCCTAGCACAAGGGCTTCTGCAATGTCCAAGCTCTCATTAACACAGCCCTGAGAAGAAAAGGAGCTGGTGGGGAGCTGCTGGACGCCAGCAGCTCTCTTCAGCATGCAGGAAGGAAAGGAGGGGGGCTGCCCGGCCGCTGGCATCCAGCCCGGAGCACGGGCCGTTGGTGGGCAGGAATGCAGATGAGATGTAATGGAGTTTGAAAGCATAGGGCGCTCTCCGGGATGCGGGTCCTGTGGGGGAGGGAAAGGCACCCTGCGAGGTCTGGAAACTGGAACAAACAAAACCCGTAGCCCCAGCCCTGCACCTTCCTGCCTCTTTCCCTGTAAGATCCAGCAGAAATTTGGGGAAAAGGAGGAGAATGGGCAGCAGCTCCATTCCAGAGGGTGAGGGTTGGGCAGGAGCGGGGCATAGCGGGGAGATGTTTAGGGGAAGATGCCGCCTTTTGCCTGCTAAGTGTGCTGCGTGAGGATGGCCTGGAGCAGGTCTGGTTGGTTCCTGCTCTGAATGTTTCTCTTGGCTCTAGTTTTCCAGCCCTTTGCTCCAGCTGTGCAAGACCTGCCGTGTCCCTTGGGCTGCATTCCCTCGACGGTGTTGGTTTTAGGGGGCTTCCTCTTGCAAGCTGACTTGTCCGTCACCGCCCCGTGAAATCTAGGCTGACTCGAACTAGGGTTTTGTCTGTGCATTTGCTGGAGGTGGAATTAACGCCAGCTCTAGGGGGTGTCCCAGAGATTTTATTTTCTTTTATTCCAGCAAAATAAAGGAGGATGCAGGTATTCCTACTCTTTGTGTTGCTTGGCTTGAGGAGCTCGTCAAGGAGGCTGGTCCAGTGTCCGTGTCTTGCTGCGTTGCTCTGCGGAGGTGATGGAGCCAGTGCTGCTCAGTGAACCTGAGATTGGGCACACCAGTCCTTGGTAGGTGAGACCTTGCTTATGTTGCAGGACTACTGCAGCAAGAGAGGAGCGCTCCGTTGTCATCCGTGTGGTATTCTCAGTTTCATGCGCTGCAATTAAACCAGCTGCCAAATAATGATGTGGCAAATCTGGGCGGTGTGGCCTCCTCCAATCTGCTCCTGGAAGCTGGGCAGATGAGCTGGAGTGGAAAACATCTGCTCTGTGCATCCTGGGTCACGGTGATGATTTATGACTTTAAGTAGATCTTAAATTCACAGGCAAAACGTTTCCTACCCAGACATACCAAAGATGGCACCGGTTCCTCCGGGTCCCCCCAGGTCCTTCCGAAAAGAGCAAGGGCAGCGTCGCTGCCGTCCTTTCGAGCAGGGATGAATCAGCAGAGGGTGAATAGCAGAATGGGGCTGGTTCTGCTGTAGTCTCTCTGCAGACACAAACTACGTGAACACATTCATCACATCCTGAGAATGCACCCCGGATTTTCTTTTACGTCTATTGTTATTAGAGGCTGGTTGGGCTTGAAAGGTAGAAATCAAATGTTTCCGACCAAGCCCGTCTCACGTAGTCGGCAATTCCCAGCTACCAGTGGGGGCTACAAGGGGTTTCCTGGTCTTCACAGGTGTGAGCCCGGCAGAGCCGATGCAGGGTGCGGGAAGCAGTTGGGGTTCACATCCACCCCGTGCGTTATTCCCTGCCTGGGCAAAGCCACAGAAGCCGCTTATCGCATAGGCGCTGCCAAAGGTCTTGTCTGAAACCGTGTCTCAGCGGAGGTGTGACTGGTGCCACCAGTGGAAAAGGACTGCCTGGACTGGCGTTTCCCAGCTGACTTCAGCCGGCTGGGAGGTGACGGGTGGCACAATTTTCACTCGCTCTCTGAGGCTGTTTGGAGATGCTAATTGAGGAAATGGGGTTTTTTCTTTTATTTAGAGAAGGATCACGTTTTAAGCAGTGCTGTGCTCCAGATCGAGGAGGGCTTCACTGAGTTCACCAGCTCATCTCGTGAAGGCCGGCAAGAGACAGGAAAACCATGGAGCCTCCTCTGCAACTGATATTTCCGAGGTGATCACAGGGGAGTTGGATGTGAACTTCTCTGAACGGCCTCCAAAATGCCAGGGCCGGGTGACGGGGTTGCCATGATTGTATCATGAGTCTTGCATTGGTTGCATGCTTTTCTTGGAGTCAGTTCCTGGAATCACACAATTAGGTAGGAACGTGTTCTTTAATTTTCAAGGAAGAAAGTCCATTTCAGGATCTCCCTGTCCCCGAACCTTCACAACTAAAGGGAAGTGAGAACGTCCTGGCTTGGCTCACCCGGCCATTTTGAGCTGTTGGTGTTTTGCAACCAGATTCATACTTTGAAAAATGGACAGTAGAAACCTTCCCCCAGTTTCTGAAGCATGTTCAGTAGTCCTTTCCAGCGCTTCAAGGGCTGAATACATAAAAACCCAACTGCTCTTTCCTCATCTCCTCTCTAACCCAGCACAGAGGTGAATCAGAGTAGCTCTTCGTGTCTGTGAAAATGATCCATTTTGGGTGCAGGAAACAAGTTCTACAGGGCTTAAATGATTTTGGTGAGATCTTAGGGGCCTTTGAGGCGCTCAGCCTGTTGGTGTTGCCCACACCTTGTTGACTTCAAGGAGATTCCTGCTGGCTCTTAGTCTGGGAAAGGAGATTTGAGAGCTGATGAGCTTAATGAACTAAAGCCACCGCTCAGCTGCTGCACAGGGACTTGTGCAGTACGGGAACCTCTATGGTGGTCCTTAGCCCATGGCCTTGCCACGGGGGAGTGAAGCACATCTCTTCCCAAAGTTAAGGATGCTGAGCTGGGCGCTGAAGGCTTTGCTGTGCAGTGCAGCTGAAAACCAAGTAGGTTCCTAAACATGCCATGAGAGCCTAATGCTGGGCTTTAGGGCTGGTTGGGGGCTCAGCAGCTGGGCGTCCAGGGTCACCCAGCACCCATGCCCTGTGCTTTGCTGCCCGCAGGCTCTGCTAGCAGCAAGGGGGTGCAAAGCAAGAGAGGACAAAAGGCAGGCAGCGCTGGGAGGGCATTTCCAAAACTTCCCCAGACTTCTATCGCTTCTTGATTTTTTTTTTTTTTTTTTTTTAATTCATCTTAGTTATTACATCCATCTTAAAACAGGTTGTTTCAAAATCTCTGCTTCATCTTTGGCGTTCCATGCCCATGCCCTGTCTTGGGGCGTTCTGCAATGAAAATCCAGCTCTTCCCAGTTTGAGGCGGAAGAAAAGTCTCATCTCTTCCTTTGCAGCAGGGTTAAAAGGAAAAAAGGCTATTTGGGCAAGTCAGTGCCTGGAAAGCCCCACACCCTGCCGGTGAAGGAGTCTGTTCCCTGGGCAGTGGTGGGGATGGGACGTGCCAGGCTGGCAGCAGCGTCCCGGGGCAGCCGGAAGCAGGAGCATCTCCACCCCGGGGCTTTGGGGGATGAGCAATGGTGTGGCTCACCTCAAAACGAGCCGGAGCCCAAGGGTGCGGGCTCTTGCCCATCTGCCTTCGGGTCAGATGTTGCTTTTGCACCTAAAAAAGGATTCAAGGAATTTGGGCTCCCTGGGAGGGAGGGGTGTGCTGGATGGGAAGGATGCCGGCAATTACACTGCTGCTGAGCACCTCTGTTTCGCTGTGATAACCTAATCAAGCTGAGAAGCACTTAAAATAAAGACTTTAGCCCAGGGTAAAATAACGGTGATGACATCCCGAAGCACAGGGATTTTTGTCTTTTAATCACCAGCTGGATAAAGATGAGTCGTGGCAAGTCGTGGCTATTGCCAGAGACCACCTTTCAGAGCAGCCATGCGCTGGCTGGGCTGCACCTCCCCTCCTATGTTGGACAGCAAGGTGTGATAATCCTTTAAGCATTTAATTACAGCTGGCAGGGCTGGAGCAAAGCATCTTCTGGCTCGTTTGCATCCGCCTGGACCTGTGGAGCATGCGTGGCAGCAATCCCGTGAGGGTCATGTCCCATGGGCTCTGCTCCCTGCAGCTGGGCCGTTGCGGGGAGCCCCGTAAGCTCCCCGAGAGCCGTGCCCTGTGTGGAGGCCCTTGCGCTCCCCTGCCACGGCAAGGCTTGGCTCTGGCAGGCTTGTTTTTCTAGCAGGGCAAGTCCGCCTAAAATACCTAGGTGGGGCCCAGCAAGGCTAATGGCCTTCCTGGGGACAGAGCCAGCAACCAGCCCTCAAAAGCGATGGGCACCCCCAGTGCTGGGGGCCCCCTGGCCTCAGGGGGTGGGGAGGGAGCGGAAGGCTGGATTTCAGGGCCATGTCCACCCCGGCGGTGCCTGGCTCTGCCCCGGGGCACTGGGCAACGGGCACCTTCCGTCCGGCAGGCAGTGACGTGGGTGTGTGCGTGAGCGATGGCACGGCTGGGCTGGCGTGGAGGCTGTGGCCAGACACGGGGCCGTCTGGGATGCCTGGCTGCTTTTTTTGGGTGGAGGAGCTGGGTTTTGGGGCCTGGTTGGGTATCCGTGTTGTGCATCCCTGGCACCATTGGGGTGAGGGCAGACGGGTCTCCGGGGTCACTGTCCCGCGGGGTGTCCCAGGTAAGGGCAGATGGGTCTCCGGGGTCCCCATCCCGCGGGGTGTTCCGGCAGGCACTGCCCGGTGACGCTGGCTGACGTCAGGGCATCCGACCAGGGTGCTGCCCTCAGGCCGCCGGCTCCCCTCGGGGATGACCGTAATGGTGGCACTGCGGGTTTTGGGTCTGAATCAGCCGCCTTCGCCTTTCCTCGCTTGATCAGAATTTTATCATTTTATGCTATCCGTCCCCTCACGGGAGGGTAGCGCTGCAGCCTCGCCCCCTTGCCCAGCGCCCTGCCTGGGCCGGCGGAGGGGCGGGGGGGGGGCGTTTGGGGCACCCCCGTGATGTGGGGGTGTCGGGGGGGAGCGCAGGGGTGCGCCACCGCGCGCCCGACGGGGGGCGCTGCGATGCGGGCCGTCTTGGCCCCGCCCCCCGCCCCGCCCCTCAGTGGGCGGGGCGGACGGGCGGCCCTAAAGGCGGCGGGCGGCGGCGACGGGCGGCCTGGCGGGCGATGTGGCGGCGGCGGGCGCAGGGCGGCGGGGGCGGCGGGGGGTGCTGGTGGCCGGCGGCGGTCCTGGTGCTGGCGCTGTCGCTGCCGGTGGCGAAGCCCGGCGACCTGTACTCGGCCACTGACCCTTTGGAGTTGCTGGGGACCGGGGCGGAGGGGCGGCTGCTGGGCTCCCCCAGCGCCTGGGCCGTCGAGTTCTTCGCCTCCTGGTGCGGGCACTGCGTCCACTTCGCGCCCACATGGCGGGCCCTGGCCCACGACCTCCGCGGTGAGTCCCCGGCCCGGCTGCCCGCCCCTGCCCTGTGCCCCGCTTCCCCCCCTTCCCCGCCCCAGCACCCCCAAAGCCTCCCTGTGTTGCTCTTGTTTTCCCCCCTGCATCCCAATCTCTGTCTTCTCCCATCAGCACCCCGGCTAATCCCCTGCGTTTCTGTCTCTGTGTCATCATCAGCACCCTTAAATCCCCCCTGCATCCCTGTCCGTTCTCCTATCAGCACCCCTAAATCCTTCCTGTGCCCCTGCCCCCCCATCAGCGCTCCTAAATCCCTCCTGCATCCATGTCCCATCGTCCTCCTCCTCCTCTCCGTCAGCACTCTTAAATCCTCCCTGCATCCCTGGCCCTGCATCCTCAGCACTGTCAGCAGCCCTGCATCCCCTCTGCACCCTCCCCATCAGCACCCCTCAATCCCCTCTGCCTTACCCTCCGTCAGCACCCCTAAATCCCCCTGCGTCTCTGCCCCAGCCTTTCTGGAGCATCGGCCTGGTGGGAAGGCCCAGCCCCCCCACCAGGATGCCCAGGCCCCCCCCCCGCGATAGCCAGGCCCAGCTTAGCAGCATCCCTGGAGCCCCTTTGGCTGGGAGAAGCTCAGGCTGAGCCTGCCCCAGGTATGGGGGGTCCCGCTGGCCCCCCCCCAGACCCTTCCTCAGCCCTGCTCCTCCCCGGTGCCTGCAGGGAGAGGCTGGCAGGGCGCTGGGGCCGGGCGCTGGTCGCAGCTGGTTTGTTCCCAGCTTTGACCTTGGTGCCTGGCCTGGCCGGTGCCCAACCCCGCCTGGGGACCCGCACACCCCGCTACCGGGCCCCTCACCCCGCCGGGGCTCGTCCTGCCTCCCCCAGCATCCCGGGGTGCGCACGGCTTCTCCCTGTTATTGCGTTAATTGATATAGCGCGGTCGCTGCCGGGTGAGTCAGGGCACCGGCCGAGGCAGGTGTCCAGTCCCTCCGAGGGGATGCCGTCCCTCCCAGGGGATGCCGTCAGCGCTCCCCAACGGGGCAGGATGTGAGGAATGGGATGCGCGCCCGGGCCCTGCGGGGGAACGCTGGCTCTCCTGGCCCCTCTCCAAAACGGGGTCCCCCCAGGGCTCCGCGCTCCGGAGGCTGGACCGCGGATGGGGTGCCCGCGGAGGGAGGGCAGGGAAGCCACCCCCGTGCTGCTTGGCATCCTCGCTGCAATTCCCACGGGTGGATTTTCGCAGCAGAGGGCTGGACGGGGAGGATGCCAATGCTGGCGTGACCCGTGGGCACCACGTGTCGATGAGTCCAGGAGCGTGCCTGGCTCCCTGCAGCAGGGCTTGGCACCGGCTCTCCTGTGCCGCTGGTGCCAGGGCAGCGGGAAGCAGCTCATCTGCGCCGTCACCTGTGACACAAGATTGTCCCAGCGGGTCCCTGTCTCCGGCAGGCTCCCATCTAGGGCGGCGCAGGTTCCATCCGTGTGCCGGCGCTGCGTCCCTCCCCTGTCCTGCTCAAAGGAGAGGCTGGGCGTTCTCCAGCTTGTGTCCTTTACACTAGAAAGAAGCCATTTCAGAGCTTTTATCTCCATTTTGCTTCTGGCTTTCAGAGCCTACTGCTTGAAATGCCTCCATGTCACCTTTTCTTCATCTCTGTGTTACCCCAGGGACCTGCTGGTCCTCCCCGGGGAGGTGGCGGTGGAGAGTCGCAGAGGGGGAGTGGATGCTTGGCACCTGGGCGGGCTCCACCGCAGTGCCCCGACTACTGGTTTTGGGTTGTTCCCTCTCGGTTATCGACCGTGCCCTTGGTCTGGGGCGAGACGAGCTGGAGCCCACGTTCCTTGCTCTCCCTCAGCTGCGGTTAGCCATCCCTCCCCTTCTCCCGGCGGCCTCTTCCCGCCGGGGCAGAGGCTGGGCAGGCAGAACCAGACGGGCAGGCAGCCGCGGGCAGAGCTGCCTGCACTCCGACGCCGGCGAGGGCAGGGTGTGCAAAGCCTGGTCCCGCCTCGTGCGGCTTTCCTCACGCTCCTGCCGCCCGAAAAATAGGGCACCGAACACCAGCGTGGACCACGACTTCGGGTGTTTGGGGCTTGGAAACCATCAGTTGGTCCCCTGCGAGGGGCAAGCCGTGATTTCGGGGCTGGGACGAGCCGTGCCGCCGGCACAGCGGGAGATCCCTGCCGTCTCTGCAGCGGTGGTGGGGAGCAAGGCGGTTTTCGGGGCCGCAGAGGGGCTGAGCTGTGCTAACTGCATCCTCTGTCCCCGCAGAGTGGAGGCCTGCGGTGATGCTGGCGGCCATCGACTGTGCCGACGAGGCCAACCAGCAAGTGTGCGCCAATTTTGGGATAATCGGCTTCCCCACGCTGAAGGTAAGGGATGCGTGTGCCGGGTACTTGCCTGGTTTTACTGTGCTTTGCCTTTTGGTCTGGCCCTCTCTTGCTTAATCAGATAGACAGTGCTATTGCACCAAAATATTCCCTTTGGGGCTTTGCAGGCTGTTCCCCAAAACGTAGCTGTGACCGGGCTGCAGCCAGCACAACTGCTGGGTGATGTAGCAACAAGGAGGGGGAAAACCAAAATGTTGCTTCGTGGTGAAACGTAGAGGCCGGATCTGTCCTAGGATGAAACCTGAGTTGGAAACGCCTGGGAAAGGCTGCTGGAGGGCAGAGAGTGGTTGCAGGCGCAGGTTTTGGAGGAGGGCGCAGGGGATGCTGCGGGAGGCTGCGTGGGGCTCAACCGGGAGCCTCCTGCGGTGGCTGGCGAGGTGCCGTGCCTCCTCCTGGGCCCGTGCCCGGCCCTTTGGCTGTGTCAATACACCATTTCACAGCGTTTCCTACTGCAAACAGAGCCTCGCTCCAACACAAGCAATAAAGCCGAAGCACTCCAGGTGTGGGCAGTGAAAGCCAGGGTCGCCTTGAGCCGGCACGGGGCGGAATAAGGGTTTTCATCAGACGTGCCCTCGGTCCCGGCTTACAGGCTCAGCCCAAGGTGGGGTCAGGTTTGGGGGTTTCCCAGGCAGGTTGACTTGTGCCCCAGCCCTGCCCTGGGGTCTCACTGAGCACCCACTGCCCGTGGGACATTGACCGAAACATGTCCCGGGGTGGGGAGGCGTGCTGATGTGGCGGTGCCAAGAAGTCACTTGCTTCGCATCTTCTGTCCCCGCCAAACACCTTTTGCAAACAGCCCGCGCTCCCAGCCCAGCCTGCAAAGCAAACACCTGCCTGACGCAACCTGGTTTCGCTGCTCTGGCTGTACCATGGGCACTGGAGCCACTGTGGAATGCCAGGAGTGGGGAAAAAAACCCTCCTCCTACTTTGTGAGAGCTCTGGAGCAGGGAGACAGTGGTTTGCAGGATCGGGAAGGTCCCGGCTGCCTCCCTGCGACCCCTGGAGACGCCTGCCCTGCTGCCTGCCAGTGCTCAGCCCTTAGCTGGACGTGGCTCCCAGCCCATGCCTGCATCCCTCCACTCCGGGCAAGACGGGAGCACGGCCGGTGGCTGGTGTCGGTCGGCATGTTGTAACGTCATGGGGAAACTGAGGCACAGCCAGTCCGGGGAGAGCCTCTGCCTGCTGGGCTGCACTGCCTCCCTGTCCCACTCCAAACACTCTCACTCCATTTTCCCCTTGTGGTTTTCTTTTTTTTCCCTTTCAGTTCTTCAGAGCTTTTAGCAAGAAGGCAGAGGATGGGATAAAGATTACCAGTGAGTATTGAGAGCCACAGGCCTTTTTTTACCCTGGGTGTGAATGACCTGCATGTGTTGGGACCTCGGGGAGCCCAGGGGGGCTTCCCCAGGACTGACCCCTTGGCACCCTGTCCCCCTGCAGATCCCAGTGCCACCGTCGAGGAGCTGCGCCATGCCATCATCACCAACCTCGAGCAGAGCCAGGACGCCTGGCCGCCCGCCTGTCCTCCGCTGGAGCCGGCGAGGTAGGAGCGGCGTGATGGGGGGGTGGCTCTGGCAGCCTCCATCCCATGGAGAGCAGGTTTCTGAGCCAAAAATGAGCACGGAGCAGCCGCTGCATCACCCACGTCCCAGGGAAACACAGATTACCTGGCCAGACTAGAGCCATTTACGTGGCTCGGATGAGACAGGCCATGTTGTTGCATCTCCTGATGAACCTGCTCATCAGCCTTAATTAAAGCAAGCGGCACGCGGGCCGGGGACATGGCAGTGCCGTGCTATGCCGAGTGAGGCCGCTGCCGTTAGCAGCTTTTTCCTGCCCCGAGAAAGGGTTTTCTTGTTTCAGTACAAATTTGTTGGGATCTGAATTGTCTTTGCCGGACGCAGGCGGTTGCTCCACTGTCCCGGGGGGATCATTTGGCTTTCGCAAAGCGGTGGTCGAGCCGGGCATGTGCTTTAGATCTCCGGTGCCTCCATGTCCTAGCCAAAAAAACAACAGCCCTGTTTCAAGTTCATTGCTGTTTTTTCCCCCCGGGCGAGCGTGCAGCTCCCTCCTGCCCTGCCCTGCCCGCGCTTTGTTTTCTGCCTCCTTGGCTGACCCCGGCAGGTTTTCTCAAAGCCTGTGAACCAGAGCAGAAAATTGGTCTGGAAATTTCAGCGGGGAGGAATTGCCCACTTGAGGGGGCTGAACACGCACCGGAATTCCCTGCCGAATCCCTGGGGATGAGGGCTGAGCTCCTTTCGGGCAGGAGGGCAGAGCATCTGGCTGATGCTGAGGTGCCTGCTGCCATCCTCTTCTCTCTTGCAGCGCGGAGGAGGTTCACAGCTTCTTCCAGAGGAACAAAGACCAGTACCTGGCACTGATCTTCGAGAAGAACGACTCCTTTGTGGGCAGAGAGGTGGGTACAGCTGCACTGATCCCCCATTTCTCTTGAAGCCCGTGTCCCTGGTGCCGGGTAATTCCTGGGAGCCTTTGGCGGGGAAGTCCTCTCCCTGCAGCCTCACTGGCGGCTTGCACGCCACTTTGCAGGCGTAAAGTGCTTTACAGGGTGCTAAATAGCCCTGCTGCATCCCCGGTGGGGCTGGGGGTCCTGTCACCCCCCTGCCTGACCCCGGGGTTGCTGGGCTTGCAGGTGGCGCTGGACATGCTGCAGTACGAGAACGTGGCGGTGAGGAGGGTGCTGAGCAGCGAGGAGGAGCTCGTGGAGAAATTTGGCGTCACCACTTTCCCCTCTGGCTACCTGCTCCTCCGCAACGGCTCCTTCTCCCGCCTGCCCGTGTGAGTGTGGGACACGGCGGGGTGGGTTTGGGGACCCCGGCGGGGTGTCAGGCTTGTGCCCCATCAGCTCTCCTTTCTAATTGTGGGGAAGCTCATTAGGAAGGAGACAGTGGCTGGGTCGGGCAGGCTGGCGGGGGGCCGGGGGCTGCTGGTGGGCACTGAACGGGGCTGCCAGCCCTGCCTGGAGCTGGCGGAAGGGAAAATGGCTCGTGACCGAGCCATCCCTCTGCCACATCTGCCTGGAGGTGGCACGGCGTGGCTGCCTGGGGCTCAGCTCTGCTCCGGGTTGCGTGCCAGGGACAGGGGGAGAGTACGGATCACCTCGCACTCATTCCCCAGGTCCGAGTTGCCGGTCTGGCTAAGCCTTTGATCCCCTTTGCTTTCTCCTTGGGGCCAGGGGCTGTTTGGGAGGGAAGAGGGTCTTGCTCATGGCTTCTCCTTCCATGCAGGCACGTGGAGGCGCGCTCCTTCTACACCTATTACCTGCGCACGCTCTCGGGCGTCACACGTGGCTCCTACAAGCTGAACGCAACCGTTGCTGCATCCAATGAGACCAACGTGTCCCAACCGAAGCATGCTGACCGGTCAGGACCCCCCCCTTCATAATTTTGGGGCTGCGGGAGGCCGGGGCTGGTGCAGGGAGGAGGTGCCATGGCCACGGGTGGGCAACGGGCTGGGACCGTTGCCTTTCCCCTGGGAAAAACCCCAAATCGTGGCTGGGTCCCTGGGGGTGCAGATTAACGGGCTGACGGACCATCGTGTTGCGCTGCCCTCCCCAGCTCCAAGGTGTACATGGCCGACCTGGAGTCCACGCTGCACTACTCTCTGCGGGTGGAGGCTGCCCGCGCCGCCGTGCTGTCGGGAGCCCAGCTGGCCGCCTTCAAGTGCTACGTGGCCACGCTGGTGAAGGTGAGGAGCTTTCGGTGTCGATAGAGGAACCGTCCGCACCTCCCCGTAGCTATTTATAAGGTGAAATGCAAATGCAGGGTGCAGACTGTGTCCCAGCGCTCGCAGGTAGCGGAGCGTGGCGGTCTCCGATGCGAGCCTTGCGTCCCAGTGCTCGGCGCGGTGCAGGGCTCTCCCCGTCCCCACGGAGCTCCAAACCCAGCCCAGAGTCCCGACGGGAGCCGGCGGCCGAAAGCAGGTGCCGGGGAGTTTCAGACGAGAGCTGGGGTGCAGGTATGGGTGGGCAGAGCAGGCTCGGTGCTTGTAGGAGGCGGTAGGTCTTTTCAGAAGAGATGCTGTCACCCACTGGGGTGGCAGGGATGATCAGAGGGGTTTGTAACTCTGATCGCCTGACGTGGATGCTTGGCTCGGGGGGCTGATCTCTGCGGGCTCTTTCGATAGTCCAGGAAAGGGACTCGCGCTCCGAGTCAGGCTCTTCCAGACTAATTTAAGATCTCCTTTTTTCTTCTCTGTTGGGCTTGGTGAAATTGAAGCGTGTAGGAGCTGTGAGCCGGCAGAAGCAGGGCAGTTTAATTTCCTGAAGCGCTGGAGCGCTGCGTTTGGCTGAAGTTGCCACTACTGGG
Organism: Calonectris borealis; assembly: GCF_964195595.1. Taxonomy (NCBI): domain Eukaryota; kingdom Metazoa; phylum Chordata; class Aves; order Procellariiformes; family Procellariidae; genus Calonectris; species Calonectris borealis. The sequence goes on along the minus strand of NC_134319.1, from coordinate 31,886,659 downwards.
GTTGCAGGAGCCCTGTCCCAGCCCGGGCTCCTCGGCAGACCTTCACCCGGCCATGCCTGCTGCCTTTGCTCCCTCCTTTGTCGCGCAGGGTCTCACGCTCAGTTTGGACTTTGCGTAGCCCTCGCTGATCTGCGAGACACCCCCTGCTCCCACCCCTGCCTGCCCTCCCCCAGCTCTCCAAACGTGAGCCACTGGTGCAACGAGTCTTAAGTCCTCAGCTCAGAGCTTCACGTGGCTCTTCCTCTGCTTGCCCCCCGCCATCGCCCTCCCTATTTCTCCCTTTAACGAGAACCACAGGGTTAGGGAAGTAAATCCCCCACGGCACCAGCTCCCTGGCCAAGGGTACGAACTTGCTGGGGTGGTGGGGAGCAGCAGTGGTTTTATTTGATCAGCTTTTAATTCTTCCGTTCGCTGGTCAAGGACGAGCCGTAGCACCAGACCCAGAGAGGAGGTGAAGCTGCGTCCCCGCTGCGGGCAGGAGGCACCGGGGCGGTGGGTGGTGGGTGCCGGTGCTTCCCCAAGGATGCCGAGCCGGCGCTGCCATTGCCGCGCTCATCCACGGGACGGAGCAGCGTCCCCAGGATTGCTGCCAGCCCGGCAGGGCTCGGGCTGGGGGAGCTCAGCCAGCGGGTCCCAGCCTTAACTGTTGCGTTCCCAAGAGGTATTTAAGGCAAGGAGGGGGCGAAAAATCCTAACGTGGAAAGAAACGGTGCCTGGAAAGCAGGCAATTGCGTGGCAAAGCCTTCTGAAGGAACAGGGGGAAACTGCGTTTTGCAGCAGCAACGTCAAGGTCGCAGATGAATTCCCCTGCGAATTTGGGACTTTCTCTGCGATTCCCCACAGGCCCGGAGAGAACAGCTCAGACTTAGCGAAACGCTCCTTCCTTTCGCTTCCCTGTCGCTTTTCCTGTGCGCCGCTGGTCTCCTCCTCCCTGCGGGTCTGTCCCTCGGTGGCCCGCGCTGGCGGGCTGCCCCCTCTCCCCGGAGCGCCTGGGGTTTTAAGTGCTGCTGCTAATCGGCTTTGCGCTGACTTATGCTCGGGGTGGCTTTTTGCCTCCCTCAGACGGGGCCGAGGTTCGGAGCCTGAACACACACGCGGGGGCCTCCCCACCGTGGGGGGGGACATACCGCGGCCCCCAGTCCCTTGCTGGGACCGCGCTGCCCTCCGGCACGTGGTGCCATAGAGGGTGCTGGTGCTGCCCAGTGCCCGTCCCAGTGAGCCGGGGGTGCCGGCGGGCTGCCCCGCTGCTGCCATGGCGGGGGGGTCTGGCTTTCCTCACCTCTATCTCCCCTCTGCAGTACTTCCCCGGGCGCCCCTGCGTGCAGACCTACCTGCAGTCCCTGGACGGCTGGCTGAGGAACTGGACGGAGCCCGAGCTGCCCCGCAGCACCTTGAAGGAGGCCATGAAGAATAACAGAGATGTAAGGCAGCCCCGCTCTCCTCTCCCCACCCCTGCCCCTTTCCCCCCACCCCGCGTTATCTGCCAGCTCCATCACGCCGTGTCCGTCCGTCTTCCAGGCCTCCCACCCCGCCGTGCTCCCCACCAACGTGACCTGGGTGGGCTGCCAGGGCAGCGAACGCCACTTCCGCGGCTACCCCTGCGGGCTCTGGACCATCTTCCACCTGCTGACCGTCCAGGCTGCCCAGAGCGGCCCCGACAAAGGTACCGGCGTCCCCGGGGAGGGGGTTTGGGCCTCGGGAAGGGGCTGTCCGGGTGGGCCGTGGCACGGGCAGGGGTGCTGCGTGCGGGCAAAGGCTTGTCTCGTGCCGAGGCAGGTCTGCGGGGAGGGCAAGAGCCACAGAGTCGGGGTGCGAGGCTGCCACCTCGGCCATGGGACCGTGATGGTGGCACTGTGGGGTCTGGACTCGCCCTCCCGTCCCCCCCCATCCTCTGCCTTCCCCCAGAGCTGCCGCTGGAGGTGCTGAGCACCATGCGCTGCTACGTCCGGCACTTCTTTGGCTGCCAGGAGTGCGCCCAGCACTTCGAGGCCATGGCGGCCGAGTCCATGGACCAGGTGGCGGGCCGGGAGGAGGCTGTCCTCTGGCTCTGGTCCCACCACAACAAGGTCAACGCTCGCCTGGCAGGTAAGGGGGGCTGCAGGGAGGGGAGCCAGGGTGGCTTCCTAAGGGAAAAGGGGAGGTGAGGTGGAGGAGCATCCCTCTTTCTGGGTGGAGATGGCAAATGGCTGCGTTAGGGTGCAGCGGTGGGGACATCCCGTTGTCATTGTCCCCTGGCACAGGGGACAGCAGCTGGTCACGCAGCATCAGACCGCTCTGGAGATGCAGTTGGGTCTTACACGCTCCCCGCAGGGAGCTTCCCAAAGCCGCCGCGTGCCCTCGGAGGACCCCTCCTCTCGAGACGGCTTCTCCAAATGTGCCCATCCCCACCCCTGTCCCCATCACCATCCCCAGCTGCTGGGTGTTCCGGGGTCTTTATATCTGTACAGGGGGAGGGCTGCATTGCCTGTCCCCTCTAACCCCCTCCCTGGCTCCGGTCCCTGCAGGAGGTGACACGGAGGACCCCAAGTTCCCCAAGCTGCAGTGGCCTCCGCCGGACATGTGTCCCCAGTGCCACAAGGAGGAGCGGGGGGTGCACGCCTGGGACGAGCCGGCCGTGCTCACCTTCCTCAAGGCGCACTTCTCCCTGGGCAACGTCTACCTGGACTATGTCGAGGCCGACCCCATCCCCATGGCTGGAGAGGGGACGGGCGCCAGGCTGGGCACCGAGGGCCTGCGAGAAGACAGGGAGAAGGAGGAGGAAGAGGAGGAAAAGGAGACGGAGGGTGAGACAAGGGCTCCGGGGCGACCAGGCTCCCCTGAGCCGCGACGCCCCAGCATCGTGCGGCTGAACCCCAAGCTGCGGGAGATGGGCGAGGACATCGTGGACCTGGACTCCTTCAGCGAGCAGCACTTCAAGAGCCAGGCGCTGCGTGCGGCAGCCAGCCGGCGCCGGCGGCTCAGCAAGCGGGACACCGTCGCCCTGCCCCGGGATGCTGGGGTGGGCCGGGAGCACCGGCAGGCTCCTGGTGTCCTGGTCCGGGAGGAGGAGGCGGAGGCCAGGGAGGGGGTGCGGAGGACCCCCTGGCTGCGGGTGCTTGGCTTAGGCTTCTCCCGCCTGGACATCAGCCTCTGCGTCGCCCTGTACTTCCTCTCCTCCTTGTGTCTCCTGGGCATGTACACCTTCTTCCGCCTCCGCACCCGCGCCCGGAAAAGCCGCCTCGGCTTCCCCGTGGCCTGAGAGCTGTTGCTGGGGGCCGGGGGCTGCCCCCAGCGTGAGTGGGCTGCAGAGCTGGGGCACCCCTGGGACAGCGTTTTGTCCCCCAGCGGGAAGGGGTTTGGTGCATCCCCCCCTGAGAGCTGCCCCGCTCGGAGCAGCCGCCTCACCCGGGATGGGGGGCGGAGGGCAGAGGGCTCTTTTTGGGGGGGAAGGAGGTGTCGGAGCAACCCCGCTCAGGTCACAGTGCCACGTGTTCAGGTGCATGGGAGCTGGGATGCCGACAGCAGTTCGCGTCTCAGCCCCCAGCTGCCCTCGGGAACTCCCCGCCGCTGGACTGGTTTCAAACTGGGAAGCTCAGTCCCATGCTGGGGAGCAGCCCTTTGGGGTCAAACCACTAGTGGAGCCAGGAGGGTGGGGGTTTAGCCCCCCAAAAAGCAGGCACTGCTGGGCAGGGGGGTGGCAGTTGTGGGTTCAGCTGCATTTTGTGTGTCCCCCCGCTTTGAGATGTGGACCGGGGCCCCCCCGCCTTTCCTTGCCCTCTCCCCGCGCTGTTGCTCGCTCTCTGCTTGTCTTAGTGGAATAAATTATTTTTGCCGACGCCAGCCCCGCTGTGTCGGCTGGTCCGTGCCGCGTGGGCACACCGGGGCAGCACCTCCCCTCTCTGCCCCCCCCCCCCCCCCCGGCTGTCCCCACTCCGGCCTCCCCCATCACCCCGGGAAGAGCACTGACTTGGTTTAAATCCTTTAAATATTTTGAAGTGTTATTATTGTACATTTTCTCCTGCTTTTTGCTTCTGGATGCACCTGTGGCCAGCTGCCCCCCCCCCCCCCCCCATACAGCCGATATCTCCCCATGGTCGGGGTGGCTCGTGGGTTGTCCTCAAGCGGGGTGATGGGGAAGGAGCCTGGGGGGGGGCAGGAAGCTGCTGGGAAAAAGTTGGCACGAGCTACGGAGCTGCAGTTCGGTGCCGGCCGTGTCCGTGGTCCAGAGCAGGGAGACACGCGTGAGCAACCCCGCGTCCCCTTGGGGACCGGGACCTTTGCGGCTGTGGGCCCCCTGCGCCTGTCCCCGATTCTCTCTGCCCTTTTATCCTTGTTAGGAATCATTAAGGAAAATGGTTGTTTTCCAGAGCCGGGGCCGGGGCCATCTGCTCTCCCGGCGCTGCCTAAATCCCCCTGTAACAAATTCATTGGGATTACGCTGCCCTCCCCTAATCCCGGCCCTTCCCCCCGCGCGAGGGATTTAAAAGGATTAGAGCCCGGCCGATAATAAACTTTATTAAGGGGGAGGGGGGGTGTCAATCCGATTTGGAGCCTTTTTCTTGATATCTTTACTTTGCCCAGGTGGGAGGCGAGGGCTGGTGGGACGGGGAAGGAGGGCGGCCGGCTCTGCTCTCCCAGGCACTGGGAGCTCAGGCTCCTCCGACCCTTCCTCCCTCACCTGCCCTTGAAATAAATTTTCTTGCTCCGTCTTTCCTCCTTCTTCAGTGTCTGTGCATGGTCACATCTCCACGGGATATGGGGCTGGCACCCCTGCCACCGCTGGCCCACTTTGCCTCGCCCATGTCCCTTAGCCGGGTCCTTGGTGGCCTCATCCCGGCATGGAGGGGGGCTGCGTCCCCCCAGCCGGGTGCTGGTCCTGCCCACCACCGGGTGATGGATGGGGAAGGTCTCATCGCTGCAGCCCTGCTGCCTCCTCCTCCTTGATTTCCCCGGGGGGTTTATCCCCAACATCAATAACCCCCCGTGCACCCCCTCCCCGCCAGCTGCTCCCCTGCACGGGACCGAGGGCTTGGGGTGAGGGGCTGCCCGCGGTTACCCCCCGACCCCAAAATATCTCGGCGGGGCTGCCGAAACCGGGGAGAGGCTGGGGGATGTATTGGGGGAATGCAGTAGGTGGCTGCGTTGGGGGGACGCAGCAGGAGGGTGCTGGGGAGGTGGGTGCTGGGGCAGGGGAGGAGGGGGGTTAGCAGGCAGCCGCGGGCAGGGCTGCCCGGATTAGCATCCCCGACAGGCCCGCCGGGGAGATTTACAGGGCCGGGGAGCTAAAGCTGCCGTGCACGCAGGAAAAAGAGAGTCCAGTAAATAGACTTTCCGTAATCCTGTTTGGTGCAGTCCCAATCCTCCCGGCCCCAGCTCTCCCGGGCTGTCCCCCCCCCAGCACCTGGGGAGCCCCGCTGCGGGGCACAAAGGGGCCGTTGCAGGCAGCAGTGCAGGCAGCAGTGCAGGCAGCAGTGCAGGCAGGAGGCTGCTGCAGGGCTCAGTGCTGCCCGGGGCAGTGTCCCCCACACCGTCGCCCCCCTGGGATGGTGACTTTGGGGCAGGCCCCCACCCGAGCCCTAGCAAGCCCACAGCAAACTGTGCCATGGGCACACTCACGGGTGGGACGGGCTGTCCCGGGGGGGCCCCACTCCAAGCCCCCCAAGGTGCCCTCCCCAGCGGGGGTTACCCCTTCCCAGCACTGCCGCAAGCCCGGGCGTCCCTGGGGCTAATTACCCAAATGGCCGCAGGCTGGCGCGAGGCGGCCGCTATTCCCTAATACAATTTACCCTCAAGTGCAATTTAATTTTCCGCGAGGCCGGTGGCCGGCCCCCCGCACACCCAGCCGCCTTCCCACCCCTTCGGCACTCGTTCCCTCCCGCCTCGCCCCTCTTCCCTTTCCCTCCTCGGTGCAGGCAAGAGCCTTTCTCCACCGGCATCCCCCCTCCGCCTGCCTTCGGGCCATAAAATCACCGGGGGTTCGCTTAACGTCGATTAATTTTCAATTACAATTAGCAACGCCCCGTTCGGCAGTGCCTGCAAGGGGAGAGGCTTTCTCCGGCCACTGGTGAGTACCCGGGTCTTGTCCTCGCTTGTCCAGGCCACCCCTGGCAATTGGGGTGTATGTGGGATGGGGTCACGGGTAATTATTGGGGTAATTAAGAAGTGGGGAGCGGTGGGGGCTGCTGGCGGGCTGCGCACATGGAGGCTCGGGGTGTCGCGGCCGGCGCTGCCCAGAGGAGAGGTGGCCCCATGCCAAAGGGTGGCTATGGCAGCTTTGGCCCCATAAGGATGTCCCCAGCTTGAGCTGGGGGAGCTGGTTTTGTCACGTGAGGGGACTCTGGCAGCTGGCCTGAGACCTGGCAAACTCGCTGCATGGGTGGTATGAAGCCCTGCTGTCGGCTGAGCTCCCCTGCACCTCCAAGCCCACTCAGGCTTTGCTGATGGAGGACACGGCTGCGCTCACACCCCTGCAGGCACGGGCCAGGCGTTTCCTTGCACCCCCAATTCCGCCTTGAAACACCCCCGTTGCTCCTGGCAATGATGCACCCATGTCCCCATCGGTGACACACTGCCCTCGGTGTCCCCAGTTCCCCTGTGCCCGGGGCGGGGGCACACGCGGGGAGGCTGGGTCTGCGTTTTGGCGAAGGCTCTAGGGTTTACCTGCTTTTTTATTATTAATTAATACCGGCAGGGAAGGTGCGGGAGCACCGTCCCCACTCGTCTGCGGGTTTTGCGTCATCGCGTCACGCTGCTGGTGTCCTCATCCGGCTGCAGGGCCAGAGGGGGTTCAGGTGATGGGGAGGAGGGAGCGGGGTATCTGTGCAGGGCCAGAGCCCCCCCAAAATTGCCCTGGAAATACAACCCTCTGAAAATTGTGACATTTGCCCTTTTGCAGGCTGGTGACCACTGGTCCTTAGCCCTGGTTTAGTTTTGGGAGGAGGAGAAAGCCTGGGGGGGGATTTCACACCCGTCACATGTAACCCCCCCTCCTCGGGCACCGCCAGGACCCGGCAGCATCTTGGGGGGCACAAAGGGGGTTTGCTGGGCCAGTAGCTCGTGCCCATCTCGACCACCGTCTCCCCCCTGCACTCCAGGGTACCAGGGTGTGCTGGGGAAAACAAACCCAAAAGAGACCAAAAAAAAAAACCCCCAAAAGACCAAAAACCCACCAACGCGAGGAACAGATGGACAGCAGGGAGGATGCAGGGGGAGAAAGCAATACTGCAACAGTGGGGAGGGGATGAAGGCTCTACTGGGAAGATGTGGCGACCCGAGAGCGAGTGGGGAAGAAGATGCTGGTGGGGTTTTTTTTTTTTAGCCTCAGCAGGATGCTCCCCCGAGGCAAAGGCTCGGCGCTGCCTGACTCCTGTTGCCCACTGCCATGAGTGATCCGGAGCGGGGCAGAGGGGGCTGGATCAATCTGGCAAAGCAGAAAAATGAATGAAAATTGAATTCCCCAAGGAGAAGGGGGTGGGGAGAGCTGTTAGCCCGGCTGAGAGATAAATCAGAGCGAGCCGGAGAGGGGAGACTGAGATGACTCCCGGCAGCGGTGGAATAATTAGGGAAATAGGTTGGAAATGCAAAGTGGTGGGACAGGGAGGCCATGGGGCGGTGTCCGTCTGTCCACCTGTCCGGCTAAACTTCTCCCATAAATCTGCCTTAGGGACCTCCTTTTCTGCGTCCCAGGGCTGGGAGTTATGCTCCGGCGCTGCCGGCCGGCTGGGGACCGTGCGGGGGGACGGCGGCCGCTGCCCCAAGGGGCTGGGGAGCGCAGGTGGCCAGGGGCGGCGGGGGCCTGGATGCGCTTAATGCACTTAAGAGCCAGCGCTTGATTTAGGGGAGAAGGGGAGGGAGGGGGTGGGAGGGGATGGGATTCACCTCCCCCGTGGTGGGAAGCTGATTTCGGGGCTCGGTGGACCGCAGTGGGGGGGGTGTCACTGCTGCAATGAGTGCACACTGGTCTCTGCCCAGTGATGTGAGATGAGCCGGCCAGGGTTTTGCTGGTAAAATGAAGCTTTGGGGTTAAAAACCAGCAGCTCATTGAAAAGCTGTCATTTTTTCCTAAGGGACCATCGGGCTTAATACATTTCTTAGGTGTTATTACTTTTATTTTTAAACAACATTTTTTTTCCCATTGCTGGTATGTCCCAGCCACATATTTCCTGAGGGGCCGGTTCAGGTTTTTTTCGGGTGGGAAAAGCCTCTTCCTAGTTTGCATTTCAGTGTGGAAATGAAGGCACGGAAAGGGCACACGTGAGCCGAGGGTGGCCACGCTCTTGGCTGGGCTGAGCATCCTTCCCTCCCCTCCCAGCGCTGCCGTGAGTGCCACCTCGGAGGTTTCACCCCGCTCGGGCGGGCTCAGCACTCTAAGCCCCCGTTAGCTGGGCAGAGCAGGACGTCACAGCACATCGGGGCCGTTCGGCACCATCATCCCCGAGCCGGTGACGCAATGAGCATCAAGGAGGGCGACGCTCGAGGCACCCACTCTGCCTAACTTCAGCTGCGTTTCGGTGAGCTTCCTCACTCGGCCCTTTGCTGCTTCTCGACACATCGGTTTTCCTCCTGTGCCATAGGCTGGGTTTCCCCAGGGTTTTCCCTCGGCAAAGCTCTGTGGGGATCCTTCTGGAAGCCGTAGTCACGCCGAGCCCTTTGCCCTGTGACTTTGGCATCGCCACCCTTGTGCCACGGCAGCCGGTGGGCTGTCAGGCTGGGCATGCTGCAGCTCCGCGGCGTTGGGTTGGCTCTTTCCGTGACGCGATGTGTCCCTGGGGGAGCTGCTGCTGGGACGGGCCCCGGGGCACGTCACAGCGCCCTGTCAGAGCAGAGCTTGCCGTGGTCATGCCCGGCGCTGGGGCTGCCCATGGCGGCTACCAGCCACTGGGAAATAACTCCGGTTGGCGTGGCGGCAAGGGGATGGCGATGTGCCGGTGTCCACCGGAGCCGGGGAAGGTGCCCACCCAGCCAAGCCCCCGATCCCGGCGGCAGGAGGGACAGGGCTGGGGCTGTGTGCCCGAACCGGGGACTGCCACCCCCTCCCAGCGAGTGGGTGGAGGTCCCTGAGCCCCGACGGCAGAGACTGGGGCTTTTGGCTCTTTGCTCTCTCCCACCGATGGCACCCTCGGACAGAGCTCCCTGGCATCGAACAGCGCCCCCGGTCGCGACAGCACTATGTCGCGATAGGACTATGTCGCGACAGCGCCCGACGCTGCGGGCCGGGCCTGGCCCCCGGTGCGCTTCGCGGCCGCGGGGCGCTCCTAGCCCCCGCCCCTTCCCCGCAGGCCCCGCCTCCGGCCCGCAAGCCCCGCCTCCCCCACATCAGGCCCCGCCCCCGCCGGCGCGGGGCGGGCGGCGATTGGCGGCGGGAGACCCGGCCCGCCCCCGCCCCCCTGCGGGCGGTGACGTCAGGCGCGCTCCCCGCAGGGTGAATGAATGGGAGGCGGGCGGCGCTGGCGGGCACAGCTGCGGCGCCGCGCCCGGGCCGGCACCGGCACCGGCACCGGCACCGCCCGCGGGACCCGGCGCTGCCTCCCGCCGCGGGGCTCCGCCGGCCCGGGCCGCATCTCTCCCTCCCCTCTTCTCTCCCCTCCGCCGCCCCCGGGCCAATAAAATGATGCAAAGCTCCGCGCTCGCTGCCGAAGGGGCTGTCAAGGGGCTTCCCGAGATCCTCGGTGTGCCGGTGCAACGTAAGGACGCTTTTCTCTTCTCCCTCCTTCGCTCCCTGCCGCAAAGGCGGCCCCGGGCCGGCGGGGCAGGGCGGGCAGGGGCTGGCGGGGCAGCGCCCTGCGGGCTGGGCAGGTGCCTCCCGCTCCCGCCCGGGCGTAATTTTTCTATCCCCCTCTTTATTTTTCCCCCGCGGTAATAGACGTGAAAATTAGGAGCGAGCGGAAGGGAGAGCGGTGCCCCGGGGCGGGCGGGCAGCGGCGGGAGCCGTGCGGAGCCATGCGGGCCCAGCCCCGACGGGGAGGTCGGCGCGGCCGCGGCTCCGGCTCTGCGTGTGCAAGTGTACATGTGTGTGCAAGTGCGTGTGCGTGTGTGTGGTGCCCCGGTCCCCGCCCGCCCCCGCGCACCCCCGGCCCGCAGCGCACGATCCCCTGCTTATATCGTTTATCGCGACAGGCAGCGCCTCACGGGCGAACGGCGGCGGTGGGAAGGGACCCACGGGCGTGCGTGCGTGCGTGTTACCGGGACGGGGAGCCCGGCTTGGCTCGGAGCGATGCCGCCGTGTCTGCGTCTATCCAAAAATCACCTGTATCTATATGCGCACATATATGCTCTGTAGCTACAGGTAGCGTGTTTGTGTGAAAGCACATGCTCGCGCGTGCTGTGGAGGTGTGTATAAGCACGTCTGGAGGGTGCATGCACCCACGTATGTGTGGATGTGTCTGGACCCCACGGGTGTCTGGACCCGAGCGTGTTTCAGCGGGACGCACACGCCGGCAGCCGGTTGTGAGCCGTAGGGGCCGTCAGCCTCCCCGTTTCTATAGGGCCGAGCCCTACGCGGGGGGAGCCCGTGTGCACGCACACCCCTATGGATGTGCGGAGCCAGTGCGGGGGCGGCCGTGCCCCGGTGCGCCCCCGGCCCGGCCCCGGGGCTGCTCGGCCGGGGGGCCCGGACTGGAGCTGCGCGTGTATTATTATTATTATTATTATTATTATTATTATTATTATTAATTTTCTTCCTTCCTTGGCAAACGGTTTCCGAGAACGGGGGCGTCCCTGCGATGCTCTGCCCTCCCCCCCCGGCCCCGGGGCACCCAGAAAGTTGAGGGGAGGGAGCCCCGCTGGGGGGGGGGGGGCGAGACGGGCCCGAGCCCCGGGAGATCCCGGCCGGGGCGGGCAGCTGTGCTGGGAGGCCTGGCCGCATTTCGGGGGACACACACGGGTAGGGGGGTGTGCGGACCCCGGCCACCTGCCCGCTCCAGGCCGGGCTTTGCCCCCCCCCCCGCTCGCCGCTGCCCCCCGGAGCTTCCCCTCGCCTTTCCGTGCCCCGCACCGGTCCCCGGCCCCCCCGGACGGCTGTAATTCGTTTTCCGTGGGTGTTTCCTCGGGGAGTGAAGCGGGTGCCCCTGCCCGTTGCTGCCCGGGGCGGCCGGTCCCCATCCTGCTTTGGGGGGACTGTCCCCGTTATCCCCCGTTTCGGTCCGGTTGCCCGGCCCCGGGGGGTGCAGGCGGGCACGTTTCACCGTATTTTACCGCAGCAGAGGGGAAGAATAATCCCCGGCAGGAGCGTTCAGGGATGTCGAGGGTCCATCGCACGGCCGAATCCCGACCGTCCCCCTGCGACCAAATAACGCCTCCGGTTCCCAGCCGCAGGGTCACTTTTATGGCCCCGAAGCCCCACTGGTTTAAGGAGAAATTAGGTGCCTAAATCACCCCGGAGCAGCGATCGCCCGAGCAAAACTCCCTGGTTTGGCCCTCCTGGGTGCCACCAAGCTCTCTTGCCGGTGACATTGCCATTTCTGTACTAATTGACGCATATCAGGAATTATCAGGAAATAATCCAACGAGATACCATTATTATTATTTATTTAAGCACACACAAAAAAAAATTAGTGGCAGGAACAAAATACGTGAGGGTGGGCTGCTATGAAAGTTTCCATCGCTGCTGCTCCGGCACCGAGCCCTGCGGCCACTGCGAGCCACCGGCCACCGGCTTTCATGGCGTTACACAGTCTGGGGCCTGATCCTGCACCGGTGACACGTGTGCGGGGCTCCCCGGGGCGAAGGGGTATTGCCCCCGGGCAGGGGAATACCTTCCCAAGGGGAATTCAGCCCCGTTGCCTGCGCCGGGGTCACCCCCCAGCAGCACCTCGATATTTCATCCTGTGTGCGATGAAAATACTTGACCTTTTCATTTCTAATCACTATTAAATCGCAGGTTTTCCTCTCTATTTAACCACTGCCCAGACTCCTTATTTTAGCAGGGACTGTGTCTTACAGCATCCACTTCAGCAAGATTTTTGGGGAGCCGAGTCTGGGGGGGAATCTCCCCCTGACAGCTCCAGCTTTGCAGACGGGATTGTTAACAACTATAATTCCCAATATTATTTATGAATATTGTTTTGCAAATCTCACCGAAGTAAAAACTCTGCCAAAGCCGGTGGGAATCGTGCCCGGGTGCCGCCAGCCTCCGGCCAAGGGGCTGCGGGGGGGGATTGATTAATCGCCGCTGGGAAAGTCGTTTGCACGCTGCAGAGAAATGAATTGGAGGTTGGGTTTTTTTGGTTTTTTTTTTTTTTTTTTTTTTTGCATGTGAAGGAATGAGGTTTCCTCCCCGCAGAAAGTCTTTTTAAGGAGTCCCCGACTTGGTGTTTTCCTTGGGGACGGGTGTTCGGTGCAGGCTCCGGTACCGAAGGACCGGACCGCCTTTGTGCTCCGGTTTTCCACCCGCATTGCCGTGGCACCCATTCTGCAGCACCCTTCCTCTCCGCGGGTGATAATCCCTTCCCCTCAAAAGTAAAAAAAACCAAACCCAAACAACCCCAAAAGAAGAGGGCGGTTTGCCAGCTCGGTGCTCGGCGTGGTGCGGTGCCGGCGGGACTGGGGTGCGGGGTCCCCAAACGCTGCCCCCGCATCGCCTCCGCCCTCGGGTTTGGAGATTTTTTGCCGGCGGAGGGGATTTCTGAGGCCACCCCGCGAGTTTGTTTCGTTTCCATCGTTATTTCTTGCTTTTCCGTCGGGGAGAGATAGGGATGGAAAGATGGACCCGCCGCTAATAAATCACGGTAACGGCGGCCGCGCGTGGGGACAGAGCTCAGCATACCTTGACAGGCCATCACTCGGGTGCCCCGGTGCGTGGGAGGGTGCTGCGGGGGGGGCGGGATTGCAAAGCTGGCTATGGATTTTAATGGGATACGGCCAAATCCTGCCCGGGCAGCCGGCGGCGCGAGGCAGGGATGCTGTGCGGTCCCCCTCCCGGGCACATCACCCCGGGGCGGGGGGTGACCCCCAGTCTTACCCCCCCGGGGAGCGGTTTGCGTTGAGGTTGCTGCATCCCCGGGGTGGTCCCCAGGTCCCCGGGGTGGAGAGGAGGGGGCCGTGGGGCTGTGTCCCCCCCCCGCCCCTGGTCTGCCTGCCGGAGCATCCATCAAACCTCCCTGCGCACAGAGCCAGCCCTGAGATGCTGGTGGGCAACGACAGCAATGGAGCGCATCATGCCATTAACATTATTCCTATTATATCAAATAATTTAGTTAAAACAAGCGAAATAAATGCGAGGCTTTCCACAGGCAAGGAGGCAGCGTGGATCTGACCCCGGCGCAGCCGCCTCCGTTGCAAAGCACAAAGCAGAGTGCAGGGGGTTGTATTTAAGATATTTTCTCTCTGTGTGTGCCGGGCAAACCAGTGGGTTGACTGGGACACCTCCTGGTGCCCTGGCAGCTCCCCCTTTTATTATTATTTTTATTATTATTATTATTATTATTATGCACAGGGGAGAGCAGCCAAGTCGATGCGAGTTCTGCACATCCGTGTGTGCACACACAGACCTGCGTGCATTTGGTTGGTGCCGTACATCTACGGACCGATCGGGAGGAAAAAATAGGTCTCTTGTTAAAAAGAAAAAATTTGCTCTGGAAATTTGGAGGAAGATATTGTATTATCTGCTGCAGTTGTTTGCTTGTTGAAATTAAGCTGTGCTGCTGCCTTTCAGACCGAGAAAGCTGTGTTAGCTTGTGAGTATGTATATATACATGTGAGTATGTGTATATATACGTATTTATATAAATAACCATTTGTATATAAAACATGTTTCATAAACGTGCATACATGGTTATGAAATAAATGAGAACGATTTACTTGGCAATACCACCAAATGTACCTCCTCTGGGGGTTGATGCCGTGCTGCCTGCCATCGTCCGTGCCAACGGCGTTCACGTTGCTCTGAAATAGGTTTAAAAAATGAAATGTGGAAAATGTGGCTAGTGCCGACCTGCAACCGCGGTGCTGTTCTCAGCAGCGCTCGGGGGGAGCAGAGAACCCAGGTGTTTTCAGAGCGAGAAGGAGAAGAGGGACCTATGGAAGCTGTAGATACTTTTTTTTTTTTTTATATTTATTTATTCTACTGTTGTTAATGCGACACAGGCTTAAATGCCAGCAATAAATATGGTCTGAAGGGCACTGGGATTGTAGCTATCTAACCCTGTGAATGATAAAATAAGCTGCCTTCACTTGAGATATGTGTCAGTACCCCGAAGTATTTTTAAATAATGTTGTTGAAGGCTGTTAACAATACGATTTTCTCCTGTGCTCTTTTCCTCTTTTCCCCCCTTTCTTTCCTCTTCCCCCCCCGTTCTTTCCTCTTTTCTCCCCTCTTTCTTTCCTCTCTCCCCCCTCTTTCTTTCCTCTCTCCCCCCTCTTTCTTTCCTCTCTCCCCCCTCTTTCTTTCCTCTCTCCCCCCTCTTTCTTTCCTCTCTCCCCCCTCTTTCTTTCCTCTCTCCCCCCTCTTTCTTTCCTCTCTCCCCCCTCTTTCTTTCCTCTTTTCCCCCTTTCTTTCCTCTTTTCCCCCTTTCTTTCCTCTTTTCCCCCTTTCTTTCCTCTTTTTCCCCTTTCCTCCCTTTTCTTTTTCCCCTTCTTTCTTTCCTCTTTTCCCCCTTTCCTCCCTTTTCTTTTTCCCCTTCTTTCTTTCCTCTTTTTCTCCTTTCTTCCCTTTTCTTTTTCCCCTTCTTTCTTTCCGCTTTTTCCCGTTTCCTCCCTTTTCTTTTTCACCTTCTTTCTTTCCCCTTTTTCCCGTTTCCTCCCTTTTCTTTTCCCCTCCTTTCTTTCCTCTTTTTGCCCTTTCTTCCCTTTTCTTTTTCCCCTTCTTTCTTTCCTCTTTTTCCCCTTTCCTCCCTTTTCCTCTTTTTCCCCTTTCCTCCCTTTTTCCATTTAATTCCTTTCTCCTCTTCTCTCCCCCTTTTTCCTTTTTCCTTTTTCCTTTTTCCTTTTTCCTTTTTCCTTTTTCCTTTTTCCTTTTTCCTTTTTCCTTTTTCCTTTTTCCTTTTTCCCTTTTCCCTTTTCCCTTTTCCTTTTTCCTTTTTCCTTTTTTTTCCCTTTTCCTTTTTCCTTTTTTTTCCCTTTTCCTTTTTCCTTTTTTTTCCCTTTTCCTTTTTCCTTTTTTTTCCTTTTTCCTTTTTCCTTTTTTTCCTTTTTCCTTTTTCCTTTTTTCCTTTTTCCTTTTTCCTTTTTTTCCTTTTTCCTTTTTCCTTTTTTTCTTTTTTTTCTTTTTCATTTTTCTTTTTTCCTTTTTCCTCCTTTTTTTTCCCCCTCCCAGTAGCACCCAGCCCAGGGTACAGGGGGTTCCCCTCTCTCCCCATCACCGAACCCCCCCAGGCACTCCCCATGCCGGGGCAGGGCAGCTCCTGGTCCCCTCGGAGCGGGCGGCATCGCTGGGCGGTGTGGGGGGATCGGGGCTTGGAGGAATCAGGGCCCGGGGGGATGGGGGCCCCGGGGGGATCGGGGCCCGGGCACAGGGGCAGCGGGGGGGCAGGTTCCTCCCATCCTCCCTGTCCCTTGCCCCTCGCAGCCCGGCTGTGCCGAGCCATGGGTGCGGGGCTTATTTTACCGCGGGTTGGTAAAGGAGCCCCCCAGCTCGGCCGCTCCGGCCGGGGAGAGCAGAGCCCTCCTGAGCCTCCCCAGCACTTGTAGCAGCATAAAAAAAAATAATCACAACCCCCCGCACCCTGCTATTTACTGTCAGCCGCCGGAGAGGCAGGCAGCCCTTATGCATAAACATCTCTCCTGCTCTTATGCTCCAGCTACGGGCATGGTTGGTTTTTTTTTTTTCCCCCTAAAATCAATCTTCTTTCATGCGTGCGTGTCAGCATGATGTGCCTGGCTTTTACCGGGCAATCTTCTCCTGCAGACTTTTACAGCACTTCCCGTTTATTCTGAACTATAGGCAGAGAGAGAGAGAGATAAATATCCAGCTCTCCAGATCTATAGAAGCTGTCCACCTATAGGCATCATTGTATAGCAGTCTGGATGGCCGGGTATGCATCTTGCCTTAGGAAAAGCCCTCCTTCTCCAAGCACCCTCCCACAGCGTGGGTGCTGCAGGGGGGGACTGGATGGGGCTGGACCCGCTATCCCTGGTTACTGCCGCTCTGCTCCAGCGTGGCCTTGCTTCAGCCCACGTTTTCCAGCCGTTTCCAGTGACAGGGATCTGTCACATCCCCGCTGGGTGGGAGAACGCGGGCAGAAACCCGCTGCTCCCGTCACAGGAAAACCGGGGTCCAAAGGGGTGTTGGACCACGGGGGATGCAAAGTCACCCGGTGCCCTGGCACTGCAGGGAGAGGGGCATGGGGCAACTGCTGGTGGGGCCAGTGTGGCCGGCACGGGTGGCTCGTGGTCCTCGGGGCGCAGCGGGAGCAGAGGGGAAGAGACGTTTGCCCATGTTGAGAAAGCCTCCGTGGGTGGGGTGGAGGTGGTTGGTGTCCTGCACCCCTGGGTCACAGCTGGGACCCCACGGGTGAACCCCTGCATCACCCCGGCAGCCTGGTCCTTGGGGGACGGGGGGGTGACCGCGGGGAGCAACAAGCCATGTCCCTGGGCAGGGGTTGTAGGATGCCACCCCAGTGAGAGGCAGGCGGGGAAACGGGTGGCAGGGAGCAGGACATGGCCTGAAAAATGGGGTGCAGAAGGGAAAAGCATCACATGCGTGTGTCTGTGCATGGAGGAGCCGGCGGGGCCGTGGGCTTCCCTATCCCAGAGGATTTCAGTGAAGGTTTGCAAAAGGAGATATGCCGGGACAGCGGCAAGGCGAGGGGTGACAACTCATCACCCCGCAAAGCACCGGCACGTGCCAACGTGGGGCTTTGCCAGCCTTGCCGGGCGGGTGGGAGCACCCCGGGGGCTGCGGTGGCTGACGCTGCTCTTGTCTCCATCTCTTCCCCCCCCCCGCCCAGAGATCCCCCAGTGCGCCGGCTGCAACCAGCACATCCTGGACAAGTTCATCCTCAAGGTCCTGGACCGGCACTGGCACAGCTCCTGCCTCAAGTGTGCCGACTGCCAGATGCAACTGGCCGACCGCTGCTTCTCCCGGGCCGGCAGCGTCTACTGCAAGGAGGACTTCTTCAAGTGAGTACCATTCGACCCCCGAAAGCGGCGTCTCCCCCTCCTGCAAAGCGGGCAAACATACAACCTATTTTTAAGCGTATTTTCTCCAAAATCTTTATCTTTCTTTTTTTTTTTTTGTTGTTGTGGAAATAAAGAAATTTTTGGTGCTTTACAGCTGCCGCAGGCTGGATGCTAGGGATTTAACCTCCTGTTTGTTGGGATTTAACCTCCCGAAAGCCCCAAATCTCCCTGATGCTCCCGTCCCTCCCCTGTGCGGGTTCCAACCCCCCGGGGAAGGCGAGCCGCGGCGGCCCCGGCCCCGCTCGGAGCTGGAGGGCAGGAGAAACCCGGGCACGGCGGCTGCCGCGCTGCCCGTCCTGCCCAGCCCCTCGCCCGCCGGGCTGCGCTGAGGCCGTTTCTCTCCCTTCGTCTTTTTGCCTTTTTTTTCCCCTTCTTTTTATCTTCACCCCCCCCCCCTTCTTTTTACCTGTTTTTCCCCCCCCTTTTTGTATCCCCCCCCTTTTTGTCTTTTTTCCCCCCTTTTTATCTTCCCCCCCCTTTTGTCTTTTTTCCTCCCTCTTTTTGTCTTTTCCCCACCCCCTTTTTACCTCCCCCCCCCCTTTATACCTCCCCCCCCCTTTTTACCTCCCCCCCCCTTTTTACCTCCCCCCCTTTTTACCTTTCCCCCTCCTCTTTTTACCTCTTCCCCCCTCCCTTTTTCACTTTTTTTCCCCTTCTTTTTTTTTTTTTAACCCTTTTTTTGCTCCTGGTACACACCTCATTCGATGTCGTTGGCAGCTGCCCCTGAGCTGTGCCATGCCCCAGCCTTGGCGTTTCCCCCTCCCGCCGGACAGGCCAACCCCTTTCCCGTTAAAAATGGACTTTTCAGCTTTTTCAGGACTTTTTAGTCCCTGACTGCTGGCAAAATCTGGGAGCTTTCCCAAGGGATGGCAGAGGGTATCGCACCGGGGCCGGGCGCAGCTCTGCCGGCGGTGAATTGTGGTGAAGTGGAGGGGTGCTGCTTTACACCTCCTGCGGGGAGAAGGGGCCGGATCCTGGCCAGCAGATGCCTTTTGCTGCCTGGGTGCAGGTGATGGGGCCCGGCCAAAAAGGACCTGCTGCACCTCGGGGACCTGGACCGCCTCCCCACGCCATCATCTCCCGCGCATCCCCGGCCGCGCCGGCTCTCCCCATCACCCCCTGTCGCTGGCCGGTTAAACCAACCCATGGCGATTACACCCCGTGTTAATCCCTGGGCAGGACTTTCCCTGCCTGCCCATCCCCGGGCTCTCAGGCCTCCTACGTCCCCCCCCCGTGAGCCATCAGGGCCAAAGACGCATCTTGAATTTCTCCTTCCCAGCTGGGGAGCGTGCAACGGTCAAAGCAGCCGCTACAGCCTGGGTAATAACACTTCACTTCTGATATTTTCCAGCCTATTAATCTCCAAGTCATTTAAATAGTCACCCAAAAGGTGTAGGTAATCAATGTTAATTAGAGTTGAAAGATCAGCGACTTTCTTAGATGAGGTCCTGCCTGGATTATTTGGTGCCAATCAATAGCATCTCGGCGCTCGCTCAGGCTCTCGCCTCACCTTTATTTCAACCGCTCATTGATTTTGGGGTAGGTAACCGGCAGAGGACGCGAGGATTTAAGGCCAACTTCAGAGGCAGGTTTGCAATTCAGGAGCCGCTTCCAAAAAGACCAGATTTTTTGATTTTCATCTTTTTTTCCCCTCCCCTGAATTGCAGCTCTTGGGCTCCGGCTGCCAGCAGCTCTGTCCTGGGTCCGGCCGTCCCCAGGTGGTGCGGGAACTCCCTGGGATGCTGCGGGGGGGTGTGAAAATGGCTTTAATAGTGTTATGTGAGGGGGGGTGGATGGGCAGAGGGAGGATGGGGGCTGCAGTGCCTGCACCGGCTCAGCCTTGGGCACAGAAAAGCATCGTCTGTCTGTCTGTCTGTCCTATCCCTCTGTACATCCCTCCGTCCCTCCCTCCATCCCCTCCATCCCCTCCATCCCCTCCATCCCCTCCATCCCCTCCATCCCCTCCATCCCCCCCATCCCTTCATCCCTCCCTCCCTCCCTCCCTCCCTCCATCCCTCCCTCCCTCTCTACATCTCCTATTCCTCCCTCTCCCATCCCTCCCTCCCTCCCAGCCTCCCCCTCCCACCCTCCCTCCCAGCCGATGTCCGGGGACTCTCCCTTTAGGGTACAAGCCCAGAAAATGAGACAAAACAGTTTTTCCCTTCTCGCCTTCTGCTTCCCAACACCCCTTTGGGCAGCTGCCGAATTTGTCACTCATGCCCAGTGCCCGCTGTCCGCCAGGTGACACCTGCGTGACTTGGGGACAGCCTCAGGCACCCAGCTTTGGTGGCCGTGCCCCAGCTCTCCGGGATGGCATGAGGGCACGGGTGGCCGCGGGGCTCACGGGGTGATTTTTGCATGATTGGAGGGGGGGCAGCGAGAGGTGCCCGGGGTGGCTGTACCCCCTGGGCACCCCCGAATGCCACCGCCTGCCCCTGCAGCCTTGGGGCTGGGGGCCAAAGGGCTTGGGTTTTCCTGGGCTGCCTCCTTGGAAGCAGATGGGGCTGTTTAAGGCGCAGGGGACAGAGTTATTCGGGTGGCTTTGCTGCCTGGGCTGCTGCTGCAACGCCAGGACGGCTGCGTGGGGTCCCCGGCGCCCCACTGATGGGCTGTTTAGGGGTGCTGGGAGAGCCATGTCCTTGTCCCATTCTTGCATGCTCCTTCCACACTGCTTGCACCACTCTTGCATGCTCCTTGCATGCCGCTTCCACATTTCTCGCATGCTCCTTGCACGCTTGCTGGTTTAGGGGAGACCCAGCAGAGCCCTCCTGGTGCCGGTGGGAGGTGGGGATCTGCCCCATGTCAATCCCAAAGCCCACAGCATCTGTTGCTGAAAACACCAGTGGAATGTCCACTCATTTTTGACTTTCTCCTGTGCTGCCACCACCTCGTGGCACGTGTCGCCTTCGCGCCGTTAATTCAGTTTACGCCGGGTGTTAGCCGGCTGGTGTTAGCCTTCATGTCTGCGTAGGGCAACCGCACCCCGCCACGGCCCGGGCTGCACCCACACAGGCGCACCCAGCTCGTGGGGGCACCCGGAGCGATGGGTACCCCAGGCTGTCTGCAGCAGAGTGCCTGCGATCCGCGGGGGCTGCTGGGCGAGGCATACGCTCCTTGCACGCTCCTTGCACGCTCCTTGCACACGTCTTGTGCCATTCTTTTACCTGCTCCTTGCATGTTCCTTGCATGCTCCTGCTGTACTTGTTGCACCATTCTTTCATATTCCTTGCATGCTCCTTGCACACTTCTTGCATGCTCCTTGCATGCACCTTCCACACTTCTTGCACCATTCTTACATGGTCCTTGCATGCTGCTTCTGTACTTCTTGCATGCTCCTTGCACACTTCTTGCATGCTCCTTGTCCCATTCTCGCATGCTCCCTCCACGCTTCTTGTCCCATTCTTGCATGCTCCTTCCACGCTGCTTGCACCATTCTTGCATGCTCCTTGCATGCTGCTTCCACGCTTCTCGCATGCTCCTTGCACACTTCTTGCATGCTCCTTGTCCCATTCTTGCATGCTCCCTCCACGCTTCTTGTCCCATTCTTGCATGCTCCCTCCACGCTTCTTGTCCCATTCTTGCATGCTCCTTCCACGCTGCTTGCACCATTCTTGCATGCTCCTTGCATGCTGCTTCCACGCTTCTCGCATGCTCCTTGCACGCTTCTTACACGCTCCTTGCAGCCCTGCTGGCCGCCTTGGTTGGGCCCACGCCTACCCCAAGCCAGCACACCCAGTGCACCCGTCAGGCTGTCATTACGGTGTAAGAGCCCCATCACTCTGCATTAATCTGGGATTCATCATGCTAGCGGGGCGGCGTAATTAATTTATTTGGTATTAATGTGGATGAAATATGTACTGTCCTTGCAGGGGAAAATCAAGCAGCCTATAAGCATTAGTTAAAAGAACCATTAAAATCAAACCTTCCTCTGCTCCATTAGGCCGGTCTTCCACGCTGAAGAAGATAAACCCCCGCCGTGTGAAGTGTCATGCATAATTAGGTTGATTGCTGGTTTAAACTCTGCCCTGTCTCCTGGTCCCCACCCCATCTCCGGCGAAGCCCACCTCACCGGGGGGCTCAGGGTCACCCGCTTCTCCTTGCAGGCGTTTCGGGACCAAATGCACGGCGTGCCAGCAGGGCATCCCCCCCACCCAGGTGGTCCGCAAAGCCCAGGACTTCGTCTACCACCTCCATTGCTTCGCCTGCATCATCTGCAGCCGGCAGCTGGCCACCGGCGACGAGTTCTACCTGATGGAGGACGGGCGGCTGGTCTGCAAGGAGGACTACGAGACCGCCAAGCAGAACGGTAGGCACCCCGAAAGGGCTAGCAGGCAGGCCATCACAGCGAGGGGTGGCCGTGGGTCATGTCACCGGCGTTGTTCCTGCGGGAAGGGGTCGCTGCGGGCTCTGGTTTTGGGGAGCTTTTCCCCAGCGGCGTGGGCTGGCGGGTTCGGGGTTGCTCACGCTGCTGCGGTGGGGGCTGGGACCGGCTCCTTCGCTTGCAGACGACTCCGAGGCGGGCGCTAAGCGGCCCCGGACCACCATCACGGCCAAGCAGCTGGAGACGCTGAAGAACGCCTACAAAAACTCTCCCAAGCCCGCCCGGCACGTGCGGGAGCAGCTCTCCTCCGAGACGGGGCTCGACATGAGGGTGGTGCAGGTGAGGCCACGGGGACGCCCCTCTCCACCCTGCCCCTGGCAAAGAGGGACTCAGGGGTCCCACTGGGGTGCAGGGGTGCTGGGTTTCAGGGCTGCAGGGGTGCCAGGCTGCAGGGGTGCTGAGTTTCAGGGGTGCTGGGGTGCCATGGTGCAGGGGTGCTGGGTTGCAGGGCTGCCGGGTTGCAGGGCTGCCAGGCTTCAGGGGTTGCAGGAGTGGCAGGGGTATTGGGTGGCATGGGTGCCCGGGAGCTGGGTCGCAGGGATGCTGGGGTGCTGGGTTGCATGGAAGATGGGTTGCAGGGGTGCTGGCATGCAGGGTTACAGAGGTGTTGGGTTGCGTAGGTGTGTAGGAGTTGGGTAGCACAGATGCTGGGTAGCAGGAGTGCTGGCATGCGGGGTTGCGGGCGTGCTGGTGTGCCAGGGTGTGTAGGAGTTGGGTAGCACAGATGCTGGCGTGCTGGGTTGCATGGGTGCTGGCATGTAGGGTTACAGGGTTGCTGGTGTGCCGGAGTGCTGGGGTGCCAGGTTGCTGGCCTGCTGGGATGCATGGGTGCTGGCATGCAGGGTTGCAGGGGCGCTGGGTTGCGTGGGTGCGTAGGAGTTGGGTAGCACAGATGCTGGTGTGCTGGGTCGCATGGGTGCTGGCATGTGGGGTTGCAGGGGTGCTGGGTGGCAGAGGTGCAGAGATGCTGGCATGCTGGGTGTTAGGGGGGCCAGGTGCTGGTGTGCTGGCTTGCGTGGGTGCCGGTATGCTGGGTTGCAGAGGTGCTGGGCCACAGGGGTGCTGGCATGCAGGGGTGCCATTGAGACCCCCCTTTCTCCCCAGGTCTGGTTCCAGAACCGCCGGGCCAAGGAGAAGCGGCTGAAGAAGGACGCGGGGCGGCATCGCTGGGGGCAGTTTTACAAGAGCGTCAAGCGGAGCCGCGGGGGCGGCAAGCTGGAGAAGGAGAGCTCGGCCGAGGACTGCGGCGTCAGCGACAGCGAGCTCAGCTTCCGCGGTGAGCGGGGTGCCGGCGCGGGGCGGGGGGGCCGCGGGGCTCCCCCCTGCGCTGACCCCCCCACCTTGCTCTCCCTCCTCTCCCCGGCAGAAGACCAGATCCTCTCCGAGCTCGGCCACACCAACAGGGTTTACGGCACCGTGGGGGACGTGGCGGGCGGACAGTTGCTGAACGGCAGCTTCTCCATGGAGGGGACGGGACAGTCGTACCAGGACTTGCGGGACGGCAGTCCCTACGGCCTCCCCCAGTCGCCGTCCTCCATCTCCTCCCTGCCGTCCCACCCGCCCTTGCTCAACGGGCTGGACTACGCCATGGACGGCAGCCTGGGGCTGGTGGCCCACGGGGCGCAGGGGGTGAGTCAGACGCTGCGGGCCATGGCCGGGGGGGGCCCCACCTCCGACATCTCCACGGGGAGCAGCGTCGGGTACCCAGACTTTCCCACCAGCCCGGCCTCCTGGCTGGACGACATGGATCACCCCCCTTTCTAAGCGCCGCTCGCCCCCCCTACCCCGGCTCCCCTCGCTCCCCCCCACCCCAGCCAGCAAGCCCAGCACCGAGGGTGCCCGCCGGCGCTTGACCTTTCCAGGATTTCCCATGGGAATCGGCCCCGGAGGGCTGGAGGGAGGAAGGGGCGGCATCGGCGATGGCCGGGGGCGGCTGTGCCCGGGGCGGGGGGGCGGGGGGGCACGGATGCCTTCGGGTGTAAGCACAAGAGAGGTGTCGGCACATGGGACGCCCGGCGAGGACCCCGGCGCAGGGCTGGGGCGCGGCGGGATGTGCGACGGCGTGAGCCGGCGGGAGGGAAGGACAATCAGGGATGTCAGTCCATCCCGGCGCCCGCGCCAGCCCCGCATCGCTCCTGCCGAGCACCGCTGCTATTTTGAAGAGTTATTTTTCGATACGGAGTTGAAACGCAATTCGGCGCTGCCCGGAGCCTCAGCAGAAAGAAAAGTCTATATTGTAGAAGGGTTTATTTTGGCGAGGCCGGGGACTCGGCCAGGCAGGGCCATTGCCCCGCTGCCTGGGGGCGATGCTGCCCGCTCCTGGCACGGTGGGAGCTTACGGTGCATTTATCCCCGGGCATGCAGGAAGGCTTACGGTGCATCACTGCGGGTTTTAACCTGGGTCGCGTGGCGGGGAGGAATTAAAAAAGAAAAAAACCAACAACTCAAAAGCCTGCAGGCTGAGATGCCCAAGGGCCAAGCTGGGCTGTGGCGGGGGCTGGCACGTGGAGAGGAGCCGCCGCAAGTGCCGGGGAAAGGTGGGTGGGAGAGGTGGGGAATGTTTGCTCTGAGGGTACTGCAAAAAATTCCCTTCAAAAGTGGGGGGAAAAAGGGCATTTCATCAGCTGCAGAAGCACCCACGCGGTGGGAACTGGAGGGGACAGGCGGGTGAGACCCCTGCCATCAGCTGCCCACCAGCCTCCGGCGCCGCGGGGCCAACAGAACTGAGGGTGGGTGCAGGCGGCCGGGGAAGACCCGGGTGGTTTTGGCACACCCCGCGAGCCCCGTGGGCTCTGCTCCCGGCCGGGCCCACCCACCACCAGCCCCTTTCTCAAAATTCACATCCCTGGGCTTGTGACGGCCACTTGCCCACGTCCCCCGCCCTCGCCAGGCTGAAGGCATTCAGCCCGATGGATAAAATCCAGCTCCACCCTCGCTGCCCAGGGTGCCCGGCTCTGCTCCGGCCCCAGGGGGATTCCCTGGCCGCGGGGTCCCCGCCATCCCCCCCGGCTCTGGGGTGATGCTGATGATCCCCGGCTGCCCTTCAGGGAGGGCTGGCGGTGGATCCGGTTAGCCGGCTGCTGCCGGAGGCCGGGGGGGGGGCTCTGAAAGCAAAGGGGAAAAAAGAATAAAATTTAAAAAAAAAATGCCATACAAGAAAGCACATCACCGGTTTGTCCCTGTCCCTCCTTGCCCCCCTCCCCGGCTGGGTGTGTTGGTGCTGCAGGAGTTGCCCCAGCTGCACCCATGTGCCCCCCTCCAGCCTTGGGTGCTGCTTTGTGCCAAGCCCCCGGCCCCGCCGGGCACCGCAGGCAGCTGGTGGGGAGGGGGACGGGGGGGGCTGTGCCCGCTGCTCTCCATCCCCCTCCGCCAAGGCCAAACACCCCCCGCTCCCTTCGCTGTGTAAATTTTGTACAGTTCCAGAAAGTGAGAATCTTGTTTCCTGGGGGAAAAAAAAATAAAACCCAACAAAAATAATACTAAAAAAAAAAATTTCAAAGAATAAAACCTTATTTATTGCCATGTCTTTGGGGAGAAAGGACGCCCTCCCCCAATCCTCCCAAACGGGGGCCCGGGGAGTTGCTTTTGTACCCTGCCTCCTCTGCGTTGGCATGAGATGTGTACGGTCATCCCCTCGCCTCGAGAGAAAGCGATGTCAAATAAACTCGGGATGCTCTTTAGCAGCTTCTGTCTTTGGGATTTTCTTCTTCAACGGGATGGCAGCGGCCACCATCGGCATCGCCTGCTGTCACCTCTTCGGGGTCGGGATGGGATTTGTCCGGATGAAGGAGCCGGCATCTCTGGATGGGACAAGTGACACCGGTCATCGTGCCCTGGCCTTTTGCGGGCATGGAGAGGTGGGTGGGTTTGGGGTGGGCATCTCCATCCCTGCCACATGGCACCCCAAGATGACTGCAGCTTTTCTGTCACCACGCAGCGGCGGTGGTGGGTGCCCACCGCGGGCACCCCCCGCCGTCGCCCAGCCGTACCACCACAGCACTCAGCGGGTGCAGGTGAGATGGAAGAGCCATGCCGGGGGTGGGGGGGTGGGGGGGTTCAAGCCCCTCCACGGGCACCGGTGTGTTGGCTTTCTATATTTTAATCATTTTAACATTTAATGCTTCTCAATTAAAGTGATTTCCTGGAGTAGATGCCAAGCTTAGGCCGAATGCACATTAACCACTTTCTGTATCGGTAGTTAAAGGCACCGAGGGATTTAAACAGCAATCCGCAAGGCTGCTGGGGAAAGGTTTGGCTGAATAAAGCAGATTATAAACAATAATATATGTCTTTCTCGTGTTTTTTTTTTTTTTTTCTTCCCCCCCCCCCCCCGCTTGTTTTTTTTTTTTGGAAGGGCTCCAAGCTCACAAACAGACCTAAAGTGCTATAAACATTTCCCGGGCTGAGCGCTCAGCCCCCAAATGCGCTCTCTGAAAGCACGGGCATCGCGGCTACTGCTTTTCATCCCTGCTTTAAGAGAGATTTTTTTATTACCCAGCGCGTCCATCAAGCCGGGCAGTGGTTTTGCATTGTGGCACTGCAGAAGGGTGGCCTCGCTTCTCCCTAACCTTGATGCCACCATGTCCCCATCCCGAAGCCGGAGCAGCTCCGTGCGTAGCACCCCAGCATCGGGGTTGGCATCTTTGCTTCATCCGCATCCGGATGCGGATGGCAACTGGCGGTGCTGTCAGCACCCATTGCATTTTGGCCACGCACTGCGGCGGCGATGAGACCTGCCTGCGGGTCCTCTTGGCGTGGAAAGGCGAGCAGAAGCCCCTGTGGGTCCTTGCTTGAGGGTCAGGGGGCTGTTGCATCGCTTCCATCGAATAAGCATCACCCCACAGGGACTGGCAGGGACCCTAAATGTTGAAACCTGGCATTTGCTGCACAGCGTTAACGTTTATCAGCAGTTTGCTTCATGCATCTCTGCATCCAAGCTCCTTGGATGCTGCTGCCAGCCCGTTTCACCAGTCCCTTGTCACAACTGGGCAGCAACAGCACCCCTCGACACAGAGGGGCTGCGAACAGACACACAAGATGTGTTTTGGTTTTGCCACCCACGCTCCAGCTAGGAGGCCGGTTTTTTTTTTGGGAGGCTCAGCAAGAGCAGGCTTCAGGCTCAAGTTTCCGACTGACTTCAGAAAAAGCCCTGAAGAGGCTTTTTTTTCCAAAAATATGGAGACCACCACTGCAGCTCCCCAGCCCATCAGACCCCTCCAATATTAAGTTAATGGAAAATAAGTTGACGCGGTCAATATAAGGGCCCATACAGCCCGTTAACTTGCCCAAGCCATTTTGTCCCCACCACTGAGCCTGCCCCGTGCCTTGCGTGGGTGAGTCACGCCGCGGCAGTGCTTCGGCTGCTGGCGGCGTTCAAGCCAGCACAGCGAACTTCGTCAGCGTTAGCAAAAGCTGGCAGGAGCCGGCAGCCATCCTGAGGGGCCAAAACCCTCCTGCCCAGCCAGTCCTTAACGGAGGGAACGTTCCCATTTATTTTCCTGAGGCTGGATGTGCTGCCGAAAGGACTCGATGGCAAGTAGCTTTCCATCACAGCGATGGAGATTTCCTACACTCCCCCCAGGCTGTAAATCTTGTCCGAGGAAAAGCAAGCGGCACGGCAATGCCCCGCAGGGAAGCTACACCCGCCCAACGCAGCAGCCTCCCTCCCAGCTGGGATTTAGCCCGAAGCACAAACCCATCCCCGGCAGCTCCCCTGGACCACGGCTGACCCCCCCAGCACAGCCCAGCGGGGATCCCGATGAGGATGCAGAAAACCCCGCACCCATCCCACCTCACTCCGGCACCTGAGGTATCACCACAAATTTCCCATTGTTCTGGGTTATTTGGCCAGCTGAGAGGACCACAAAGTGTCCAAGACAGGCCCACGGGGGTGATGGGGTGAGCGCAGGTTTATGTCCATGCCCGGCTCCTACAAAACCAAAACGAGCCACCCCGGGGACCGGCACGCGACAGGAGGACCTGGTGCTGCTGATGGAGGTGGGGTTTTAATGCTGGTTAATTCAGCAAAGCGGTTCTGTGATGTGGTAAAAGTCCTCTCAGCTTGGAGAGGTTGGTTAGCCATACAGCACTTGTCTTAGGTATGTTAGGTGAGAACTAGAGGGACAGACAGACAGCTGTACGACCCCGCTGGCTTTGGTAGCCCTCTCTCCCCAGGACGAGAGCTTGAGCAGAGCTTGCCGAGGGCTACAACAGCTCCGTGCTGCTCCCATCTTTATTGTTGCCAAGGAATCAAGTCACTCCCCGCAAGATAAACGTGCAGAGGCTCCGTCCCAACGCTGTGCTTTGCTTTTATTTATAATACTTTGTTTGGACCCAAGGGGGAAAAAAATAAACCAAAACTCAACCCGAACGGGAGAGATGAGCATCTCACCTGGCCCAGCAGCCCTCCCCACGGAGGAGCCGACCAGTCAGCACAGGCTGCACTGGTGAGACCTCCGATGCAGGACTTGTGTTTAATACATTAAAATGTCACTTAGGGCCTTCTCCAGGCCCTCGCTCCCCTCCCTCACTCCCTCCCCCCAAATACTGATAAATGTCAGAGCATGCAAAACCCTGATCCCATCCTGCCCAGGATACGCGCTCGGCCAGCCAGCCCTCGTGCTGGAGAGCCCACCCAGACCCCGTGCTCTAAAAGCTCCCCTTCGAACCCCCAAGGCGTTTCGGAGGGCAGCGGGGGAAGAGATGGGGGGGGGGGTTATTGCAGAGCGTCTCTGTCCTCCCCGCCGCGCCTCGGTTAGGTCTTGCCAGCGGTGTGCTGCTGCAGAGCCGAAGTGATGGCTTTACAGTCTGTCACCTCCTCCGGCAGGCAGCCCTCCTGGTCCCGGAGTGTGGGGTCGGCACCCGAATTCAGCAGCAGCTCCACGATGTCCAAAAACTCGCAGGCGGCAGCTGGAGGGAGAAAGGGAAGGGTTAGTCTGGGGATCCCGACCTGAGGCAGCGGTGACGGGCGTTTCTGGAGCGGCGCTGTGGCTGGTGACTTCCCATGCGTGTGCCAGAGGCAGGAAACGCCGTCTCAGCACCTGGCCAGGCGGAGTAGATCATTTTTCGGGGCAGTGGTCAGTATTCAATGTATTCCTTGCCTTTGGATTTAATAGTGCAAAGGAAAAAGAAAAGACAGAGGGAAAGCAATGAAAAGCCAGAAGTCCTGAGAGGGGGTTACTGGTGCAGCCACGGCCCCAGAGCCCGGGCGGTTTGCAGGGCATCACCCGGGATGATGCACAGGGTGCATGGGCGCAGTTTGGCTAACGCTCCTTCACGTCCAGGATGGAGACGGACCCTGGGAAGGGCTACTGCAGCACCACAGAGAGCCCCAAAGTGCCGCCTGGGAAAGCCTTCCCTACCTGCTTTTGTACCCAGAATTTATAATGTATTTATAATTTATAACACATTTATAAACCCCTGCCCCTCACCTGCCTCCTGAACCTCCCAGGGCTGCACAGGCCACACGTCCCAGGCAGGACATCGTCATTACCGCCTCGCTCCCTGCTTTCATCCATCATTTCTCCTTGCAGAAAATTTGGATGGTTTTCAGCTGCTGGCTGGACTTTCCCTGAGCACCAGCTCCCGGGGCACGTGCCGGTGCCCACAGCCAGTAACGGCACACCACTGGTATTTCTAACCCATATGTCCGCTAGCAACTATTTTTTCAACCCCGATTTACTCTGCCAAGACAGAATCAAGTTTGACCTGAGCTCTTCCCTGTCCCGAGGACAGCCTGGCAGCTTTCAGCTCCCTCTCCAACCTTGCCTAAGGATGTTAATAAAAAAGAACCAGGAAAAAGAGGAAAACTCTTAACACTGAAGAGCTGGGCTTGGCTGATATCAGCCGAAGTCCCAGTCCCTGGATTTTCCTTTAAGCCCGTGCAACGCAGATCCTAGTGAAGCCGAAAACTGCCTCAGCCCGACCTGCCTTACGAGACCGTGAAGCCGGCAGCTTCCTCTCGCATTGGTAGCGACTGGTTTTAATTATATTTCAGGCGCTTTTACAAGGTAACCGACTACCTCTTTTTTGCCGTTAAATGTAGTAGTTAAGAGTGTCTTTTGCATTACTCTGCAGTTTTCTACTGACCCAAAGGGACAAGCAGCAATGTTTAATTAAAATAAATTTGACATGTGATTCAAGCTTATACTGAAAAACATAGAAAAAGGGGAAAAAAGGGGGGAAGGGGTTGATGAGGAAGCAGGTGGGGGTGTGGGTGAGGCTGAGCTGAAGGGCTGGGGGACACGTCCCGGGGTGACTGCAGAGCACCCCTGCAGAAAGCAGACTTCCAGGGGTGCCAAGGAAGCTGCGGCCGCAGCTCCTGGGGATGGGGAGCTGGTGCCCGCACGGGGAAAGGTGGCTTCCTTGTCCGGTGTCACCAGCGGGTACAGCCCGTGTCCCCCAGTGGGCCGGGGACATCCCCGGGGACGAGCACAGCTGCTGGATTTATCGCACCCTGGGACCCTCGATTTGTCAAGGGCCGGAGCGGCAGCCCTGACACTGGCACGGGTGAAGATGAATTTCCATTCAGCGCAGTTCGCCTTCCGACTCCATTAATCCTCAGGGTTCAGATGATGAATTTCTTTTCTTTTTTTTTTTTTTTTTTTTTTATTATTTATTTTCCCTCCAGCATCCCCTCCCACTGCCCTGCCACAGCACAGCAAGAGCCGAACAGATGGTGCTTTGCAGGGAAGCCGGAGCGCCCATGAGGATACAGAGCCTGCCCACTCCGTGGCCACGTGGCCACAAGTGTTCGGAGAAGCCTTGATTTCCTCTGGGAGAGGCAGCGGCAATGATTTTAGTATTCCCAGCGGGTGGGTGGATGGATGGATGGAGAGGAGCCGAAGACTAACGGGCCGTTTAGCGGGGAGACCGTGCTCATACCGATCAACACCGCAGCGACCACTGCCTCCAGCCGCGGTGCCCGGCAGAGAGCTGGTCCGGTGGTGGGTCCCACCGGTGAGCCGGTGCCTTCGGACTGCGCTGCCGGCTGGCCTCCACTTAACCTCCGATTAAACCCGGGGTCGGCGCCGATCGGAAGGAGGCAGGATTTATAACCCGCCGCAGGATGCAGTTTGACACCGGCTGTAATCAGGAGAGCTGTCACCACAAGGACAGCTGTCAGGCCACGCCGGCTCATAAAAAGGGATGGAGACACCCTAAAAGCAGTGGCTGTCTCGCTGGGCTTGCTCACGGGATTTAACCCTTCCCTGAACAGCCTCTAACAAAAGGGAAGGTCTTGTAAAGGCACCCCTCTGCTCAGCACCGCCAGAAACAGTTTTCAGACGAGCTCTCATGCCTCTCTGGTGCAATTAACGGCTGGGTTACAAAGTGCTTACCGAGATCGTGAGTTTTTCAGTGAGTTCTAGTTTCAGGCAAATAGCCACTTGAATCAAAACCATTCACTCATTTAACAAGCTGTTTTCAAGATCGGGGTGATTTATGACCAGATCAGCTAAGTAAGGGAATGAGGACAGCCCGGGTGCAGCGATGGTCAGCCAGGGACAGCGGGGCACCCGCGGGCACAGCGGACCTGTGTGCCAGTGACCCAGAGAGGCTTCCCCAAAGATGACTTACAGGCAGGGGAGCTGGGATAATACTCAAGGGGAAGAAAAAAATTTAACACTTAAAACAGACGGGGAAAAAAACCCTGGTAAACTGTCATTATTGAAACATCTGAGCTGGCAGGGTGGATCAGAGAAACCATTTCTGAAATTAATTACATCAGTTATGTTTGTTTGCTTGTGTTAAACAGCCAGCTTCAGCCACCAGCCAGAGGGATCCACCTGCAAATAATTTACATCGAGGTGATGCAACCATCCTTTACTTTCACATATTGGACTTGCCTGAAGCAGCTGCTCTCGGATAACTTACACACATGCTCTGCTTTTGCGCAACCTGCTATAATCCACTGTGTACCCCTCGGTAGGCAGATGTCGGTGCCGGAGTTGGGAGCAGGGCAGAGCACCTCCCCGGGAAAGGGAAAGCCCAAAACGTGGAATGAGCTGGGCAGAGAAAGAGGCAACGTGGCATTGAGTGCTGTCGTTCTGCAGACACTGCAGCACTGAGCAACAGATTTGCTACTTCAGTCAGAATGATAAGAATTTGAAAAGGAAAAGTATCCTACAGGAAAGATCACATGGGGAGAAATCATACACTATTGTAATTACAGTCTCGATTCAGGGGCCCTGGAATCTGGCAGTTTAGATCCAGATCCAAAGGCTGTGCCTTGGACTGATGGGCTGCAAAGCAATTTTGCCATCCTGCTAATGTCCTTGTGGAGAGATCATAAGAGAGAAAAAGACACAAACACTTCAGAATGACAAGTATGCTCTTAATTACACAGTGACAGGCATTGAGAGAGTATAAAATAATAACTGGGTATGTCTTAATTTTGGAAAAAATTATGATACAGATTAAATCGATATTTTTTTCCTATTCCCCACACATCAGTACTGCATGTGTCACTTTAGTCTCTACTTTTCTCATTTGGAGATAGAACAATCTTTCAATTAAAAAGATTGCCATAAAATCACGTGTCTAATTAGCATGTAATTGTAGGAGGGACACAAACTGTAATTTCGCTCTGCTGGTTTTGGTAGTAGAGAAGCTGCTGCTCTTTCAGCTGTGACCAAACAGGTTTGTCACCAGGATATGTGGAGGCGAAGGCCATCTTGCTCGTCCCCTTCGCCTCACCTGCGTAACCTGTTAAAGCCACGACAGACCCTCCTCTCAACCCCCCGACGGCTAAGGGACTTAGCATCCCCCCACCAGAGCCACTCTGGTAGCACAGCCGCGTCCTGGAGACACACAGGCACACAGGACAAACTCTGCCGAAAGTGCATCATTAACTGGGGGGAAAGGAAGGCTTTAAGGGGAAATTTGCGGAGGAGAACAAAGGGAGGACGGCAGTCTTCCTTGCTGCTTCTCCCAGGGCTCCTATTCATACCATGCTGGGATTTGCTGGTGGAGGTAGCCGCTGATTAATCAAATCCAGCTTCCCTGCTCATATTTCTCCTGAAATTTGCTTTCTGTACGTAGACCATTTCCTCCAGCTGCAAATCCATCCTTTTAAGAGGGAACAACCAAACTGAAAGGCAGCTTACCGTAATGCAGTGCAGTCTGGCCTTCCCCATCCTGAAAAAGAGAGAGACTTGATTTTAGAGGTATAGGTAACGTCGTGGGGATACAAGTAAATCCCATTTTAAATAAATAAGCTGAATCACAGCAATATTTTAATTGACTAGATAAATAGCCCAGGACACCCAGCTACCTGGCAGCCGGGCTTTGAATCATCGTCCACCATCAATCCATATTGATGGATAATCAATACCTATCAACCCATAAGAGTGCGCGGATCACGTCATGACATGAGTATAATTCAGTTCATAGCGTTATCACTTCCAGCATGTGAAAAAAAAAGGATTTCAGTCCTATGGCCTTACTTTGGGACCCTCACTAATCCTGATGCTTTAGGGCAAGATGCTTCTGTGCAAGCCCAGCCTTGGCCAGCTACTTGAGAGAAGGGTAAAGCACCGGGACGCTGGCACAGCTCAGTGCGCTGCGCTCTTCAGCGCAAGGGAGCGCACAGGGGAAAACCCCGCTTTTCTTCCGAGTGAATTAATCTGAGGTCCTCGCTCTTCAGAATTCAGGTTTGGACAAAGGCGGGCCCAAAGCCCAAATAATTTCTGTTGGGCTGCTGGTGTCCCCGCCGTACGAGGATGAGGAAAGGGCTACGCACAACGCTCGGGAACGAGAGCTGGTTGCCGAACTCATCCTTGTGAAACACCTGCAGGGCAAGGGCAAAGCAAACGGCGTGATTTGAAGACGTCGGCACACAGCTCCCTCTTCAAGCTAACACGTACGCCACTGCATCTGCTGCAACGCTTTGGGAAGCGCGTCCCGCTCCCAGGCTCGGCAAGCGCCGGCAGGGTTTTGCCGGTGAGCGGTCGGTGGTCAGGTGGCACGTCCAGCAGCGCAAACCCGGGCACCGCACCGTGCCGCAGCCTCGTCCTGCCACAAGAACAGGTGAAATAACAGAAGGAAAGAATTACTGGCCCCTTTGCTTTCACTACCCCACCGGGATTAGCCTCTAATTCAGTTCTTTGCCTTCTTAATTTATTTGCATCTGTTTATGGAGACTTAAGTTTTTAATTACCATCATCTTTGGGATTAAGGTGCAAATTCCACAGCTTGCCATGGATTCTGGAGCAGGGAAAGGGAAAAGAAGAACAGGAAAACAGGTAGAAATCCCACCCGTTGCTCTTTGGGGACTTCTGGTTTCCCAGCCTGTTATTCTGTTTGATATTAACCCCATTCTGCTGAGGAACTAGGAATGACTTGTGTTTCAGGAGGGAAGGCGCCATGCTTTGCTCTGGGACACCGCACCAAGACAACGACCACAGGAGCGACGGGGACAAAAGAGAAAAGCCAGACATAACAGGCATCTGCTGCCTAAACATCCAGTTCACGTCTTTGCTGGGGAAAATGTGGGGGGTGAGATTTTTCCTTCCACGTGCCGCTATGCCCCATTCATGCCACTCACGCCAACATTTGGAGGCGCCTCATTTCGGGAGCCTATTTCTGCCCAAATTGTGGGGAGCGTAATGCAAATGGGTGTCATTAGAAGATACCGCAAACCGAACAACTGAAGGAATCAAGGACGGCATCCATTGATTATTCCACACTAATAAGGTAACCAATCCGATCCGGAGCCCCCGAGCGGTCCTTAAGCACGTGCCTGCTCGGAGGAGTGACAGGGCCGGCACTGACTTCAGCAAAATACGGAGCAAGGCTGGGGAAGAAGAGGCGGGAGCGCTACGAATGAGTTATTGGAAAGGCAGGCTTTCAAATACGCGGGTTGTGTGTGTGCTGGGGGATGGGAAGCCAGCTCCCCTCCGCATCGCCGCCTTCAAAATTCTAGCCGACAAAACCCGCAGGTGAATGGGACTGGAGATGTGCAGCAGAAATCCCTTTCCATGGGAACGCTTTGCTGCAAAACTCCTTATAAAATACATAGGACTGCTCCAGGAATACTACAGCCATTTGTTCCTCTTCCAAAGGCCTGCGTAAAGCACTGCTGCTTCAGCAGTAGGCTTTGGGCTAACGAGGCTTTTTATTTCTCTTAGATGTACTTTCTGGCATTTATTGGGCTAAGAAGAGAGCGCAAGTCCCGGCATACGAAATGCATCTCTTTAAGCCCAGTGCGGTTTTTAAAAAGAACTACTAATCCAATGTTATGCAAATGTTATGTTTTGTATTGTTTACACTTTATTTACGCTGTGGATTTTTTTTTTTTCCCTTTGAGCCTGACGGCTGGCCAAATGTTATTTGTTATACTTCTCAGATGCTATGCTATTTGCTTGTATTTTCTCTGTGACAAATTTTAATCCAGGTAAATGGAAAAAGCTCTAGCGTGGTCACTCGCTAAGGGCCTTGAAATGCCCTCGGGAGGCTGCTGATCTCAATCCCTCTTTGATTTGGCTTTTTGAAGCACCGTGGCTAATCGGAGCCCGACGTGCCCGGCTGCTCTGCGCACAGCTCCAGGTACGGCAACTCTGAGCCTTCAAAACGGTCACACCTGGAAACTAATCAAAGACGGTCCATGAAAGTAAGGATTACAGCTCCCATTGCGGAAATTACGTGAGAGGAATATTGCCTACCAGGTGCTGGAAATGTTTGTTTTACAACAAAACAAGACGTGGTCTTAAGATGAATTGTAGCTGGCCTTCACGCAAGGGATATTTCCCAACGTGCGACAGAAAGCAGTGTTTTCTGGAGCATCCTAGGGAAGGTGCAGGGTGTCCTTCTCCCAGGATATGCCTTTGTTGGGAGGAATGACCCCAAACAGCGAGCGGACAGGGACAGCCTGCCACAGCCTCTGTCCTCACCCCGCTGCTCCCTGCCCAGGGTACCCGCAAATGTCACCAGCCCAGCCCGGATCGCTGCCACCAGATTGCCACGTCGCAGCCAGGAGCGCATCCTCTGCAGCCAGAAGGAACGCAGAGATGCCGGCGGTGATCACATGGACCGTTTCGCTCATCTGGTTTGCAAGCGGGGGCAGCTAATTTTTCTCCACTGAAACCCATCAGGATTTTTGTTGGTTTATTTGGTACAAAGCACAGAGTTGGAGGGGGATGTTTGTCATGATTGTTTACTTCTTCTCTCTCCAATTTAGCTTTCAGATTACAGAAATGTTGCCAAGCAGTTGGAATGTCCTTTTCACATCACGCATCAGCTGGAATAATGTCAACGCGACAGGTTAAAACCGAGGCAATCAGCGTTCTGATTCAGTGAACTTCAACACGAATGGGGAAAAAGGCCAGGCTCAAAGCAGTAATACGTAGTGTTTCTGTACAGCTTTGCTTTTGGCTTGCAAGGCGCTGGCAGGTACCTGTCCCAGAGCCCTTTTAGCAATACCCTGTCTATAAAAAGGAGGAGCTCGTGGAAATGGCAGAACCCATATAGGCAGACAGAAGACCAGAAAGGAAGAAAAAACCATTACGCACTCAAAAGTAGGAGCGCTCAGTCCCACACAAGCAAGTTACCGACCAACAACAGATCGATTCCAAGATTTCCTCTCGCCTCCTAATGCCGCGTGCCATCCCTGGTGCATCCCTGGCACATCTGGCCACGGCAGGATGACAGCCGAGCTGCATGGCCTTCAAGGGAGACGAGAGCATTTCCAAAGACTTCAAAAATAAAACCAAATGTTCACGTCTAACAAAACCATCAAAACAAAGATGCTACAAAATCACCAGTACCTCCTACGTCCACGGTCTGCGACAGATGTCACGCAATGAAAATCCAACTACCAGTGGGTAACTTATTGGATAACAGGATTGTGTTCTGCTCCTGAGAAATTTAAGCAAGAGAAATGAGAGAAGATGGACCGAGCGCAGATGGACCAACTGTTTTATCCCTTAAGTGGTACTATGGCTACTGCACATCAATTTTGTCTTATAAGTGATAGGATTATATTGGTGTTGCCGTCCCATGTCCATTCCTTGGGAATTTCTGTACCCTGCTTAACCTAACACAACGTTTCTGGACTGAGGGGCAGAGACATGGCAACAGCTTGGCTGAGCCCTGCTGAGATGCTGCACGTGCTATAAAACACGATTCCCGCTGCCCCGCCATGGCAAGCAGACCTCGACGTGCCAGCGTTTGACTGTGCTGGTTTCACAGGACAGTTTTTAAAACAGTGTTATACAAACATTGATCTTCCAGACCTGCCTGACTTGCTCTCCAAGCTGCGTACAGAAACCTCTGCGAGCAGGAGGGTGGCCCTAAGGGAGACTCATCTCTTCCTCCATCTCACATGTTTTATTTAGCACAAGTCCAGAAAGAGGAAAAACAAAACCATGCTGGTTACCTGGGTGAACTTTGGTCCAGCTAGACCCCGTATCGGTGATGAAGCTGGGGCTGGACAGCCCTCCACACCAGCTGTGAGGGTCTGCACAGGACCCCCATACCTCCTCGAGTGGAGGAGACCTCACCTCCGTACCTTCAATCACATTTCCAAGCGCAGACACCATGAGCATGAAAAGCACAGCAGAAAACATACACGCTAACCTCTCCCTTTCGAGGGATTGCACATGCACTCTTTATTTTAAGATATTCTTTCCCCCACATCACCTCTTCTTTCTGTTCATTTGTGGCACCTTTTAAGGTGCACACTTGTTCCCATTGACAGACTCCAAATGTTGGCAGGGATCGCAGGAGATAAGACCGATGAGGTGATAAGAGTGTTTTACAGCACTGGGTCCTGGGCAGCATGGATGGGCCGGAGAGAAGATAAATATTTACACTACGTCTTTAGAAGGTGAGTGAATAAAAAGGGCTAGAATAATACAGCTTCTGAACAAGCACCGGTGCTTAGGAGCTGTGAATATAAATCTCTGCAGCCTCCCGACACACACTCACTCAAGCCAGGGAGATGAAAAATAGCAAGAAAATACTTCCCTCCACTTTTAAAAAGGGTTTTATTTCTCATTTGTTTCCACTTTAGACTTCAACTTCCCAACAATTTACTTTAACCTCATCATCTTCTTTTTCTCTCTCTGAAATTTTATCCCCAAAATGACTGAGGGTGAGACTAAAAGCATACCAGTATTTACATGCTAATACCCACCAATACGTAAAACCAGGCAATGCAGGCTAATATAACCAGTCGGAACTCCACCAGACAACTCAGTGGATGGCCCCAAGACGGCCTTTATTTTCATTTACATGCTGGTTTTCCACACAGCAGCCTGGATTTGGACACGTACATTAATACATGTAAAATGAATGCTTGTCCAAGCGAAGCAGATAGACGAGTGGATCTGTGTGTGTGCAAATGCTGGCATAGAAAAGCAATGGTTTGGTTTGAAATTTGATCCTCTTCTTTTAAAATCCCTGCCTTAGCCCAGTGTGCACCCACATGCACCTAGACTTTTGCTTTTAATTGCCTCGTGAGCCTTAAAGCAATACCAGAAGCAGCACAATTTGAGAAACAAGACCATCTAACAGCTTTGTGCCAGAACATCTAGAATCCCAAATAGCTCCAACCCTAGGAAAATGAAGCAGATCTTTATGTTTTCTCCCCATTTTTCAGCTTTTGATTTTGCCACTTGTGATGGCTCACCTTCACCTGCTGTTTTAGACTGGGTGTCCCATAGGAGGATAATTAGGTAGCTGGTGTTTGTGAAGTGCATGTGAGGTTACGGTTGTTAATGTTAAGCGTAGGCTGTTGTGAGACATCACGATGTGCATCCTTGGTACCAGCTCGAAGGCAGCTCAGGCACTCCCCAAGAACCAACGCCGTGGGACAAAGGATACAGAGCAACCTCCCGCAGAAGCAAAACCAAAATCCATGCACTGGTCACGAGCAGCTCTTATTTGGGGATTGCAAACAGCCCAAGCTAACAAGCGCAGAGCTTGGATATCCCATAAGTTTGGTTCCCCAATTAACTCTTCCACCTCCCTTGCACGTGGGTAGGCTTGGCAGGGACCCCTCTCTTACCGAGCTGTCCCTCTCCAAGAGCTCTCTCCTCCGCCCCCTTCCTTCCATTCAGACTTCCTCCTGCACTGTGCTGGGCAGTATCCATAAGGATGGAAGGTGCTAGACAGATCTTTATCATCACCTCTTGGGCCCTTCTCCAGAGCCTACCGCCAGGCTATCATTTGGCCTATCTTCTAAGTGCCTCACAGATAAATTAGATCTGCATAGAGAAGCAATTATTACATTTCTAATGGCATGGACTCTTACAGCACAATCTCCTACTGAAAGGCAAAGAAAATTGCATTAGCTTTTGTTTGATTCAAAATTATGATCAAGGGAAGAGGGATGTTAAAGCCCTTTAAAGCCAAGCCTCCGAGCTGGGGATCTTTTTGTCTGGGGACCTCCCTATTCATATTCGCTGCCTGAGCTCATACTCGTGGTTCATTTAGGTGCACTAATTTGGAGGAGCCCTCCACTTGCAAAGCTGCTGTTAAAACCAGATCTAAGAAAGCTCAGAAAGAATATGATGCCCAGGGACTGCTCCCTCCTGAAGCCTGCATCTGCTAATGCACCCAAACGCCACCGGCCCGAGGAGTTCAGCGTGCCAGGGTTACGCTAATCCCTCATCGCCCTAGTTTCCAACTGGTGGTGTACCTAAATTTCCAAGTGCAATTTCAATGGGATTTATCACATCTACTATCAGCAGCACGTAGTGCCGCTGGCACAGATACAGACTCTCAATATCCCACCACAGACATGGCTGTCTTTAATTGCAGAACAAACTGATTTCTGAATCTACACAGCGGCTCTGAAACTCTCTGGGTTGTTTTCCTATTGAGCATTTTTACCCCCATTTGCTGCTGGCGCTCTGAGCACAGCCGTGTATTTGTACGTATGTATTTATAGGTTGCTCCAAAGAATATTTGCTACTGCTTGTTACTTCCAGCATCAGGCATCTTTCTGCTCATCAAACAAGTGTGTTGGTGCAATATAAAGGCTGCCGGGAAGCTCCGGGCTTCCTCAGCCCAGGGATCAAAAATGTGTTTGGAAAGAGCCAGTGCCTAGAGCTGTAACAAGTGTCACAGCGCTGCAGCTGAGCCAGCCTCCCACAAAACTATGCAAATGCAATCCCAGGCTGCAATCAGGACAATATTGCTAAGGGCAAGATGCTAAAATCTCTCTTCTCGGGATGCTTCCCCGCCCCCTCCCCGCGTAAAAGTTAGTAGCTCTTGCACTGCTTTATCACTTTAGCGTGGCTGAGGCAGATACCTGGTTATTTAAGGGGCAGGATAAATGGGCTGAGACAGCTTTCCCATCCCCAATTCACTAGGGAACGCTTGGAAATTCCACCTGACACCGGGACCGCGCTGTGCTCTTAAACAATCTCCCGTCTGATCCGATTGTTCCCCAGTGGGGAGGCAGGCTGCAGCTCGCTCAAGAGTCATTGATTGGATTAACAGCCTAATTCCCAACAGATGAATAGAATACTGATGTCTTGTCAGCCCACATCATAGAAGGAAAACACAATCTGCTTCTACAGCCCCGAAATTTAACCCTTTGCTTCCCCGCTCCCCCTCCCCGGGGCACGGGGCTGAACGCACGGGTCCGGCACTTTCAGCTCAAGATCCTACCCGTTTGAATGAGAAAAGATATATTAACCTTTGGGACGCTTTGCCTAATCATCTACGTGCCAGGGGATCATACGTTATTTTCCATAAGGTTGGTTTTCTAAGAAGCCCTCTTTTCATCCTTTCTAGACAGAAGAGATTTATACTGGGGACCTTTATTTTTTTTTTTTTCTTTATTTTCCCACGTGCCGTTTAAGGAAATACTGTGTGCTTCACAATAAGCGGTTGAAAATTCATTAGCTTAACGATATTTATTCTGAAATATACAGATATTGAACGTTTTCCGAGTCTATCATTTGATTAGGAGGACAGATCTGCCTGGAGAGGAGCATCCAGCCGCGTTGCAGGAGAGGCATCGCTGCAATGCCCTCTCCCTCCAGCAGCTCTTGGCAAGCCGCGGGGCAGGGGAGAGAAGCTGGGCATGTCATTTGCTCTCAGAAAGCTCCCGTTCTCCACCTCCTAATGGAGACACTAATGTTTTCTTACCTCATAGAAAGACTGTGATAAGAAATTAATTGCTACTGGTCAAATGTTCACTACTACAGAAGCAGGACTGTGTGCATATTAAAGACATTCTCCAAGAACAAAATTTATTTATGGACTTCTTGGCACTGTCTGCATTTATTTCCTTGCTCGGGAGACAAGAATAAATAAAAATCATCTGATTTTAAGAAATGTATTCAAAATGACCTGTTTTTTCCTCAGATCATGGGGGTCCATAACGCTGTGGGCTTTGTTTCCTTCTAACAGCCACCTTTTATGCTTGCATTTACAAAGCAGGCAGATACACATTTAAATATTGTCATTTTTTCAGCAGCAATCCTAGAATACACAGAAATAGAGCTACAGCACTTGTGCCAGGACTGTAACCCATATTGAGAGGTGGCCCCTGGAGTAACTCTGACCCAGCAGTCTCAGTGGCAATGGCTTACCAACTCTTTAACTGTTCTTCCCACCTCTGCAAGGTGTGCATCACCTGAGATTAGCCAGGTTGCTCTGTGAAACAGAAATAAGATATTTCCAGTTTCACTTGGATTTTACAGCTCACATGCAGAGCGGAAACATTCCCTCCATCACTCCTTAACTCTAAAAAACTAATTAGCCCAGCACTAACTAACATGACAAATAGGCGAGAAACCATGAAAGCATGGAGGTGCACACCTTTTTTTTTTTTTCCTCCT
Organism: Calonectris borealis; assembly: GCF_964195595.1. Classification (NCBI taxonomy): domain Eukaryota; kingdom Metazoa; phylum Chordata; class Aves; order Procellariiformes; family Procellariidae; genus Calonectris; species Calonectris borealis. Next base: position 31,845,391 of record NC_134319.1, on the reverse strand, counting down.
TTTAACAGTACCTGTTAGCAATGACAGTTTTCCAGACTTCATCATTTCATCATCAGCATTAATATGCACATAAAAAATTTGCTAAGAGACTGACTGAAAGAACAGGCCTTCCTTCTTCTGGCTGCCAGTACATCAACCCTACAGAGAGCCCTGTCGTCAGAGAGAAGCAGGGTGCTCCGTGTTCACAACATGAGCAGTGGGGAGGCAACAGTATGCATTAAGGACAGAGCTGCCTTAACCAAAACAATTAGTGAGAGATGCCGCATCGACTCAAACAATTCAATTAATGCAGCGTTCGTGCTAGTATTTTAAAGTCATTCGAATTATTAGCTCCTTTTACAATTTGAAACCATAATGTTTCATTTTCATCCCAGATGTGAATTGTTCCAGAACGGCAATAAATAAATAAGTCAAATGACCCCTGTCCAGTCCAGCCCCTGTCCTGTAATATGGCTGCATTGTATATTCACGAATCCAGGTTAAGGATGGGGACTGGAGCAGTTGTGCCCTGGAACTAGCAGACTGCAGGTTTTATAAATACATACAGAAATAATTAAAATCTAAGGGGTTTAGAAGGGTTAATCTCCTTTAAATAATCTCTGCCACAAAGCCTGTAAAGTCGCTGCTGGCACCGTGCCCGCGTGGGACCGGCTGTCGGATATCAGGACAGCACGTGTGGATGGGAGCAGAGAGATTAAGTGGAAGCGCTGCCGCGGTGGCCTATCAGACACGCTGCTCCCCCGGTCACTGCCGAGGGGCTGGAAATGCTGCGAGCAGGATCGGATCCAACACCAACCAGCAAGTCAACAAGCCACTTGCTCCACCTGATTAACGAGAGAGAAGGAAGCTTGATTAGGCTGCTAAATTTAGCAGGTTGGACGGGAGACAGCGGCAGCCAAGAGTGTTGCTGCCACTGCTCGGTTCACCTGAGCCCTTTCTGACTTCAAGGCAAAGGGTGGCTTATATTTATTTAAAGGGATTCAGGACTTTGGAAATACCCTCTTTTCCTACGCAGGCTTGAACCCACACCCTGGGTGGCCAAGAAGATGTTGCACTTTTAATTGTCAACTATCATGGACTCAGAGCTGCCACTCTGCATTTCAGGACGTCCTCTTTGTATAAAGTGTCCTTTTAAAGCCACCAACTGAGTGGCCATGAGAGAGAATGAAATCCAAAAGAAAGCAGGGAAACCACCCCTGTGGGGGCTAAAGCAGTGCCCCGTCTGAACCCACGGTTTGATTTCTGCTGATTTGGGCAAAGGCTGGGTCAGCTGAAACGCCCAAGAACCCTGCAGTAGCAGCTGGAGCACTGGCAGGGGGGTTGCGGTATCGTGATGACTGCAGGCACGGTTGCAATAAAAGCACAGCCACGTCGCACACGGCAATGTGCCGCGGGAGGAGCAGAGGCACTGCTAACGGCCTAGGGATCTTTTTCTCTTTTAAGTGAGTGAGGATAAAGGCTCTGGAGACTCTCTTTTGGTCTCATAAACCTTCCTCGGCTCGGTGTGCAAAATCAAAACTTTCCATGTTGAGATGGTCTGAAACATCCTCTGAACTCGTTAAATGAGATCTGGATTTATTAAGCCAAGCTTGGGGAAACCTGGGGTAGCAGGGGAGCTGAGTTACAGTGGCCCATGGCCCTCAGTTTGAAAGGCACTTCTTTTTTTTTCTGCTCTTTTAGAACAAACCCAATGCCACGGACCCTCTCAGGTATTTCAAAGCATCTCAGGGTAGCGCTGTGCCCTGAAGCCTCCAGACAGCCTTTCCTTCCCAAGCACGCCTGTTTCTTAAGCATGACGACTCCTCTTTGTGGCTAATCTGGAATTAGAGAGGACGTTTGCACACTCACAGCCGTCTGCCAGAGGGGGAAGGCATCAGAGCCTGGATCCTGCCTGGAAGTGGACCACTGCCAGGGAGAGCCGACTGCACGTGTTGACTTAAGAAGCTCCCGTCTCATCACCTCAAAGGGTTGCTGTTTTTGTGACATCCAACAGCCTTTTAGCAGCCTCCTTGAATTGTATTAGTAGCTGATTTACCATTTTTTATTTTATAAGGCATGAAGCTGCTCTTTCATTTGATCATCCGCCACCAAGTACAACTACACGTTAGACTCTGAAAACTCCCCTCTCAGCCTACGATCATTGGGACTGTGCCCTGATGGAGGAAAGGAGAAATAAATAGAGAGGGAAAAGGTTTATTGGTACTGCTTATTCACAGAGAGTCAGGTTTCCAAAGCGCTATTAATAAAGTGCCAATACTAAAGAAAAAAAAGAAAAATGTCTGGAGAAAACTGGCTCAAGACATCAAACTGTATCAGTAACTGGGATTTCTCGATGCAGCCACAGTGCTATTAAAATAAAGCTGAACTAAGTACTTGCAGTTTGGTCTGTCATTACTTATTTAGTGAGATGCAAAATTGATCTTCACTTTAAAGGGCTCTTTCAAAGTCTAGAGGCAGCACTTGCTCCCTCCTTGTGCTGTATAATAGAGGTGTTCCTAATGAAATTCAGCAGGATCTCGAGGCAACGAGGGAAAACCGTGGCCAACTTTATAACAGACAGATTTATGTTCAGGGATGTCCTGTGTTTTGAATGAGTTATTCTGCACAGGGCAGGAATAACAGGTTCGCCATTCATGGGTCGTACAAGCGCGGCAGAAGGTCAAGTTCCCCGGTGGTGCTCAGTCCGAGCCGAAGGCTGGGGCTGCGCTGAGCGGGTCCGTCCCATTTCCTACTAAAGCAGCCCAGGGAGCCTGCCGGGACCCAGACATCTGTCCCCAGCGCCCAGAACTGGGACCAGCCCATTTCGCACTGGGTGGATGACTGGGGAGGAGCAGATGGCAGGTACTGGTGGCGGCGACCGATGTGGGGCAGAGCTGAACCAGTGACCTCGAGGTGAAAGGCTTCGTATCTCCCATTATCAACCCCCAGAGCCCCCTCCGAAGTAAGTGTTGATACATTAATCTTTCTGACTGACGGAAACAAACTGCAAATACAACGTTCCATGGGGGAATCTTTATTTATTTTGAGCCAAACAATGCTTAAAACCATAAAGTTAAGGGCATGCCTAGGTTTCGTTCTTTCATCAGAAACGTTACTAGTTAATGCCATCCTTCTTCTCTTCCAAGTACCAAATTTAAAGAGCACGTCATCACGCATTAGTCTCTGAGCACAGCCCCAGCGTGGATTGCTGCAGTAAATAATAAACTGGTGTTTGTCTTTCCTCCTGTGCATGCTGTCCTCCTAAATAGTTTAATAACAAAGGAGTGTATTTAGGAGCGCTGCTGGAGTGCCTCGATGAAGCATGTTGTGTAGGATAAATACCTCCACATCAGGACACTTTTCAAAGCCATCAAGGCAGAGGGGTCAGTCTGTTGTGGGTTTTTTTAAAACTGCACGAGCTAATGCTTTAAGAGTGTCTTGATGGAATCAGGGAAATTGGATTGTCCCCCCATTTGCTGGCCTAAAACAAGCCTTTTTTTATTTATCCCATTAGAGGAACACAAGAGAAACCTTTTAAATGTCACTAAAATTTTCCCTGCATTGCAAAACCCAGTCAAAAGGGTTTTAATTTTCCCTGAGACCTCTTAAGTAATGCAGTATGTCAAGGTTTAATACATTGCGTGTAGGGGATTGTCTATATTCTGTGCTGTTTCACCAGGGTGACTCTGTAGGGTCGGTCCTGTTCGCTGGATTCGGTCCCTGCCAGCACTGCTCAACTAGCCCACACCACTTTAGATCAGTTCTGGTGAAACAAATAGGCAAGTGATAACGAGATGAGATGCGGCTTCCCCCGGATCTCAGTCTGGGATTCCCAAAAATTCAGCAGTGCTGATCACTCTGCAGTAATTTTATTCTGCGAGTTGGAGCTCTCTGGTTTTGTGAGAGCCTGTAATTTATAGGCTTTATTTACTTATTTATAGGAGGACTAGAGAGACTTGGCAAGAGGCACTTCTGTACACAAGGCTCCAGATTCCCCTGGAGTATTTAATATGACAAACATAAGCTGCATTCCAGAGGCAGAGCCCAGGATTGAAAACTGGCAGCACACAAAGCGCTAAAGCACACCGGCTAAGGACAGCAACAGGGTCACATACTCTCCAAAGGCTGGGCTGGTGCCCACTCAACCCTTGCTGTCCCAATGCCTGCGGGCATGAAAGCCCATCCCGCTTGTCAGCCAGCCTGTAAGCTGGAAGCTACGGGTGATCTGTTCTCCCAGAGTAATCCCAACCAGTAACGTTTGCTACTAATATACACCGTTATTTTGCTCCTACAGGATAAGGCAGCTCTCTATCCATGCTGTCCCTGTTTCTTTTTGCAAACAGTGAACACGTCGTCATACCACCGCAGAAGAGGACCTGGGGTGCTAAGTCATTTTGGGCTGACTGTATAATTCTCCCCAGCCCTGGTTTTGCAGGGAGAGGAGGAATTGGAGGGCAATGAGCATCTAAGCTGGGGGACGTGAGCCCTCAGCCCCTTGTCCCTCAACTCACACATGGACACCGAGAGCTGGGAAAGGTGCAGAGCTGGGGAGAGCGAGGAAGAGGAGGCAAATCCCAGCCTCTCAACTAGACACAATAAAACACAGCCCTGAGACTAAGACGCTGCCTCCTGATCTTCTCTGTAGGGCTGCATAATCTATTTTACAAAATGTCAAAATTCAGCATGAAAATTGGAAAAGGGGGGGGGGCGGGAAATCAGACTGGCTGGTTATTGGACCAAGGGCTGTGTTAAAAGGATCAGGAGGTGGTGGGCCGAGTGGTGGGGGAGGGAATGGGATAAAGTAGTGGGCCTAATCAAATCAGTTTAAAAAGCTGCAGCCTCTCCGAGTTAACCTTGCCAATCAGAGAGCGAGCGGGAGCATGTCTGCGCACATTAAAGCGGGAGCGTGTCCTTGAACCCGCAGCGTACTCCATCCTCCCCCCGGCAGCCCACGCAGGCTGGGTACCCAACACCCTCGGCAGACAGCAGGAGAAAAGCCCAGGATTAGGCACCCTCCTTAGCCTTGCTCAAGTGGAAGTCAAGATGGCAAAGGCAGCTCGGATGCTTCCCTGTGATTAGAGGGGAGCTCACGGGATTAAGCTGGGAAGAGTTGGAGAAATGTTAAAAACCAAACAAACAAAAAAAGGAAACAAAAGGAAAAACCCTCCCATTGACAAGCGCTGTCGTCTTGAGTTTGGCAGCTGTGAGATACTTGACTAACCTTTGCTAATGACTAAGGGCACTGAAGTCACTTTAAAATAAATATTCACTAGGAATTACACGGGTAATCTAAAGGGATTATCCTGCTGCTTTAACAGGTCCATAAACTAAACGTTAAATGGTCTACACAAGTGTTTGCATTAATTTTGACCCAAATCAACCCTTCTGCTAAAAGCCGTGCTAAGCCAGATTCAATTTTGGAAACCACGTGTCTGCTTTGAGTTAGCGTTCTCATAAATTCCCCCAGATCCTCTGTTTTCTGAAGGAAAACCGGGACCGAGCTCTTGGAAGCCAGGAGCCTGCCAGCAGCCAGGGAAAGGCTTTAGCAGAAACGCATGTTCAGAACATGAAGCAGCAGGCACAAATCCAGTCTGCCACATAATCCAGTCCCTGTGGCAAAAGTATCTGTGTTCAGAGTCTTAGCTCCAGCCCTTCTTCCCTACGGAGACAGGGAAAGCACAGCGTGGGGAGAAGGAGCTCTGCCATAAACAGTGGCCAAACCCCAACCATTCTGTGCCTCAGTTTCCCCACCTGTAAAATGGGAACATGTCATGTGCCTTCCAGCTGGGGCACTCGTCCCCGTGCCTCAAACTACAGGAGGGGAATTAAGCTGAAGCAGGGCTGTGTCTGACCGAGGCTCAGCAGCTAGTATTCAGGCAGGTCAGGAGAGCAGGAGTTAAGGCACATGCTTCAACAACAGGGACTGGATTATGAGACGAGAACAGGTCCTGTGCACCCGTATGCAGCTCCTGACAGCAACTTCATTGTCTGTACAAGAAAAAGTATAGTCTAAAAACACACCGATCCCTTAAAGCCACCACATACAATGCCTGAATTGCATCTAATTCCGTATCAGACACAAATGAGGAATAAGTACTACAGAGGAATAAACAAAAGTACATCGATGCTTCCTTCCTTCCTTCCTTTCCTTCTGAAATGCCAGCAGGCATTTCAGACCCGGCCTTAGAAAAAGGACTGGGGTTTTTCCTCATTTCCCAGCCCGCGCTGCAGGCCAGGGAGCACACCAGCCTGTTGAGGACCCCTCAGTCCAACAGAAAAGGTGCATCTCCAGCCTGTGATCTGACACGCTGGACATGTGCCCGCCTTGCAAATCTACCTAATCTTTTTTAACCTGGACCCCTTAGCCCGTATACCTGAGTCGGCCAGCGTGCACACTTCTGAAGACAGTTATTTCTCTAAGGCACGCTGAATTAATTTTTAAGAATGCAACAGAACTAAGGGAATTGAAGAGACATAAACTCCTTTTAAATCCCACTGCTCCTGCACTATCACTAGCAATAAGCTAGGGCCCTCTTGTAGCAAATTAGGAAAGCGAGGGACATAATCAGGCTGCTTGAAGCACAGAAACATGCTACACCAATGGATCTGAAGAAACCACGTCCCCGGAGCCCTCCAGGGTCTGCTGTACAACTTGGGGAAAAGAAGAATCAAACACAATGGGAAGTTGGCAGAGAAAACACAGTCCAGAAAAAGATCAATATTTAAAAAGCTCACTTTACTGATGGAGGGAAGGAAAACATTTGCAACCTTTATGTTTTTTAAAGACTTCTTCACGATGTTCAGAAGTTCCTGCTTTTTTTTTTTTTTTTTTTGAGACCCAAAGCCTGGTAAAACCTAATTTCACAGATCTCCTTTGAAAGCTTTGGTAATAGCAAGGTGGTCTTCAGTGGTCTATCACCCACTGAAGGCAGTGAGGAAGAGTGCTCTAACAAGAGCATTTTAAACTCAGATGCCAGGCAAATGTTAACAGCAAGTAAAGCCACAATTTAACACACTCTCAAAAGAAAAATCATTCTGCTAAATGAGATTTCTTCCCTCTGAAATACATATTTTTATGAACTCCTAAATATATACTAGAAAAAAATTGACAGATAAAAACTAGGACTTCTGTCTTTAAAGAAGATGAATTCTCCCCCTTCCTTTTTAAATAAAGAAACAGTTTCAAAGTTTTCTTCATATATTGTAAAAGAATGATAAAGGGGAATAGATCAACATCCTCCTCACTGATTTCCATCTGCTAACAGTGACCTGAACCAATCTGTTGCAGCTGAAGGAGCCCTGAACAAACCTGAGGACATCTCTTCACTAAGCCAGCTCTAGAACAAAATACTAATTGCCGTAAAAAAGACACAGTTGCTATTTGCACTTCCTACCCCAGCTAGCAAGGGCTGGGATAAGGGAGCTTTTAAAGAGAAGCCACAGAGCCTGGCAGGGCAAACCCCTGTCCACAGGAGCGTCCCTGCAGGTGCAGAACTCGCCCACCGACACCAGCCCCATGGGGTGAGCTTGCAACATCAGCACTTTCTCCATGGGTGGGTAATTCACACCAGCAAATATATTTGCACTTACCATGGAGGCCTGAAGCCTTAAACAGGGTTTCAGAGCACCAGGTTCACTGCAGGATTTAAATTAGCAGAAATCACATTCATGTGTCTATTAACAGGGAACACCTGTGGGACTTGCTAATATTAGCTGCTTTACACTGCAGCTACCAAGGATGCGTGAGTGGAAAGGGAGACCCCTCAGCAAAGCCAGCCAGTTCTGCTGCAGCCCTCCTCAAAGTGATATGAAGCCTGCTAGCTGTATTAAACATGGATATTCAAATGTCAGCCGCTTCCAGAAAAGCGTCAGTCCATCCAGGATAACTTAGCCTGGTCACCTCCTGGTCATGACACAAAGCCTCCCTAAAGCAGAGGGAAGTGACGGCACCTAAAGCAGAGGGAAATGACGGCTCAAGAGCTTCAGTTTGTACCAAAGAAAGCAGCCCTGCATACCTAACCGTATCTACCAAGAGCATGCAACATTTATGTAAGTAAAGCCCTTCTGTGGGCTGCATCAATGTCTGATGTCTAATGAAGACCTGAATGTGGATATGAAAATGCATTGATTACTGTATATCTTTGGGCTGATACAGGCAGCAAGATAAGGAAAAGCTGTGCAATATCTAGGGGCAAAGTTGGTGGTGTGTTTTTTTGGTTTGTTTTTTTTTTTTTTTTTCAGAATACCTAGCTATGGGAGATGCTTCCTAAGGAGAATGGGTGAATGTGGACTTTGACCATCCTTCCCCCTCAGGAAACCTCTTCTGCTGTAAGCAGGACTTCTAGTTCAAACACTCCTTTTGCTATTCTATTGCTTGTTCTGCAAAACTTAGCTCACATCTCTGTGACCCCGTGAAGGGAGAAGTCCCCAAGTCCCTATGATTTTATGCAGTTGTAGCTGTCATCGGAGCAACTGTGCAACAGCATAAAATTCAAAGATAGATAGCTTCACTTGGTGGCTTTTCACACCTTGAGTGCTCAGGAGACAATACCCTTCTCTGAGAAGAGGCACAGTACTATAGAGCGATGGTACATATTAATTTCTAAAAGAGGATTTTAATCATGCAACGTCCTCTGCAGTCGCACAGAATTTAATCTCATTGCTGACAGTGGGTGATGGGGGAGCATGTTAAGTGGAAAAGTTGTATTCAAGACCTTCTTGCAGATATGTGCTACAGGCAGTCCCTTGGGAGGAACAAAACGACCCAAACCGGTCTCTCTCACTGCTGACCACCCCGGCCCAGGGCCCTGATGTACCCCAGCCACTCGCACAGCAGAAATGCAGGCGCATTCCCAAAGTTCTGCGCGAGGTTCAAGTACACGTATTAATACAGTTAGCATTTATCAAGGCTTACTTTACAAATATTGATTTATTAATCTAGGCAAGACTCGGGGATATATGCACATAGTATTGCCATGTTAGTTACAGAAACTGAGACACACAAAAAAAAGCCCACTGTCTGACTTACTCAAGGTCAAATGAGGAACACAGCCCACCAGTATTAGTTTCAGGATGCCGAGCTCCCAGCGCTATGCTGTGGCTATTAGGACATGCTGTCCTTTTCCACGCTAGGTCTTCCCTCTTCTCGTAAGATCTGGCTTCACCTAAGCCTATGTTTAGTGAGAATCTTGCCTTCATTTAGTAATCTGGGAAGAAAAAATAATGAAGAGCCAAAAGTCGAAAACCATAAGCTGTGAACTGAGACCCACCCAGCTGCTAAGGAGACCCACCACAACTGGGCTGGCACGCTGGCACATGCCTTCTGGGTAGTTATCTTCAGTCTTCTTCCACTTCTACTGAGGACCGCTTGCAGGCAGCTTTACAAGTCTTGGTCAATTAAACAATTAAGTATTAAAGACAAAAATCCCAAAGGAATTAATATAATTTGTTCCACCACTTTTAATGGGACCTTAAAGCTTATATGAAAAGTTGTACTTGGAACCGTGAAACAATTCTTTTTTAGAAGCTCCTATGAAACCAAAGTAATGTTAGTTACAATCACCGCCTAGAAGGGATGAAATTCAATGGGTTTTTTTTTCCTGCTAAAATAAAAAATATTTCCCTAATATATGTGAAGTTAGGGCAACCTAAGCAATGGCCCAACAGAATGCAATGAAATCACTACAGTTAAATGAAAAACGATGCATGTTTTCAAGCAGCACACATCTGATGCCTACTTTCTAAAGAAAGTCAAACTACTGAGCAGGTAACTCACTTTGTAAACTCCTGTAACCACTCTGTTGAGATATTAGACCAGCTTTGGGACTACTGATGGATAAAAATTAAGTATGAGACAACACATCTACTAGCTTTAAAATCCTGAGGAATTGGAAAGAATGACCATATGCTTTTGTATACGTTAGTCATGTCTGTAGCATGAGAGCACTGCAAAAAAGTTGAAGTATCTGAGTGATAACTACACACTATGTCTGAAGGAATAGCTTTTAGAAGACATGAAATTCCAAGAATACTGGAACCCTGCAGGAAAATCACGGCAATGCATTATGCACACTTCTCTATAATTTATGTCACCGAACGCACGGTATGTTCTTTCCACTCTCAGTTCGCCTGGAACACGGGAATTGTGCATCTTAGGCAGCCAAAGTCAAGCCTAAATTCTCCAGGTAGACAAGAGACAACACGAGAAAAGAGGATAAAACTTTATCAAACACTGAATGCTTAATGACAGAATTAAAGCGTGTGTTTGGTCCTCATCTTTCTCCAGTTGCGCCTTCATTTTGCTCCTAAAATCCTTGATTTTGTTAACAAAACTCGAGTAGGAAAGTTGACTAGCTGAATGTGCCAGACATCATCTCCTTTAAGTAGTGTGTTATTCATAAATACAAAGAAAATTCTATTTATTTTTTCCCTTCCAAAACCAAACCTATCATATTTATGATGAAGTTTTAATTTATTTTTAAGTAGTGTTTAAAAATTTCCTTGTAAGGATTTTTAAAAATTAAATTCTAATTTCCATTCAGATGTACTCAGGCACAACAGAAAACAAAACAACTAATAGTCTAACAGAGAAGAAACGTTTCATTTGCTGTTTTCTAGCCTGATTCAAATGTAAAACTTAAGAACGTGAATAAACTAGGTTAAACTACATAATTGGGTAAACAGGGACAGACATTGTGTATCTGATTAGCAAAAAGAAGAACTAAATTTACTATAAAGGCTATATTTAGCTGCAAATGAACATACTTTAATGGCTACTAACCAATCAAAATCAACCTTTCCTTAGAAAAATAACCAAGAACTAGATTTAAATTGATTATTAAATCAATTAAATCAATCCAACCTGTCAGGATCTCTCTCATTAGAGTCGCTGTTAGATGCAAAGCTGCTGCCTGTATGGTATGCCCACACAGGCAAAACACAGAACGATGCCGTGCCAAAGGAATAGTGATAGCGTAGCACCTTCACAGCACATCCACCCAAAATGACACCAGACGCTGCCAAGTCCTAATGCGTGCACAGACCTCTCCCAAACTGAGTGCATCCATTAATACGTGGAGCCCATTAATGTGTCCTATTTTCCTGTATTAACCAAACATAAAAAAGTGGGTCCCTGTAACAGTCTGACCCATTTTGAGAGTCCAGTGAAGCCAAACTGACTTCTATTTCTTGGGAAAAAAAAAAAAAAAATTGTGCTTAAATATAAAGCAACCAGTTGCAGCATTGCGGGATTAGTTGGATGAATCCTTCAGCGGATATAATCAGCTTAATGACAACAAAGATCACTGCACAGTTAGTGCAGCTGTGACACTCAAAAGCATTTCACCGAAGGGGAAGGTCTGCACGCCGCTGGAACGGTCCCTTTTATTTCCAGCCTTTTTTCCTCTCTCTGTGCAGACAACATCCCCATCAGCTCCATTAGCATGAAAGAATTAAGGAGGGAAATGGGTAGGGTGGAGCAATTTACGTCTGTGGGTCAGCATACTTACAGAGAGTCATATAATTCAATTAAATGGACAAATAAAGTGGTGCTAGTTGTTTTCCAAACTCAGGTTAATTTTAACTTAATTTCCACGCTGCTGTGGGCTAAAGGGCTGCCTGCTGTCTGAGGCTGCCTGATACACAGCTAAATGACCAGCTACCTATTACGGAAAGGAATGCTGTAGGAGTCCTCCTGCTCTTCTCTTAGGATACTCTTAAGAGTATCTTACTCTGAGGATATTCTTAGTATCCTCACCTTCCCACAAAAAAGAGAGACTGAAAGTAAAGACTCGATTCCCCTAACTACAGCTCTATTTGCACTGGCAAATTCATTGCTTTATATTATATCTTTTCTCACTGTTAAATTGCAACAAAAAATACAGTAGACCGTAATAGATGTAAGGAGATTTTAGCTTGCCCTGTAAGAAATTAAGAAACACTATTTTCTAGGTCTCTTAAATTAAGACTTTCATCATTAAATCCACTGATCTACCTCTCACATACAGTATTAACACACACACACAAAAAGGCAACTAAATCCTAATTATTTACCACTAACTATTCTGTTTCTGGGTTTTGCCTCCTCCAGGAAAAATCCCCTGAGATGCAGGTGAATGCACTAATGACTGAAAACAGCTGAGGATAAATACAGGAGACCCACAAATCTGTTATCTGGAGGAAACTGATGGATGGGTATGGCAAAAGCACGAACACCCTGGAAACAAGATATTTGCTGTAGAGCTTGCTAAGGTCTTCTGCTCTCCAAGCTGGTAAAACTCAAGCCTGTGCAGTTGCACTTTGGAACAAGAGGTCTGAAGGAGAATTAATTTCTATTGGCAGAATAAAGACCTTTTTCAGTACCACAATGTTTTGAAGCCTTTAAAATAAATCAGTGCTTGAAGATCCACAGCGCTTTCCATAAATAATACGTGTGCCTCCTTTTCCTCAGCCAAAACTTCCTTTGCTTTCTCCAAAACGTCAGTTCAACACCCCGCTGTCATTCTCCCCACCAGAAATACTTGCATTTCAGCAGTTCTGCACGGATATAATTTGTAAAGTGCTAGGCAAATAAGCACACTCTGAAATGGGAAACATTATTGACAGACTACCTGGCACTAAGCTTTCAAACCCACCAGGAACGTCAGGAGGCCAGATTTGCACATGTCAAGTCCATCACCTTAGGAGGCTTTCAAAGTTTTGCTTTTTGTGACTCTACAAAACGCATCTCTGGAGCCATTATATGAATTAGTTGGAAAGGGGTGGGGGGAAGGAGGAGCGGTTAAGAACAGCAATACACCCCTGTGAGGACATTTAGAAGCATCTGGCTCAGAGATATTAAGAACGGAAAGAAAAATTAATCATGCCGGCTGGGAAAAAAAACCTGGCATCAGCACAGCCACCTTGTCATAAGGCAGATATTAATAATGTGAACCTCCAGGGAACACTCAGACATCTGAAAGATCCACTTGTTGGCTATCGCAGAGCAGGCAGGTTTAACCGATGCCTCTTTGAAGCCTTCTGAATCTTACGCTAAAACACCGCTTAGGAATTTTTTGCAGCAAACCCTCAGCGCTAAAGATCAGACGTTTACTGCGTTTCTCTCTTTTTTCTAGACGGTATCAAAGAGAGTGCATGAAGGAGGGCAACGCACCTTGCTGCTTATAATCACGTGCTATCGTCCGCAGCAGAATGGTGCAATGCCCAGGAACTGGGTGCAAAAATATCAGATGCTGAAGCTGTGGATATCAGATAGTTGGGATGTTAGGAAAAGGAAAACAAAAGGATTCATTCCTGGGGATACCGAGGCACATCACTCCAATAGACTTTGACAGCGGGAGGCCTGATCAGGCGTTAGCCACTTAACCTTTTGTAGACCTATAGCTTAGCTGCCCAGTAGCTGTGAGGGACACACAAGAGAAATGGAGGTAAAAACACAGTTGAGTATTTTAAAAAGAGAAGAAGCAAAAAGGATCCTGCTGGAATGGAAGACAATGGGAAAAACCACGCCTGGCTAAGACACCGCAGCAATGGGGTTATGTCCTGATACCGCATCTCAAACATAACCCCTCAGGGTTAGAGTAAGATGTAAAGTTGGCGTCAGCAACAATAACTAGAACTCACATTTTCAAGAGTATTTATTTAGCCAACAAAACATGGCAAACCCCTCCTTTTTTTCTACCTTGTTACTTCTCCAGAGCTGCAGCAATCTTTCCTGCCTAACGCACTGAAAGCAAACACGATAAAGGAACCACTAACCTGCTTGCATTTGGGAAATGAGGAGTGTTGCTAAAAGCACACCAGACACCCCCAACATAACCTTAGATGTATTTTCTGATCTCTTGGACCATCTGTGACTAGCTACAACTCCAGATTCACAGGACACACAGCTGACTCACTGAAGTGTAGCACCAGCTACAAACCAAGTGTCTCAAAGACAAAATGACGATTTGGATGCTTATATGCTATTTGATGACACAGGAGATGCTACTATAGGAGCTAAGAAGCAGTCACGTCAAACAAGATGGGTTGTGGTTGGCAAATCTAGATGGACAATTCCCCAGTTAGGGAATATTGCTCAGATATTCTCAGTTTAGAAACAGCAAACTCCTACGTTTAAGTGGAAGATGACATCCTGGAGACCAGCGCTGTGCCAGGTGTTTTCAGTAGCTGGGCACAAGGTTGAAAGCATCATCCCTCCAGAAATGCAGTGCTGCTTTTAGTGCCACTGTATGCTTAAATCAGAAACAACTTTGCAGCCAGATGACTGTGTTTTTAAACCACGCTATCCCAAGAGGAAACATTTTCTGCAGTGGGTACAGCTGTGATGCATTCCTATGCAAATGAAGCAATTTTCTCTTTTTCTCTATGAAAAGTCTCCCATTTCTTCCCCATCGCTGAATTTATCTCCCAATGGACTTGATAAAAAGCAACACTTGCAGGTTTTTTTTTAACTGATCCCAGAAAGGGACACATTCAGCCCTAAGATGCACGCCAATAAAAGCCCCATTGACTTAAGAAGGGAATTCACGTGTTTATCCTTCATCAGAAGTCCTCAGTAATGACACCTTACCAGCCTTGAAATCCTCAGTAAGACTACTTCTGCCATGACCCTCCGTGTCACCGCTGTCTGGCATTGCTTGGGGAAGCAATAAGCCAAGAATACCATTTTTCTGCTGATCTCTCTTTTGTTCTCCTACTTCCATTCACTCAACCTTTCCATTTGCACTACCTGTTGCACTGCATCCAATGCCAAGATGATCTCTTTGGGAAAGGGATGGTCTTTGCTCTTGCTTGATGCCTAGACTGGCATTTCTACTAGCTACAACAGACAAAATAAGGTAGAAGAGATGAGGGCAAAGTTAAACCTGCCATTATCTATGTGCCAGTTTACAGGTCTGCCTTGCTCGGTGCATAGAAAGGCACCGCAGTCACATTCACTGCTCACAGACATCAGAGGAGAGAACTGGGCAGAGCAGTGAAAACTTGCGTTTTTAGTAAATGTTTTAAAAGCTTGGAAAGATTTTCTTTTCTACTCAAGTTGGGCTTTCCTTTCCCCGAGGCAAAACAAAACATAACAATTTCTCTATGATTTTCCAGTTATTCTTAGGTAAATTCAGAGAGCTGTTTCATATTATAATTTACATGTGCACAAGAGGAATGCTTGAGCAAAAAAGAAAAAAAAAAAGATCATAAAATCGTTTAGGTTGGAAAAGACCTCTAAGATCATCAAGTACAACCGTTCATGATCGGTTAGACTAGCACTGCCAAGTCAACTAAGCCATGTCCCTAAGCACCACATCTACACGACTTTTAAATACCTCCAGGACTCAAGCACTTCCCTGGGCAGCCTGTTCCAAGGCTTGACAACCCTTTCGGCGAAGAAATTTTTCCTAATACCCAGACTAAATCTCCCCTGGTGCAACTTGAGGCCGTTTTCCCTTGCCCTATCACTTGTTACTTGGGAGAAGAGACCAACCCCCACCTCACTACAACCTCCTTTCAGGTAGTTGTAGAGCACGATGAGGTCTCCCCTCAGCCTCCTCTTCTCCAGACTAAACAACCCCAGTTCCCTCAGCCGCTCCTCATCAGACTTGTGCTCCAGGCCCTTCACCAGCTTCGTTGCCCCAAAACTGAGCCCTGGGGAACATCACTTGTGACCGGCCACCAACTTGATTTAACTCCATGCACCACCACTCTTTGGGCCTGACCACCCAGCCAGTTTTTTACCCAGCGAAGAGCACACCCGTCCATGTCACGAGCAGCCAGTTTCTTCAGAGTGATACTGTGGGAAATGGTGTCAAAGGCTTTACTAAAGTCTAAGTAGACTTTAGTAGACATAACTAAAGTCTAGGTAGACCCTCATCCACTAAGCGGGTCACCTTGTCATAGAAGGAGATCAGGTTGGTCAAACAGGACCTGCCTTTCATAAACCCATGCTGACTGGGCCTGATCACCTGGTTGTCCCGTACGTGTCGTGTGATGGCACTCAAGATGATCTGCTCCATAACAGAGGAGGAGGTCACTCCTCCGGCACTGAGGTCAGACTGACAGGCCTGTAGTTCCCCAGATCCTCCTTCCGGCCCTTCTTGTAGATGGGCGTCACATTTGCTAACTTCCAGTCAACTGGGACCTCCCCGGTTAGCCAGGACTGCTGATAAAGGATTGAAAGTGGCTTGGTGAGCACTTCTGCCAGCTCCCTTGGTACCTTTGGGTAGATCCCATCCGGCCTCATAGACTTGTGTGTGTCTAAGTGGTGTAGCAGGTCGCTAACCATTTCCCCTTGGATTAGGGGGCTTCATTCTGCTCCCCGTCCCTGTCTTCCAGCTCAGGGGGCTGGGTACCCGGAGAACAACTGGTCTTACTATTGAAGACTGAGGCAAAGAAGGCATTAAGCACCTCAGCCTTTTCCTCATCCTTTGTCACTATGTTTTCCTCCACAACCAAATGATGATTTAAAACAGGTCTAAATGAATAGTTTATATCATCTTCAATTTTAGACTCGATACATATTTATAATCTGTTTTTACATTGTGGTTTACCCCACAATGTAAAGTGGCTTAGCACGTTGTTTCCTTCCAGCTGATGAGGGCAAACTGACCACATCCGTGCTTAACTTTTCCATCTGAGAAGTAAAACTGATGATTTTAAGTCACCGTAGCTCTAAGTTTTTCTACTGCTGTGAAACATCCAGATCGAAACCGCCTTCATGGTTTAAATTAACCTCTTTTACTTTGCAATTAGGACTGGAGGTGAGGGTGTATATGATCACTTCCCATCATTCAAAAAACAAGCACTCGGTTATTAAGCTATGAAAAATTGATCATTTGCAGTTGCTGAGCCATAACTTTACAAATCTCTTCTGAGTTTGACCACTGGAATTTAAAGTGCAGTGCTCAATTTCATACCACTTCAGAAGCCAAATTACCATGTAATCTGTGAGCACCACTTGAAAATATCCTGACAATAGCACCTGGAATAGGGCATCACAGAGAAGGTAACCAGGCAGCTTTTGCAGACCTGGCTTCTGACTCAGATTTCATCTGCACAGTCTGAACGTGATTAAAACTTGAGTTTAAAAAAAGAAAAAAAGAAAAAAGAGTAAATTGAAATTTCCTGCACACAGCTAACCCTGCCTCTGGCCGAGTCCAAGCACGTGTCAAGGTTTCTCTGTAGCACGTTCCAGCCTATTGCTTTCTGAAATACTTCTCGTGTCTTCCTTCTGCGTTGGAGAAAGTCAACCAGTCAAAACTCCTTCCTTACTGTTTTGTTCATTAATCACTATCTTGCTTTGAGGGCCATGCTGAAAGGGAGACATTTCTCATCCGATCTTCAAGCCAGGGAAGGAAAATGCCCATAGACAGAGCTGGTGCTTTCCTCCTCTCTCCCAACATCTCTCACACACACAAAGCTCATCACTAACCGTGCCCAGCCTCTCGGTCAGCAGCAGGAACGCGCGGGTTTTTCTCCACGGTGCAGCTGCATGGCAGGCTGGACCCAGCAGAGATGCTGCCCGGAGGTACGGCCACCTCCAGCCACTCGGCTCCATCTCCGTGCCACCCCTCACCATCGCTCCGCTGCACAGCCGTGGCTGGCCAGGGCGCATGAGTGCTGTGAACCAGACCTCCAAAACAGTCCTGGATAAAAATAACCTTTAACGCTATTCCCATTCCTTTCCCCTAGCTCTCAAAAACACTGCTGGATATACAGTAAAGGAAGGAAATATCACAGGAGAAAAAAAATCAATTAAAAGAAATTTGCAAACCATTGTGTTAGAGCATCTCATTTAGAGCAGCCACTTTTTATCTGTAGGGCAAGTAATTGCAGTACTATCGCAGCAGTAACATCATGCATCAGAGAAGGTGACAACATTTTTAGGGGTATTTATTGTAAGCATACTAAATTCAAGACTGTGCCCCGCAAATTAATTTTCAAGGGTGACAGAAGTCAGCTGGCTAGAACTGTTATTGCTAATAGCTAGAAAAGACCCACTTAATCACTTTGCATTTTTATTTGTAGAAGATAAAGAAACATTTCTTTCACTAATAGTTTCATGCTTGTTTCATTTCATTTTATCTGGACTGCAAGATCTGTTTAATTTCATTTGATCAGTTTTCTAAGGATCTTAGAACTACCATATTTTTATAATCTTGTTATATCCATTAGATAAAAAAAAACGATTATTTGCCCCACCATTTCCCAAATGGGAAACCAAGACAGAAAGAAATCAAGTGACTTGTTCAAGGTCACGCCAGGATTCTGTAGCAAAACTGGAGAATTAGAAACCTGAACTCAATTCTGAAAATAGCCATAAAGGGAATTTCCTCACTGAATCAAAAGGGATTCTACAGATCTGGACATCTACCGCTATGTTTTTTAATAACATACATAACTGTGGATAATCCAGCTCTGAAGGAACAGATCCTGTTATTTCTCTCAGCTGAAAAAAACCAGTAAATTCTCTCTAATAAATAAAACTAGCCTATCCCCACTACCAGATGGGGGGAGCCTGAAGTTTAGCAAAAGCACTTGAAAGTATATCAATTGCTGGTTCTGAAAATTTCAAATAGCAGGTCTGCATCACAGGTGTGTCTCTGTGAAGAGGAAAAAAAGGCTAATATTCATATTTTAATTTTTTTCTCCTAAACCTTAGCAGAACCATAATGCAAGTTAAATGGAAACATCCATCTCAAAGTTCTGTACATTCAGAAACGTTGCTCATAATCTTTAACTGTTAAGTGGTGAATTGTTCAGCACTGCGGTACGTCTGGATTTTTCTGTTAGCTTTTATACAAACGTGAAATAAATTACTCCACCCCCTCTCCCCCCGATGATGGGGAAAACGACAGTTGCCAATGCAGTTTTGTTTGCAACTGTAAGCGTTTAACAGCCTCAGGAACTCTGTTTTGCTGCTGTCCAGGGACGAAGCAGGAGCGCAGAAACAACGCAACAGAAACCTGCAGAGCGAAGCCACCAACTTAAAAGGAGGAGGTTGATGTTGTGCCATGAATGGGACATGAATGAGCAAAGTAGTATATAGTATAATAGCAAGTAGTATATAGTAACAGTAGTATAGAGTAACAGCAAGTATATATATGTACCGAACAGCTCCTTGTTCACTACATTCTGTCCATATGAAGCAAATGTCCTGCAGTGGAAAACAAGATGTGTTTTCCGGAGACAGTTTCAAAATGGCGTGAGAGCAACCATTTATACACACAGAAATATCAACAGTTGCTCATTACGGTAAAACCTGAAAGCTGACCAGACAAGGCCTTTGACCTAGACCTCTAAGCCTGAACAGTGGAGCTGAAGAGATCTTCCGAACATTTTTGGCAAGTCGGACATTAACAGATGCTTTAGACTTATGCAGTGTTAATGGGAGGAGCAGGTATATCAAACTAAGTCACTGGCTGCGGCCAAGCTGCGGTTTCCATCTCTCTTCCAAGCTGTGTTGAAGTACATTGGCAGAACAACATCCATCAGGGATGTATCAAATGCTGACCACATCAGTATTTGTCCTCTGCAAAGAGGATACGAGCAGAACAGTCGAATCTGCATAAACATCACATTAATAACAGACTGGGTGAAGATTGCATTTTAATATTGAACTCCAGGTGAAGTACCTACTTATTTAAAAGTTCAGAGAAGCTTCTTCAGTTGCTAGTATTGACGAATATTTCAGTACCCACTCCGAGGGTGAGGCTGTGTGTACAGTACAAAGCCACGGGTCTCGGGCTAGGACGTCATGCTTCTTCCCCTGACTTAGGAGTTAAGGGATCGGTGTTGCAGTCAACACCCAAAGTCACACCATTGAGTTGTGCTTGGGTAAGGGCTTGGGAAACCAGCCATTCCTGGCACATACAAACCCCTATAAACAATATTTTGGAAGTTAGAGCAGAGTCACTGACTGCTTTTCTGAAGAACAGGCGAGACCACATCTGCCTCTGCTGGTTTCTCTAACACTACAAATCTACCTTAATGATCATTTACACTTCCCTCTTCCAACCTTCCTCTCTCCTCTTATGTAAACATACTATAAATACAGACTTGGCATAAAGCCCATCAATCTACCGCTCAGCTTCCCCCAATCCTAAAGGTCTTTCTCTGGACAAGCTGTGATTTACCTCCAAGTTCCTGTAAGCCTGAGCAACTTCTTCCAACCTCCATCAGCAGTAATGTGACACATGCCCTTGCGCTACTGATGAGAGACCCGTACCTTGAGAAACCAAATCCAGCATGACTCACATGGACTTCTTTATGGGCATCCTTCTTCTGCAGCTCCCATGAGCCCTTTATGGGTTCTTCAGGGTTTTGGAGGGAACACTGACAAAAGTCACCCTACCTTGTACATGCCATAGGACTTTGCCCCAAACAAGACCAAGACCTCTGGCCAGTGTCAGATAATCCGTCACTATAAGCTACTTGTATCCAAGCCAGATATTTATTGCTATTGATCTGCCTGGTCCCAGAGAAAGACTTTTGTTCTCCCAACCCGGGACTTTGACCTCAATTAAGTTATGAATTTCAATCCGATAGACTGCTCCACTTACCCTGCTGCTCTCCCTGACTGGATTAATTAGAATTAGCTAGGCTGGGAGTCACCCCGAGCGCCTCATGGATCATGTTATTTTAATAATAAATAAAGAGACAGCAGCAGCATACAAGGAAGGATTTTGAAAGATTGTTCATCCAAGAGCATCATTCAGAACCTGCCAATACTAATTTCTCTGAGTTTGATTACCTCATTTACTTCTTTTTATTTCTATTCATTAATTGAGTTTTATCCCCCATTACTTCAGCTCCCCAAATGTGCCCTTCCTATAAAGGAACCAGACACATACTTTGCTGTTACAAAGTTTTATTACTGCAGCTCATCAAAAGCATAGTTAGCAGGAATGGAATAGTCATTAAGCATTTAATAATCTAATAGTGCCGAGAAAAAAAATATATATAATAGGGGAGGGGGGAAGGAAAGGAGACGGACAAGGCAACCCTGTCTATTGCCATAAAGCGTGCACCGAGTGCTTTTTATACAGATAGTTAATTGGCTGGTGGACAAACGAGCGTCTACAAGAAGGTAACATCTAACACTGGAGAAAATGCATATATCCATTAGGATATTTTCTGACATCACAATAATGCCTTTGGAACGAGCCTAAAACGGGTTGAATACCGAAGAAATTTGATTGGCAAGGGGAAGTTTCTGAACTGGTGAGTCAGGGCCTGATAGCTACATTATTCTTATTACTCCTCCTTCCCTATGAAAGCAATTACATGCTTGAAGATGTCGGGTTGCCCAGGACTCTGCCGAAATGGATTGTCTCGGCCAGCCATGTCACAGATACTACAGAGCTATTGACCCATAAATGAACACTTACTTGTCACGCTCATTTTAATGTTTAATTGGCTGGAACTGGAGAAATGGATTTAGATGATGGAAGTTTACCTATTCTTCCAATGCTGGTACCCAGCTTACAGAGAGCCAACTCCTAACCCGAGAACAAACACGGCAGACAACTTCAACGCGCCTTCCACCTTCATGTAAGTTCAGGTCTTCATTTTATAAGAAACCCTTCTCAGGATGGGGTGATTTATTCCAGCCAAGCTGAGCCTTGTCGTAAGAGGATGGAAGACCCATTACAACACAGCTTGTCTAAGCTCAGACAGCCACTTGGTTTGTTAGATAAACTAGAAGGTTACTCCAGGATAGGATTTACTTGTTTTCTTGAAAAAGGGAGCAATTGAGCAGTCTCTCTGTGAGAGGCAAAGGGAGAATGGCACCAGCCTTTGTCTCCCTATGCAGGCAAGCACCGTTGAGACCTCTGCTACCCCTCACCGGAGGGGATTCCTGTTCACATGGATTTCCAAAAGCCTTTTGATGCATCCTCTCACCAAAGGCTATTAAATGTCACAGAGCAAGAGGGAAGGTCTTTGCACTGCTTGATAACGGATTACAAAAGTAAAGATTGAATAGGAATAAATGCCCAGCTTGCACAATTGCTGGTGATCGCTGGAGTCTCTGAGGGATCTGTGCAAGGGCTCGGGTTGTTCAACCCTCACAAATGAACAGAGAAAGCAGGCTGAGAGTGAAGCATCCAAGTCTGTTAAACCAAAAGCTGACTGTAAAATGCTACAAAAGGATCTCAGAGTGACAGGGTGAAAAAACTGCGGATGAAATTGAGCACTAATAAACACCAAGTAATGCACATGTGGAGAAACAATCTTTAGTCTAAATCCACAGTGATGGGCTCCGAACTAGCTATTACCTCTGTGGAAACAGATCATGAGTTATAACAGACAGCTCTATCATAACACCAGCTCAGTATTCAATGGTAGTTAATAAAAGGCAAACAACAAGGAGTCATTTGGGGAAAAAAAAAAAAAAAGAGGAAATAAGAAAACATCATTATACTGCTTCATTAAACCTCATATTGCACTTACAGCTTGGGCATTGAGAGAAGCGCTACTCCCTTCATCTGAAAGGAAGTAAGGAAGAACTAGAAATGATTCAAAGGGTGACAAAGAGCAGCAAAGTTACTGAGCAGCTTCCAAATGGGCTAGGATTAAGTAGATTAAACTCCTCAGTCTGAAAAAGAAGTCATCAAGCAGAATCAAGGAGGCCAATAAAGTCAAAAGCAGGACAGAGAAGGTAACTGGGGGAACAATTACTGTTTCTCATTACACAAGAACGATGGGGTCTCACATGAAATGATCGTGGCAAGTGCAAAGCAAATGCACAGTTAAACTACAGAACTCCCACTGGCATAAAAGGTGGGGAATCCAAAGAGGGATGAGAGAAATTTATCAAAGAAAAATCCAGGAACGCAAAGATAATACCAGTGGTTCAGGAAGCCTCCAAGCCACAGACTCTGGGAAAATATATGAAATCATCACTGTATGCTTACCCTACTCTGTCCCCTAAGCATTCACTCTTCCCTGCTGCTGGAGACACGATACTGAGCTAGAAAGACTCCTGCCCTGACAGCTATTCTCATGGATGCAGAAGTGACACGTACAAGTTGAGAGCCAGGAACCTCCTAAATTAGCTTTGCCATTTTGAGTGCTATTTTGCCACTTACAATCCGTGGAACCAAGAAACAGCTATGATCAGCAAAACTCTTATTTAAAATCTAAACAAAATAAGCATAAAGAGTTATTCCCCCGACATGTAAAGTGTTAGAACAATCTTATTTAGGAAAACTAACAAAAAGTACTTTGCACCAAAGACTGCAAATTCAAGACGCACCAATGATGCACTCAGAACTGGTTTTTTGTTGGTTTTTATTGTGTGCGGGTTTGTTTTGTTTTGCTTTTTAAAGCAAACTGGAAGAGACAACTGCCGACAACAGATGAATACAAAATTCCATTTAGAAAGTAAAACCAGACCTTCTCATATTGAAAAGTCCTCAGGGAGAAGGTGAGTGGCAGAATTTAACTCCTTCAAAACAGGGAAAGCTTTTTCAAGAGGGTGAACGCAAAAAAAGATGTTCTAGGAACCATCTCTCCTGAGCAAAGAGTAGCTGATTGCTCGGCAAAGGTTGTTCCTCTGCAGGGAGAGGTGACGCCAAGGCTATAGGAAATGAAGCAAGGCTGGAGACCATTCCTATGGTGATTAGAGACCATTCCTATGGCGATACTTCACCTGAAAAACCAGCTTGGCTGCCAGTGGTATCCTGTTTGCGCAGTTAACCAAACACCTTAATGAGGGGCTAAAGCATTTCCAACAATGACTTCACAAATTACAGGTGGTTTAACACATGCTTATTGCAAAGATGACCCTGGGACCAAGAGACAAAGGGGCACGGGACCATCCCATGTCCTCACAGGGAGGCATTCAAGGGAAGGCTGTTTCCTGCATCTGCAGAGACGTATAAAGACAGTAGGGAGTAACATACCTGTTTCTCCTCTGCACCAGAACACACGACAGCACCATGGTGGCCACCTGCACCTACCTCAAAGCCAACTGCTCCTGGCCTCTGTCTACTGTGAGCATTGGCAGAGATCGCAGCCATTATACCACAAAATAGCTGTGCTGGTTAGGCATGGAAACAGGCACAAGGCTTTCTGATGCGGAGGGTGGTCATGCTCCCTGAGCTAAAACTATGCGCCTACTGCCAGACTGCATTCCTTCTGCACCAGCACTGGCCACGGAAAGTGCTTGCCTCTGCACAACACAACCCTCAATACAAGGTGATGCCCACAAGCCATGCAGTCTCACAGCAATCCATTAAAATGTGCTGCTGTCCTCGGTCCCTGGCTTTAAACCCTGCATTTTGATTACCCTGAAAGCAGCTTTAGATTTTGAGAGTAAAGCAACAGAGACCACTGCTAGTTTTTTCAGGACCAGCTCTTGGATTTCACTTTTCAAACGCTGGTTTTGCACGTCGCGGTTGAAAGGACTGTGTGGAACCTGAAATCACTGCTGGAACAACACAGAAGCCCGCAGTTGCTTTCTCGGCTGGTGAGCCTGCTTTGCAGGCAATGCTGCACGCGCACTGCCGCAGCAAGGGTGCCAACTGCTTTGCTGCACCAGCAATGAAGCAATGATTCATATATCTACAGGGAGCAGAAGAAACAAAGACTGTACATGTCAAGCTGGAAGGTGGGAAGAAACAATGCAAAAAAGCCCAGCCTCCACAAGCAGAAGGAAACATCTCACCGTCTGTACAACCTACAGTTTGTGTTGATGAGGCTTGAGGTGTCTTCAGAAGCTGAACAGCAAACCAGGGATAAATCTCTGCATCTCCCAGCATATATTTAGAGCTGCAAATATTTTGCAAATGTTTCTGCTGAAAGGGACTTTTCTCCCAGTAGGTAAAATCAGCATCTGCTGAGTGGTGACCATTTAACATTCAACCTGCTGCCAATCTACATTCCAGAGAGACCTGCAGGAGAGACATGGAGCTGTGCCACTTCTAATAACTGTGTGACTGGCACCATGTCAATGCTTTAATGTAGAAAGCTACCCTCTGTCACTAAGCAGATCTCTCCTTTCTTTTGGCTAATGGCTTTCACACCCATTGGCAACAACGTCAAGACTGAAGGGGTATGAGCCTGCAGAGTCTTCTGAGATCTGCCTGGCAAAGCTGACTACAGAAATATTGAGACAGGGATTGGGGGGGGGTATAAGGAAAGAAGGAAACTATTGTGGTTAATAATTCTGCTCTCATGGCTTTGCTTTTCATCTTTGTTTAGTGTTTTCATCCGTTTGCCACTGTACCCTCCTACCGCAGCAATGGTCAATTCAGCAGTACCTGCGACATCCTTCGCTTGCTGTGAGCATAACTACGCCAAACCCTCTGCAGCAATCATCAGATCCAGAGCAGGGTCCCTCCTGGCTTTATGAGCCAGGCTTTTAGCATATTTAGGGGGAAATTTATACTAGGGACATTAACTGCAAGGGCACAAGGCTCAGGCATTTTCCTTTTTAATCTCGGCCAGGTTTAGAGAATGGTCATAACAGCAGAGTACTTTGGCAGCTGGCATCCTACAGGTGTGTTTGCACCGATCAGCTTGCAGCAAAGGTGGTGGGCTGCATGGACACACACACGTATTCCCTGGGGAGGAGGAAAGCTGTCTAGATACAGTCTGTGGCCTTTGGTCCTCGGTCAGAACAGTCAAGATGCCCACACTGATTTCCTCAACATCTTCCTACAGATACGGAAAAATGAGGGCATGACCTATATTCGGTGCAGGAGGCAGGGAAGGGATGCATGTTTGCCGAGACCAGCTTCATTTTTAAATGTCTACGCAATGCCTCCAACGCGAGGCCCATGCAGAGACTGAAGCAGTTCGTATTCTTGTTGTGAAATCCAAATGAACAAGATTGGAAAAAAAAAAAAAACAACCCAGGCAGTGACAGGCAGGCAAGCAGGCCTGACTTTTCCTTGCTTCTTTTTATCCTATACAGACACAATCCTTTTAGAGTCAGGCAGGAAAACAGAAAAACCATACAAATAAAACAAAACCAACAGACCACCAATCTTAGCAATCTTCGACATATCCATAATTTCTACTTCATTTTTAGCTAATGGTGGAAATTAGTCTTTGGATAGTTGATAAAAATCAACCTGTCTCTGCTGGGTTAGTACCATGATCTGTGGCCCAGCAACTACTTCCAGTACAATTGATTTTCCTTTTTGGCAACCAATAGGCCAGTCAATAATAATGTTGTTTGAGAAGGATTGAGTCATGAGGGAGATGAACCCTCCCTGCCATTTATTATGTTTGTATTGTCTCCACTTGAAAAGATTTTTTCTTTTTTTTCTTCCCTCCCCCCCAACGAGGACGTGAGTGAAGGTATTACAAGGGGACGTGAGTGAAGGTATTACAAGGGGACGGCTACTCCACGTCCCAGCCTCCAAAAGCCCTCTGACTCACCAGTGTGTTAGCATGCAAATACAGAGGAGGGAAGCAGCTATCTGCTAAAGGTGCGTGGCAGGGGACTGGAAAAAAGACAAGCTGGGGAGGCAACCACACTCCTCCTGCTACTCTAGATGTCTTTTAGAGAAAAAAAAAAAATTCCAGCTAACTCAAAATCACATGCTAACAAGCAGGACTTCAGACAGCTGTGCAGCCTTGCGTGAATTGGTACAAGATACAGATGCAACATTGGCACCAAAGAGCAACCAACTCTCTCTGCAGACAGCACAGACACTAGATGCTTTTCACTTAAATTACTGGTGTATATGAATGAATAAAATAAAATCCACATATACTAGCAACAGATTTCCTAACCTGATGATTTTCAGCTTTGGTTCTCAAGTTTCCTTCTCAAACCCCTGAGGGTCCATAGGTGACCATTGAGAACTTGCTGACAAATGGTTTAAAGCCTCAGTACGGTGATCTGCACCTTTACTAGAAAAGTGAAAGGTCAGCAAATAGAAACTGAAGATCAGTTATAGCTTTTTTCATCCTTGTAGTCATAATTATAGTACAATTTTAGCATACATAAATGATTACCATAACATAATAAGCTGATAAGCTGATTAACAGAACTGCACAACGATGTAGTTTAAAAATCATAAAACAATATTTAGATACAATTTTAACTCAGCTGCTCTACCACACAGATACGTACACAGCCCTTAAGTAGCCTGTGTGTCAAGTGATACAGTTCCGCTTACAACTAACAATATTTATTTTAAGACTTGTTCACATGGCCAGATAGACTTTTTCGGAGAAGCTGATCTGTGGCAGCCACTCCAGGATAGTTCCCCATGCATTCCCACGGGCACGCCCTGAACGCACAGATTATTATTTTGGAATAAAGAGTACCCACAAATGGAACAAAGTGCAGCCAGAGCAAGTCTAGGAGGAGAGTCTATGGTCTACTGTTTTGATGTTACAAATGAGAGATGCTATTTGTCCTTCCCTCTCTCATTGGACAATTACTATCTCACGATGCCCTTCATCATCCTTAAAACAGCGCTAGTAATTTGTATACCTGCAATGCTCCCTGCGTAGGATAAGCAATCACGTCAGGCCTTTGCACCAGGGCACAGAATCCTCCTTTTCAAGCCTTGCTCTTGCAGGAGGAGGTGACCAGACTTAGACCCTGCCCCAAGAGCACTCTTCCACCTAATAGCACTGAAGCAGTACGCTGTGCCTAAACTTGCCCCTGAATACACTACAGGACCTCCTCTGAAAGTACCTCACATCCAGGAGCAGAGCCGAATTCTGCTGCCTCCTCCACGCTGGCATTGCACCACCAGATACAGCTGAGGACAAATGCAGTCTCCGACCAGGCCAGCTGGCTGCTCCTGGCACGGGGAGCACCGAGGGTGCCATGGCAGAGCCGCGGGGGAGCGCGAAGCTGGGGTGCAGTTCTGCACGGCTTGCATTCCGTGCCTCCCCTGGCCCCAGAAAACCTCCTCTCCCAGGCCAGAGAAAACATTGCAAGGCAAAACTCTCCCTGTAGGGGAAAAAGGTTTTCCTTTGCTGCTCATCTTCTGCAAGGAAAACTTACTCATGTCTTCATATATTTTAAAGCTAGAAATGGATATTACAATCATGTTGCCGACCTCCTTCAGAACTGTTATGTTAGGAATATACTCCCCTTCCTTTCACTTCATCACTGAATTAAAAGCGTACATTTTAGGCAAACACTTCCAGTGGAAGGAGGCTGTTTTCAGACTAAGTCCCAAGCTCTGGGTATTTCCACCAGAGTTCCAAAATACCGTCCCACCACCCACTTTGAAATGGCCTCTGGCGCTGAAGATTTAGGTAATTCAATTACACAAATGTCCCTTTTCAACCAAGTAGAGAAGCCTGTTGCCTTTCTGTATTCCCTTGCCCATGGCAATCGCTTACCACCTCTTTTCAAATGTGCTATTAGAGCTAATTATGAACAATCAGAGAACTCAATGGCTGCAGCTTTTCAGCGACATCAGTGAACCACCCTTTTGAAACTGCAGTACCACTGTTTAAAACCAAAAGCACGGGCGCTGGACCCCTGCAGTCCAGGAGCGTGTGATTATTCCCAGAATTAAAGCGGTTTCAAGCAGGCTACAGGAACGAGCAGAGCCAGGCGACCTCCCCTCCTGCTCCCAAACTGTCTGTTTATCAACAAAGAGCAATAAGTTGACTCTTGCAGAGCCTCTTGATCCAGCGACTGCAAGTACTTTGACAATAGATAGTATAAAGATAACTAAAATGAGGGACCAAAAAGCGAGTAAGGCACATCTACAGGTACAGTGAACTGGTATGACTTGCTCTAGGTCACTTAGCAGAGCACCGCCATCACCGTCTGCTTAGGGCAGCTAAATCCTTTAGCACGCTCCAAGAGAGCCAAGATGGAAGAGCATTTATTAAAAAGGTAATGGAAGAGAGCATAAATCTGTCGCGCTGTTTGACTAACTTTTTAGAAGCATACTAAAACACACGCAATGTAAAAAAAAATTGCCCTATAACATTTCTCTCCTCCACTACCTGCTCATAACCCTCATAATCCCTAATTTATTCTTTATCACTTATGCTGCCTGCATGCAGGTACCGCTGCAAAATTGAACGAGACCGAAAAACACCTGAAGACCTGAGCAGCGGGTGGAAATCGCAGAAGCTGCTTGCACACCGGGCTCTGGCAGAGGTGCTGCATGCAAAGGGAACCTCTACGGAGAGCACATCGCTCCGAAATAACAGTGCCACTGACTCAAGTCACCAGAGATTCCCATACACTTAACCCACCCTTCTTTATAGCCTACACATTAACTGATAGTGCATTTGGTAATGTAGAATAGCAGGCGCTGCGGTGTTTATGGCCTGTTAGGAAGCCAGTTTTTTCCCCTCTCCTTTTTTCTTCTGGTTGCTCTTAAAATTCCTTCTGCTCTTGCTTTGGATGTGAATTCTTACAGGGTAAAGGTCAAAATAAAAAAAAAGAGAAATAAACATTAGGTCACAAAGTCTTGAAATGTTATTGCAATTTATATATGGCTGAGAATAAAAATGTGTCTGCCTTCTCTGGGAACACACCTACGTGCGAACAGAGACCTTTATAAAAAATTCTCCTTTATTACCTTGGTGCAAAAAAAAAAAAAAAAAAAAATCAAAGATTGATTTTCTTTTTATGGCTATTATTAACCTTTTGTTACTGGCCAAAAATAATCTGGTTAGAAAATGTGCAATACATCAAAAAGAAAAAAAGAGAAGAAGAATTTAACAGAAAACTAATGTTCAGGGAAAAAATAAGATGACTCTCCCTACAGTCTTTTCTTCTAAGAGTCAAACTTTACCTCCAAAGAAATGAGACAAGCGTCAAAGAGAAGTGACTTTTCAGACTGCTGCGGCGCTACAGCATCCCAGACAGACCCACCTCCTGGGCTGCCAGGGCAAAGGGGACGGGCAGGTGTCTGATCCGACTCCTCACTGATTTCAATGCAAAGCTGTTCCCATATGTACCCGACACGTCACTCACCCGCTCTGACTGAAAGGCGATGGTCTAGTCTGACAGCGGGGCATGCAAAGCCCCCCAGTTGTACTGGCTCCACTGCCCCTCTTCCACGTAAGGAAAAACTCTTATAAAATCCATTACAACTGAAACCCCTGAGGTCTAAGCATGAAGATCCGTATCTCACCAGCTACTGCAGAGCCGTGCTTCCTAATACCTATTCCACCAGCACCTCTGCCCAGGCAAAAAAGACTTTTTTACAACAATTTCATGTGTGTGTAAATACCAACACAGCTATTTGTAGCCTGTGAACACTACAGGTCTGCTGAGAAGCCTGCAGATTGCAACTGTGCTTAAGGTCCGCCTCTCACAAATTCCCAAAGCACCTATCGCAAGGCTGCTTAAGGTCTCACTGGTAAGAGCTAGCAAATTTGTCAGCAGAGGTGTATCTATGTCCAAACGGGGCAGGAGGACAAAGCCAATAAGTGTCACGCTAGTAAAGAGCAGTCAATCATAATTTGACAGAAATATGTTGGACGATTATTTCTGAACACGATCACATTTACACAGGTCAGCCCTTAATTACAAGCAGCTAACAAAAGTAGGAGCGTTGACTCATGAGCACAGGCAGACTCAAGCTGGCTGGAATGAACCACTTGCAAAGCAGTTGTGGAACCAGCGCAGTTCACAGCCTGGTCTGTTAAGGTACCCTAAAACCGCTGCTAGTTAAGCTCAGACACGTGGGCTGCAAAGTACAGTGGCTAAAAAGCTGCTTATGTTCAGTTAAGTCAAATTGTGCTAGAAATGATGACCCCCAAGGCGGTGAGGTGGGTATGTGGGGATGGAAATGGCATAAGCCGTTCGACTTTGCCATCAGTCAGCACTGAGATCCTGCTGTAGCTATCACGTGCCCACCACACCATGACCTGAAGCATCACCTACCGCTGTGGGGTGCTCTGCCAGAAACAGGCATTTATTGGACGCTCTTCTGCTAGGCAAAGTGGGATTCTCTTTCCATTAGTCCACAGAGTTCTGCTGAGAGTATAGTGTTACAAAAAAATACATTGGAGAATGCACTTTATGTAGGAAGCTACCAAACAGCTCGTACGCAGGAAATCCCTCCTGTCATCTGTACCACGAGTCACATTGGAAGCCACAACCAGGTGATCAAAAAATTTTACTGCACGGAGAAGTTTCAGCAGGAACTGAAAAAGGCCCCTCATGACTACGTATTTCATGCAACCAAATTCTGTTATTTTTCCCAGGTTACCTTTTTTGGATGTTCTTCCCTGTGATAAGTGCTCTGACAGAACTTGCTTTGGAGTTTTGGAAGAATTCCGTTTCATGCAAAAGATTTGGTCAGGAGGCTACGTAACACATCAATCAAATTCAACTTTTTATTCCTTTCTTACCTGGCTGTTAACGTCAGCAGCGTGCTGTAACAGTACTGAAACCAGCTCCTTGTGTCCTCTGTCGCACGCCCAGTGGAGCAGAGCCCGGCCCTGCAACATCCAGGAGAAAATTAACAAAGCCAGCAAAAAAAAAGCGCAGCGAATCACAGTCTTGCTAGGAAGTATTGGGTACCAATAACAAAATTAACACGGACTTTTTAAAAAGACTACACTGAGTATGTAACATCCTATTGCTCCTGATTTGGACTTACAGAATAACGCTAGAAATGTTAAAAGTGACACACAGTTCAATTTTTCATTAACTTAACATCAAACCCACAAGCCAGCAAAAATTCAGAGGAGAAAAGCAGCAAAGCATGAAAAGCAGGAGCCATGACATGATTTGTTTTCCTGTATAGATTTGGGATTTTGACACCTCTGACTTTTCTGGGAGCAACAACTTACGCAGTAAGGGTATGATTTTCAATGCTGCCTAAGTCACTCGGACGCCAAGTCCCGAAAAGCTCATTCCTCTGGCAAGTCCAAAACATTCAACCTCACGGGCCCTGCCTCTGCTGCAACAGAAGATTAAAACTGGGTGTCTGGGCAGGCATCACCCACGAGCATCCCCCTCTCAGCTCTGCAACACGGGCTGCTGCTTCCATGCCTCCAGCCCCTCCCAAACCTCTGCAGTTTTCTTCCCATCCCCTTTCTACAAGTCTCTGCACACCTGAAGTCTCTCTGCTTGTCTCTGCCACCACGGGAGGGGATGCAATGGAAGTTCAGATCTTCCGGCCCGTCAAGGACATGGGAAGTAGCTCAGGACCCCTCTGAGGGCTGACACGCACATCTGAAAACCCAGCTGGCCTCGGAAAGGGCTATGGAAGTAGTGAAGTGAAGCCAAGCTTTTGGGGTTGGGTTCATGGGTGCCGCTCTGATTCTGGGCTAGAACAGGCAAGCCGGTGAAAGGCAATGCTTGTTTTTGCAACAGGACATCACGGCAGAGCTGTGAAACAGTTTCAAACACTTTAACACCCTGCGCTGAGGCTGGAGCGCTTATCTTCTTAGAATGCAAAAATGCACTCAAAGAGCATTTTGACGAGCAGCTCTAAGACATTTTCTATGAACTACAGAAGATCTTATATAGCGGCAACTCCAAAGACAAAGGTTTGAGATGGAAGGTTTTCTTCTTTGTTTACTATGTACACTTAGTAAATTAGAGTTACTGTTACTGTCAGTCTCTCCTGATTTAGGATGGCATGTGGCACACTTGCAGGGGATTCCTTGGAAATCACCCTGTAGATAACCGAGAAATCCTCCCCCAAGCTGTGACACCGTCAGACTGACCTGTGTTTTCCAGTATGCTACACAAAACCGTCGCAGACCTTCACAGATGAAATCAGTTAAATTAGCCCACGCCTGCACATAAATCTCTCGATAGAGCAGTGGGAAACAAGGTGAGCGACTCATTTATCTGCTAATGGGAACTGTGAGCCAAATTTCCCAACCACGGTGCCAAAACAGCAGGAGGGGCAGACGACGCTTGCAACCGAAGCTCACGCTGCTTCTGCTGGATATTCTTGGGCAGGGCAGCAGAGGTAGAACATGATTTTGAGTAAGGGAATGCGATCCCAGACACAAGGCATTAAGCTTTTTAACACACTTTTTGACCCAGCAAGTAATTAATTTTTGTAACACATAATTTTAATGTTACAATAATTAACCTTGAATTAGAATGAATTTTCTGACAATGACTTTCTATGGAAGCACTGATGACATCCATGGGCCATTTAATGATTAATGTTCTTGCACTCAACACCACTATCAAAGTCTAAAAAGGGGAAAGAGTACAATTTAAAACAATTGGTAAACATGGAAAGATCTTTAATTCATGTTTAGCATCCTTAACTTATCTCTGGACTGGTAATTAGTCTTAAGATTTCAGTTGGACAAATACCAACTTTTTTTGTGCCACAGATGTTTATTTGAAAAGAAAGAAGCACTATCTGCAATATGCACAATAGCAACAAATACCTCAACAGATGATTTCAGTTTTTTTATATATGTGGAAAGGAATAATACTGTAATTACACAAGTGTAATTATCGTGCAATTACACGACAAAATAAAAGCATTTCTATCCTTTATATAAAAATCCACATTACAGATTAGTGGCTATAATATGTTGGTTTGCATTTATCTCTGGACAAGCAGAATCTCATTTTATTGGTGCTGAACTTGGCTGAGCCCAACAAAGGAAAACCAACAGTTCGGGAGAGACATTGCTGCCAATTCTGTCAGCTCAGGGGTACTGCAGCAGTGTGCAACCGGTCCCTTCCCATGACACTGGAAGGCTGGTTCTGCTGCAAATGTTGCCTTTTGAACAAGACAAGAAAAACTGAAGCCTGATCATCTATAGTCATTAAAAATCTCCTTGGGCTATTTGCAGGAGTATGGATTTCAAGCCCTGGGCCAATTCCACTTTGGGTAATTACACTCTGCTTACCTATATATTTTCTCTGCAATTCTAAATGGATACAATATTTTCCAATTAGTGCCTTAAATGGCTCTGCATTGTAATTGTGCACTATTAAAAAGCTGACACGTTCCACCCAAGGAATGTCTGCATCCTTGCAGCGTGTTATGCCGTAAACTCAGGGTGTAAGGGACTTTGGAGACCTTCTGTGCAAAAGCACACCATTTGATGTAGAAGTAAAAAGACCTGCAGAAGAATCTCAACCTACTTACTGTATAACAAAAAGCATTACTAAGAGACTTGTATTTAAAACAAGATAATATTCACTACTGTTTGCATAGTATCAGGCTCAGGGGTTCTAGCTAAAGCTCTTACACAGCTATACGCAGCTACGAAGTCCAGTTGTTTCCCATGCCTTCCTTAAAACAAACCGTAGTGACAAGACAAACTTGAACAGAATGTACAATCCAACTCTTTGCATAGCATGGATATCACCTATGCATGTTGAAAAATTCTTTAGTCTGCAGAGCTGCTGCTTTATATCAGCATGTAACATGTGTTTCTGTGTTTAAATAACATGGCAGAAATCTTAAGAGCCACAGATTGAGCTTTCCCAAAACACTTCCCATACGACTATTTCATTAAGCAGCGAGAGACTCAAAGCAACACGAACAATTTCATGTAGGAAAGCACTGCAGTAGTGAGGTCTTAATGCAATCAAACATCAAGGTACTCCCTCCATGCAATTCAAACACATAACAGTTGTTGCAGAAGTTACCTGAGAGGATGCATTTTCCCCTGCCTTTGAAGTATTTAATAAAAAAAGCATAAAAATAGCCCCAGTGCACTAACCCTGCCTCTTAAATCTTCTGTGCTTTGCTTGGATAACCGCTGCCAGCTTGGCCAGCTT
Source organism: Calonectris borealis (assembly GCF_964195595.1). Taxonomy (NCBI): domain Eukaryota; kingdom Metazoa; phylum Chordata; class Aves; order Procellariiformes; family Procellariidae; genus Calonectris; species Calonectris borealis. The sequence continues at coordinate 31,810,752 of NC_134319.1, read as the reverse complement.
CTGCAGCAGTTTCTCAAGCCAACAGCACATCAATTTTGCTCAGCTCCAAGTCACAGGGTGTTCACAAACAAAGCACAGGACAGGGATTTGTCTCAGATATACCGAGCCTCAGCAGACAAACGGATGGGAATGATTTTCACATCAATTAGCCAGTGCAGAGAAAGAGGAGAACAAAGCCAACCTGAATGGATGTGCTACAATATTAAGCTATACTTCTAGGCACGATGTTCGCAGTTGTAATGGCTGTATAGCAATGGGAGCCACTCTAACTTGTGGCAAGTGTTTTATTACTGGTAATTAAGAAGAGAGAGATCTAGAATGGCTGCATCCCCCCATGATAGCAAAAACAGTGAATGGAAGGGCCATTGTTGCAATTATGCAGATAAACTTCAGATTTGGTTTGGAAGCCAATCACTTTCAGAGCTCCGAAATATTTGGGGAAGTTTTTCTGACAGGAGTAAGCCTGTAAATCCAGAAGCATGTAATCCTTCTTCAAACCCATTTTCTTCCTGTCCTTTCCTTGGCAAGCTGGCACCAATTTGGCACTTGCTGTCTGAAAAGCACAAGGATCGGGGACTAAGCGAGCATCATTTCAGATGCCTTTCATTAAAGTTTTGGCAAGGGCTTAAATACTGCACACAGGTAACATGTTTGTTTACTGGGATTTCTCCAACGATTAAAAAAAAAATTCTCTATCTACAACCTCCACAGCCCTTGGCACAAATTACAAAAGCAACTCATCTATGCCTTTGAACAGTTCCTCGTTTGTTAAAAGTTGAAGAAATACTGTTCTCAAAAAGGCAGCAAGCAACCCACACTACCAGGATCTGCCTGTGGCGACTTCACAGCCACAGTCCATTTCTTATTTCATTAGTCCTGCTGACATACGTAAGAGAAACGGGTTGTTTTAGTCTGTGCTACTTCTTCTAAGTGAATGCAAGCTATTCTGTTGAACTCTGGGCAATTTAGATACAGTAAATGGAAGCTTGTACATGATTACTGTCATTAGATTCTTTGTTTAATTCTGAATTGAAGTTTATTATATCCAAACTGTTAGCAGGTATGCTGGCTTGAATGCTGTACTTGAAGATCTATTTTTTTTAATCTATGGGAGGAGACCACTTACGCGTCGAAAGTTGCCAAGTGCATCTATCTAAACCCCAGCTATTCTATTGCCCTTTCTGAAATCCTTTTGCTCTGAGTAAGTTGGCTTGTCCCCATTTTACATTTTTGTTCTTGATTTCTTTTCTCCTTTCGCTAACTTATTTCAGGTTTGCACAAAACGAGGGGATACAATTAGATACAGTACTAACACATCACATGGAAATAAAATCTAAACACCTTACAACCTCAGTCAAGTCTTTATTGTACAAGGAAAGGCTGAGCCTAGCGTCTTTGCAGTTTAGCACGAGACTATTTGGTGCTTCAGTAGATTTTGTTCCATAACAAGTTAACTCTTTGTATGTATCCCTGCTGCCATTTTAAATTTATATGCATTTAAATCAAAGGATTGACAGCATGAGTTATGTTCAGAGGGCTAGGAGAGGCATCTTTTGGATACGGCAGGATGTATTTATACAGTAACACTAAAATAGTTAATAAAAATGACAAGATTATGCTTGCATACACTTCACTATACCAAAGGCTCGGTCTGAGTTCTCTCTAGTCTAAAATGGGTTCTAAAACTTCAATCAACCTGCACGATATTGGAAAATAAGCTACCCTCCAGATTGTGAAGAACACGTTTGGATACCGAACAACATTGGTAATGGTTTCAGCTCCTTAACACAACATGAAATAAATATTTCTTTCGGATTTTTCTTTTTAGGATGCTAATTTTTTTTTTTTGTACCAGTTAGAGCCAAGCCTAAGGAAGGCAGCACTTGCCAAAAACCCGGTTTGAGCCTTTGCCGGGGTAAGCCAAAATCACTGAGGCTGCGAGAATTTCATCTATGGGGGAATTTTGCACCAGCGGGAATCTTTCCGTGAGTCCTTCACAGGTAGGCAGGGTTTTCAGCGTCCTATCTGTGCTGAAGCAATTCTGCAATAGTCACGCGCTAACACCCGTTAGTTCTGACGTAGGTCTTCTCTTGATCAGAGACTCGTGGATAATTCCCAAAGAGGATGTTGCCCGGCAGTTTTCAGATCTGGCTCTAAGCATTTATGTTGTTAGAGCACAAAAATATTTTGGCCATCTTTCACCAAATATTTTGATTTTTTTAAAAAACAAAATTTCTTTGGCTGAAAACAAGCACATTTGTTGCTTGAAGACAAAGGAAGGTATGAGCTTCTGAACCCTGCTAACTACGAAAGAGCATCTTGCCAGTGGAAATGAAGCAACACTAACATGATGTTATTACACACTTATTACAAGTGTGTGATCCCAAAAATGAGCTTTTTTTAATGGAAAGACTCCAGCCGTGTTCTGTGGGACTGCCCTGGACATTTACTTCTGTAACCTGTGATCGGCAGAAGGAGAGATGGAGCTCAGTAATGGCGCTGTTGCAGTGACTGTGTGGCACATGACAGTTTCAGTTCATTGAATTTATGATGTGAAATTCCAACCCTGATCGTGAACACCCTCCCTCCTCTCCTCTGAAAATTAATTCACATGAATTCCTGATTAATAATAAAAGGCTCTGCCATCAGCATTCAGAGCCCCAGCCGGGGCTGTCATGGCTCAGAGGGCAGAAATCTGCTTAGAGCTACAGGAGAACCCAACTGAATTTGTGGCGTCTCAGTCTATGAATGTGTAAGCACTTCATCTGTTCACCAAAACACAATGTGCTGGAAAGCAGCGGGCAAAAGTAGCTGTACATACGATGGACCACGAGCAGGGCTAGGTGGCAGTATGCAAGCATCGAAACCAAGGCGATAAAGCTGGTACCGCTACATTTCCTGAAGGATGAACAGGAAACTGTCCACGCCAGATGTTTACTTTTACCAAGAAAAGGATCAAGCCAATTCACAATTTTCGACACTTACCTTTTTCTTGAGGTTTCTGGCAATGCCTGTATTATCTCCCTATGGGGAAATGGTGTTTTGAGTCTGATGAGCAGAGAAAGACTGGACGATGTCACTGTTTTTGTGAAGCTGGAAAGCTTCACAAAAGAAAAAGAAAAGAAAAAGAAAGAAAAATGGGATTTGCCCTCCACCTGGGAATGACGAAAAGCTGATGGCATGGCAGAAATCCTACTTCACCCGTGAACAGAGTTCATCGGTCAAAAAAGCCATTTCCCTCACTTACTACTTCTATTTGACCACATTTAGTGTACAAGGTGGGGAAAGGGGGTATTCAGAAGATCTTATTCTGCAAGTGGCTGCTGGCGTTGCTGAAAATAACATAGAAAGTAAGTTTCTGATATGCTACAGCATCACAGTTACTACATCCACGCTACTAGAAATCCAGTGGAAAGCTCTTTTCAAATATCCCTGTCTCAATGACCAAGCGTTTGTCCAACTGTTGTAGTACCTTGTTATAACAATCCTAACCAGGGAATTTTGAAAAGGAGCGGCACTGAATTAATACACCAAACAGTTAAAAGATTGATGGACTTTATCTTTTCCTCCATACCTCCTCATCTGTGACATTCACATCCACTTTTTTTGATCGAATGGCTTTGGTTACATAGTCAATGTTGTTTTCTCTGCAGTAATCAAAAATGTTCTTGTCCTCTTCCCTAATCAGGAAACAAAAGCAAAAGAAGCACCGTGTTACTGCACAGCACAAAGGCCACATGCACATCTTATGCTCTAACTTTGCTACAGACATTTCAATAGTATCACCGGACTGAAACAAATGCCTAGTATTGCACATGCAGAATAATATGGTTTTTTTCCAAGGTAAGAGACAGAAGATCCTGCTTCCTAGAAAACAAAGGTTGTTTTTAACAATATTATGCCAGGGCAAAAGTCAGCTTACTCCTGTGAACTGGCACAGGAAGTCTATACAGTTAGCCAGCAAAAACCACATTCAAGCCCTGGTATAAATCACTGCAATCCCACAGAAGATAAAAGGCTAAAGCTGCTCTTCTGCTTGCTATACAAACTTATAACAGCCACTCTGGGTCAGACCAAAGGCCCTTCTGATGCCATCCATCTCAGACAGTGACCACTAACGGTGGCTTGGAGAAAAAAGCAGAAGAAAAAGGACACATGCAAAGCAATCTGTCTCTGGCTAGATCCTCCCAGCTTCAGAAACTCAGCGGCTTAAGGATTTCTGCAGCTAGAGGCTGCATCCAGATGAGCGTATTCATCAGCCTTTTCCAGGTCCTTTTTCCACTCTATTCTGCTCTTTAACCCATTCATACTCTTGGCCTCTCTAAAGGACAAGCTCTACAACTTAGTTTTCTCTGTGTGAAGGGGTCAACAGTGGGCAAGTACTTTATTTGGTGGCTTTAAAACAGGTGCCTGACATTATTGGGCACCCTTTGGTAAGTAATTGTTCAGGGATTTATGAAATCTTCGGTGTTTGTCTTGGAACCTGGTCACAGGGTTTGGTTGGTTTTATTTCTTTATTTACCAGCCTGCAAGTGACCCCATTGCACTCCTTTTTGTATTGATGGTGTTAAGACAAAGCTTGACCATGATCTCTGCTCAGAGCAGCAGGCTGGCGTACGCAGAGGGACCAGCACGTGTCGGTGCAGGACGCCAGTGCGTGCTCGCTCGCTTAGGCCTGCTTGCAGGCAGAAAGATCAACAGGTCGTGGTGTCACAGGTGCTCGAGTTACACCTATAGCTTCTTCTACAGCTAAAAGCAGTACCCTGGCTTCAGACACCTTAAAACTTCTGTTCTCACCAGCCAAACAGAACCGCTAATGAAGTTAAGATGTTTCACAGATTCTTCAAACGTTACAAAAGAGCTTTGTATGAGTGACGGGAGCTACTGTGCTTCGTGGCAGTTAAAAAAGCAAATGTTAGGAATCTTTAGCAGAGGGGCAGAGCAGAATGAAGACATTTTTATTTTGCTGTATAAATCTGCACTAACGCATCTAATGATGGGAAGTTAACGACACCAGTATTGCTGAGAAAGTACAACTCTCCTACTCCCATGCTGGTACGCCAGTAGAAAGTTACTTATTCCAACGCAGCCCATTTTTCTATGGAAAGCAGGCTATGCCATACTAGCATGAGGCACCTTTACAATATACCTTTAGGTATAGATACACGGATAGAACTGTGTTCCTAGTGAGGAGTAAAGAAATGAGGTCATTGGTTTTCTAGAAGTAAACCAAAAACCCACATAGTACCCTCTCCTTCCAGTTTCCAGATGATAACTATGGCTCACATGAACCCATCAGCGTTGCTATGGGACTTGCCAGCTTCACAAGAGTTAAACACAAAGTAGTTGCCTCTCGTGACATCCCCAGTTTTCAATCACCTCAGCTTATGACAGTCTAGATGTTCAGCAGAGCTCAGACCTGACAGCCTCAAAGGAAATTCCTCATAAAAATGGGAGGTTGCTGGAGCAGGCCAGACCCACTAGGGAGGTCGTTCTGCCGCGGGCATTTCGGGCAGGAGAGAACAGCCTCCGCAATGGCACAGGGCAGTTTGGGGAGAACCGATTCCCTGGTGCTACAAAGCAACAGTACTTCTCCCATTCATCTGCTCTGCTCTTGAACCTCGCAGGCTGAAGAACATCAGAGCAAGGAAAAGTAAAATCTAAACGTTATTTGCATTTGAGCAATGAGTTACAAAGAAAAAGTGATGCTCTTTGACCTGTAGTCCCAACAAAAATGAAAATACCAATGTCACCAAGACCATGTCTCCTGCTCCCATCAGGACAGGCAGAGCTCCATGACACAACTTTGACTTCCAGTCTTATTATTACACACCAGGCTTACTAAGTTACACTCTATTCTTCAGACCTCAAGCATCTGTTTCCTTCCTCAGTGCCAGTAAAAGGTGGGAAAAAAGTGCTAATATTCAGTAAAGTGCTGCTTTCTCCAAAGAAGTCATTTTCTTTGACCTCTCTCTCACATTGCTCCTTTAGTAGCACCGTTCTCCTGCACATCACCCCTATTCTTCGCACACAAGCAGTCCTTCCTCGCAGCTGACTTGCACCTTTCTAGCAAAGAGCTGGTTCCTGCACAAGATTTCACACTCCGTGTATAGGCCTAGGGACATTACAGAAGTCTTCCAGATTCTTAACCAGTCTCTCATGAACTCATTCGCCGGAGGTCTTGTCTGTACACTACACAAGCTCCTGGGAAGCAGATCACTGCATGCTTTAGAGGCAATTACTTTGAATTCTGGGGAAAAAAAGAATCTCATGGCGGGATTAGAAAAGGCAAAAGCTTACACTGCTCGAGATGGAGCATGACAGATTCATGATGGAGGTTATGAGACATGCCTGCCCCTACTAACAAGGGCTGATTTGATATGCTGGGAAGTCCCTCCAGTCCTACCTTGTTAGTCCAACCTCTCAAACATGCCCTTGGCTGCTGAAAACAGCCTTTTGGGTGAAGCTGCTATTCAGACAACACTGTACAGTAACTTGGTTCCAGCAGCTTTTTCCCCATTGCATAGCCACACACACTTCATTTATTACAGACCACTTTCTTCCCTAACACCAAAGCAGTGCCCAGTCTCTCCTTGCTAGGGAAGTCCACAACCATCCTCAGTTACTCCCGGGTGATTTTCCATGTCACAACCGTGACCTCAGGCTGTGCCCTCCGTCCCTGGCAGTGATGCCACCCAGTCAGCCTGGGTGCCGGCATTTCTGCATGCCGCAGAACCGGGGCAGCTCAGCCGCGGCCGCACCTCGCACGGCAGCACCAGAGGTACCAGCAGAGCAGAAGGTACACGGCAGCGATAAAGCAACCGTGCTCCATGGGGAGCCTGCCGCAGGGTCTGCACCGGCGGAGAGAGCGCACGTTAATACTGACATAGCAAAACCAGGCACTGCTCCTACCACAGCCTCCAGACAAGACTACTACAGTCTTTTCCCGAGGATATTACTGTCTGTAAGAGGGAAATGACCTGACACAGCTATTTGGATTTGATTTAGCTTTTCTGGAATAACCACCTCTGCAAATGCCCCCTTCCAAAAAACCACTTTTTTTTCAGAAGTCTCCACAATGGAATTAGTCCAGAATAGCAATTTCCCCACCTGAAGATAAGGTTTTGGGAAATTTCGTCTTTCTAGTCTGCACGTATTTCTCAAGCTTTAAACCATTCCTCTGCCCCTGATGCCCCCTTTACAAAAAAAATTAACATATATTATCTCCAACTTTTCTACAAATATTAACAAAGAGAAATGAGCCCTTTCCTGAATAGATTCAAGGGAAGTCCATACAGTCATAATGAAGACATTTTACCTGCAAACAAAATAGTCAGGTGAAGCTGCACTCCAGACATTTAAAACAATTATATCTAGTCACGTGCCAAAACCTGGCAGGGAAACTGAGAAAGGAGCTCAGAGGAGTTAAAACCAGATTTCTGGGGGGACCAATACTAGGGAAAAGCTCCACTTGAATGGTGTGAATGGAATAAAGACAAGTTACTATTATTTGCTGACTTTGCATTCAAAACCACATAAGACAAATAAGAAATATAACTTGAAAACCTGGCAACTCAGTTTCCCCCCCCGCTTTATTTCACATGTGTGTATGTGTACATACTGAATAATCCCTGCACTGTAGTAGCTACAAGAAAACAAAAAGGATGCAGTGTTTTTATCAGACCAGTTCCTAGCAGGAATTTGCACTCCACATAAAACTGGTAAGAGTCAGCAGCAAGGCCCAGAAGCTGGTAGAAACAGTCTAAAACCAGAGGCAGGCACATCAGAAATACAAAAGTAAGCGACGCTGCAAAGACATTGCTCAGATAATGTTAAGGGGGAGGGAAACCATAGCATTTCTATCAATATTTTCAGAAAAATCTCAATTTAAGTAAAAATGCAGCATTCAAGACATCTTCAGATGGGAAAGACCATAAAACTCAACCTAATAGAGATGTGCACAATTATTTAAAACCTGTAGCTAAAAGGAAGACAGATGCAATTTTGTTTCCATGTCAGATTGTGTGATATACAAGCTCCGGCTCTTTTTGTTGACTCCTAAAAAGGAGTCTTCAAGTCAGCAACCACTTGACTGTCAGTAAAAGCAGTGAATGTGTTTACATCTATTTCCTGAGGATGGCCAGAAAGGTTTCTCTTCTCCCTTGCTGACACAGGTTCAACCCCCAAAGCTATTTTCTTCTGCTCTCCCGCATCCCCGGTAAGAGATGCTAACTCTGATTCAATGTCGAGCTGAAGCGTATCTGTTGTCTGCAGGTAACACATGGGCAGCTTTTTCCATCCTTGAATAAAAGGATGGGGAAGGACCTAAACCAAGCCATCTCTTCCCAGGCTTGAAAGGCTTCACAAGCCTTCCTCATAAGCTGTCCAAAACACATGTCTTGAGCCAACAGTTTTTAAAACAGCTCATGGAAAAGATCTGCTGCCGGTTAATCAGGCTTCACTTCCTTCTTACCTCGAGTGCTGTAAACCTCCTTGCTTTCTAAACAGCCACCGAGACTGCCGTGAAAAAGGGCACAGAAGAGACTTGAAATTCAGATATTCTACTCTCGCGCAGAGAGCATCCTCCAGGTTTGCCCCCTCCCCTTCCTCCCCCCTCGCAGGTTACCTCCAGCACAAAGCTCTGGGCAGAGGGCTGCGATCGGGTGCTACTTTGGGCGTCCTCTCCCCTTTCCCCGGGGCTGGTCCAAGCCACGTCCCAGCGGACCCGCCGCGGAGCGGCCCCGGGTGCCGCTAACAGGTGGCTTCGCCCGTCTGCTTGGCACGGGGCTGCCGAGCGAGCGGGAGCGCGGCGGAGCGGAGCGGGCGGCGCGCGGGGAGCCGAGAGACACTCGCAACACTTACTGTTTATGTCAAGGCCCTCGGCCCCCAAGGGACCCATTTTCACATAATCTATAATTATCTCTTCGCTTTAATCGCCTCGTCACTTCTGAGGCTCTCCTGGGCACAGGAAGAGGAAAAGCTCATTAACTGAACCTTTTCTCCTCTCTCCAGCCACCCATAGCTTTTAATTGCTTGGTGTTGTTATTATCTATCAGTGCAACTGGGATCATTTTCATAAGAAAGGGTGGTGGGAGGGAGGGAGGCAGGAGCGGGTCCCTGAGGTATGCACCACAGACAAACCTTTGCTTTCTCAATTATTTATGCCAGCTGAGGTTTTACAAGCTGAATAAATCCATAACTCAAGTTTATTTTGAACCGGCAGGCCGTCCCGGGGGAAGTGTTGCCCACTTGCCGGCACACTCGCCTGCCGTCCTCTGAGAGCAGCCGGGACATAGCGAGACATGTGTCAGCCAATTCCCCACCCATCGCCACGCCGCCGCACGCACTTTGGTAGATTAGCGGCAGCACCGGAGAGGAGGCGGCCGTGAAAACCCCAAATAGGAGCCGCCACCGAAGGATGGGCTCTCCCAAAGGGAAGGCAGGCCTGAGCCAAGCTGCTCCTTTGCACAACAAAGCAAAGCCCCACGGGTCACCGCTCCGGGGACAATAAAAAGCGGGGAGAAGCAATAAACTTGGCAATCATCTTGAAGTCAGAGACTTGCCCGCTAAACATCACCAGAAAAGCAGCCATTTCTAAATAACACTGACCTGAAAAAAACCCAAACCCCAGCTGCCCGGACCCGCAGGTGTTTGGTTTGAGACGTGCCACGGCTGAGCACGCCGCGGGCTGCTTGGGCTCCGCACGACCGGGAAAGCTCTTCCGCAGGGATTGCACAGCCCAGCATTTATGCGAGTGACAGACATCTGCGGCGCAGCCACCCAAACGCACGCAGAATACCAGCACGAGCCCGTAATTCCCAACACGGCAAGGATGCCGGCTCCCGCATCTCTGCAGCTTTGCTCTCATTTCCAGTGCCGATGTTCCCGAAAGCGGGGCTGGAAGGAGAGAACAAAACCCCAACCGTGCTCCGGAGCGCTGGGCTCATCTTAAAAGCCGTCGCTGCTCCGAAGCGGCATCCTTGCAATGGATGCTGGAAGCAGCTCTTTAAAATTCAGCAGCCTTTGTGCCTGACCACACGCAGCGACCTCTGGTATTTTCTGCCAAAACAGTTCATTTGTCTCGCACAACAACTAATCAATTCCCGAGGCCATCCATCACGGGGGCTCGCGCGAGCCGGCCCAGCAGCGGGGCCAGATGGCGGCTGCGTTAGTGGGATTAATACAATTCTGATAGATTACACGGCATCAGGCGGGCTCCCGAATACGAGGGGTGCCCGCTCCGTGCCCTGATCCTAAACGGAGCCCCGCTAGCGAGCGGGGTCGCTCCCAAGCGTTATGGGAAAAGGTGGAAGTTTCTACCAGAAAAGGGCTTCTTTGGCATCCCTCGGGACGGCAGAAGTGTAAAGCACAGCTCAGGGACCGGCGGATGTCATTCCCATCCCGCGTGGAAGCAGCCCACGGCAGAGTGCAGGAGGAATCCTCCAGTGGAAGTGGAAAGGGACACGGACGTTTGGCAACATTATTTTGCATTCTCCATCTGCCAAGTCGATGCTTTCCTTTGCTGGAAACACTTATAAACTGCCTCCGCCTTGCCCCCGCTTTAAAAAAACATCTTGAAAAATAACTTCAAAGTTGAATTTCCAATGCTATGGTATTTTTGGAATCTCCCTTGGTTTGTGTCGTAGATTAGATTTATATTGGTGACACATCAGTCAACCTCATCTCACTGCTCATTTCCCAGGTTTGTGAAACTGTAATTATAGCTATTTGATCATGAAAGAGCTCAACTACGACTGCTTTTGTTCTGGTAATAAGACCAGAAAAGAGACATAAAGCTTTATGTAGCAGTAAAAAAACCCCACCACTATACCCAGCCTGAAATCACAGATAATTTCTAAATCCTTCCTTCCAGGGGAACCTCCAAGTCCCATCATCAGTCACCAGCACGCATTATTTTTATGTAATGCCCGAAGTGAGATAAGTGATTTGCAGAGAAACACAGAGGCAGAGCACTATGCTAATACATTCTGCAACTGCTCCCCATTAGTCACTGGGGGTACTTGAGCTCTTTATTGCCAGGGTTTATTAACGACTCCTAATTGATGACCAGTGCCCAGCACCCCAAAGTAAATAACTGCTACGCCTCATTAGCTCAAGAGACCTTCTCCTGATTTGCGGATTGATCTATGAACGCACATATTGCACTGATTTAACCGAATCTCTTTCTAAATTGATTTAATTAGATCGGTATAACCTGTTTCTATGGATGCTCTTGAATTTATTTGGAATCAGTGCAATGTACTTCTGTGAGCCAGACTGACCATTCTTCTATCTTGTTCTCAAAATAGAAACATTTGAGATAATTAGTGATAAGGCAAAATCAGCCCTGGCACCATCCCAGTTCCTCCAACTTCTGATCCACCTGACTTTAGGGTAGGGTATGGTAAGTCCACTTTGTCCAACATTTACAGATTTACACCCTAAAACCCAAGCACTTCATTCCACAAAAGGAATGTAAGCATTATTGATGCATAATTTTAGACACTCAGCTTGAAAGCAATGGCATTGCTGCTTTGCTTGGTAATTTACTGCTGATGGTAAACTAGTGGTTTACACTAAAAACAAGATCTCTCATCTTCCTATTACATAGCAGCAGCTTGGAGGAGGTTAATCATTTGTTAAACTGTTCAAAAGCTTCTGGTAAGAATAAAATAAGTGAACCTGCTTAGGTGAACCTTCCAAACTCCGCACTTGCATTCTTGTCTATCTCCTGGTGCAAGGTGAGGTTGTGAAGATGCCGGGCTCCAGATAAATCAGACAGCCTTCTCCTGCCTTTGCACCAGCTGAATCCTAAAGCGCAGATGGTAGGCTGCGTTTGGCAGAGTAATGCCTACTGAGAAATTGCTTTCAGCAGTTTGTCAGAACCCAGGGCTGATGAGGACTCGAGTTTTAGTTTTTAGTACACAAAATAAGATTTTTTTGCTTATTCCGGGCTTCCTTAATATTATCCTGTAACTAGAAAATATTTATCCTATCAACAGCCCCGGGAAACAGAGACTAAAGGGGTTTCTTCATATTCCAAATTTTGCAAGCTTGTTGTAAAGCTTCAGTAAGGCCCACCATAGACAGCTGAGTCAATAAAATAGTCTGCATCAAAGTTTCTTTTCTCAAATCTGAGGTTTCAAGGTAGCATACACATACACGCTGAACTTTGACTTACCTGTAACTATTAATATGTTTAAGTTTATGCTGGCTCAAGCTATTACGTTTCCTTTCCCCTTAAACATTTTCATTTTTCTCCCCTACAGAAAATGCCTTATTTTTTTAAGACTACATTCTATTTACAAATGCACTGAAGCATTACTGAATGCTAACCTTACTTCTTGTAAGTAACTACTCACAGCCTCAAAAAAGTCACTCTTCTCAGGTGAGTGGTATTACTATCAAACCAATTCACTCCATGCTCTCAAACTTGGATGCCAAATTGAATGTCTAGAGCCATCCTGCTTTGGCTCATCTGCTTGCAGATTTTGAAACCAGTGCAATTTTGCTGTTTAGGGCTATGCTTTTACTATTATAATTATCACCATTAGAGATGTGCCTATACTTGCACACCTTTATTCCCTGTTCTAGAAAAAGAATGAACAATAGACAAAAGCCGTAATACATGGGCAACCGCACCGAGAAAGCTGAAGCTGTACAACCTGCGTGTGGGTGAGACGATGATGACACTTGCTCACTTCCTATCTCGCAACTCAAGACACTGATGCCTGCGAGCCAAGCTGTGCTAACGGACCACGTGAGTTTCCATTCTGCCAGCAGTCAGGAGACTGCACTTAACTCACTTTCAGCAGAGTCACCCTACTCCAGCTGTGTCAGAGACGACATCTGCCTACAGGCTCATTTTGTAAGGACTACAGCTATGCTACACTAAACTTACAGCACGTATGTCCTCATGCTATGTTTGGAAAAAATGTATTCGGAGCTGTACTTGTCTTCAAGTCCTGCACAAGTCATGTTCTCGTGGAAATAAAAACAAAAATATGACAAGAAGATTTAGACTAGTCAAGCCAACCAGAGCAAACTGTTCTCATGTATATTGTGCTGTATTTCACATCCAAGAAGGGGCAGTACTTGGGACAGCCAAGATTCTGAAAGCACTAAGCATAGCTCACACTTAGCACCCAACACTGGGCAGCACTGATGTGTTCCAATCCTGGAAGAACAGCTCGAACAGGATTTAAATCACAAGGACAAACTATGAGATCAAGGATGTTGGTTGAGACCTACATTGACAGAGCAGGGAAGAAAAAGGAGCTCGTGGTTAGCAGAAGTGCTATTCCTCAAACAGTGTCCTAAACCAAGGTCATACCTGACCACCTCTGGTCAAGGTCCAGGGGCAAGTTAAAGATGTGTTGGCTCTCCATCCAAGGCGGAGAAGGCTACTCCTGGCCAACTGTTCCATCTCGCTATAAAGTGGATTGCAACACCGAGGGAAGTGCCCGCACTACTGCCGAGCACAAAACTGCCACCCTATTTGCTTACACAGAACAGCCATATCAATTTCTACCTGAGCTCCTTGCAAAGGGTTTGGAGCCACCTGCTCAAGATTTATTTTTCATTAGTTTGTGATGAGAAGTCAAAGAAATGCTGTGTTAGAGTTTTAACACTTCGGGAAAGTCCTCAGCAAGCTTGGGAGGCTGTGTGTAGAGAAATCAGTGTTTACCTTTTAATTTCCTGGGACTAAAATGATGCAAGACATTCAATAAAACAAATGGGATCACATACACATAAATGGGTGACTGCAACATGACAGCAAACACTGCTCAAAAATTTAGTCTTCCCTGACTGTTCATTTTAACTAAAAATACGATGCTGTATTCTGAAAGATCCTCCAGGCAATCATTTAGGTATTGGAGTTAATATTATAATCGTGATTAGTAGTCTGGAACAGTAAAGAACCAACCAAACAAAAAACCCCAGCTGTCCTTATTCAGTAGCTAATGTCACTTACTACTTGCACCTTGACAGTTTTTAAATAGCAGCCACTCTAGTTCAGTAAATGCGTTTCTGCTATGCTAGCTGCAGAAGCTAGAAAAAATTAATTTGATAGAAGGTACAAACTCTCCCTGAAGGCAAACATTGTCCAACATTAAAACCTTCACTGAACAATCCTTAATGAATGTATTGGTAAAGAAATAACTGTTTGAAAAAGGTAGTGTCTGAATAGCTTTCTATTAAAAATATCCAATATTACTTTTTTTTAAGCCATATAACTGAAAAATGGGAAGCCTTGCCCTTCCCCCACATCTTGCGCTAGGGAAAGGTTACTACCTGGCAATGGTACAGGCAGTTATTGATTTAAATGATTATGGACCTGAAAAGTTCTTTCCTGTCATTTATTATCCTGTTGTAGTTGCCACCACACTTGTGCAATATTAAAAAAAAGCTTAACAAAATGACATTAGAAAAATACTGTTTTTAACTGAAGTCCAGCGCAGATAATCACCTGATTGTTTCTTCTTGATATAATGAGCTGACAACTGGGCCTCCAAATGCAGTTTTGCTTTCCTTTCCCCTCTTCTCTGTCATCTGAAAGAAAAAGAAAGATTGGTCCAGCATCCTGGCTCCCATCCCGTCCCAGCCGGTGCCACCCCTCCGCCATCTCCCACCCCTGCCCCAGAGATGGGATCAGCCCTCTGGAAGCCTCATCTGCACGGCAGACGGTACCCCATGGCCCTACTCCACCCAGAAGAGCTGGATGGATCTCTTGCAAACCGGATCAATGCTCCTCTGAATGTGGCCCAGAAGGGTCACCCCAAAGGTAGGCTTGGCAGCCTCGCCGGCCCGCTCACGAGCCAAAGCGTTGCCTGCGCAGCACTCCCAGCCATGGCCCCTTAGGACCCAAAAGCCGAGCCTCTGTGAGGTAGCATAATGTTATGTTACTAGATTGCAAAGCTTGCCTTTATAAATCTATTTAATATAGATTTAAAATTAAATTTTATAATGGGCAGCATTTCCAAATGATTTACTCCCAGGAACTCTAGGATTCTGAATGATTCCCACCATAATAGAAATGAACAATTAGAATAATGATTGATCGATATGGAGCCTCAGGCCTACCTTTTCAAAAAAACATCCTGCAGCTTGGGATCTTCAATTGGCTGACTTTACATTGATGCCAGACTTTCAGAGAGGGCTAAGTGCCTGCTGTCTGAAAGCCTGACCCTATTAGGGGGTGCAGGGCACCAGAAACCCTAACTCTTCTAGGGCATCTGGTATCTTGGTCTTCAGGTAAGCTGTCAAAACTGCTTTGCAATTCGCAGCAGTAATTCCGCATAAAACCAGCCCATTAATTGCAACGTGCTGCTGTCAGTGGACAGTTGGGTGGCTTTCCGTGACGAGAGATCATCACACCCGGGGTGAATAAAATCAGAAGCAAAGGGAAAGCCGTCCCAACCTCTAGCAGTCTCTCAGTAGCTGCAATACATTGCTGATTACACCAAAAAGCGTTGCTGCCTCATCAGAATTCTACCTACAAAGATGTTGATTTTTTTTTTTTAAATAAAACATGCTTACATTTGTCTTTCTTCCTGCTCCCTAGGTTGCTTTTGTTTTAAATCAATTTACTGTTTCCCCACAATACATTTACTCTTACATTCTGCCCAGTTTGAGCCAACCAGTTCCACCTTTCAGCTCTCCTGTACCAGCCCAAAGCCATAATATTTGGGTTTGCAGATATCACAGACGTACTTCTTTATAAGAAAAAATGGAAAGAAAATTGGCTTTGAAAACTATTCTAGGGCAAGTAGGCTTTCTCTAATTTAGAGTAAAAGGTGACACGAAGTTCTCCTTTCCTGAAGGGAAAGGGCTTCAGAGTCTTTACAGTGCAATGCCCCTCTTAAAAAATTATTTAGCAGAGAACCTTACTGTCCATCAATTATTTCCACACCACTTAAAGAAAATTAATTTCAGATCATCTGCTAGTACATGCAAGAGTTATTTCCATAAAATGAAGCTATACTCACAACTAGTCTATCTTCTTGGATATTGAGGAAGAGTAGTCATTCAACCAGTATCAGAAACTACAAAAATTTTTTAATCTATATTCTTTCATCTCTTCCGATTACAGTTTTTGGTTGTTGCTTTTTTTCAAAGTCAGAAACAACACTTGAGAAAATACATTTCATCTTTCTAGAGGCAGAAATTGTAAAAAAGGTTTCTTGGATTAAGTTCACCTTCTTTGCACAACCAATGCATTTCTACCAAAGATTAATCAGGTTGATTGAGTACACATAAGGTCACTGGGAAACTTAGCAATAAAGGTTTTCCCAAAAATGCTCAGGCAAAAACTTCTCTGGCTTTTAATCCACGTACAGGTTACTTTGTCCAAGCAGCTTTTATCTCATCTCTTTCACACAGAAATAGGTAACTCAATATTCAATTTATGAATGTTGAACCAAGCTTATTCCATCACAGTCCTCGATATGTAGAACAAGTTTATGAAAAATGTACAGGAAAAGTCTCGGCTATCCTCTCAGGATTTAATGTGTGCCCCTACTCTGGAAAGCCATGAAAGATGGCATCATGGCTCCACCATTCATCACCCCTGGACTTCCCAAGGGGAATCTGTCCAGGCCACAAGGAACACTTCTTCCCAAAAACATTAACTCTGCCTTGACGCAGATACAAACTGGTTTCTTTCCAGCCGCCCTTGACAACTTGCCTGTACCATGAGCTCATCTGCCTGCTTCCAATATCTATACTACCTGCCAGGGACTCGCACGACGTACCAAACTGGGTAATGAAAGAGGTGGGACAGAAGCAGTTGCTCCTTCCAAACCACATCACAGATCTTGTACAAACAGGAACCAGTATTTTTATTCGTCACTCATACTGGCTGAAGGTATCAGTAATGCGCAGATGCACTTTCCTTCTTAAATCTCTTGACATTTCTACAGCAGAAAAGGGTTTTTAGGGCTGGAAAGATAAAGGAAACGCTACATATACACAGATAATGACCAGTGAGTTTAAAGTCACATTAGCTTGCAAACCGTAACGAAATTAAAAACTGACACTGCACATTCTCTCTCTCTCCTCTTTAAAAAAGGCACTAATAATTAACTATGTGGCTCTCAATTAAGCTGGCTCAATTTCTTTCACTGCTGGCAGCGCTGTCCAAAAGCACTGCAGATACACATGTAACTAACGATAGTTAAGAATGAACGTGATCCCAGGCCCCCATCATTTGCAACCTGAATCTAAGAGATGACAGCAGCATTATCCGCAGTCAGGACCACGTAAGAGAGATGCTGTAGAAAAGGCAAAATTACTGTGGGCTCCATGAGCGTGAGGGGGTTGCCCTCAAACTGCCAGTTAAAAACTGTGGGAATAACAGGGAATTTGTGACAGCATGGGAAGAAACCTTGAAGGATTCCACTCGAGTGCCAAAGCACAGGCAGTGGCACGTAAGAGATCTGGGAAGAGATGATAAAGACATGCAAGAGATGCCTTAAGAGGCACTGGAATTTCTCGTGTTTTCCCCTAATTCTTGCCCATTGATTCTTTGTTGCTTGCGAACAATTAAGGCGATATCAAAGTCACTGTTACTCTTGACAGTTGACTTTGGTAGGTGGATCTGGTTGACCATAAATCATGGGCAAATATGTGCTTCAGTATGCAGCATACGTACTCATTAAGAGACATTTTCAACTCCCCTGGCTCCCGATGTGCTCACGGACTGGTGCAGGGAACTCCACTAAGCCCAGAACTATCCTTCTCAAATGTCACCAGGAATGCCAGGAGAAAAGCTGCACTCCTCCCGGAACAGACAGCAGAGCATCCTCATCCCTGCCTCAGTGCACTGTATTTGTCAATAAAAGACTGGCTCGATTCAAGGTACAATCGCATCTCGACTGGCTGTCACTGACAATGCTGCTCCAGACGGCCTCAAAGCCTGACAACCACTTTCTGAACAAAATGGAAATACAGGGACTAATATTTGCTAACATCATTAATTCATTTTTTTTTCTCCACTCCCCCTTCTTCCTTTATCCACGATGTCAAGATGTATACTTCTAAATTGTTGTCAGCCATAAAACAGACGTCGTGTCCCAGTTCAGAGGTTAACATATAATGACAGACACATTAAAAAACCCTGTCCAGTGCCTCACTGAAAATTTCAGCTCCATCTTCTCTTCAACGAGACAGTAGCTCAAGCTCACTTATAAGCTTTAACAACATTAACGTCTAATCATGATTGAAAAATAAAGGAGAAAGAGAAGATAGTTTTATCATACTAAGCATTATGGAAACGGAAAACAATTAGAGGCAAACATTTTCTTTGTGAGGGTTTTGAGTTCACCTTCTATTTTGATCTTAAAAGTCTCCCATGATCACAGCATGATCCATTTCTCCCCCTTCATCTTTGGAGAGCAGGATGAAAATTTATCATCTAAGAGGAACAGAGGTAGTTTCCTGCCGGGGGGTGGTTTGGTGAGCCAACCTCTTGCTATATCCCTGAAGACGGGGATTTATTATTTTCATCTCCGAGCCCAAGTTTTGCTCCAATCTACACAAAAGAGGCTACAACAGACTTAACAAGATGGTACTTCCAAGGGCCCTTCTGATGGCTCACTTCAAACTCATGTACCAGAACTGGTTACAGAGACACAAGTGAACTTACCATCAGTGATTAGCTGGGACTGAACTGGACCGAATGGTACACAGCTATCTTATATGGAGGGCAAGGGACTCATGCATCTGACAGAAGCAAAGGTACAGAGAAGTCCTACAAAGATACTACAAAACAGCAGGAATAGCACAAGTTTCAGTAAAGCTTTTTAAAAAAAAAAAACCAAAACCCGTAACTTGGAGTTAGCAGAAGAGCTAGATCCTAGGCATGGGTTAAATGTAGGGCATCCCAATTTTATCCAGAGCAAAATGAGAACTCCGCCTGGCTAGTTTTGCATGTCTAGACACCCCCCCCACAGCAGCAATAGCTGTTTGGCAAGGCACGTGGCTGTGTTGCACAGCACATCTATCACCCCCCCAATACCCTCACATCTCACTCTGGCTTTTCTCCACACCCAAAACCTTTAAGTAGCTTCACATAAATATGTAAGAAAAAGAGAAAGCCACTAGCAAAAAGGTTCATCTCATCAAAATACTTATCTTCGAAGTTACACTGGCTAATGTCTTAAAGCGGTCAAGACTTAAGTTCATCATCACGCATCTTGGAAACAGAAAAGTGAGACAACTTAAATGAGAGCTATGCATCAGGATCTCACACCCGAGCCACCGCCGTGCATGGAAGAAGTTATCTCAGGGTTCAGAGGCTACTTATTGTATTATTTTTCTCTTCCTCTAAGCCTGATGCAACTTGAGTCAGAGCAGCAGCTGTATCTGGCTTTATGGGATGGAGACAACAAATACTCCCAACAAAATTACTACAATCAAAACTTCAAGTGTTTCCGCAGCAGCAAATACATAGTGCAGATTCCAATCTGCATTTGTTCTGCATAATTCACCTTCCTACAGCTTACCCGTTCCTCCAGCCGCAGGTGTCTGCATGGCACGCTGCCCGGCTTCCCCGCACGGCCCGGCGCAGAACCCGGCGCTGGGGCCAGGGATGCACGTTACCTCGCTCCGTACCAGTTTGCAGCAAGGTACACACGCAGCAGCCGAACAGTGAAACGCCCTGCTCGACAGGAACGTGGCAGCCTTCAGCAGCCACCAAAGCAGCAACCCAAAATCTGCCTTGGCCTCGCAGGGTGCCTGCAGGGCTTTGGGGTGCAACCGAGGGTCCTGAGCCACCGAGCCTGGAGGAGCTGCAAGTGCTGGATGTTCATAGAGGTCTGCTTGGCGGGGGCAAGAGAAACCCTGGCCCGCATCCCAACTCCCCAGACTACACCTGGGAGGTGATCAGCACCTCCAGTCTCAGCTGCCATGACAGGACGGGTGACGTCCTGTAACCCCGTCAGGCTCACATGAAGGTATGAGTAAATCCCTGAAGTGTGCTGATTGAATTGTAATTAAGCTGGTACAGTCTCAGGTGACAAATTTTACAGAAGACACTTCACAGAGTTAACCCAACAGTAGACCTCAAGGCTTGCTTTGCTGGCCACCGTGTCCCCTTAATGCTCTGGATTAACATTTCTGGACGCAATTTGAAGAGGATTATTAGGGAGGCAACAAGAAAACGTAAACTCTCCTAAAGTTTCAGACACTTGCCCCCCTCCTCTCCCTCTGTGCCTGGGCCTGGCCATCCCCCTGGGAAGGGAACTTGGGCAGACACTAATTGTATTTGACAGCAGCAATTACACGCAAGGCTGGAGATTAGAAGCTCGTTAATTGTGTGTGCCATAATTGCTGCTGTCTTTTCCTTCGCTAGTTAAGGCCAGTGCCAGGAGAGCCAAGGGGAGGAGGGTGCGCTCCACCCCAAATGCAGGTGGTCCGAAGATGAGAGCCCTTGCACAAGGAGGAGATGTCCCCTCTCCCCCAGCACCGCGGGAGGCTCCTGACCCCGGAACAATGTGGGAGGGTCCTCCGGCAGGGCGGCTAACGAAGCATGAAATGAGGACAAACAATGTCCTCTTCCAAAGGTATTTTCCACCTGTATCTTTTGGACTTTACAGCTTAGCTGAACTTCATGCTACCTGCAGCGGGAGGGAAGGTAAGTATTAACCCTTCAGAGGTGATGCTACTGAAGGAAAAACATTTTTACCGTCTGTAAAATTTAGTGCTGTATGAAACATTTGAACAGCGTTAAAAATCCTTCCTTCCCCAGTAAAACACATGAGCTCAGCATTTCTCACCACTCTTTACAGACTAGCAGAGACCAGTTATATCCAAACGAGATAAAAATACACGCCAGCTGAGGGCAGCCTCCCCGTTAGACTCTGCTGCAAAGCCACCTTTCATGAAAGGCTGCCGTACCCTCCGCACCAGCAGTATTAATGGCCGTCATAAACAGACTATTTTAATATTCCTCTCTCAACAATCCTTCTTGGCTCCCAGCAGCAGCTCAGCGAGAGCGTGCACATGACTCAGCACCTGGAGCGTTTTCAAGAGACCACTGAGGATCTGTACAATTTGAGCAAACTGTCCTATAAAAAATGGCAGTACGCTCTGTCAGTTGGGTTTTTTTGGTTTGGTTTTTTTTTTTTCCCCCCCGTTTGTTTTAAATATTGCAGAGAGTTTAGTTAATATTCCATTAATGGCTACATAAAAAAAAAAGTTTTCTGGTTCTTTTAATATCTCATCGCAGAATTTCCTCTTACAAACATGATCTAAGACAGGAAAAATATTTCCCACATTATATTAAAAAAATAAAAACAAACATAGTATAATTAATGTGATTGCACTGCATAGTTAAACAGTGCTGCAATCTAAAACAAGGCCTTGCAGATTACTCATTTAACCTATAACGAGTTAATTAATAACTGCATCATAATCACAGTTGGAAATTAGTAGTAAAGACAGTTGGGGATGGGAAATAAATGTAAAATGCCTAATGTAATTTTGAGCATGTTTTATGCTTGCTAGTAGCTGTGATTTCATGACTCACCGTATACATTTTAACATGTGCATGGAATGAAATAATATGCTCAATCAAAAAACCTAATGCAGTGGTTTCCAACAGTTTTTGATTTGTGGAGCTTTTTTTTTTTTGTTTTAAATGGAAGCCCAGATCTGTAGGTGGCAACACAAGACTGACAGCAGACTCTCCTTTCCTCATCTCCTTTTTGTGGACGCTGCAGTAACTTGCAGACTCCCGATGTCTGCATATCAAAGGGTGAAACCAGTGGCCTGTTTGCACCCTTCCAGCGTGAGACACAGCAGAAATCAGGCACTTTCACAAGGGGAACACAGAGCATTGTATTGTCAGTCCTGGAAGCAATCAATCACTTCTGTCACATCGCCCATATGAAAATCCACAAATGCCCAGGCAGAGCGGACCAAGCTATACATAAAAACATGGCCTATACTGTAACTGTAATGAATTTATATAGATTTACACAGACATTTGTATGGGCAAGAAACATATTCTGAGCCAAACTGGAAATACTGAACAGCTACATAGCTTAGGATGAAACATATGCTCTGAAGCTTGAAAGCTGAAGGCAACCCTAACTTTTGAGATACAAAGGAGTGATAGGACATCAGCCCCCACCCGCAGCCTGCCTCTCGAAGTATTCATTCTCTACTTGCTGGAGTGACCCGGACCAGACAGCACCACCGCAGTGGCAGAGGCCGATTTCGCCATTCGCAAAAGGAACAGCTCCAAGGCTGCTTGACCAGCGCCACCGAAATTTGTTTCCTCCAACAAATCTGGGTCGTGAAGGCAGAGGGTGGATTTACGAGCTCTGCAGACAGAGCAATGGCAGAATGAAGAGAGCTTCATTGGTCCCTGGCCCCGCAGACTCAGACAAGGGAAGGATCAGAGCATCTCAGCAGGAACAGAAGGTGTCTGAAGTTATGGTGTAACCCTTCGCAGGCTCAGCCAGAAGGATGCAGCAGGATCGGGAGGCAGCTGCCTGCTGAACAGCCTTTAGTGCTGTGCACTGATGCTGTGTCTGAGCCTTTATGTGCCTTTGTGCTGGTTAGTTCAGCTCAAAATACTTACAGGATGCTCTAGAGACATTTAAGGAGTGCCATCTTTTCTTACAATAGGAGTAATTGGGTACAATAGTGCCGAAGTATCTAAATACTAGATAATATATGCTCTTTTAAAGGATAACTCTTTTTCCACTCTAAGAGACAAATAGCATTTACAAGACATTAACCAATGTGTTAGCTAACATCCAAACAAAATCTTAATCTCCAGTAATTACTCTCAATACCTCCTTGTGTAAAGAGCAAGCTAAACATAACCACTTAACCTTTTTCTAACCCGAAAAGCTGTATTTTCACTAAAGAAACAGCTTATTCTATAGCTTATGTTATACACAAAACAACTGCAGCTATTTTCTCCTAACTAAAAGCATATGCTATTTTTAATTATCACAGTCTCTCTTTAAACCAGCCTTTACATAGCCATGTGAAGCAGCAGGGTACATGAACCCTTCCTGTGTCTGAATACCATCAACTAAATGTCTACAACTCCACACCTAAAAATCAAGGCATTACATACTCCACAGAGAAACACGTAATTTCCACCCAAGTTCCCGCATTTTTTTAACAGCCTCTGACACAGCAAGTTGAAAGTTCTGCAACAGCTTCAACTACTTTGAAAAATTAGATTTTTTAATGAGTGGTTGCACCCTTCCCCATTTAAAACAGTCAAGCTGCTTGCACAGCCCAGTGCGTTCCTGGCCAAAACAGGAGCAAGAGTTTGATGAGAGGTTGCCACGAGCTCTCGAGCGAGCCGCAGAGCAAGCCAAGCTTGTGCCACAAGCCCAAGCTTGTGCCACAAGCAGAGGAGACTGTCCCTGCTCTTCCCACTCTCACCTACCACCTCACTTTGCTGTCCAGGGCGACAGGACTTGGGTGCATTAAATCAGGCTCTTCTGGATTTCTGGGCACCCCAGGAAAATATTGGGGTCCAGGGATGTCAGGGAGGCTCCTCGCTGCTTGGGAAGCGACCTGGCCAGCAGGAAGCTATGACTGAGCAGAGAAAGCACCTCTTACCCTCCTGGTCCTCCCCACCTCCCCTTGCAGCTTCCTATTTGGTTTTCCTCCCCTTCCAAACCCCCTGTTACATCAGGCTGACATTCAGCCTGCTCTGCTTTCTGCCTCTGCCCCAAGCTCCTAACTACATCTCCCTGCCTGCTTACCCCCCATGCCCCTATAGCCTTGACAGCACCCTGCTTGGTTCAACACCTCTCCTCTGATAGCCCACGCTGCAGCCTCCCCAGACCCCAATTTTGTAATGTTGCCCACCGCTACCAAAAGCTTCATTTTCCAACTTGTTTTAGCCAGTGGAGTTTCAGTGCAGAAACGAACCTAACAGGAAAGTTTTGATCGCTGGTGGAGTCACTTCTCTGCCACAACACTGCTCCTTTCTGCTTCCAGCCTCACACAGCTGCTTCATGAAAACAAGCTTTTCAATACTTTTGTAATCCACATTTTTTGTTGCTGGGGAGAAGCAGCATTGCTGCTAAAATATGCAACAAATGAAAAAGGCACATGGCATTTAAAACCCTTCCTTGCTTTGCCAGAAACTGCCACCTCAAGGCAGAAATGGCAGAGGGCAATACCTGGTTGCATCTCAGCCACTTCAGCTTGTGCTCTGACATCTTAACAAATTCAACCTTACCATCTCCGTTTAAGCCAAGATCTTGGGCTCTCCTTGGAAGTATCGGCACCTATCCATTTTCTGTCAGGTCAGCCACAGCAGCAACAACCTTCAGCAGAGGATCAGCAGCAACTTAAACATGATCTGGTGGTCCTTCTCCGATATCGAGTTAACTTTCTCAGCTAGGAGAGCACTTGCTCAAGTGCAGTTTTAAGATCCCAGAGGTTAGCTGTGTCCCATGCCTCCAATCCCACAGCTGCGGGATCACAGAATAAGCAGGTGCTGTGGGACTGCTACCTGTGCACTACAGCCACAGAGCAAAACTTGTTACTTCTGGACATCTATCAAGAGGGAAAGGAAAAAGCAACTAGGTCCTTGCTGCACAGAAAGTTACACAGTGAGGCACCTTGCGTCATTCTGTGACATCTTGTCATCATTGAATGCCAGGAGTTTGATTTTTTTTTTTTTTTTAGAAAATGTATAAATGTTTATTTGATTTTTTTTCAGTTGCCTCTGGTATTTCCGGCTACCATGCAGTGTCTTAATCCACCAGAAAGAGGAATGCCAGAAATCACGATGCCAGCATGCCACATGCATCACTATGCTGCAGCAGCACACTCAGCATCAGCAAGGCAGAGCTACGTCTCCAATTATTCTTTTTTCTGAATACATTCCAGATAGTATAAGATTTTTTTTTGAATTAGTGTAAGATGATGAAAATTAATTCATTGACATCTTGAAAAGGAAAAATATTTCATCTTTGCTTAAACGTTTAACCAAAATCACTGCACTGGTAGCCAAAAATGACAAGCCCCCCAATTTCTTGCTTGCAATTCCAAAAACCAACTACTATTACATTCAAGTAGCTGCAAGAGAATATATTATGCTGCCCACAGTACACTAACAACATAGTGCATCAGCACTGCTGGATCTGAGCCGGGAAAATAGAGACTAACACCGTTATAAGCAAAAGTTAGCCCTTGCAGGGCTAGTAAGATTGCATATTTAACATACAGTATGTTTTCAGCCAGACCAGGCAGCTTAAAAGAGAGAAGACGTATAAATCCTTGTCATGATAATTCTTTACTCTGAAAACGTTTAGGAACATAGAAACATGGGCAACCTCTGTGCAGGATTCCAGTGCAGTTTTCAATATGTGACTGTTTGCTGGTTTGCTTTCTAAACTTCAACCTTTCTAAAATACA
This sequence comes from Calonectris borealis, assembly GCF_964195595.1. Classification (NCBI taxonomy): domain Eukaryota; kingdom Metazoa; phylum Chordata; class Aves; order Procellariiformes; family Procellariidae; genus Calonectris; species Calonectris borealis. The sequence goes on along the minus strand of NC_134319.1, from coordinate 31,785,348 downwards.
GGCTTGCAGCTTGGCACCGTTGTATTTCAATCAATCGCTTGAACGAGGATTGCAATGTCATAAATAAAAGGAGCTGAGACCATAAATTTCTGCAGAGATGTAAAATCAAAGAGAACAATCCAACAGACTCCCTGGGGGTGGGAGGCTGACACATATTCCAGCTGTTTATATTTCTACTATGAGACACTTCTTCATTTTAACTTTTTCACTTATGCACAGCTTGCCAGAACCACAATTCCAAAACACTGAAAATCTCACTCTGGATCTGGCATTTTGTTTTCTGCTCTACAATAAAATGCAGCTGCAGAGGAGAAAAAGCCCTATCATTTATCACGCTTGTCCACAGGCAAAATCCCAGACCACCGCGGCTGACAGCCCCACCAGCACAGCACCAACGCCTGGGATGCAAGTTACTTGCTAGAACAAAGCAGCCTCAGGACATCTCCGACAACTCCATCCTCGGGCCACGGGTTCATGGCAAACAACCGCCAGCTCCCATCGACGCTGTCATCGTTACAAACAGAAGTCACACGTACTATTTTATGAATCCGCTCCCTCATTTAAACAGCAGCCAAGGGATGGCAGTGTTATCTTCGCAGTACTGAGTGAGGACTTGCACTGCCCGTGAGCCTGTGCTGCTTTTAAAAACACTAAGTATAAATAGGAAACTGAATTTGATTTGCTGCTCGGAGCATAGCAGTCTATATAACAAAGCAGGTAGGCAACACACTACCTCCTACTTGGTGTGCCAGAGTTGAGCTATCTTGCATGGAATAAAATTGATCAACAGTTACATGTGCAAAGACAGGGACAGAAAGGTAGCAAATAACCTATGGACAGCTTTGTTTATGAGTAAGACCTATATCAAATACTGAAAGCATCAGCACACCTTCCTCATGAGATGATACAGAGAAGCAAAGGATGGAACACTATCTACCTTTATTGCAGAAGAAAGGGGAAATTTAGTTCATGTTTGTAGTGTGATATTTTATTGTCTTACACAACAGGAACAAGAAAACATCCCCTTGCTACTAAGAAAGATTGGTTCTGAAAGCACGTTCCAAAAGCAAAACACTCAAGGCCTAACTTGCATAGCTAATAAACTGCCATTTTTCCAACTCGGATAAAACAAGGTGGGTCACTCTGCCTGTAGTCTCGCATGTATGACTAAGGTGTGCGCAAACTGCGAGCTTTCGTTCGCCACGCACGGCAGAGATTACTCCCTCCCACAGGAAGGCTGCATCTACCACTAACTCCGCTGGCATGCTAGAGACTGTCCCTCACACAGCCGGCAAAAAGCAGCAGGGCAGAAGAACCCCTCTGCCTGTTAAGATCTAACCCCCCCCCAGGACGTATACCAAACTGTCACACACCCCAATGTGGTGCACAAAAAAACCCCTGCTCTGCAGTTTGCCTAAACCCACAGGACATTGCAGTCTTACATGCCCCAGAGCCAGAAGCCTGGGGTGGATCAGTTTTTTTTTGGTTTTGTTCTTATTTTCTAGTGCTTCCTTTTCTGTTAAAAGAATTAAAAAAATACAGGCTTGCTGGGTTTTTGTTTGTTGTTGGTTTTGGTGTTTGTTTTTTTTTTTTTTTAAAGGGCCTGATTAGAGTTTATGAATTATCTCAGTGATTTCCTTCTTCCAATGTGGTCATCCACAGGAATAAGAGCTTTCAAAATATATATAGCAAACAGTGCAGTTTGTTTTCTGCATTTTGTTACAATTTTTATTCTTAACTACAATTACTAACATTTGGGTAAAAAACAAAAAGTCAAACATGAAGTTCACTAAGGGTGAACTGACACCCAAGGATCTATACAAACCCAGAAACGGGAGCAGTGAAGAGCAAAGACGCTGGCAGCACCGCTGCGTCGCTCGCAGGAACACAGAAGGCTCCTCTCCCCAGCGTGCTGCATTAGCACGGCACAGGAAGGCAAGCTTTAAGGCACAGCCATAATTCGATTAGTCCCCACTTTACACGATGCAATTAAATTGCCTTCATACTACAAAAGAAATAAAGTCACTATTTTCAAAGTTTTTGACCTTGCAGTATAGCAAGCCATAAATTGAGACATTTACCCAAACTAACTGCACAGCAGGTACCTGAATACGCTGCTGCGGGTGACAGGCAGAGATCCAAACAGGTCTTTTCCCTTCCTGCTCTTCCCATCCCCCTTGTAATCCTGCCCACACCACTCTGCTGCTCTTTCCCAACCACAAACGGTGGCTGCTTGGACAGATTACCAAGGGAGACATCTGTTTGACTGATAGACAAAACAGGAAAACATGATGGGTGCACTCATTTTGTTTACAGACGACAGTTTTTCTAATGCATTTCTTAATTTCTAGAAGAAATTCCATCGACCTGCAATACTAACCAAGAAATCCACAGATTTCAGCCTGAAACTACAATATGATTTACCATTCACTAATGTAATTCTTAGAAGTTGACCAAACATAAAACCTGTGTACGGCAAAAGAGCAAAGCTTCTTGCTCCAGACATGAACAGGCCAGAATTGAGCAATGAGTCCAAATTTAAGAAAAATTCACGTTTGGATTTCCTGTTTTAACATCATTAGATACAGAGTTTGTATTTGAGTCACTACAGAAATTAGAAGTTGCCTTGGAGATCCTACTTAAATACAAGAGGCTCATCAACTTAAATCAATCGTTAAAATATTTCAGTAAGACCTGGTGCAACCTACAAAAAGCATACATACAAACTCAGCTCCTCTGCAAATCTGGAAATTGTTCCTCCTGCTTTTCACTGTATCCTCGAATTGCAAATTCTCTTTTCCACGTTTTAGTTTCAACTTGCTTGTTGCATTTAAATGTGATAAAGAAAAGTTATTTCAACAGAAAGAAGGGGGGATGGAGCCCAGCCCTGTGCATAGGGTAACTGGCCACCCACCTTATCAAATATTGCCCCCTGCAGTATTCCTGCAAAAACACCCACTGGCCGCTGGACAAATCAATTTGCTTTATTCCTGCAGGTCTTCCAGCTTACTGGACTGCTCTGAGCCGGCAGCAATAGTGCATTTGCTGTTTTATTCACCCTGAAGTTTATCTTCTTTTTCATGAGACTGACTCTATTCCCCAGGGGTCCTCTCCCGGCTCCTCCAAACACCGCGACTCGGTGCTCCCGCACCAACACAGCAATAGAGGTATTTTACTCCTATTGACTACTTGGTCCAGAGTACAGAGAAATAAATCCTCCTCTACTCAAACAAGGCACAGAAAAAACACGGGCAGCTTTCTCCCCTGCAAACATTAGCACTGGAATTTCAAACCTTTAAGAGCTTAAAAAGATGTTTGGTGAATGTCTACTTTCTTTGAACTCAAGCTTTCTTCCTGCTTTGCCTTAGAGATATGTCTCTGCTCTTCAGATTCCTAATAAGCAACTTTCCTCATTACACAGCAGAAATCTTACTAAGTGCATTACTGGTGAAGTCGAGTCAAACAAGTTAAAATGCCAATTTTTTTTTTTTTTTTAATATAGAAATAGAAAATCATTAAGCCCTCCTGCGAGTTTTCAGCAGTCAAAGCAAATAGAAAGAAAGCCTCTAAGTGTTTGGGGAAGAATGCCACTGAAATTAGTAGCGTGACAAGCTGTTGAGATTGGAACTGGTAAACGTGCAATATAAGAAATAGGAAAAGGAAATATTTAGAATCAAGAGATGCCAAAACTGCAATCAGCAAATGGAAGGCTAAAACTGATGAGCAAATCTGGATGCTTTTTTTATTATTTATTTTTATTATTTAAACTGTGCCATATAACCGTCTTGTTACAAGAAACAATCAATAACAGCTCCTAACCGCCTCACTGCAGTGTCGCGTACACACCTCCACCCACGTCCCTTGCGACATGAACTCAGTTGAAGAGATGTGTACAATGCTGCTGAGCAAAAGAGGTGCTGTCCCGCTCCCGCCTCCGGATGGTCAGTGCCTGCGGACACAAACTCCCACGTCAATCCGAGGTTTGAAAAGTCTGGATGCTTAAAGCCAATGGGGATTTGTAGTATCAAATACATGACAGAGATTAGAATTTTAGAGCGTGTGGGGGAATGGAAATACAGCCACTAAGACTGTCTCAAAAACTGCAAGTACTGGAAGTGCCCAATTATACAATAGAGACAGTGATGTACACGAGAACAAAGTTATTGCGTAAAGATGCAAGACAACCAGCTTGCGAAGGCGAACCTCCCTAAATCACCAAGCCCACTGCTGAGCCTGCAGGATAGCACCACAACCGCGGGTACCGCAGAGCCAGAGCGGAAGAGAGGGGTCAGAGGGATGAGCACGCGTAGGCAATAAGCTGCAGGTGGCTGGCAGGGCGAGCAGATGAATATCATCGCCAAACTCGCACACGCACATCAGCAAAAGCCACCGAAAGCAACATCTCATTTGCTGCCAGTAAAGCAGGAAGAGGACAGGTGAACGTAGGAGAAGCGAAGCAGCTGGGACACGTATACCTCTCTAAGGGACCCAAAGCAGCGGGAGGTGTTGACGGCATGAAACATTTCTGTTTAAGTATAGAGAATACAAAAGAATTGCTTCATAAATTATTCTCTGTTCTGGAGGAAGAGTGAATAGACTTGAAGGACAGGTGATGTCTCTGAAATATGCAAATAGAGCTGAGCTGGTCCAAGCAATTACCTTTCCACTGCCTGGAACTTCAGACTGAAAGGAATGACTCACAAGAAAGAACAAGAAACAAAAGATGTGCTAAAAGGTAGAAGATGACGAAGGAAGACTGCATCAAGAGGAGAATGGAGACAAGCACGGCACAGTCCTGACCTCCTACTAACAGCTGTTCTTAGGAAAAGGAACAAAACAACCTACAACACAAAACACAGTAAGACCCCTGCCAACGTAGGAAGACCTAACCGTAAAGCATCCAGAAAGGCAATTGTGATTGTTGGTTCCAGACTTCTGGGTTCAAGATAAATACAGCAAGGAGATTCCTGCAGCTTCATGAGATGTAAAGACAGCGGATCTCACCTCAATATCCTTTAGGTTATCTGCTCTTTTAAAGATTTCCTAGCAAACAAAATTGCTGTAAATAAATGCAGTATGATCATTTCTTTCGAGGTTTTAGACAAAGCTCTGAAAGAAAAAAGTAGGCATGACTATCAGACAACCTGCTAGCAGCAAGGGCGAAGAAGAAACTAAAACACATTGGAGTTAGCCATGGAGACGAGCCAACAGATGTGCCTCTACTGTCAAAAGTGGCACACCAGCTTCACAGAGCAGAGAGCAGCTGTGCCACTGCCTCTCCACGTTCAGTTGTCTCCTAATAAACTGCAGCTACTCCAAACTCCATGCAGGAGTAGGAAGCAGCAGGTCAGATTTTGGCTGCTACTGGTGTTCTCATTGCTTCTGAACACAAATTCAGGGTGCTCCTACTGCATCAGAATGCTTTTACTTTGGTTTTTTTTCCACCCAAAACAAGCAAAGATTACTAAATCATAGCAATTACAGTCTGATACTGAAAATGTACTAATACAGAAACTGCAAGGTCAATATGAAAGAATGAATCAATGAAGAATCAAGGAATGAAGAAAAAGGAATGAAGAAGTGGATCTATTTGGACTGCGTAAGAAATACTGCATTTAGTTCCATTCTACTTACTAAGAAAGATACTGACAGCCTGAAAGCTGCAGAACAGCAGCAAATCTGCTGGGAAAAAATGAACCTATGAGAAAGATAAGGTGTTTCTAAGTCTTAAATTTTGCATATTTAGTACTAAAGGATCAAGACATTAAAAACTCTTTGCAAATATATGAAACAAGAGACTGAGGAGGATTTAAGATAACACAGAAGAACAACTTTAAGGGATGAGATGAACTGTTGAAGAGAAAATATGTAGGTAATATTGAGAAAGCTTTACAATAGCAAAATTCATGAAGCCGCACAATGAGAAATTCAACACACTTGTACTGTAATTACTACTTATGATTCACAATGATCTGAAAGCTGAACTTTTCAAATTTGTACCAAGCGCTTTATATTGCTTTTAACCAAATACTAGGAGTATTTCATTCATGATCTACTGAACGTAAGAAAAATTCAAAGGAATCCAGCAGATGAGCATGTAAAGGAGACACAATGACAGTGATGAAGCACCTTGTAATGTACCCACAGATCTCTTCTATAAATCCAATTTGAAATTTGAAGACTAAAATAGCTATTTCATCTCCATCCCCTGACACATGCATCTCCATCATTTTAAAGAACAGAGCTCCCTCTCGTGGCTCCAGAAGGTGGATTTGGTAGCGGGAAAAAAAAAAGAGTACAGAGCAGCATGAGCCAGATCAGCGCGAGAGGACTCCTGAGAGCATTTTGATCGTATAAAAGTGGAAATGAAAGGAAGATGTAGTAGGAAGGACAGGTGACTTCTTTTAAAGAAAGCAATGTCCCCTGTACTTTCATGCTAACTTTTAAATTACGTTCTCTGCTAATGTAACTTCCTCTGCTAGGCCTTTCTGCACTTGAGCATATTCCTTCAATGTAAAGCGCTCAGATCTCTTAACAGGTTTCTAGCTCAGTCATAGGCAAGGCACAGGAAAAGGAAAGAGTCAGGACAAGAGATGCTGCACCTGTGCAGGGACAGTAAACCAGGTAACGCCCTACAGATTTGCCTCAGCGCTATAGTTCCATGCCCTGAGACCACACAGAGGAAAAAAATCATTGACATCAAAAAGTCAAGAAATGTATGCATAGTTACATGAGTGAGAGAAGCACAGCTATTTAAACACTGCAACAAAAGCATGTGAAGAAAGAAAATCGCATTTCTTTAAACCTCTCTGACAACTCAGCCCTGCCATCTTCACAGAAACTTCTGTTCAAGCTCCAGCATTACTCTCCTCCTGCAAGCCCTCACTTCTTGCATCAACTATTCAAAAAGGGAGGACGGAGCAACACATGAATGAGCAAACACACTGGTGCAACAGCATTAGCCAGCACAGCCTAGTTTCTCCTGAGTCCTGGGGCCAGGCTTATGCAAGGACAGCAATGGGAAGAAACATGCTCACATGCATTCCTCACCTTAGGGGAAGAGGGGAGGAGCAGCACTGCAAACCATTCGTTGTTCACTATATGGCTTCTCTAAAAAACTTTTTTCTTTTTTTTTTAAAACTAACAGATTATTCCACTTTCCTAGCTGACAGCTTTGTAACCTGAAGGCGCACCTGTGACAATTTCTCTGAGGCAAGAAAGTGAAGGGAGTACCCAAAGCTAAGCTTGTCACCATGCACGAGAATTTTTTTTATGAACAGAAGCTCTACCCATAAAAATTCAGGAAAGTGTTGGGTGTTTTGGGGTTTGTTGTTTTTTTTTTTTCATTGTTTAATGAATATTCATATGTTTCACTTTACACTGCTAGACACTTTCTTCATTCAGGATGGTACATGGATTCCTTTTACATTATTTTATTTCTGTATGAGAATTTTAGATTGAAGAAGAATTTACACAGCATGCAGCTAGCTTTTGCTAACTGCACTTCACCACACATTGCTAACTGCACTGCACAGCATATAAAACTATATTTCCTAAGGGCATTAAAAAGTGTTTCCTCTAAACGACGATATTTCTTTGCTGCAAAAACAGGATCAACGCCATGAAACATGAACTAGTGAAGAAAAAACAATTACTCTTAAGTCTCCAGAACAGCATCTGAAGACAACTGAGAATCAAATTCTTGATTCATAGGCTTGTGCTCACATAAGATTTTGCTTCCAAAGCGCAGGACCAAAAAAGAATCAATTTCCTACTGTGAAAAGAAATTACCATGCCTTCAGCATCTTGCTATTAGTGAAATATCTCCACTCTATCTCCAATCAAAGGCAATACTTTTTCTAAAGAGCAATCCTCTTTAAAAATTGGATAAAAATCAGTCTATAAACGGGGAGATATCCTTAAATATTCAATCAAGTAATAAACCTGGTAGATGAAAGACAGATTAATTAAAATGACAGTACAGTCTCCCTGTAACACACACATACAGGACTTACAAGTACACTTGTTATGTTGGAGGACCTAATCATAATCAGATTTGGTAATTTGCTGCATCGAAACAAAAAGGAAACATTTTTAGAATTGATCATTCAGTTCATGTCACTTTCATGGAGATTACTTTGTATTGATCAACATTTAAATAGTAGTTGAAAAGAGAAAGATGAGAAAAGGATAAAAAGTATCTTTACATGCTAAATACAGCATGAACCAATAAAAGCAAAATAAATTAGATCACGATAGCCAAACCAACCCTGTGCATGCGCTCACTGTAATGAAGATAATTATGAATGAAAGAGATGGTTCTTCATGTTTCAGTCATAACAAAAGGAGAGTTTTAAAAATGAATTTAGACTTTAATCTGGTCAAAGTGAAGTTTGCCATGCAGCAATTAAAATCTGTGTGAAGTTGAACCATTGTCAGCTTTACAAAGACAAATGCTAGTTTGTTTTCTGAACAATATTTTGATGCTTCCTACCTGTGGATTCCAACTGGGGTCCAGTTTTTTCACCGTAGCAACATACTCCTGCATAGCTTGATGAGGGCTGGTGTCTCCCAGGGCCTTCCAAGCCTCCCTAGGAGAGAGAGTAACACATCAGCGAGCCACTCGGAGACAGCACAATGTGTTTTTATAGTGTCATCAGTGGAACACAGTGAACAGATTCATCTAAATACTTTCAGGGGGGGCAAAGCCATCTTTCATTCAGTTTGAAATGGTCAACTTTTCTCTGAGGCCATGAATGGCCACTGTCAGTGCAGCACTCTGCTGTGAAAGGATCTTTCAGGGGATCCTGATCCAGGCTGGAACATAGTTTGTGTTCACGAAGTAAAGCTGTTTGTAAAGCTGTAGCTATTTTCAAAAAAACTTTTCTTGTATGCAGGCTAATTCTGGATGAACAAGGTAAACACAGGAGTCTGGTATTTCATGTTTGCATCAGCAGCAAACATTTCCCTAGTACACACAGGATTTTAAAGCCAGTTCAATGGCAGACTCTCAGGGTTGACATCCTCTAGGTCCATAATCTGTCAACAGATGAGACAAGATGCAACAAAAAGTAGAGCCAGAAATTGCTAGGAATTACAAGGATTTTCTCTTACCATTTCTGCTTTCCCTCAAAATCAAAGAAGCTTGGCTTAGGAGTGTTACAGGTTCCAAATTTCACCTAAAGAAAAGAAATTTCTTTCTGTTAGAACAAAGCAAAGGGAAGGGGACTTGCATAAGGGAATACTGGATTCTGATGGTTTCAGGGTAATTTTGTTCTTGTGCCAGAGGAAAGGCTTTTGAGGGAAAGAACTGACACAACTCAACCCCATCTTCCCCTCATTTTAGCGCTCTCGCAGTTATTAGCACCTCTGCATCCCTGTGTTTTCTTTGCGTGATGCAAGGGAAGCAATTTTGTTATGCAGCTCATTTCTTTTGCACGCATTACCCAACAGGGATAACCAGCAAGTGATTTCTCACTTAATGTTATGTTTATTACCCAGCCAAATGCCTCATCCTCCACCAGTATCAAGAAAAATTCTGTTGATTAGGGTTTCTACAGAGATGATCATTCATTAAAGCTGAAATTCATCTGCTTCCGCACAAAGCTCAAGTAAACAGACTTTGCTTAATTATTTTCAAGGTCCTCTGGAAGGCAAGGGCACAAACTCAGAGCAAAGGAATGCCAAGCAGCTTCTGAATTTGCTCCGAGGCATCTGGCTGCATAGGAGGCACTGCGTGAGAGACAAGTCAAGGCCTGAGTGCCGGAGATGAACCAGTCTGTCAGAAGCAAGCCAGAAATTAAAATGGGGTGGAGGGGGTGGAGAGAAATAAGAAACACAAGGAAGTAATGGAACAAGCCAGAACTGCTGGATGGATGTATGGAAAAAAAATCTTATAGCCAGCATAAAATGGACTTGGTGCCAGTGGGATTCAGGCAGTTTTCCATAGGGTGTGTGCTGCTGGGACAAATACAAAGCCCTTCCTCTCACTGCAGGGAAGTCTAGCAGCCACATCTCCTCTGTAAGCTCACCCCCAAAGAGGAAGACAGAGGACTGACAGAGGCTACGCCTGCCCAGGGCTCCAAAGGCACAACCCCGCTCCTGCCGTGAGGCCAGCGCTGACAATTGCCTCAAGAACAGAGTAATTAGCAGGTTGAGATTTGGGGAACAGAGATATTTTCTTGAAGTCAGCTCAGGAGAATGTCTAAGTGACTGTGCCTCTGTCCCTGCCTGGAAGAGCCAGGGAACATGGGTCAGGACCCACCAGATCTGGCTGTTATCAATGCCCCTTTCTCATAGAAAATAAAGCCCCTTGCACACAGGTGTCACTGGTAAAATGAATCTAACTGAAATGAAAATATTGTTGTGACAGGGAATGAATTTACACAAAACATGGAGTTTTTTTGGTTTGGGGGGGGGGGGGTGTTCATTTACTTTTTTTTAAATGAAAGTGCTATATATCCCATGATGAAAGACTGTAGAAGCCAAAGCAGAACCACAGCTCCAAATGCAACAGCCCCTGGGAAGCAGTTATCACAGCAAGTCCCCCTAACGCAGGGCACAGCCCAGCGCAGAGAAAGCCCAGCATGGACGGGGTATTTAAACAGGGGCAGGAACGCAGGTATGTTCTGGAGGTGGGCAAAGGCTGAACATTTTGTTAGCCAAGCAAAACTAAACTGCATTCATCAAATGTTTTATGAAATATGCTCAAGTGTTCAGGCAGGTGAAGTGCTTAAATCAACTAACAATTCTTCACCTTAACAGGATGGGGATTTTATGCTGAGGATGGAATCATTCATCAGGCTTTAAAGAGAGCATGCCCATGCTGAGAGATATTTATTAGTTACACTATGTTTTCATTTAAAGTGTTAGAGGATATGAGTGACTGTAACTGAAATTAATTTTCTGTACATCTGACTGTCTCCCAGTGAGCAATTCATTCAAATTAGAACATCTTAGCTGACCTTTAAAACAACATATCGCATTGCATGGAGAAATAGGAGAAAGAGCTAGAAACAGTTAAGTCCTATAAATCAGTCAGGAGTCATGTTGTACTGTAAAGGTTTTCCCCTGTGCTCAGAGTGGACCACTTGTTTTAAAAAACAAAACAAACATGGAAATAAAATGCAAATTCATTATCTGTACGGAAAATGCCTGCTTGGCAATTCTTTAGTTCAACATCTAACCTGCAAAAATTGGCCAAGTTGGATAAAAACATCTCATCTGTTTTAATATTAATTTTCCACTACCATCATCAAAACACAACAGCAGTTTTCTCTCTTTAGATTTGGCATTCAAAGGCTGTTCCAGAATTGGGAAAGACTGTTAGTAACATCGATAGTAATACAAATCAAAGAACAGTAGTTAAATTTTATCCATTAAAAGGGGAAAAAATTGCTCTTGTGCCCTGTTTGCTATTTTAAGATATATTAAAAAGGCTCGCAATGGGTTTGTTGGAAAGAAGAAAATAAAGGTTTTGGCTTCCCTCTTTTTGCTGCAAGACTCCATAATGCATCAGAAACCAACCAGGAATCTAACATTAGAGGGGACCCAAGCCTGAGAGCTGAGGAAGGGGAGTTTTAGCTAAATATGCCAGTGCGAATTCATGGCAAACACTGGCGGGGGAGACGAATTTTGTGAAGGATTCTGCCCTCCTGCTACTCCCCTATAGGGCCTCAAAATCTGTTTTTCTCCACAACCAGCAGAAAGACAAGAGCCCATATTAGTATTTCAAGTCAGAGTTTCTCATTCTGTGTCCACAGAATAATTACTGATGGTCTCCAGGGGGCTGACTGGTCACTTGATGCTTAGCTCTCCTCATTTACAGTTCATCAGCTGCATTAAAAAAAGACAGCCAGAATGCATTAAATACTTTCCTAGCATTGCTTCTGCATGCAGAGTTGCCTGCAGGCATTATACTCATGAATCGTACAAAGATGTCCCAGGCAGCTCCAAATGGGAAATGTCTGCAGACGTCTCCATTTGTGGCCAAAATGGAAATTTAGAAACCTTGGATGAAGCCTTCACCTGAGAGCTGAAGGTCACAACATTCAGAAGAGTGCTCGGATAGACAGAAGCTCAGAGACGTGTTAGCGCTGCATACCATCCCCATACAACTTCAGCTGCTGGTCCAGACTGTGAGAAACCTTGAGATTCTCCTTACACATTACTTCACAACTGATTGTCCCGCCCTCCCCCCCCCATTGGTGGTGGTACAATGGCTCTTTGCTAATTTTTCAACGAGTACATTTATACAGCAGGGAGTTCCAGCCAAATATTCTTACCTGACTGTAAATCTTGTAAAGTGAATCACATCTGCAGACTCTCTGTGGAGTAGTAACAAGAACAGAACTCACCTCTATGGACAGCAGGACTAAGCTCTAACTGTACACAGGCCAAGTCAGCTGAATTTCTTTGGCAAGACAGGAATTCCTGCCTGTTCCTGCCCAAAGCTCTGCCCCATCTACCTGCCCCAACCCACGAGAAAGCCCTGTACTCAACTGACTGAAAGTGCGCCTAAGGAAGAACAAGCAAACGTCAACCACAGAAGGCAAGGGCTCCTGGCCCTGACGACCAAGGGGCTGTATGTCCCAGAGAGACAGGAGCGTGACGTTGGTAACACCGAGTCAGCGCCATCGCACCGCTCCGTGCCACAGGAAGCTGCAGGCAGAAACTCTCGTGTTCAGGGCAGATCAGTGACATCATGTTCTACGATATTTGAAAGACATCATGCAAAAATGGGATTATATTCTTGAGCCTACACTCAGAGACAGCATAAGCCCCGTTTTGCCAATGGCACTGGATTTCCCGCTTGCCTGTACCTCTCAGCATTTACTTAGGAACTGGCACATCCTCATGGCAGGGCAGGTTTTTTTCAGTCCGATCATTTCCAGCAAGTTCTGGACTCCCTCCCCTCTCTGAATGATGACCACTACATTGGTCTCCATTACTACAGTTTCTGAACCTCAGTTTTTTGCATCCTCAACACGACAGGCAAGCGCTATCTTCACTTCACCACTACAGACTCAAGTAATTTGCCCAAAAAGCCACACAGAAAGCAGGGGGAGAAACAGAAAAATCAGTCCCAGTCCAGAGCTCTACCGACTAGTCTGTTCTTCCTCCTCTTCTGGGGCAGAGTCGTAAACTCAGCAACATCTTCTAAAAACCTCACTGGAGATGACAACTAAGCAATTCCCTTATTTTCAAGTCTCTGACACATAAACAAAATCAGAGAGAAAAGTAATAAAATCCTGAAATGGCCTCCAATAAAAGGTAATAAAATTCCAGGAAAAAGCCTATATACCCAAACAGTTTGAAATAAATAATATACAGTATTTTAACAGAGAGCTCAGCTGTTACTGTCACCTCTTTTATGACGGTGCTGTATCTTAAATCAAAGCCCTTAGTGACATAAAACACTAAACTGAGGAAAGACAAGGATGCCAAATCAAGGACAGCGGACAGATCTGAGTCAGCACCTTTTGTGTGCTAGCAATACTACTGTCCACCAGAGTAATATATTAGCAGCCCATTATGCATACTGATATGGCTGGTATAATTAAACAGAGAAAACTTGCATTAAGCGCCCTCATTTTGATTTAAAGCACACAATGCTGCAAAACACAAAGTTAGCAGAGCATAATCCTGCAGTAGCTGTGCTAGCAAACTTCTCCCGTCTCCACCGCCAGCGCTGCTCTCTCAGGCACGGTGTAACAGGGATGCCACCTTTCTGGACAGCACTGGGCAGCCAAAGGCACGGAAACCCAGGAGCCAAGCACCGCCTGAAACCAAGGAGCACAAACGCGCTTGCTGTTGCATCCTGCTTGGCAGGAGAAGAGGACAGAAGTGCCCTGTTCCCTTCAGCTGAAGGCAGCTGGAAATCTGTGCTGACAGTGTTAATTATCACCTTTTCTGACTTGTATCAAAACTGCTGTGAAATAGCTTCTGATTTAAGTAATTTTTAACATTAAACACCTTACTGGTCTTACAGAGCTAACACCAGGAAACCCTCTGGAGTGTGTTGACAATCACAAGCTGGTATGCAAGTAATGCCTTCCCATTTCCACCTGGGACAGTTACAAAGCATTTGCAACAGAGCGAAAAATAAGAGGTTATTTGCAACAAATCTCCTGAGAATACAGACAAAAAAATTACAGAAGAGAAAAAACACCCTTTCTCTTCATTTCATCCTAGGCATAGTCTTGTTCTTCTTAAAAGTTCTCCTAGTATTTTTTTTTCTACCCTCCTTTTTCTTAAAATGGGAAAGAGAGACCTGTTTAAGCACAAGAAAAATCTGAAAACAGAAGCTTACATGACCGGTCTGCTTTCAATACAATTAATGTCCACAAACCACAGCCTAGGAGCTTAGAGGATAATTAAATACTGCATTAAAAAATGAAAGCACTTATAAGTGGCAGTAGTAGGACAAGGGTATTCCATATGGGAGGAAAATCATGAGGAAGATGGGCACACCCAACTTCAACTATTAATCCAAACAGGTGGGATTCAATTCCACATTCAGTTTTCAAGTCAAGGCAGCATCTCTGGCTACACACCTGAGTCATATTTGTACTTTTACTCTTTAGTCTTCCAGGTGTAACAATACTTACAATTTTTCTGTTTCTCCAGTTTAGGTGATTATTACAGTCCTTTGTATCTAAATTGGTGTTTTTTTGGTTTGTTTTACATAAATTCTCCCACAAGAGCAGCAAAAACCATACATAGTGTATCCCCATAGGATGCACCCCGTTCAATTCACAGGGACTGAATGGGAAAAGGAGTCAGTTCAACATTATAACTACAACCAACCAGTGTATTTTCCCAGCCCACTCTAAGGCCCTCCACAGACAGATCTGCACAGGCACATCCTTCGTTTGGCCACATCAACCCCCCAAAGATTTAATGCTCACACCTGGGTCATTGCTGCAGATCCCCGATGTCTCTAACGGGGAGGTGAGCGCCAGCGCCAGCCCTGCGCTGCAAACCACTCGGCCACCTTCTCTAGCCTGCCCGGGTCGCCTTGTCATACGCAGGAGCCCGGCAGATGCAGGCGAGGCAGCTGTATCCACCAAACGAGTCGCTCCGCAAGGACTCAGTGGACACTCGGACAGGCCACCAACCCACCGGTGACCTGTCACAGCCAACAGACAAAGGCCAAATCCTCCACGCCAACACCCGACTGCAATCCACTGCGCGGTCCACTGAAGCCAAACCGATGTCTCCGCAGCAGAGGCGAGCAGCATGGCGTTAGGGCTGTCCAGGCTGAGCGAGGGGAAAGGCGAGGAACCAGAACTAGCGATGAATTTAGGACGACTCTCTCCCATCAGACTTCGTCCACCTTTACCCCAGGCAAAGCCAGCGGCACCGCACTCTGTGCTGGGCAGAGAGCTGCCCGCACCCCTGCTCCCCACACCCCCTGACACAACTTTTTCTACTTGGCATCGCCACGTTTCATGCAGCGGCCGCCCAGGCCCTTGGCCGGCGGCCCCGGCAGAGCCCCTGGCCCGGCCACTCGGGTACCGCGCCGACCCCCGCCCCGCTCCTCCGCCCGGGGCCCAGGCCTCGTCCGCAGGCAGGCGCTGGCCGCGGGGTGCCGGGGCCCAGGCCGCGGGCCGTGCCGGGCCGCCCCGGTCCCGCCTCACCTGCTTGTAACGGGCGTACAGGTAGAGCAGCTGCTCCTTGCTGGCGGCGGGCAGCAGCGCCGGCAGCCGTTCGGCCGCCTGCTCGAAGAGCGCGGCCAGGTCGCGGCCCGGCGGCGCCGTCCCCGTCTCCTCAGAGCCCGAGCTCGGTTCTCCGCCGCTCCCGGCCGCAGCCGCCACCACCGCCGCCGCCAGCGGGGGCGACGCCATGGCGGCCCGCCGCCCGCCCGGTCCGCCCGCCGCGCCGGTCCCCCTCACGCCTCGGTACGCGCGGCCGGGCCGCCCGCGGGAAACGCGCGCCGCGCCCGAGAGTTCCGTGGGGGCCGCGGGTGCAGGTGCAGCATGTCGGCGAGCAGCAGACGCGTCCCCTAAGCTGGGCTCGACAACCCCTCGCCCGCCGCTCTGCTGACGGTGACCGAACACAAGCACCCGACGAGGGGGCTGCCCGCGCCCCCAAGCTTTGCCCGCCCCTGAGCTTTGCCGAACGTCAGCCCCCCCCCCCCCGGGCACCCCGCGCCCCCAAACCCCGCTTTGCCCTCGGCCGGGACCCGCGTCCCCCGAGGTGCCGTCCCGGGGGCCGGTGCCACCGCTCCCGCGGGGCCGGGCCGGGGGGGGGACCCGCCGCCTCCCAGTTGCCGCTGGAGGGCACTCGCAGGCCGCCCGCGGCTCCGGGCCAGGCGGGGGGAACCCCCGGCCCTGGGTGGCGGGTGCCGGAGGACAGCCAGCATCCTCCCGGGGTGCGAGTGCGAGGTGCCGGCCCTGCCCGCCGCTCCGGGGGTCCCGGCCAAGCGCCATCCCAAAGGCGGTTTATATTTAGCCCGGTATCTACTTCGGGCGGAAAGTTTTCCCCCCTCCCTGGCACAGCTGTCGAGTCCATCTCCCTCCTCCACCCCCGGCCTCAGCAAATGGCAGCCCTGAGTCCCCCGGGGACACCTCGGACACCCTGGCAGTGCCCCGACCCACTCCTCCTCCGGCCGCCTCGGGGGGGGCTGCCCCACAGCGTGACCCCGTCTTATGGGTGGGCACGCTGAGGCGAAGAGGGGCAAGCAGCACGCCGGGGGTTTTGCACCGTGGTTTTAGAGGTCCCCATCTTGCTCCGCAGCACGGGGTGTTGGATGCGCTCTTCTCATTCCCCCGGGCGCGAGGATGAGGATGGAGGTGCATCCCACGCGTGACGTGGTCCATCCGCACGGCTACTTGTGGTGTCCCGGCCACGTCCCAGACACTACAGGCTCATTCACGCAGCCTGTGAGCAATGCACGCACCCGTCTTCCCGTCCTGGGGCTTGCAGGGGAAAATGCAGGAGCTGTGGAAAAAAGACCTTCCATCAGAGCCAGAAATAAGCTGGCTTTTATTCTCTTACTCCTTTCACAGCCCCTTCCCTGCCTCACTGCGTGTGAGAGGTTTTGCTCAGGGGGAAAAAAGCCCCAACACAGCCAGGGCAGCAAGCTGGAGCATCACCGGAGCCCCTGGACATGGCCCTGCAGGGCCACCACCACTCTGCCACCGGGCCACCAAGCTATGGCAACGTCCCTGGGCTGTGCGAACAAGAAGGGGGTCAGGGTCCAACCACGGGAGAGTAGCTACACCCTAGCCCTGCGCGGAGCAGGAGGGGACCCCTGCATCCCAGCCCGTGTGAGAGGGGCGGTGCGGCCCCAGTCTCTGCTCGGTACCAGAACGGAGATGGGCTCGGCTGTGCCGGAGCCGGAGCTGGGAGCGTCCCTGCAAGCACCCGCTCTGCCCGGGGCTGCCTGCCGAGGAGACGGAGGGTGCCCTGCGAGGGGGTCTGCAGCCCCCGCAGCCTCCTTGCCTGTGCAGGGGGGATGAAGCCCGGGCTCGAACCAGGAGCAGGGGGAAAGACGGAAACAGCTTGGCTCTGCCGCTTGCAAATAAAAGATAATAACTCCTCTCTGGTGCGTGATTAACACCCAGCCTCATAAACAGACCGCAATGTTTACAGCGAACTCGTCCTCCCCGCCGCTCTCCACCAGAAGCCGATGGGCTCCATCCAGCTGGCTGTGTCGTCCCGACCGGCCCCGCTCACCATGGGGAAGCATCGCCTGGTCCGAGCCTGCCGGCATTGGACAAGGGACAGGCACAGGGGCAGGCTGGCAGGATGAGACCCTCCCTGAACAGCTTAGCAAAAGTACTTGCAGCAAATTAACCGAAGTGCACAGCCTCCGCGCGCTCTCCGGCTCGTCTCCATGGTGAGAGAGGCCTCGCTACCTTGCTGGGTTTGCTTTGCTAGAGCACTTACAGCTCCTAATAGAGCTCCCTCACTTTTTCCTTGCCTGTTTTTTTAAAGAGCGACTGCACCGAGGGCCTGATCCTTCCTTCCACCCCCTCGCTTTGGCAGGCGTGGGAGCAGGTTTGATGCAAGGCACCCGTGGAGGTTTTAGGAGCCTGGCGTGGAAACGCTGAGGCTGGGGATGCTGGGCTCAGACACGCTGCGCCGGCTCTGCGGGATGATCTTTATCTAGTTGCTGGTCCCCAGCAGCCTGGGAGAGGGCAGGACTGGGGCTCGGGGGATGCCAGTGCCGATGCCCTTGCGCCGGATGCACCAACAACCCCTGCAAACATGAAGCGGCGCAGGGCTGGGAGCGCCCCAGTCATCCCAGTATGAGCAGGGCCAAATTCGGTCCATTCTCCCAGCCCCTGGCTGCAGAGCGCACAAAACCAGAAGCATTACGAGCTCCGAGTGGTAACGAAAATCCTGCAGGGCCCTTGCACGAGCTGCGCGCGTGGGTCAGCCCCAGGTCCCACGCTGGGATCGCGGAGACACAATAACAGGCTGGGACCAGCAGTGCCGAGCAAGGAAAAAATATCCCCGTATAATTATCATATCCATCCTGCCGGTCAGCCTGGAGACCTGTCATTGTCCCTCTGCAGAGGGCAGAGGCCACTGCGCACACCAAACCCCGGCCAGCCTGAAAGGAACATCTGAAGGGATCCCTGCGAGCTAAGCTATGATTACATGGGTTTTTTTCAACAACAAAAGGAGAAAGAGGCAATTAAGAGCCGGTTCGTTTGCGGCCGTGCATTTTACCGCGGGAGACACCTGTCTATGGAGGAGGAGCAGGCTGCGGGCGGGGGACGCGCGTGTCCTCCCGAGGGCGAGGGGCAGGGGGAGAGCCCGGGCACGCTCCCCTCCCGTGGCACAGCACACCTTGACCCGGCACGCGTCGCCTCTGCTGCGCCTCTGGTTAATAAATGTCCCCTCCTGTCTCCTGAGCTCCTTCAGGCTGCGCGTTGTGTGTGTCCTCGTCCCACCGCTCTCGCCTCCTTTGTCTCCCTCATCGCTTCTTCTTGGGAGATTTGCCCCTTGCGCTTGCGCCCCGGGGGGAGAAGCCTCCTCCCCATCGTGCCTCCCACCCGCCCCGTGCGGGAGCTCCCGTGCCCAGGGCACAGGAGGGACCCACTCCTGAGTGAGCCTTTGCTTTTACCAAACACGCCCGTGGGGCACCGCCAAGCTCCCCCAAAGCCGGGGACCCCCAGGCTGGGACAGGCTTTTCCCACTGACAAAGCCTGGAGCTGTGCGGGTGGCAGCTGCCCGCCAAAGCCTTCTCTTGGTGGGACACGAGGCTGATGGCCAAGAGCTTTTCTGCCGGCCCTCAAGATCACAAAGTCCTCACCGTAAAAAACCAAGCCGTGAGTTTCTGGCAGGCAGCACGCCAGCGCGATGCTTCGGGCTCCGTGCTTTATCCCACCTTCTTTACTATGGTGCTACCACCTCTTGCATCTATTCCAGGTCCTGCACCGAGAAGGTTCTTTCACCGCTCTGGTGGCTCCCCAAACCCCACGTCCCCTGTGCAGAAAGCAGACCCCCGCGGCCTCCCCGCGTCGAGCAGAGCCATGTTCCCCGCCCGGACCCGCGGGAGGAGGGCTCGCATGGGGCTCGGGCTGGAGCAGCGCCCGATGGGGTGGCGTGTGCCTGGCTCGAGCTGTGGTTTGCATCTGGAATGGGGATTTTTTTACATGTATCGCTACACACGATACATGTCACGGCACCCGCCTTGCCTTCGCTCCTGCAGTGGGAGAAGGAGGAGGGGAGACGACCACCCACCGCTGCACCCTCTACTCCGCACGCTCACCGCTTTAGCAGAGAGATGAAAAAATAACCTGCTCATTTTTTCACCCTGTGCATGTGTCCTCTGTTAGGAAGCCAGAGCAAACGCACACCCTGCTTAATATTTTCAGGAGCTGATAGATGCCGTAGCAGCCAGGAGCCGGCAGCACGGCTGCGAGAGCCGTGCCCCCCTGTTCCTAACAAGGGAGGTGATTTCCATGAAATGGAAATAGTGTCACAGGCAACGGGAAAACAAATTTCAATATTGGCCGGGGAAGAAGCTAAACAAAGGGCCGAGGTCTCTGCCCCGGCATAAGCAAGGTCTCCCCTGCGTGCATCACCTCCACGGTGTTCAGCTCCCTTGCACATTTTACCTGCATTCATTATAGCACCGGGGCCGTTTGTTTGTGTATAATAAAGAGGATCTGGGAGAAAAGCATGTAATTAGCACATCCATCATATACGTTTTTTAGATATCAATAAAACATCGATTCCCTCCTTCCATAAATTCCCGCGCCGTGGTGAATACAAATCAGTAGCCGCGATGGAAAAGGAATGCGTAACCCCCCTCAGAAGTCCATAAATCTCTCCTCTCCCCGGCATATCATTAAACCTCTTAAACCCTGATGGAAAAACTCCTCTGCCAGGTGCCAAGCGCTGCTCCCCAAGCGTGCCTGAAGCCTTGCTGGGCTGATATCAGCAACAGCGTGGTTGCAACAGGGCAGCTGGCCAGCGGTTCAAAGGTTGCAGCCGGAGCTGTGCAAATAGTGGATCTTTCCATGGAGAGAGATATCTCACCACTAAGTCTCTTCGGTTTGGGGTATGGTATTTTGTTTTCGAAATTCAAACGAAAAACATAAGGAGAAATTTTGGTTTGGTTGACCTAGAGTGTTTTGCTTGGTGTGAAACAAACACACAAAGCTTCATTTTTCTTACACTTTTCTCAGCCTCCTGCTCCATCCCTCCTCTTTCTCATCTTTTCTCATGCATGTGCAAAAATCGCAGCAGAGCCCTTAGTTTTGAAACAAAACCCTAGGTGTTATTCATTGAAAACAGCGAACTAAAAAGTCACTTAAGGGTTTTTTCTTTCACCTAAGCTAATTGTGACATTTAGCTCGCTTTGGGATGTTTCGGTTCCCCTGACACCGCGTTGAGAAGACAGAGCCGAGGCGTTCAGCAGGAAAGCCCCACTGAGGTTCGGCTGCCACCTCCACGCTCCCCTGCCTCTTGCCAGCTCCCCCTCGTCTCACGTCTCTGCAGCAGCAGACAGCGAGCAATGGCTCTCTTTGTCACTGCCCTGTCACTGCAAGGCCACAGACGTCCCTCCTTTTGCTCTCCATCTGCCCCAGGCAAGGTCTGCTGCCCACCCATCCCCTGCTCGCACCATGCCTGGCTCTGCATCCCTCCCGTGTTGCATCGGGCACAGGTACCCGGCTCTCACATCCCCTGGCAGCTCCCCAGCACGGTGACATCTCACAGGCAGGAGATCTAGACCATGGTGTTGGCAAGATGGGCCCGGCAGCGACCCAACCGGGGATGCTGCCCTCACCTGCAGCCCACCTTGGGGTTATCTGGGGCCACTGTCCCTGCACAGCCCCGGGGCAATCCCTCGTCCTGCCCACGGAGGTGAGCACCAGCTGATGTTGTGCCCACAGAGGTGAGCACCAGCTGATGTTGTGCCCACGGAGGTGAGCACCAGCTGACGTCCTGCCCATGGAGGTGAGCACCAGCTGATGTTGTGCCCACGGAGGTGAGCACCAGCTGATGTCCTGCCCATGGAGGTGAGCACCAGCTGACGTCCTGCCCACGGAGGTGAGCACCAGCTGATGTTGTGCCCCTGGAGGTGAGCACCAGCTGATGTTGTGCCCACGGAGGTGAGCACCAGCTGACGTCCTGCCCACGGAGGTGAGCACCAGCTGATGTCCTGCCCATGGAGGTGAGCCCCAGCTGATGTCCTGCCCACAGAGGTGAGCATCAGCTGATGTGTTCAATGAGCTCTCCTTACTGGGGAGCACCCTGCATCTCTCCCCAAGCCCTCCTTACTAGTGGTTACTCCCCATCCCACATCCCTCCCCCCAACCCTCCCTGAGCACTGCCCATGGGTGACAAGGTCCACCAGAGAGGGGATGCAGCTCCGGAAAAGCTGCTCCTGACCCCTTCCCCGCTCCGGTGCCGGCTCTGCTCTGCCCCAGCGAGGAGCGAGCGAAGGGAGTGCCTGTAATTGCAGCTGTCAGCAGTAACAATCACGGCGCTGCCGTTATAAATGGCTCCAGCCTGACTTTTACTTACAGATTTCCCTCACGTGATGCTACAAGTCGTGCAAGGAAAAATCTGCACCGCAGAAAAGCAATTGCACCTTCCAGCTCTGTGGAAGGAGATTTATGGCTTGTTTTGGCCATAAAATAGAGCGGGCAGAGCTCGGGTTGCAGGTTGGCGTGTCCTGACCGGGCAGGCTGGGGTGGTTCGGAGGAAGGGGACACCCGGCGTCCCCTCCGCATCGCCCTGCTGGGATGAGCCCAGGTGTCAGAGCCCCTGCCCCTGCCCGTTCGGTGGTCCCTGCGTGCAAGGGAAGGGTTTTAGCCTAATTCCTGCCAGACGTATGATAAAATCACGACGACATCTGGAGCCAGAGAAGAACTGCGGGGGACGAGGATCTCAGGCTGTAGAGGTGACCCTTGCCAAATCTGCTGGCATCAGAGGCACTGAGAAATGCTGGGGGGGTTCCGCATACGTGCGGTTTGCAGCACCGGGACTAATTTCTACAGCGAGGACAAAGCCGGGGACTGTGTCTGGTCCGCGGCTGCCGTCAGAGACCAGAGCCGTTGTTTTCCGACCAGCTGGCTGGGACCAGACGGGGAGTCCCCAGCAGGAACTCAGCCCAGCCGCTCCGCAGCCCGCGGCCGGGCCGGGAACCCAGCTGCTGTGCAGCCTCTCGCTCTCTGCTCTGGTGGCACATGGACCTTTGGGATGTGTCCCCACTTGCTTTACATGATTCTTTCCAATCTGAGGTCTGTCCCGAGGTTGCAGGACCCGGAGCCGTGTGTTACGGCACCTACAGACACGCTCAGCCCTGACGCATAAGGGAATGCGACTTGGAGACATGGAATTCCTTCCAGGCCAAGCAAGACCCTCCATGGAGAAAGAGCCTAACCTAGTGCTGTGCCAGGAGATCACCAAATGGACTTGCTGTGGACAAGGTCCGTCCCCTGCAACGCACTGGGTCATCAGCAGGAGGTGACCACCCTAAGGGTGCCGATGACGCAGGGCTCGGCGGCGAGGTTTGGGGGCCAAGAGGCAGGGTCAAGCCGGGTTTGGCAGGAGCGGCTGTTGTTTTCCTAATGCAGCCCTTGCAAATAGGAAGCCTGTGGCCTTTTGTGCACTTTGATAAGGTTCAGAGGTTGTTAAAAACCCACAAAGCTATGGCAACGTTTCCAAAAATTCCCAGAAAGTCCAACCAGCTGTGGAGATTTCTGCCATAGCTATTACCACACCCCTCAACCTCGCCTGCACTTAGCTTTTTGTTGCCATTATAGACTCGCTGGTTAAGGGACACAGGTTTAGCGCAGAGAATCGCCGTGACACGTCCTCTAGCGTGCGGTGACACCAACGCACGGTGTCACACAGCGGTACAGTCTACTCTCCTTTCCCAGCGGGGACCACTCGCCAAACATAAAGTATTTTGGTACCAGCAGCAAGGCACAGCCCCGGTAATTGTCTGAGTCAACCGAGGGGGTCGAACCGAAAAAGGTGGCTCCCCCAGCCCTATTCCATGCCCCTGGATCCAGCTGGCTCCGGAGCAGAGGGGGAGAGAGCTGCTCCTGCCCAGGGAATTGGGAGGGAGGGAGCTGGTCACTCATGGTTTGGCCCACGGGAATAAAGCACTGCTTGGCTTTTATCTAGGGAAGTGATGGGAGCTGTGCCCCCGGCCCCCCGGCACGCTTTGCAGAGCCCACCCCAGCTGCCGGGCACCGTTCAGGGGGTGCGATGCCTGCAGAGGTGCCAGGGTCCCCACCCCGGGGCAGGTTCCCCATCCCGGGTGCCCTGCAAAGGGCACGGTGCCGCTGCCAGCGCCGCCCCGCCGCTTTAGTGAGCCTGTGGCAGCTTGGTGCCTGCGGCATCGATAAACCGAGGTGCGCCCATATCTCGTGCTTCCTCCGCGACCTGCCGCCGCTCCGGCGTGACGGTGGCGTTGGCTGTGCGGCAGCAGCAGCTCTGGGGACGCTGTTTCTTGTCACCTCCCTTCCCGCTGTTTGGTGGGTTTATCCCCCTGGGAAGCAGCCGGCAGCCAGGATGGCGATGGGAAGGCGAGAGAGAGTTTAAGGAGGCAAGCGAAGTTGGGGTAAACAGGACGGGGACGGTCCCAAGGCCACCTGGCACTTTACCAGCCCCTGTCCCCTGGAAAACATCCCAAAGGGATAAGGGTCCATCCTGCCCCAGGGCACGGTGGGGCAATGCCAGGGATGGGAGGAGGTGCTGGGGGGACGGACGCTGCGCTCTCCCGAGCTGCAACCGGTGAGGAGGGGGATTTAGCAGCAGGGCAGTGCCGGGGCCGGAGCAGGGAGGTCAGAGGCTCTTCCCGAGGTTCTCCTGGAAGCAGCCCAGGCAGTTCCGGGGCTCGGAGGAAGCAGCTCTTATTTCTTCTCTAATTTTAGACCTTTTCGGGGTGGTCAGTTTTTTTAACCACTGGTCAGCTGGTTTCTTCTCGCACAAAGCAAGCGTGCATAAATTAAACCAGACACATATACACGTCTTGGAAATGATCCAGGAGCAATCACTTACACGCCAGCGAAGGGCGTGAAACCCCCCATCTGCTCCCGGCTGTAAGACAGCGCGGCGAGTCCCCGGCCCAGCCACCACCAGCACAGCTCCCCGGGGCTGGTCCCTCTACGGCGGTGGGGGACACCGCACCCTTCCCAGCGCAGGAGCGGGGCTGGAAGCAACCTGGCAGGGGCACCTTGACCTAAACCATCTTGGCAGATGGGTTTTTTTTTTTCCTTATTCCTCAGCTGGATTTCCAGGCAGGACACCCCTGCCATCTCAAGCAATGCGGAAGGGAGGCACGCAAGCAGCAAGGAGCTGCCGCCTGCTCGCTGCCGTGCATATATCGGTCGTGAGTCAGCCTGGGAAAGGTCAGCCTGCTCGGGGGTGTCAGGCGATGAGCGGAGGCAGCCCCGCTCCCCCCTGCTTCCCCGGCAGGCTCCCAGCAAAGGGGAGCTGCTGCTGGTTTGGCTTTTTGCTTCGTGTTTCTGCATCCCTACGCGTTTCAATACCAATCCTGCCTCTACACGCAGGCTTGCAGCCAGGGGTACGTTGTCGCTCGACCTTGGGATTTTTAAGATCAGGCACGTTGACACTGGCTGAGCAACGTGCGGGCCAAATCCTGCCCTGGAGAGTGCAGGGGAGGCGATAAATAAGCCAGGCAGGGTACGGTTACTGCCCACAGACCCACATGTCCATGAGCTGAGGGCTGGGGACAGGGCTGCCCCATCCTCATCGCTCCCCACCACGGGTCTGGCTGTTGGGGATCTTGAGTCCTAAATCCACCTCCGTGATGGGCTCAAGTCCCGACGGATCAAATTCAGCTGGCGGGTAAAGTGACCCACCTGCAGCCAAGGTGGAGGGAGGCACGTCCCCTCCTGGCAGGTCTCATCCTGGCTCCCGCTGAAACGGGGACAAAAGCATCATCTTACCCTGCTCGGAAGAGCCGCAGGAGGTTATGGCTGCTGGGACAACGCTTGGAAGAGCCCAGATCGGTACCGACATCCCTGCCACTGGAATCAGGCCCATCCAGTGCATTATTATTGCCTGGAAACCATTGCTCCTCTTGGCTTAAAAAACCTGCCGCAGACAGCTTGCCTGGGTGTGTAAATGTCCTAGCAATTCCCAGTGGATCGGGCTGCGCTGCTCCCGCTCTGACCCCGTGCACTGCCTCTGCCCTGGGGACTGGGACCCCCCCAGCTCCCCATCCTCATAATCACACCCTCGTCCTCCGCCGGGACCTGGCAGGGAGGGAGAATATATGAAAAATCCATAGCTTCAGCTCAAGCTGCCAGGGGATTTGTGCATTTTGCACCGCTGTCTCTGGGAAATCCAATACATCGATCGCGTTTCTCAAGGCCGGTATCGATGAAGCAGACACGGGAGGGTTCGGGGTGGCCGGCGGACGCCGAGGGTGTCTGAAGCCCAGGGCTGCTGCTCTCTTCATCCTGGCAGGCGGGGCAGCGTCTCCTGGTGTGATTTACTAAATCCCCTCGTCGTTCCATGCCAAGCTTGCCCCTGACCTGCTTTTACATCCCTATTTATTTATTCCCCCCCTTCCTTTCCAAGCAGGAATCACTTCCTCGGGAGCAGGAATCACCGCCCGGGCAGGGCAGGGCAGGGCAGGGGAGGATGCAGAGAGCAGCCATTCCCCCGCCGCCTCTGCGGAGCTGCTCTGCCCCGCCGCAGAGAGCAGCTTTGCCACGTCGAGGTCTTCTTGGTCCTGCTTGACCAACCTGATCTCCTTCTATGACCAGGTGACCCGTGGATGAGGGAAAGGCTGTGGATGTGGTCTACCTGGACTTCAGTAAGGCCTTTGACACTGTCTCCCACGGCATTCTCCTAGAGAAGCTGGCGGCTCACGGCCTAGACAGGTGCACTCTTCGCTGGGTAAAAAACTGGCTGGACGGCCGAGCCCAGAGAGTTGTGGTGAACGGAGTTAAATCCAGTTGGCGGCCGGTCACGAGCGGTGTTCCCCAGGGCTCGGTACTGGGGCCGGTCCTGTTCAATATCTTTATTAATGATCTGGACGAGGGGATCGAGTGCTCCCTCAGTCAGTTTGCAGAGGACACCAAGCTGGGCAGGAGTGTTGATCTGCTGGAGGGTAGGAAGGCTCTGCAAGGGGACCGGGACAGGCTGGATCGATGGGCCGAGGCCAATGTATGAGGTTCAACAAGGCCAAGTGCCGGGTCCTGCACTTGGGCCACAACAACCCCAGGCAACGCTACAGGCTTGGGGAAGAGTGGCTGGGAAGCTGCCCGGAGGAAAAGGACCTGGGGGTGCTGGTTGACAGCCGGCTGAACATGAGCCGGCAGTGTGCCCAGGTGGCCGAGAAGGCCAACGGCATCC
Source organism: Calonectris borealis (assembly GCF_964195595.1). NCBI lineage: Eukaryota > Metazoa > Chordata > Aves > Procellariiformes > Procellariidae > Calonectris > Calonectris borealis. Next base: position 31,758,537 of record NC_134319.1, on the reverse strand, counting down.
TGGCCTGTATCAGAAATGGTGTGGCCAGCAGGAGCAGGGAGGTGGTCGTGCCCCTGTACTCGGCACTGGTGAGGCCGCACCTCGAATCCTGTGTTCAGTTCTGGGCCCCTCACTACAAGAAGGACATGGAGGTGCTGGAGCGTGTCCAGAGAAGGGCAACGAAGCTGGTGAAGGAGTTGTAGCGAGGTGGGTGTTGGTCTCTTCTCCCAAGTAACAAGTGATAGGACGAGAGGAAATGGCCTCAAGTTGCGCCAGGGGAGGTTTAGATCGGACATTAGGAGAAATTTCTTCACTGAAAGAGTGGTCAGGCCTTGGAACAGGCTGCCCAGGGAAGTGGTGGAGTCACCATCCCTGGAGGTATTTAAAAGACGTGTAGATGAGGCGCTTAGGGACATGGTGTAGTGGGCATAGCGTGTTGGGTGGACGGTTGGACTGGATGATCTTAGAGGTCTTTTCCAACCTGTATGATTCTGTGATTCTATGATTCTTCTGGTTTTAACGGAGAGGAGATGAATTTATCTTCCCAGCTCCCCCTGACGTTGACCCACTCAGTGGTCCAGGCTCAGCAGGTCCTGCTCTACTTGTGGGGCCAGGGAGGGTTGTGCTGCTAAAGCATCCCCTCCCGTGACAAACCGAGCCCCTAAATATCCAGGTGTCTTAAAAGTCAGCTGCCTGGGGAGGAGGTGGGAAGAGAGGTGTAGGAATGGTTGTCTGTGGGTGTCCTGCATTGTCTCCTGCTATGGAAAACTCTCTCTTTGTGATTTTGTGAATGCCATTAAAGAAAATTTTCCCTCTGCAAGACTCTTTTTCTAAAGCCTCTTTCGAAGACTCCTTCTCCCCAGCAATGCAGGATCTTTAAAAGTATAATTATATTAAAAAAAAAAAAAACACCATGCTATTTATAAATTATTCTATATGCTCTCAACAAAGCAAGTGCCAGACTGCACTGGCGGAAAGCCCACTCCCGACTTCTCCTTGCTCCGTTTAAAAATGCAAATAACATTGCTGCTTTTATTTTTTCCTAGCTACAAGAGCAGGGGGGAAAATCACAATGCAAACTCTTTCCTGGAAAAGAGTGAGAGATGAGGGGAATGGGGCAGTCTGGTGCAAGCGAGGCACGGGGACTGGGATCCAGACCTGAGGCAGGGGGACCAGGACCCAGACCCGAGGCACAGGAACCGGGATCCAGACCCGAGGCACAGGAACCGGGATCCAGACCCGAGGCACAGGGACCGGGATCCAGACCTGAGGCACGGGCACCGGGATCCAGACCTGAGGCACGGGCACTGGGATCCAGACCTGAGGCACAGGAACCGGGATCCAGACCTGAGGCACGGGCACTGGGATCCAGACCTGGGGCACAGGAACTGGGATCCAGACCTGAGGCACAGGAACCGGGATCCAGACCTGAGGCACGGGGACCGGGATCCAGACCCGAGGCATGGGGACCAGGGTAGAGACCTGAGGCAGGGGGACCGGGATCCAGACCTGAGGCACAGGAACTGGGATCCAGACCCGAGGCACGGGGACCAGGGTCCAGACCCGAGGCACGGGCACCGGGATCCAGACCTGAGGCACAGGGACCGGGATCCAGACCCGAGGCATGGGGACCGGGATCCAGACCCGAGGCACGGGGACCAGGATCCAGACCTGAGGCACAGGGACCGGGATCCAGACTCGAGGCACAGGGACCAGGATCCAGACCCCAGGCACGGGCACCAGGATCCAGACCTGAGGCAGGGGGACCAGGATCCAGACCCGAGGCATGAGAACCGGCATCCAGACCCGAGGCAGCGGGACCAGGGTCCAGACCCGAGGCACGGGCACCAGGGTCCAGACCTGAGGCACGGGGACCAGGATCCAGACCCCAGGCACGGGCATCGGGATCCAGACCTGAGGCACGGGGACCAGGATCCAGACCCGAGGCACAGGAACCAGGATCCAGACCTGAGGCATGGGGAACAGGATCTAGACCCGAGGCAGGGGCACCGGGATCCAGACCCGAGGCAGCGGGACTGGGATCCAGACCCGAGGCACGGGGACCAGGGTCCAGACCCGAGGCAGTGGGACCAGGGTCCAGACCCGAGGCACGGGGACCAGGATCCCGACCCGAGCCATGGGGACTGGGATCCAGACCTGAGGCATGGGGACCGGGACCGGCTGGGATCAGCATCCTTCCTCGGCTGGCATGCGCTGCCTGCATTCCCCCTGCCTGCCCTCCAGCAGGCGGGCAGCGGTGGCCCTTCCTCTTTCATTTAAGGCTTTTCCTGCCCTCTCTTCCTTCCTGCCTTCCCCCCCCAGCCCCTGGATGTGCAGAGGAGCATTTTGAGGAGTGGGAGTCCCAGCAGGGCAGTGAAACACTGTCATGATGCCAAGCGCGGTCCCAGAGCGCGTCTGATGACAGGAGGCAGGGCTTTGCCAAGCAGATATTTAAACGGAGCTGTTGCTAGAGAACATGGCAATGGTGAGTAAGAAGGAATTCAGCCTCTGCTCTGCCTCCCCTGCTCTCGACTGCCTTTGTTTAATACCAATGAATAGCATTTATTGGTGTTAAATAAATAAATAGCATTTATTGGTGGGTAAAAAGCCCTCCGAGGTACAAAGGCAAGGGGGGATCACTAGTTATATTCAGTCGCTGAATTTGCAAGCTGTCATATCAGAAGATATTCGCTTATTATACACCACGGTACGTATTTCATGCAACGCATGCAGCAAATAATCAAGAGAATATTTATTTCTTAATCCGTTCTCCTCCCCCATGCTGCACGTTATCTCTGGAAGCCCGACGGCATTCAAAGGGTCGAAGCTGCAAAGACCCACCTGGCGTCTGCTCCCGCCGAAGCCGGCGCCGCTGGTCGTGGGGGGAGCAGGCTCAGCCCCTGAGCGATTTTATCTGGTACAAGCCTGCAAAGGTAACGCGGTAAAAAGCTGGTGACCTGCTAAATGTAAGTCAAGCTGTGACATAGCGGTTAGCTCGTGCTGAGGTCAGCGCCGGGCAGGTTGCTGAGTGTGAAGTTTCAGCTGAAGGGCACTAAAGCTCTATTCATTAAACGGTTTTCTGCAAATATAATTAAGAGATGGTATCAGCGAGCATCGCTGCTGCATGCGCCGCTGTCGCTGCCGGGTAAATCTTGGCGTGGGGAAGAGCGCTGGCAAATCAGAGGTCCCCGGGCCTGCGACAGGACCCCGATAAATCACCCGAGCAAACGAGCTCTGCGGGCGGCTGGGCCGGTGCTGCTCCCGTCAGCGGGAGCGACGCTGCGGGCAGTGCCGCCGGCGGCGGGCAGGACGCTGCCTCGTGGCTGGGCTTTCGGCTGGGATGGGATCTGCCGCTCCTTTAACAGCCTGGTGGGGGTATGGGAAAAAACTCCGGAGGTTGGGAAGCTTCAAGGAAAACCAAAACGAATCCCAAACACAGCCAATTCCCAAAGTCTGGGAGTGGGGAAGAGCAGGATTAGGGCCACTGGGATACCCCTGGATAACCAAGGGCTGCAGCCCCACTCCGAACGGCTCCAGTTTGGTCTCTCATGCTGTAACGCAGCAGGTACCGAGCCTGCCAGTCCCCGGGGGTGTCTGGATTTCGGGACAGCCGTGCCCCCGCGCGGGTGGGCTTGCTCTTACACCTGCCCGGGGTTTCCCTGCGCCCCCTCGCCCCACCCAGCGCAGCACCCAGCACCCTGCCGGTAAGAGTGACGAGTGGTGCAAGGGCAAAGGCTTGCAACTTTTGGAGAATTTCCCCTTTTTTTTCTTTTTTCTTCCCCTCCTCCATTTCCTCTGCACTGTCTTCTCTTTCTTTTCCTCCCCCCCAGCTTTTTGTGGCCTGTCAGCCCCATTTCCCTCCTCCCTCAATTCTTACTCATCTTTCTTGTGTTTTCTCCACCTCCATCCCCACTCTCTCTCTTTTCCCTGGCTGGTACCTCCCCATCCCCTCACCTCTTCCCCCCAGGCACACTGCTCTCCCTGCCACACTTCTTCCCATCCCATCCCATCCCATTCCATCCCATCCCATCCCATTCCCATTCCCATTCCCATTCCCATCCTCAACCCAACCCATCCCATTCCCATCCCCATCCCATTCCAATCCCCATCCCATCCCATTCCGATCCCCATCCCATTCTGATCCCATTCCCATCCTCAACCCATCCCATCCCATTCCCATTCCCATCCCATTCCAACCCCCATCCCATCCCATTCCAATCCCCTTCCCATCCCATTCCAATCCCCATCCCATCCCCATCCCATCCCATTCCAATCCCCATCGCACCCATCCCATTCCAATCCCCATCCCATTCCGATTCCATTCTGATTCCCATCTCATCCCATTCCGATCCCCATCTCCATCCCATCCTCATCCCATCTGATCCCCATCCCCATCCCATCCCCATCCCATTCTGATCCCCATCTCATCCCATTCCCATCCCCATGCCCATCCCATTCCCATCCTCAACCCATCCCATCCCATCCCAGCCAACCCCAAAGGGTTCAGGGTTCAAACCGGGGCTGTCCCAGAGCCGCCATCCGAGGGGCCCGAGGGACCAAGGTGACACGTTTGGGTCCAAACCGACCCCAAAAATGAGCAGAAAAAGTAAAAAGGAAGCGACCCCCCCCCCCGTTGGGGGAGTCCCGGCGCCACCGCCCCCCCCCGCGGGCCCGGCGGGCAGGGGCGGGGCCGACCGCCCTCAGCCCCGCCCCTCCGCCGGGCCCCGCCCCGCCCCGCGCGGCGGTGGGCGGTGGCAGCGGTTGCCGTGGCGATGGCGCCTTGCCGGCGGCCGGTTGGCTGTCGGGCCGGCTGACGGCTGGGAGGCGGTGGCGGGGCGGCGGGACGGGGAAGATGGCGGCGGCGGCGGAGGAGGCGGCGGCGGCGGCGGCGGGGCGGCGCTGAGGAGGCCCGAGGCGGGCTGAGGAGTGGCGGGGCGGGCGGGCGGGGGCCCATGTGTGGCGGCGGCCCCCCCCCGCCCCCCACTACCGGCGGCGGCGGCGGCCCCTTCGCAGCCAGGCGCCGCTGAGGCGGCTCCGCGGGCGCAGAGCGAGCGCGGCCCCGGCCCGGCGGCGGCAGGATGAAGTTCGCCGAGCACCTCGCGGCGCACATCACCCCCGAGTGGCGGAAGCAGTACATCCAGTATGAGGTAGGGCCGCGCCGCCGCCTCGGCGCGCTCCCCCCGTGCTGCTCGGCGGGGCGCGGCGCTGGAGAGGGGCTCGGCGGTGGGGGGGGGGTGTGTGTGTGAAGCCGGCCCCGGTCCCCCCGTGCCTCGTCGGGGCCGGGTGGTGGGTGCCCGAGAAGCGCCGCCCGAGCTGCACGGGTGTGCTCCAGCGCGTAGCGGTCGCTGGCCGTGCAGAGGGGGTGCGAGGCTGCTCCCCTGCCCGGCGGCGGTGGCTGGCGGCCGGCAGCTTCCCGCTTGTTTTCTCGGCGGGAGGACGTTGTAAAAGCGACGTGTTTATCCACCGCAGCTTGGGACCGCTGGGAGGAGAAGCGCCGGGTGGCCAATTAATTAATTCATTGTTGCCTGTAACCTTTCGGTGTGGGACAAAGGTCAGAAGAGATGTGAAGCCGGCGGGACCGCGGTCCGGAGCTGTGCAGTGCTCTGCTCCCGGGCATCCCCTCCCGGAGCCCGGCCGCAGCCCTGCTGTCGGTAGCAGTCATTTTTCAGCACCACCGCCAGTTCTCCGCACAGGCAGGCAGAGGAGGGGTGACTTTGAGAGGCGGCTCTCAGCCTCCATCCGCGGCTCCCAAGGGCGAGACCGGCGGGCTGGGCAGCACCCTCCACCTTCTAGCTGGAGGCCGAGCCTTCCCTTCCCTTCCTGCAAGCGTTGCCCTGTGAAGGGCCGCAGTCTGGTTTGGTAATGCTAGCAGCTTACCTGAGTGACTCGAAACAGGGCAGCAAACCTGGCATCGGTTGCCTTTTTTTTTTTTTTTTTTTTTTTAAATAAGGCTAGTGAGGCTTTGCATCTCGCTATTTCATACTTGATTTCAGGTGAACTGCTTGAATAGGGACATTTATGAACACTGTTTACACAAAGTTCTGCTGCATTAATCGTGAATTATTTGCAGAATACAGCTTTTCAGTTTTTATTATGCCAGCTTTCTAAAGGTCATGCTGATTGCTTAGTTTCACGTTTATCATAGTGGTGCTTGACTTCAGTTTAACTAGATGAAGCTGAAGGTGGTTATTTGTAGTAAAACCATTTCCTACTTCAGCGTTAGCAGTAAAAGTGGTTGGTGCCAGTGATGTCGGTCTTTTCCACAAGTAATAATTAAACCCAGACAACAGAAAGCTGATTATAGGAGAGCCATGATCAGCAAAACTTCTTGACTGATTGAGTCAGTCAAAACCATACAACATTTGTTATCATTTGAAGGCCTGTATTTTCTCTCTAGGACTATAATAGCAATTTATTTCTAGTACCTCTATTAATCTGTGCATTTGCAAGGAAAAGCACATTTATCTTAGCTTGCTTTGTTATAATGTTGAACTGAAAAGTTTATATCTGCCCTTTTGACTGTTCCTTTGTTTTCCTTTACCTGACTGCAAAGGAATGGATGTTTAAATAAAAACTGCAGTCAGATTTTACTTTAGAACAAAATTGTGATCTCCTTGAATTTTGTGGAGAGCTAGATGAGCAAATAATGCATCAGTCTTTGAGAAGGAGGAAATCCATTGTCTTGATAAAATAAAGTACCAGCTTAGTTCTGCATTGTGTCTCCAATGGGTTATCCGTGCAAGAATTGTTTTCTGTTCCTGGAAACAGAAAACTTGCATATCTTCCTAAGAGAAGGTTTGGAGGAGGGTTGGAGGGGAAGGCAAGGAAGAAATAGAAGGGCAAAAGATTTGGCTGCGTGCTGACCAGACAGATGTAGAGGGAGGGTAAAGGAGACCCAGTGAACTATGACACCTTGATTAATGTGTGAAGAACTCTGCTGCTTATCGGCCACTGTTTTCATTATAGGAGGTTAATTTTCAGATGTTTTAACTAGGGCAGTATTATTATGTCATTCTCCCTTCCCCCATCCCAATTTAAAATAAAGGTAGATTTCAGTAAAAACTTCCTTCAGGTTGTTACTCTTTCTAGACTTCAAGTAATCTCCTTGGATAGATAGCTTAACATAGAGTGAATTAAACCAAAAACCCTACCCTCCTTTTTAGTAATAAGTTTCAAAACTCTTTGTTTCCCTTGTTGCAGCTGGCTGAATGTGAGTCAGACTCCTGCTCATGCATATTACAGTAATGGAATAGTCTGGCATTTATTATTCAGTAACTGGTGGTCGTGTGGGTGCGGTGCATAAAAGGCCGGCGCTACCTCAGTTTACTTGTTGATTGTACTTGAGGCAAAAAGCATACAGCCCTCCTTTGTCAAGAAAAATTCTGAGTTGTTGATTAGCAAACATAAGGCCAAACGCTGCTTGTGTTACTTGCGTGCAATATTGCTTACAGCACGCATCATAGTAAAATTTTAAAAAATTATTTGTATATTTAATAGCATTGTAGTGTTTCTTCATCTGACAGTTTTTATCTTCTCCTTCTTAATTAAAACAGTAATCAAGCACTGTTTCAGAGTGAGACACCTTGTTGTGTAGGTTTTTAACTCTGAAAAGATTATTCCTGTTTCCAGGGACTTCTCATGTCAAGTTCAGGATGCTGATGAAAGGACTAGAAGATGGTATAGAAATTGTTTTAATCATTCTGTATCATAAAGCTTACTTGTAGTCACCTTACTTTTCTGCTCTGATATTTGTAGTTTTTTCCACTGGTGACTCGTGCAGTCAAGACAGTCCCGAAGTGTGGTAAGACCCAGGTAACTTGTGAGATCCTCACCAGGTGCCGTGTCTCTGGTTTGATGGGATGCGCAGCGAGTGTGGCTGCAAGGAGCTTTGCCTCGCATAAATTGCCGGTCAAACTAGGAGGATGGTGAAATCTGTTCTGATAACGTCAGGAAGAAGTACGAGACTGTTGTGTTTTGAATACCTAAAAATGTAGTTTCACTTTCAGATGATCTTTAACAATTTACAGTCCTCAAAAGTTCTTACCATTGGCGTAATCTTTTCCCTCCAAGAAAAATCTGTTTAAGTATTATAACTGTGCTTGTAGGAAGTATGGAAGTTGCCCAGGCTTAGGGCAGATACTTGGTCAGTGGAAGAGCTTTAGAGGAAGACAAAACCATTCACTTTCTTTAAACAGGCAAAAAGAAGATATACTTTGATAGCTATGGCTCAAATTATTATTTTCTTTCAACAAAAGCTCTGCAGTGACCATTACTGTCCATCTGCTTTTTAAGAAAGAACGCTTGTCTTGTAGAAAAGAGGAAAAATGATGATGTATGCTATTCTGTTTCATTCAGCTTTTTGCAGACATTTGCCATGACTGAGTCAACATTAATGTGGAGCTTTACACAAACCTTGATTGACTTGATTTGACTTTCCATTACAAATTTCCATTCTAAAGATTGCATGAAAGCATGCAAATTTTATATGTCACATTTACTGTGCAAACTCCATTCCTAACAGATGATTCTTGAAACCTAAGTCAGTGCAAATGATCAGGAGGGCTTTAGGTGAGGACCAGTGGCAGTAACGTAATACATACTCCCAATGTAAAGGGGCATTTTTACTGCTGAAGGCCAGGGTGTCATTATCAGGCTACTCCCTGGATGCGACTGAGTTTAAAACAATGTATTGATAAACGCTTAATTTGTGGAAATGCTTGTTAATTATGTTAAACATTAAATAATCCAAAGTTCTAAACATCTTCGGTCCTGGTTTCAATGTCTGTTGTCCGAAAACTTCCTATTTGTTAAAAGTAATGCTTCAAGTTTCTGCACCCGCTGCCTTCTCTGTGCAAAGACCGCAGCAGAGGGGAGCAGCGGTTTCAGGGGGGGTGTGCCAAGTCCTGGGGTGCTGGCTGCCTCGCACACGTACCTGGGCGCTCGGCTCCCGCAGTTGCTGTGTCTGCAGTGCTCCTCGCCGTGCAGCCAGGCAGTGACCTGTGGATGTGCCCCGACCCTGGCAGTGGCAGTGAAAAGGTTTGCTCACCTTGTTTCAGGGGATCTGGCAGTGTATCTTCTTCCGTAAAGTTAGTAGCCAGTTAAATGATTGCTGCGGCATATGCTTCAGTGCACTTGTCTTAAAACCTTAAGTTTTGAACCATTCATTTACTTTCAGTTCCTTTGGTGTGGAGATAAAATATAAAAACAAACAAAATCCCATCTTTTTGTATCAGACAACAATTCTCTTTTTCACATAGTCAGTACTGAACAAATTAAGGTAACTCTTAGGTGAATTTCAGCTGATGCTTTTTTGCGAAGAGCGAGCTTCACTGCATTTAATGCGCATTTTTTGATGCACTGAAGTTGTTGAGTTGCTAGTCCTCTGTTTATCCACAAATCATGCTGCCGATTTCCTTTGCTCTTGTGTCCATCTCTGGAGTGCTTTTAGGAGAAATAGGAGAGCGTTGCTCTGTCTTCCCGGACTTCTAAACCTAAGTGTACGTCTGCACGTCTGGCCGATGGAAATTCGGTGGAGTTTTACAGTTGCCAGATGGCAGTTTTGTTTCAGTTCATCTGGCCTGAATTTGTTTATCTGGATGCAGAAGTCTGATGGTATTTTTAAAGAAAAAGTGCTTAAAACCTTTGAAATTGCCGCATCTGGGGAAGAAGGAGAATCAGAACAGTTACTACAGGTGCAAAGTCCATGGGGGAGATGGGTAAAAGGTACGAGCAGGTGACTTCCCTTCCTTTTTAAGGAGACTCCAGGTTTTAAATACTTTTGCCTTTGGAGAAGAGAGAAGGTTGTTAAGTTTTTAGAAATCATTTCTCCGAGACACAGCAGGAAGTAGGTAGGGAAAACGAAACTGATGGCTGAGGTAGCCTGCTTGCCTCAGGGTCTCTCTTCCAGAAACAGGCTTTCAGTTTTTGGGAGGTGGCCAATTCTGCTCGTCAAACCCTGCTTCATGATAGGCAGTTCACACCCAGGCTTGCCACCTCCTGACACAAATCTGTTGTGCTATTTCACTATTTGTCCTTCTGGGTGTTAGCAGACGAGCTTAGAAGAGCATAAACGTTTTGGAAGCTACTCGCTTTAAACAACAGTTTTGTTTGAGCGTTTTAAGGTTTTTGTCTGTGAATTTGTTCACTGTTAAGGTGTGACAGTTGCATTTTCACGTGTGTTTTCTTTCTGCTTTTTTTTGGTTCTCTGATACACATTTATACAAGTTTACTGCAGGTGCAAGGTGTATCACTAGCAGAATTTAAAGTAAGGAGAGACCCTTTTTGTCTAGTTTGAGAGCAGAAAGTAATTCTTCAACATTTGAAGTTGACAGTGATGGATAACTTTTGGAAACAATCATTTCTAATATTCTGTAATCTAGAGGACTAAATACTTTAGGTGTGAAGGAGCACCGAGCCTTTCACTTTCAGGTTATTGGTTTACTTATATAGGTCAGGTAAGCAGTAACAAAATCTGCTGCCCTGCAGCTGCCAGACTGTAATATGTCAGTCTGCACAGGGAGAGGTCTGTGGGATGACCGACTCCTTCAGCTTTCAAGATTTAGTGCAGGACTGTCAGTGTTGTGGGCCTTTTTAATGTGTTTTTTAAAATGACTGATAAAACCAGAGATAGGAAGTACGCTGCAGGTTTACCTCTGGGTGGGTGGGTTAAGGGAGGGAGTTCTTACTACAGTGACTTTCAATTTGCTGTCTCTTCAGGTTTGTGTATGCTATGTCGTGTGGTTGTGGTTCATGGAAAAAGTTACAGGTAGGTGAGGATGACGAGCGGGATGAAAAAGGGGGAAGGCTTTTTGACCGCTTGATGGATGGAGGCAGATCATGCGCTGCCGGCCTGTGAGTCATGGGGGGAAAAGGATTGAAGCGGCCAGTGTTTGGGAAGGATTTAAAAAAAGCACCGAGGGTAGAGGAGAGGTGTGCCGCTGGAACGAGGATCATTCAGCAATGGCTCAGTTGGGAAAACAATTATGCGAGTGACCTTTGTTGAGACCTCTGTGGTCTCGGGAATCAGAGAGATGTCTGAGCTGCTGGTGTAGCCTGCCACCTTGGATACCTTGTGATAAACAGACATGTCCTTTAGACCTTTTATTTACTTAACAGGATCGTAACCACCATGTTACAACAGTGCTGAGTTTCCAGCTGCTGAGCTTGTGGTTCTTGCCTTGAAGGTGTTAGGGAATTTGTTATTTAGGCTGTGATGTTTTGACCGGGGAGGGGGGACCACGGACAGACACACAAGATGGTAAATGCAGAGATGTAGGATTATAGAAGTACAGGATATGTTGGGAAACAGGCAGAAGAGACAGGAACTCTTCAGAAAGACCTGAATGACTTTTGTGTGTTAGATTTCTGTAGGTTCAAAAGTGTGGGAATAAAATCTAGTTTTTGCAGCAGCTGCGTGTGAAGCACACTCACGTTCAGTATGTGCATTAAGATGCCTGTCTTTATCAAATGATGTGGGGGGTGCGTAAACAAATCACTCAGCAGTAGGAATGGACCCTTCCTGGTGGCTTCTAGTTCCAAAATTATGGTTCAGTCTATTCCTTCAGCCATTGATCTGAATTCAGTTTATTTGATTCTTGCTTGCACGTGTGATGTGAGAGAGAGCAAATCTTTAGGCAATGGCTGGAATAATACCAGCATCTTAGTAACGGTCTGAAAAGAGGCCTTCTGAAAAGGAGCTGCAAGTGATGAGGTCTCTGATGTTGTGCCTCCCTCCCGGCTCTGCTAACGGAAGGGGTTACTGCCAGGGGTGCTTGGTATTTAGCTGTAGGACCACCTTGCCTCCTGGTCCTGCTGCCTGCACTGTTCATCTCTTGCACCAGCAGTCTGAGCCTGGGTGAGCGGCTTGTTCCTGTGGTCTCCGGGAGGCAGCTCACGGTGCCTCGAGGCCGTGAAGACCTGGTTAATAATTCTGGCTGGTGTTAATGTTGTCCTTCAGTTTCCACCTCAAGAGAAGGCCGTCAGCCCTGGTTCGCTAATCTCCTCCGTCATGTTGTCTTCAGCTTTTACAATGTATGTGTATTTCTGTACTCCTATATAACAGTGATATTAAATCCCTGAGGCTGCTTTTCCTCCATTTGCCTCGACAAACTCCTTTCTGTGTCACGCAACAGCTTTTGGTTTTTTTTTTCTGTTTTTTTTTTTCAAAATGTAAAACCTTTAACAGCCTACCAGCTGGGAAACATTTTTCCAAAGGAAGATGTTGAAAAATACAGTCGGAATAATTTTTACAGATTAGTAAGGTAACAGTCTTTAGACAAAGCAGTCAGTAAACATGAACTTGTGTTTCTCTTGTTAACAGAAATACGTGTGATAGTGTTGACATCACATTCCGTAGCTTTCTGTGTCAGTCTGGAGGATAAAAGGGCTGTAATTGCTTTTGTTTTCAAACAGGCATATCAAAACAATGTAATTTTTTTTTTTAATACTAACTGCATTCCTTGTTCTCTCCCTCTCCCCTGCAGGCTTTGAAAGAGATGCTATATGCAGCTGTGGACCAGGCCCCTTCTATAGAAGGTAAGCAAATTGTAACTGAGAATCATGTTTTTCTTGGCATTGGGTGCTGGACACGTAGTCCTGCTACTTTTCTGTCCTCAGTCCTCCTAAATTGGTAAACTTAATGCACTGATGGGCAAATGCCTGGCCTTTCACAGCCTGTGTGCTATTTTTGATTGTTAGAACTCTTTGTCCTCTGTCATTAGGACAATAAATGTCTTTGTATAGTTGAGGACTTCAACAGCTGGATTCCTCTTGCTTATAAGGGCATTCACTGGTGGAAGTACTTTCTTAATCGCTTGAGAATAGACCTTTGTTTTCCTGTGACAGCTAGCCACTGCGGGAGATAATTGTGCTAGAGAGATACTGGTTCCTGGTTTGTTACTGGTGATTTGAACTGGAAGAGTCTCATCCTTTCGTTCTGTGTCCTCCCTGAACGCTGTGCTACCTATCGTATGTGGACATGAGTATATTTTCTTGTTTGCATGTGTTTATTGCCACTGAGTGTTCTCGATATTTTAGTACAGCATTTGGTTTTAAGCTCACTGCGTTTTGAATAGTTTGTTTAATTAAGCGATAATCTGTGCAAAATTTCTCAATAGAGCCCTTTACTTTCTTTATCTTTCTTTTTCCTTTCATTGTCTTTGAAGTACTGAATACTTTTTGCCTTTATGTGGCTTCACTCCCTACTTTCTTGCTCTTCATGTGGATTTCAACCTGTTTTTTAACCTCCTTACCGTTATTATTTTCACTTTGATTGCAGCGCAATGTTAATTTCACTAATCTCTTTGAACGCGGCTCTGGGCTTCTTTCTTGCATATTTATAGAGCAGAAGAACAACTGCTGCTTCTAGTGTGGTCAGTTGGCTAACATAAATAATGCTAGTCACTATTAATGTTAGCTTATTAACTACTTTCTTTGTGTCAATTAGAATATGGAAATGAGGTATGACATAGTTAAAATAATGTGGAGTATTAATTTTTTTGGCTTTAACTCTACCTGCTCTTTGATTAGAATTTTAAAACAAAACCTGCAATAGTTAATAGACTAAGTGTGTGTGTGTGTGATGGGGCAGTCTTTCCTCATACTCTTCAGCGGCGCAATCTAAACTTTATTGGAGCAATGCTCAGACAGGTATAATCTTTAGGTTTAACCTGACGCTTAGTTGCTCACCTGACTCAGCCTACTGATTTTGTTAAATCAATCACCGTTTTCTCTAAAGTGCAGGTCCTAGAACTAGATTTCTAAAGGTTATGGTCCTAGCATCATCTAAAATATACGGGTTATCTTTGGAAAACTGAAGAAAACTTGCCAGTATACACTGGCAAAAGAGGAAAGTCTCCTTTTATTTTTTTGAGTGGCAAAATTGCTTAAAAACACCCACAAACCTAGAGGACCTTTCTCCCCAATAGCATAAAACCAGTTTTCTAGCCAAGAGGAACAAAAGTGTTTGTGTAGGCCAAACTGACTATCTTTATTAACTTTTAAAGACACCTTACTAATTTTGGTGAAAGTCCAGCATTAGTTTTATGGAAGACGAGCATTTACAAGATTTTTTCTTTATTCTATCCATCAGTTTATTATTGACAATGGGAGCAAATGGTGTCTGTGCTAATAAAATTTTGTAGTCTAATGTTTGAATATGACTTATTGGGTTTTGCTTGTGATACCTAGAATTTCAAGGTGGGCTTTGAGTTGCTAGCCATAAAACTCCAAAGTGTTATAATTCAGCATTTTGATTTCTTTTTTTCAATGCTTGTGGTATATTGATGTTCTGTAATGTGCTGTGATGTTTGTGTGTAAACATACTTGGCAGAGGAAGATAAGGTGAAGAATAAAATGGTACAATATTATATTTATGCTCTTCTAAATGTTAAAAGAATTTTAACTCGTGCTTCTGCCTCCTTTGATGTTGTCAAAATCTCAACAAAAGGAAAGTAATGCCTTAACATTGTTCTACTTACGAAAAGTGTCTTCTGTTTGTTTTTTGGGGATTGGGTGTCTTCCTCTGTGCTGTAGAGAACGAAGTAATCCAAACTATTTTGAATGACTTATGTTTAACTCTGTCTTTTCTGACCCACTTTTAAGTAGAGAGCAGCTATACTAATTCCTTCACCTTTTGTTTGTTAAGTGAATGTGAGTATGTGCGTGGTGGTTGGATTTTTTCAAAGTTTGTTTTCAGTGTGTTCTTTCCCTCTCTCTTCCTCTCTGCTCAGAGTCTGTTTTGCTTTTTAGTCTCTGGGTTCCTCTCTGAAAATTGTGTGTGGCTCAGGACGGGGCCAGGCTCTTTGCGCTGGAGTGACTGAGCTGTCTGTAAGGGCGCGTGTGTTTGAGCCATTGCCCATAGGAGTGCAGAGGTGACAGAGGGAAAGCAGATGTCTTTCCATGAGCTGCAGCTTTGGGAAAGGCTTGTGCTGGAAATGGATCAAGACCAGGTATTTCTCTGTCCCTGTTGCTTACTTCCTTCTCCTGTAAGCCCTTCTGCCTTTGTTTATAGAAGCCTTAGGCCAGGCTTAGTGCGTGACTGCATACAGACTGTGCCCAAAACACTGCTCTAGTCCCTATCGGAGGAGATGGAGCAAGTTCCTTGAACTTTGGGGGGATGTAGCAGCTATTGTCAACAGGCTGGCTGTTGGCCTGCGTGTTTTCAGTTTAATATGGATTTTGTGATGGATACTTCTGTGTTACTTTGAGCTTAGCACAGAAACTACAGAAGTGCGCTACTGAAACCCAGCTTCCCAGTATGAGCCTAATGTAAACTCATTTTAGACTGGTCTAACTAAAATCCATTTTCTAATTGAACTAGTTAATCACAGACACACTGTAGATGTGCACAGTTGGTTTTGATTTACCTTATGTGTATTGTAAAGCTAATCTTCAGTTAGTGCATCGGACTGAAGAAAAGGGAGTTTTGTGTGCCAAAGCTGAGGCTGTTCCTGCTTCTTATTCTGCTTGGCTGGATGTGTAATTCGGGACTTGTGAATGAGTTTCTCAGATTTCTGCTGCAGGCTGCTTACCGTATCAGTTGGTAAAATTTGTATACATACAGAAATGCTTTGTATTGCTTAGTGGTATGCTGGAAGGATTTTGGAAACTCTTTAAATAAAAAAAAAGTGCTACCCAACCAAGGCATGTTGTAAGTAATAGGCAAGGCAGGTAATAGGTGAACCATCCATCATTAATAGCTTTCATTGGGTTTGTATTTAGGTAAACAAAGCTACCTTCAGAATGACTCTTTAAGCTCTGCGACTGATGGTCCTAGTGCTATTTTAGTGGACAAAGTGTTGCTGGGAAGAGGATCTTGGATCTAAATTGTGCAGTTTTTACTCTGCTGGTTATCTAGTTACATGGTGACCCTTCTCGTTGTGCTACATTGAATTATACCTATGTCCATCTGCTTTTTCCTATCTTCAGGTAACAAACACAGACTGTGATGTTAAACAAAAAACCCCGTAGATGTGAATAAGCAAAACCTGTCAAGGGAGAATGATAGGAGGAGAATGTTTATAACTGTCCCCTGACACTGTTGCAGGGTGCTTTGGATCCCTGTATTTCATGAGAGTTACACCAGACTGTATGCACATCTCTTTTGGCAGCTGCTAGCTGTACACATAGATTTCTTTAATCTCTTCAAAGATACGGTTTTTCCCCTTTGTCTGCCTACTTTGTAACAACGGTGTTCTTTATGCCAGTGTTGTTCCTCTAGTTTTTTATAATCTTTTTACAAGGCTTTCCCCTGATGAAACTGCACCATCCTTCCACCTGAACAACATCTGTACAAAATTAGTGTTTAGTCTGTTAACTCGATCTTATACACATGACTGGAAAAAGTATCAAATGATGCTTGATTCCTGCCTGTATGATGGGACTTGCTTGAATTTCTGGAGAATTCTTTGATGTGTGTTTGCTTTGTTAGCTGTTTGTTATGTGATGCTTGCTGTTACTGGAGCAATCTGGATGAGTTGATGCTGCCATTATGTTATTCCCAGCTTCTGAGTCCTCGTGGCATGGCAGGAAGGCCTGCATGCAAGCGTGCCAGGTCATTGTGAGCAGGCACCCTTTCTCTACCCTGACCTACCTTTAGGAGGAAACTGTGACAATTCAGAGGTGAAAATCTGGTGTAGCACTTGTTTTCTCTGGGACAGAATGTGCGATATCGCAAAAGCATGAAATACTGACCTCACCGTGAGCATGCTGATTTTTTTTTTTGCATTCCTTGTTCCTCCCACTGCTTCCTGTCCCATTTGTCACCTAAGTAAAACAGGTTACTGGACCACTGTTGCTTGGAGTCCTCCCGATTATTCCACTTGGTGAGCAGATGTGTCGGCATCTCCCCAAGCTCCTTACAATGCAGCTCTTCTCAGCTGCAGTGGAGATGAAAGTGTGGCTGTAAATTATTCATTCTGATTATCTGCTTGAATGGACAAGGTCCACTCTAAATATTATTTTCTAGAATATTTGTCTTTCAAATATTGAAATTTAACCTCCCTTCAATACTTGTGCAAACAAATGTTGTTGTTTTAATATCAGATGGTACAAGAGCATTCTGTTGTATCCTCTTATTATGGAGATTACTGATTCTGCTTAACCCCAATCCTGAATTCCAGCAGCACCTTTTGAACAAGGATCGCTGCTTGTTGAAGGGCTGTGTGGGGCTGGAATGGTGTAACAGTGTAGGAGCGGGCAGTAGGAGCGCTTTGAGATAGAACTCAAACCCAAAATTAATAGGTGATGTTGAATTAACATTTGATTGGTAGGGGGAAAGTTTTAGTGGTAATGGAGATCCTCTGCTGGTACTTGTAATCTGTATGTTCACCTATTGACTTGCACTAAATTAGAAAATCAAGAGGTGCAAGTTTGGGACATTTTTAAGAGTGCCAGCACTGGCAGCGGGTCTTGTGTGGTTACACCCTTGTTTCTGCTTTCATTTGTAATGCACTTGCCATGTTAACTGACAGCTACAAATCTTTAGTTTGGATTTATTTCTGTTACTAAATAAATAAAATAGTATTCTTTAGGGTGATAAGTAATCTTCGTGAATAAGCAGGGCGTGGGAAATCACATTCTTTTTTTCCGAGGGAAGTTATGAGGCTGACAATTTTCATTTGTTATATGCAGACATGCTTTGTAGGGTTGATCAAAGGCATATGGTTTGTCTGTATATTTACAGATGTCTTCTTTTTATTTCAAAATAAACATTTTTTTCCAATTGCATAAGCTTACTTTGTAGCGGGTTGGGGTTTTGATTATATGGGAATGCTTAGGCTTAAGGGAGTCTTCAACATCAACTACCATGAAGCAGCCACAAACAGATGAATGCTTTGTCTTTATTTCACTATGTTGTTGCACACCCATAAAGGACAAGGAGATCAGTGTCCTGAAGAACACATGCGACTGAAGGTTGGTGTCCTACACCCTAGATGCTGGTCCTCGATTCTGTGAAGATTATAATTCAGTCTGGTGGCCTCCGTATTTATAACTAGTGTGTAAACTCAAAAAAAACCCCCATGACCCCCCCATGATCCCATGAAAAAATCTCTTCTCAGTTGGAGACCTGATGCCAGGTATTGGACTAGCTATAGAAAAATAGGTTATTGGGCTTGTTGAAAACGTTAGCTTCCAGAGCATGCAAACGGTGAACAGGAGGAGAAGCTGGCTGCATACCAGCATTTAGAGAAGGAGGTGATGTCTGGTTTCTCTTACCCTAGGGCAATAAAATTTGAAAGGTAAACAGTGCATATGGTTGGAGCAGGGTGCAGAGTAGTGAGAGAACAGCTGGATGATCACCAAAATACTTAGAGCACAGATGCCTATATGAAAATGTAGTGTACCGTGTACTCATGTAAAAGTCATTCTGCTGTCAAAAGCAGCGCAGCGTTCACAGCAAGTCAGCATTGAGACTGACCATGGTGCTTGCTTTGTACCAACGCATGCCACTTTCTGTTAATTCCGAGTAATGCAGACCCACCTACGTTGTCGATATAGTGACTTCCCCAGAGCTACGGAGGACCAGGTGATTGAATTCTGCTTAACCATTAGTGTAATGTGGGTGTGGAATAAAGGTCAGGTAAGGTACAGAGCTGGAATGATTGAGAGTGACTTGTTGACAGTGCAGACAACTGGCCAATGTAGGTTTTGATTTTATTACTGTTGCATAGGCCACGAGTTCTCAAGTTGTGGCGTTGGAGTACGTTCAGAGCTGTCTCGGCAGCAGGGAGCAGCCCTTGCTGCTGCCCCTGGGGCCTGCTGTGCTCAGGGTCCACACCAGCCACTCGCCACCTGGTTCTTGAGGGCAGCAAGTTCGTTTGTATGTTTGCACCTGGCTGTGAACCCTTTCAGTTATTAGAAACCACTTGCTCCAGAAGGTCTGTACCTTCTGGAGAGTACCCCTGGTCCATTCTGGGCTGGTGTGGGACCGTGCAGGGTGACAAAGAAGGTTGTGGTGGGGAGTAGTTTAGCAGGTTGATTGTGTAGATTACCGTTTCTTTCTGAAGGAAGCTTGTGATTGTGGTTGGTGGAAACACTGGACTTCCTCACGCTTTCCATCTGTTCCACTGCCAGCTCCTGGGCCGATACGCTGCTTCACCGGTGTGCACAAGCCGGGAAGCGCGTGGTGTTGCTGAGCAAGCCTTTTTTCCTTTTCCTCTGTCTTCTGATGTGTTCTGGGTAACTTCCACAGCAGCTCAAAGAGCTTTGAGGCATTCATGTTGGGTGAAGAACTTGAGTCCTAAGTGTACCAAAGAGTATAGGTTCAAGGCTTAGGTTAATTGCTTTGTAATTTTGTTCTGTACCCTTTTTTTCTTTACTTAAGCATCCTTTGGTATTGAGTAGTAAGAGCTATTACATGTGGGATAATCAAGGAGCTGTATGTAGCTCAGGAGGTAATAGTGAAAGCTGGACCTGGTGGTCAAGCCTGGCCCATATGAAAGGCCTGCACCTAGAGGCAGGTTTCTTTTGCAAGTCTGCAAACTGCTTATCAGTCCAGCTGCAGAAAGGCTGTAGATGATTCCTTAATGATGTATGTAGGGTAACAGCAACATCGGAAATGCTCAACTGTGCCTTTTTTTTTTTCTCTTTTTCCTTCCTGCGTTTGCTTTCCAGTAATTTAAAAATGCCAGTCTGTTGCCTTTTTAGTGGTAAGAGGAATTAACAGTGCTCATAATTTAACTGGTATGTGACAGGTTTCATGTTAGTGGTCAAAACTTGAGGGTTGGAAAGTATAAAAAGATTCGCAAAGCTGGAAGGTTGACAGGCAGCCGTGCCTTCAACGAAGCACTCCTGAGACAACAGCGAAACATCAAACAGCATTTTGGCTGTAGACATGAAAAAGCACTGCACATGTATATATACAGGAGGCCAGTATTTATTGCTTTGTTTAAAAAAAAACCCTGCACTAGACATCTTAACAGCCAGATTTAGTGTGTGTGTAGGAGGCAGCCCCTGGGTTTCTAGCTATTCCTTTGGAGCTGTATTTGAAATAGGTGATTTGAATTATTAGACAATTAAGATTTTGGATGACACTATAGCTACTTGGTGAATAATGCAATGTGAATTAAATTTGATTGGTTTCTCTCTCTCTTTAAAAATGCATGCTGTGGGCAAGGGAATGAGAAGAATATCCCTGGAAGGAAATCTCATTCTTCTACATCGTAGCTGCTTGTAAGATGCCTTAGAAAATGGCCAACCCGCTAATACCCATGGAGGCCTGACATCTCTGTGTGGTGCGGTGGAGGAGCAAAGGCTGTCCCTGGGCACCCTCCTGCTAGAGCGGTCCTTTCCGTTGTGTTACCTTGGTCTGCTGTAAGGCCACACCATGCAGCGGCTATCCCAGTAATGGTCTCTGAACATGAGATGGTCTGTCTCTTTGATTAAGTAATTCTAAAATTAGCAAGGATGTGGTGAAAAGTCAACCCACTCCTGGTCATGTTTCTTTTTCCTGATCCCTGAAGTAAAAATGAAGGCTAGTTGTGTATTTCACCTGTTTTTGGTTTTTTTTGCAGTATATCTGTAGCCTCGCAGCTTGACCCCTTTTTAATAAAAGTAGATAATGAATTAATTTTAAAACGTAATTGTGCTTTTTGTAAGTACATAATCTTTAACTTTAGTTACAGCATAAAACTGCAAAATTACAGCATCTTGGTTTTACAAAGCCACAGTTCAAAAAAATTGAGTTTAAAAATATATATTTTATTCCATTTATTATATGGCCATTTAGTTAATATATATTTTAGATTGTTTTATGCTACTTCTGTTGAATGTGGTAACCCTTTTCCCCTGAATTAGTACAGCCTAAATGTAGAAATGTAGAAGTCCGATCCTATGGATCTGTTCCCCTGTGAACTGAGAAGGGGTGTACCTTCAAGAAGACTGCAGAGAGGTATAAGGGATATTTTACTAACGCGTGGTATGACAAGAGTACCTAAAGCTCCTTAGTTGTAAGGCAGCAGCACTGTGAGTCAGAGTTGCGTATGTTCAGCTAAAAATCACAAAGAAAACTGCATGAAAATACACGAATCTACTTTTTAAAGTAGTTATTGCTCTGTCCGGGAAGGTGACTGGCATTGCAGCGGGCACAGAGTGCCACTGGGATGGTGCAAAGTCCGTGGGTGAGCACACCACAGCCTGCCTGTTCGCGGGCGCTGGCTCTTGCATTGTGCACTCCGCAGCTCAACTTCCCCTCTGCGGAGGGGGAAGCCTTGTTTATCTCCTAGGAGATGGAAAACCAATTTCTACTTCCTGATGAGAAGCTGACAGGCTATTTGACTTAACAAGAGAGGCAGGCCGTGTGATTGGGAAGAGGGAAATTGCATACCATAACATACCAATATAAATGCAATTTATTTTGCATGTGCTATATAGCTCCAGGCACACATTTTGGGGGTGTGTGAGAATTTTTTGCATGCTGAAACGCGAGCTCTAAATAGCAAAAAGAGGCAAATTTGGCATCCAGACTGTGTTTATAATCTTGGGTTTATTTTTACTGTAATTGCTTAGCATGCTTTTATAAATGCTCCTAATGTATTTGTGGGGCAAAGTGCAGAGAAGCTGAAAAGAATGAGCTGTTAACTCGGGATCTATCTCGTCCCACAGTTGCAGACTTGTTCTGACATGTGGCCAAGGCTGCTATTCTGGTACCGCCTTTGCTGCGGTCCTGGCCCTGCACAGCTCTCCAGGACAGCTCTGCTGAGACGGAACAGTTCAGTACCAGCTAGCCTGTCTCAGTCCCGTAACGTGTCAGAATGGGCATCATTGGTCTAAACCCCCATTCTTTGTTCTCATCGTTTCCTATTCTAGCTGATTGATCATTTATATGAGTTCGTTGTGAATATCTTTGTATTTTTAATGCTGTGTGTCAGGGCATCAGCAGCATTTACAGTGTGCTTGCTAATCTGTGGACCCAGGTATGCTTTTTAAAGGCAGGTCCCTTACGAGCACAGCTCGTAATGCAGTAAAATGGGATAATAACGAGCTGATGTACCTATAAGGTAAATTCTTTAAATAGGTTAATGGAATTTGGCTTGTACTTCAGTGTTTTGGTATGACTTTGTCTTCCCTAATCAGAAGTAGCAATTAGAAAGCAAGGATAAATAATCTGAGAGCCTGATGCGGCATTCCATGTTACTTCATCGTCTTTCGTCTATGCCAAATGGTCCTTCAGCTCTGCGGCAATCCAAGGCAAAGGTTCAGTTTCTCCCCTGCCCAGCCACAGGAGAACACACTTCGCTGTTAGAAGCCTGGGTCAAGGCTTGTTTCTGCTCGGACCTTGGTAAACACAGGTGGAGGAAAACATTTCTTGGAAGTTCTGTGTCTTTCTGAAGCCTTTAAGAGGTTACAATTCACTGAATTGCCTAGAGACAAGAAGGCTTCCCAGAGAGAGTAAAGGAAGAAGAAAAGTCAGAATGCCTTTTGCTTTTCTGTGATCAGACAGGATTAACATCAGTGCTCACGAGTGATAATTGTGTATATAGAGGAGCTGCATTTGTGGGTTTTGGATGCTGTAGGTGATGCTCTTAACACACAATATTCATTTATGGTGGCGTTTTAATTAGTAGGACGTCGATACGACTTGTTTATTAAAACTTCATGTTTCACAGAGTAAGTTGGTAAAATATGGATTGTGAAGGAAATTTTGAGCAGTTGGAGGCAGAGAGGTTAGAGACAGGATGCTGAGCTTGGAGGGTTTGCCACATCTGCTGTGATGATCCTGGCTGTAAGGTGACTGCTGTTTCTGGTGAGCACTTCAGATCCTGCAAAAATACCCCGTATCAGGTGTGAGTTTTAGCAATACATCAGCAATGGGGAGCCCACCACAGCTTTAATACTGTTCTCTTCAGCAGATGTCGTCTTCGTTGTGAAGCCTCAGAAAATGAAGGACCGAGAAGGCTGGTGAAGGGAAAAGTGAAGAGGTTCATCTGTGTGCAGCCAACCTGCCAGGAGCTGGGTCAGGGCTCGGCCCGGCTCTCGGAGGGGCTGCAGTGCGGAGTGGAGCTTGCCAGGCTGCTTTTGGTTCCTGGCTCACGTTTCTGTGTACATGTGGACACTGTTCTTCCCCAGCTGGTGTCTTTGGCTCTGGTGTTAGCTGCACCCGTGTCGTCTCGGAGTGGAAGATTAGTTTGCTACTGTCAGTGTTAAATAGGACTTTGAGCTCGAGTCTCAAAGGCTCCAAAGGTACTGACAAAAGAGCTTTCAAATCTGCCCCTCCAGTTTTAGAAATCCAAATGCAGCTTAGCTAGAATTGATCTGTACCAATTCCCTTTCAGTTTCTTCTGCTTTCAGCCAGCTCCTACAGATTCAATTCCGGCTTTTGTTCTCAGCTGATTGCGCTGGGTTGCTGTGGCCGCATGCTAATGCAGCGTTCTAGATGGAGCAGATGTGCACCCGCTCGCTTTCCGGCTGAGGAGGAATTCAGCGTTGGAAGGTGTGTGATCTGGGCTTGGACTTGCCTAAGCACAAATCCGAGTAATGAATTAGTCATCAGACACAGAATTCATTTCCCTGGGGACATGGAGAGGGAGGCTGGTACAGCCCAGCTGTCAGTCAGGAATGGCTGATGCAGGAACTCTTGCCAGCTGAGAAGGTTCCCCCCACCCCTGCTAATACAGTAAGGCTAGGTTGCCAAATCCTTTAGTTTGGTATTTCAGTAGTAACATGAGTGCTTTATAGCGTGTGCTTAAAGGCTCTGGTCTCTTTACCTAAATTACATAAAAACGTTAACTGGCTATTTTGAAGCTAAAGGCAGCAGACCTTAATTGTGGCAACTCTGCAGTCTCCTACACGCGAGGCCATTTTACTGAATCCTATTTATGTGGTAAGCAGGGTATGCCGGAGGGGTTTGCCATCCTCCATCCGTTTCGCAAATGATTTCATGGTTATTGAGGTGGTAACGGGGTGAGTTTGGGAAGACATGTTTCTGCTCTATCACCTTCTTATCCTTGGCCTCAATTCTCATTTTGTTTTGTTTTTTTTCCCTCTCTTGTTAGTATTCAGCTGAAGCATGTGGCTTGTGGTGGCTGGTCTCATATATGATAATTATTTTCTGAGATGTTTGGAAGCTTTACCTGTTGAGTATGGAAGAGAAATTATGGCATTGTGTGCTCTCTTGTACATAACTAGATCAATGTCTGCTTGAGATTTTCACTTATGTGCACTGTTTTACTCTTCAGAGTGGGTAAAAAAGGCTAGTGTCGGTATTCTCTTCCTGCCTTATGAATTTTCCCGTCATAACTTCCACCTGTGCTGATCCTTTGGAGAGCTGTCGTTGTGCCTCCTAGCCAGTGGGTCAATTTTTCTGTTACTTTTGCTGGACAAACACCATGTGCAATAGCAGATAAATGAGTGATTCTCTGCTGTAGCGAGGGGAACTGGCACAAGAACCTCAAGATTATGGTTGATACTGTGGGCTTTTGAATGACTTTTTTTTTTTTTTTTTTTTTTGAATACTGAATAATGATGCCAAAGTCCTCCAAATACTAGCTTCCAGTTTGCCTTGGCTTTCTGGTACCCGAAGGGCTTGATTTTTATTAACTCCTATACTGAATTGTGCTGGAAGTGCAAAATTAAAAAATTACAGGGAGATTTATTCTGAATATTGCAAGAAGCTGGGATTTACATGAAACTGCACTTTATACTTTCACTCTTTTCTCTGAATATTTTGCAGTTACTTCAGCAAAAGTCTTTTTTGTCAAAGTGTAGTCTGGAGATTGGAAGTGTTCAGTTTCTGCTGCTGTAGTGTTGATGTATAATCCCCTTATACCAATTACAGGAGATCCCACTTGAAATATTTTGATTAAAAAAAAAAAAAGAGAGGCAGGGGAAGAAGCTTAGACATAGTGTTATGTCCACAACTTCCTTGAGTTCTCTTGCAAATACCCATCAGACCTTACAGTCTTCACGTGGTTCTGCTGTCATGAGATTTTTTTAAACAGATGAAGTAAACCCCAAACCTCTCAGAGTATTAACCAATGTCAGTACAGGTTTTCATCTTTTAGGAGTAGCTTGTAACTGTAACCCAAAGAGATGGTATTATTTCAATTAATGGTTTTTTGGGTGACAATATTTGGCTCTAAACTGCCACTGTGAGTTCTCTTCCCATTCTTATGTTTACTTTTTCCAGCCCTTTGGCTAGGCTAAGCCAATATGTCTTGGACTGCTTGAGAACTGGCATTTTGTCATTCTCTGTGTTTTTCAATTTTAAGTTTATTTACAGAAATTAGGAAAAATGAGGAAGTGCTTGAAGAACTGTGCTTGAGTGTTGTGCATGGTCAGGGTTGGCAACTTCTCTAAAGTGTTTGAGTCTTAGTTGTGGATTCAGGTTTGGTTTGGGTCATTGTTTTGTCATGCTGTTCTGTTTTTAATCTTTCAAGACTTACATTGGTAAGAGTTTTTAATACTAAGCCCCACTTCTGGTTTTTAATTAGACTTCAGTTCTGTGTCAGAAGTGATGGCAGTTGCTTTGCACTTGCAGCTTCTGGATTACACAGCACTAATTCTTCCGGTTTTGCATAATATCGCACTGATCTTTGTTGGAAAGTTAATTTATCTAGATCTTCAGTTTTCCATGTTGGAGCGTGACAAGAGGGTATTTGAACTGAAAACAAAGGCTCAAATGGCTATTTGAAACCTAAACAAAGCAGAGAGCATGCCGGCTGAGAGCGAGTTGACTGGTTGTTATTCGGTGCCTCTCTTGTACGCCACGCTTGCTGGAATTATTTGTTGATGGAGAGGAAAGTTCGTAATTCGGGTGCAAAGACCGTGGCTGTTCCTGAGAAGAGGCGGAAGAGAAGAGGCAGCGTCCGCTCTCTGGTTGCGTAGCTCTGCGGTGCACCGCGTCTGCCCACCGACCTTGCATTAATCTTCTGTGCTTTCCTTCAGCGTGCGGGAGAAAAATGATCTGTTCAGATCCTAATAAAAAGTGGCCTATTTAATAAGCATTCTGTACATATATTTATTAACAAATATTCTTGATCTTTAATTAAGGAATCCACCTCTGTTACTTGCTGCTTGGAGCTCACTTCCAGGCTGGGGAGTCTACGAGAAGATCGCTGACTGCAGAATTTGACTGCTCCGTGCATCTGTCTGTTCAAAACAAGCAGTTTTGCAGCTGATCAAAGCGGGAGGATTATGCTGCTGCCGTGGAACTAAACCGGCGAGGGGGGATAAACGGCAGCTCTGAAGCAGGCCTACCTGAACTGAAGGGCTCTTTGTTGTTGACAGGATAATGTGAATAATTTGTTGGTTTTGTTCTTTTTTTTTTTTTTTTTAACAGAGGGGTTGTTCGTTCTGTTGGAATATTTACTCTTGCATTTCAAAGCCCAAACAACTGGGTTACTTTTAACGGAAAGCTGTATTGCATATAGTTCCACATGCAGTGCAAAGTTTATCTTTCCCTAGTGTAAGGAATATAGGGCATCCTCTGTGGATGTGGGTTTTCAGAACACTTTTCTTATAAAGAAAAGAGGGATTTTGTTTTGCACACATGTATTAATAGTCTGAATGTAAAACCTGCATGGAGGTTGTTATGTCTGTCTTATTAAGCAGTATATTTATCCCAGAAATGGAGAAGTATATGAAACTAGCAGTATGTTAGGGATTATAGTTGCCTTTTGTGCTATACGTAGGCAGTCAGGTTGTGTCTTTTCTCCCCATACATTTCTGGCTTTATAATTTACCAGATATTCTCACCAAAATGGCATTTATTTAGGTAGCTATATTCAAATGCAGTCTTTTTGCTTTCTCTCTTTTCTCTCTTTTCTGTTCATCCAAAGTGCACCTGTATGTATAGTAAGTATTTGTTATCAGCCAATATAATCTTCTTAATGTAAAAAGAAATAGCTTTTAGAGCAAATAAATTTTTTCACCTGTTCTGCACTTAAGCATTTTCATTTGTCATTTGTTTACAATTAATCTATGGATGTAAATTTGAAATTATTTGCAAAAACCTAATTTTCCTAGGTTGAATTGAAACTCATGCAAGTCTTGGCGTTTCTGTGACCTGTTAATAATAAAATAAATAAATGAATAGCACAAACTTTGATCTAGTGGTTTAGGAATTCTATCTGCTGAAATGCTGGCTGTCCCTGTTCAGAAAGAGCCAGTTGAAGAACTAAACCAGCTGCCATTAGCTGTGGCCTCTTCTTTGTGGACAGTGAGATTCTTGTCTCTTCTCTTTCATTGTTATTTCAAGTTAGGAAACCAGTAAAAAGTTGAAGACTTTCCTGTTAAATCAAGAGTAGAAATACGTCAACGTGTCAGCTACAATCTGTTTCCAGTTACTGCTCCTGTCAAATTGGTTACATTCGCAGAGTACAAGTAGCATTTGTGAGATCGGATCATTTTTAAAGGCAGATTTTGTTTAATAGCATTCTCTTGTCATTTCATTTTTATTCAAGCTTTCTCCTTACTGCAGAGCGAGGAATTTTATGACTGAAATAGGAGTGCGTGTCTGATTCTTTGACAAGCTGATTTTGAGTCTGGCTGTATCTTGCTTTTATAAACTACAATATTTCTTTTATATTTTTTGGGTAGCTAATTTAGTGTCCAGTAACTGAAGACGCTTGTATATTCCATAAAACGTTAGTGCAAGAGTTTGAACTTGGATTATGTGCAACTGCCGGGGAGCCGAGGAGGAAGAGGAAGAAGCAGAAAACCGTGGTCTGGTTTCTGGGCAAGGAGTGAGTTTCTGCAGAAGGCATGGCGCTTGGCAAGGGGGGAAACCAAGATTGATGGTGTTGATCTGTTTCACTCCTCGTGTTCATTAAATCTTGTAAAACTGTTGGAACCATGACTCTCTTTCTTATAGAGGAAAATAAAATAACGTGAGTAAGCTCAGAGCCTTTACTGCTCTCTAGTACGTTGTTTATATATGACATTGTTTTTCTCAGAATCGTTAAAATGGGTCTGCCAGATTATCTTAAAGGTATTGTGACTTGTTTATCGCCTAAGCAAGTGTCTCATATCTGGGAATAAGGTCTGTCTTGCCTTACCTCTGAGGTGAAGTTAGCTAGTTTGGTGGATGGGCTGTTTCTTGTATTTTTTTTGCAGGATTTTATTGAAGTGTTGTTGAAAGTCTGAATATGGCTCTGTAGTACTGAAAAATGTAGGCTTTGACGAGTGCGTAATTAGGCAGTTGTCATTCTTAGCCCATTGCCTGTAAGTGAAAGCTGTCGGAAGGGTACCCGTATGCTGGTGTATATTCTCTTAGAAACCATGAACAGCGTAGACCAAGGCTGTAGAAAATGGATTGTGGTTTTTGTCGTGATTGAGAAGCATGAAGAGATTTGCTGGTGGGTTCTGAGTGACTTGGAGGTTGTTCTCGTCTCCAATTTTTTCTGCTTTGTGATCGTCTTCTGTGGCACTTGATCAGTTAAGCCACCGGTGTTTTCTGTTTTCCATGAGCTGCTCTCTCGCAAGCTTTCCTCTTTGTGGTTTTTTTCCCTGAAATTATCCTTTCAGTGTAGCAATTGCACTAATTTTGTTTTGTGAGCATCTTACGCTAGGCATCAAAATGACTGTTCCAGTTGTGAAGAGGACCTCTTAAATAATAGCCAGATTGCACCTCATTCCACGATCCACTGCTGTAGCTGGTTTTGGTGTCAAAATTTACTTACAATGAACTTCCTTTTAAGCTCCCCTGGCAGTTGGTGCTGGCAGAGAGCAAGGACGTGGTAGTCTGCTTATTAGAGAGAGCAAGAGGCAGTTTTGTCCTCCTGCTGCCTTGTGCTCTGCATCGCCTGTTGCCAGTGGTGCGAGGCCTCTAGGTTTTGCATCTCCTGCTCTGCCGTGGGTCCAATGGAATTTCAGACGTTTCACTGTGTATTAGGATTTTAATTATTTATATTTAACCTGTTTAAGGGTCCCCTTTACATATTTAACGCATTTCCTTTTGGGGGAGGGGTGTTGTTTGTTTGATTTGGACTTGGTGGTTAGCTTTAATCAGCAGCGTGGCATTAAGAACTTTATCTGAGTACAGGCTTGAGGATGGAAAAAAATAAGTCTGGCTTCTCTCTGTTCTTGCTGTTTGTGTGTGAAAGTGTGTTGGAGCCTTCCCTGGTGATGCTGGTGCTTCATTTGAATATCTTGGAAGTGATTTCTTAAAATAAGTAAATTTATCCTGTGGAAGAAACTTTAATCATCTATATTTTTTTTTTTTTCATTACTTCCCCAAACCCAGTTGGAAATTCATGAAATCTGGTAGAGGTTCCAAGACCCTTAAGGACTTGCAATGTTAAAATGATTCATTAACTGTTCTAATTATGTGACTTCTAGGGCATGCCTGCATGCTTCAGGGCAAATAGCTATAATGACAGATAGATGATACCTGGCCTAAATGAAGACTTCTCCTTAAATGCATCTGGACAGCTGGTGTGATTCTTAAGAATTTTAGCCCCCCAAAAATGCAAAATGTGGTTGGTACTTGGGTGTCTTTATTTGGCAGCTACTTATTTGAAGCGCTGAAAAACTTGCCACAGGACTTTCTCCCAAGGGTTAATGAAGAATGTAGTTTGTTGATGTTCTGAGTGCTCCTTGCTCTTGTTAAAATCAATAGAGAGAGTTTTTAAGAAACTTTTTTTTTCTACACCTACAAAGGCAAAGGTCTTTTATCTGTGAAGCAAAAAGAAGTAAACAGATCTATATTTTCCTGTGATTGATGTGGGCTGATACAAGCTGCTTTTGAAATTCAAACTGCAGGCAGCTTCTGACATCTGTATTGCAGGGAGCTTCTCTGAGGTGGACTTGTAGATAAGGCTGTTGTGTAGGCCTCTTGCAACGTTTAATGTCAGA
Source organism: Calonectris borealis (assembly GCF_964195595.1). NCBI lineage: Eukaryota > Metazoa > Chordata > Aves > Procellariiformes > Procellariidae > Calonectris > Calonectris borealis. The sequence continues at coordinate 31,728,765 of NC_134319.1, read as the reverse complement.
AAGCTGAGCTAAGATGTGTTAATTTTATTAACGTAGGTAAATTGAAGCAGTGATAAAAGGAGTGATGATTTGTAAAAGTGTATTTTAAACAGCAGTAGACCTGAGTCTTTCCATTTTAACTTCAGTTTCTGTTCAGGAGGGGTAAAATGTCATTAGCTGAAACCAAGAATAACAAAAGCTTAATTTCCTCACAGAAGAAGAGAAGCTCTTAATCTAATGAAAGCCTTGATGTCAGGACAGAGAAATCAGCTTCTTGGGAGGAGTTGTATATGATGGTTCGTCTTGTTGGTAATCATGCCAGAGTTAGTTAGGCTGCTCGTTGCTATTTCCAAACAGCGGTGGAATAAACTTCTGTTAGCCTCAGTTTTCACCTGTGCTTCGTCACTGAATGCTGAAAGAAAGGCATGCTGGCACTTCAGAGTTTGTTTAGATTTGCCAAAATGGGAGTTTTAGTGTGTGTTATTAGTTTGTTGTTGTATCAAGCGTGTCTTTTGAAAATGCTTCTTGGAAGGTTTCCTTTTGAGTCTGAGTGAGGAGGGAGAAGTTAAGTTGTTGATACATCTGTAAACTGAAAATAAACCTAGAATTGAACCTAAAAGTAACTTTCTGTTACAGTGTCTGGAAACGATCATTTGGAGTCTTGAATGGTACCTACAGGGAGTAACAGAACTGGTCCCATTGGAATTAGTATGAAATTAGAGCTTTACATGCAAATAAGATCTCAGAACTAAACACTGCACCACCACCACCCCATGCTAGCCGGTTTTGGTTTTTTGTTTGTTTTTTTTGTTTGTTTTTTTCCTCTTGCCACCCTGGAATAGAGAAGTCCCCGGTGACATTTCTCAAAAACGCAGAGTGCTCTTAGGAAGAATGCTGCTGTTGGAGGCTGTAGGATCCTGGAGGGAGCAATGTGTTGCTGCAGTTTAGTAACCATAGAATACTTGGAAGGAACAACAGAGAGGTATGTGGAAGGTAACACACATTCTCCAGTTGCAGGCAAGAACTGTTTTTCTTGCATTTCCTTTAGAGAAACCATCAGGCTCATTAAGATGATTAATTAATGCAGTTTACTGCCATTAATCTTTCTGAACGCCAATATATGTAGCATGCAGTAAAATCCATTATCATGCTGTGACCCTGTGCTAATTGTTAAACTCTGCCCTTCTTTGAACAGCTTAGTGCTGAGGTAGATGCACATAGATTACAGTGGGGTAAGAATGGCTCCCTCACAAATGAAAATATTTAATTTGATAAAACAGATGATAATGCTAGCTCTTCCGCTCTTCAGTTGTTGAATGACTTAAGTGGAGTAGAGTTTGTAATTAATGGTATTAAATGTTATTAAATAGGACTGAGGAAGACATGATAAGGGAGGGGAGAAAATCGGTGCATCATGTACAACCTTGGCCCTGTGACAAATTGATCTATAAGAGAACTCATTTAAAACTTGTTTATTTAAACTATTTGTCATACAGTTCACTGGCTTTGGAAAATGAAGATGAGGGAAAAATGAGCACAGTCAAGGTTTCAGATTAACCACGGGTTTCATGTGACTCTGATTTGAGTGACCCGGTACAATGGAAATAAGTGCGCAATGAGACTTGCTAACTTAAGGCAGTCTTTCAAAACCTAGTCAAAATGCTAGTGAGAGCTACATACAAAGAAATTTTACAGAACCTTTTTTTTTTTAAACTGTTTTACAGTAGTAATGTGAATACCTACATGAAGAAAAATATGATGTGCCTAGAAAGATAGACAGTACCTGAACTTCAGGAAGAATAAGATGGAAGGTTAAGATGGCTGCAGTGACTAAAACATTGATGGAAGGCAATGCTCATAGTCAGAATGATGGATAAAATCCCATGCAGCTATGTTTAGAGAAGTATGTGATTATCTTCATGCTCCCAATTGTATCAAAAGTGATTATTTACATCTTGTAAATTGATGTTTCTTGTTTAAATCTGCAGGGTATTCTTGATGCTGTTCTTCAGTTGATTGTAGAAACTAATTGGGGGAGAAAGATTTATGGCTACAATTTACTCATAATCTCAATGTGTTTTCATTTGAGTCAGTCAAGAGACAGAGGTTGACCTCCTCTTACAAGAAATCCACGTGAACTCATAATTCAGGTAAAAAACCGAAACCAAACAAACCAAAACACCATCCCCCCGCCAACACAAATCCTCACTATTTTAACATGTCTGTCTGAGACTGTCGTGGTTTAACCCCAGCCAGCAAAAAATAAACTCCACGCAGCCGCTCGATCACCCCCCCCCCCCCCGGTGGGATGGGGGAGAGAATCGGGAGGGTACAAGTAGGAAAGCTCCCGGGTTGAGATAAAAACAGTTTAATAATTGAAATAAAACTAAGTAGAACAGTAATAATAACAATGAGAACAACAACAATACCAGAATACACAAAACACGCAATGCACAACGCAACCGCTCACCGACCGCCAACCGCGTGTCACGAACAGGGGGCGAGCCCCCCCCCCCCCCCCCCCCCCCCCCCCCCCCCCTGGTTTTTATACTGAGCATGATGTCACATGGTATCGAATACCCCATTGGCCAGCTGGGTCCACCACCCCGGCTGTGCTCCCCCCTCCCGGTGCAAGCATCACCCAGCAACAGCCAAAGCATCAATGGGCCATCAACGCTCCTTTCACACCGAACCCAAAACACAGCACACCCCCCAGGCTACTGGGAAGAAAGTTAACCCTGTCCCAGCTGGAGCCAGGACAGAGACAAAACGATATGAATTGTGGATTAACTTTTCAAAATCCTTTACTAAGGGAAGACTTTCTGTTTTTAAGCAGATGCTATTTAGAGTGTGCAGTAGTGGTGAATTCTTTTTAGGGTAACGGCAAAGCTCTGAGTTACTTCAAGACTCAGTAAATCTCTCCTTGAAGTACTGCTGGTGCTGTATGTACTGCTGGTGCTGTATGTACTGTAACTACCTGTGTCATGTTGCTGGACATCCATGAGGACAGAGGTCTGCTCTTGCCGTGGCAGGAGGCCTGACGTTGCGATACGACACTCTGAATCTGTCTGATGTTCCTTTGGATGCTTTTGGTCTCTCTAACTTTCAGAAAACTTTTTTGTAACTTCTTCAGACAGCTTCAGCTTCAATGGATATTGAATGTTATTTGTCCAATGCAAGCCTGTTATCTGTTTTGGCAGTCTTCAGTTAGTAGCATTCAAAGAAAAAAACCGCTTCCCTCAGTGCTGCATTTTTTTGCTTTAACGTCTTCAAACAAGTTAATTTTGTGGTGTTCGTCCGTTTGCCCAAGTTTCTTATCTCTGCAATCCAGGCTTGAGGATTCACTTGCAGACCTAGTATTTGGGGATTTGGAAGGGAGAGGTTTGGAGGTAGGAAGTAGTGTTATCTCAATTATTGGTTACTTTTGCATTTCTTCCATTAATCTTCATTTGTATGATAAAACAGCTTAAAACTATGTTCACTTCAACTGGCTGAATTGTGGAAATTGATTTTTGTGCTATCACAAATGATGGCATTCTTATGCCACTTGAATCTGGTTGGAAGAGCCGGTACTAGTGATGGTGACATAGGCTATAAGCAGACCTAATGGTTCTGTTCTTTGAACCCCTGCGACTGTGACTAGGCTTATTTGGTCAAAATTTCACCCTGTGCTGGTACTTCTCAACTCCTAGCATGCACGCACACAGTAAAGAATACTCTTAAGAGAGTAAGTTCCTGGTGAGACCCCCAGAACATGCTACTCAGTTGCAGGAGGGTACTGCATGTTCATAATATTTCTGCTGCAGTTGTATTTTTGCTTAGGTTTTTTTTTTTACCAGAATTTAGCCACTCGCAGCTGTGATAGTAGCATGAAAGTCTCACACTGGTATTATGCACGAGTAATTTTTTTACCACCTGTAAATAGATGCTGTCCGTGGTGGGGGACAGCATTGCTTACACCAGGTCTCAGCTGGATTAAACTGCTTTAATCTTGTACATGGACTTATTCTTCACTAGATCCATCACAGGTGTTTGTTCAGAACTTTGAGACTGTTTAATACTGTAAATATGGAAGTATGGCTAATTCCAGGGTTCCCTTTCCTCAAATCACTGGTTCCTGTAACCCTTGGCTTTTAGGCAATCTGATTAAAAGTTGAGTCTGGTGGAGAGCAAGCTGATCTCCCCGGTGCTCCACCTGCGTGGTATCGGCGCGTGTGGGCCAACAATGAGGAGTATTTTGTCTTATGACCGCACTTGCAGCCGAAGTGAGTTATTTGAAATGAATAAGAAATGTTACCATCAAGAAGAGGATCTCAGGTCTTTTAACTTAAGGTTCAGATTGGCATGGAACAATTGACGTTTCTTTTAGGGGTGTGGGCAGTTTTTGGCAAAAGCCCTCAGAAGTACTTGGGTGGTGCTAAGCTTCTGTTGTGCATTTGCAAACAACTTGAACTGCTTACTTGTCTTGTAACTTGAGGGGCGGGGGGGAAGTTGAGTAGATGACAGCCTGAAAGGTTTTGTGTGAAGTTAAAAAAATTATTTGGCTTCCGTAAAAGTGTTATTTGAGGAATGCACAGACTCTTTCCCAGTCTAGAAAAGTGTAGGATTTTTCTCCACTCTGCACAGTTACAACTGAAGGGACTTTGTTCATACTTTGAAAACATGGCTTGTATTAGCAACAGAGCATAGGAATCTCTGTAACTTTCTGAAAGTTTGCATCATGTGAGAATTTTCTGCGAGAAAACAGTAAAACTGTTAATTTTCTGCTAGCAATTGGACCATCTTTCACTGAAGGATGAGTTTGGAAAAAAAACCACCCAACCGTAAATGAACAACACTTCCAATGGGTTGCCTGAAACTTTAGTAACCTACACTTATTGCTAGGTTATTTTTTTATAGGTTACAGGGGAAAAAATAAATCAAGAATAAATTGAAGAGCACTCTACCCATTTTTTTGGTGTCTTAATTGCAGCATTTAAACTTAGAATTGAGGTTGAAGTAAGTTTGTTTTTACATGCCAACCATATATGCTACTGTCTCTACAAAATGAGAGTGAAGCTAATTAACTACAAATGAAATACAGCATTGCTTTGGGTAGGGGTTTATTGCTTGCTTTCTTGACGGCATGAGGCTTGTGATTGTACTCTTCCTCAGTTTTTGAGCATGTGATCTGGTTTCCATAGAAGGGTGGAAGGCCTTAGAATTGCTAATTTCCTATATTTTTTTTCTGCAGAAAGAGGTGGTCGAGAGACTCGGGTTGTTTTTTTGTTTGCTGATAGCTGGGCCCGCATAAGAAAGCAGAAGTAACCTGTGGTAGTTCTGGAAGATAAGTTCGGTTTATTGCATTGTGGTGCTGGAGGGAGGTAATAGATATCCATGAGGAACTTGCTTCCATATTTTTTTTTTCCCCTATGTAACAGCTTATTTACTACCGAATAATTGCATAAATATGGGGGTAAGGTATGTTCTGAAAATGTCACTGGAGTTTCTAATTCCTCTGTGATTTTCTTGGTGGTTATTCACATACCCAGTAAGCTTTCTGAGCATCAGCAGGCTAATCCTACTGGAGATTAATTACCTCTGTGAAGTGCTGTATAGTCAGAGAATGAATTTGTTTCCGAGATGTTTGGGCAGTTCAGAGTTGCCAACCATATGCTCAGAGAGGAATATTTGTTCATAGGCCTGGTGCAGGCAGATCCACAGGCTGTTTGTAGCCTGGGAGTTTGGGACTGATTATTTAGTGTAGTTTCAAACACAAGGAACTTTCAATCTAAATTTGATTCCTACATAGAAATTAGATGTCTTTAGAAGTTGGAATGTATTCTTATGACAACTTTCATCTTATTTTAGATGAACATCTCACGAGGCCACTCCTCTTTGTTTTGAAGCTCATACTGCTGCAACATCATAATTAAATGGGATGCATTTTCTAACTTTAACATACATTGTTTGATGAGTTTTTTTGAGACATCAGAAACTGGAATAGCTTAACATAGAACGGTAAGAGAAAAACAGATTGCTCTTCATTGAAAAAGAGAAGGAATTGAACCAATATTTATTCCATTTTTATAGTTGTTTCAGGTCCATGGCTGTGAGCAATCAGCTGTATCTATCTGTCTTCTAGTTCAGGAAAGCTGCTGACATGATCTCCAGTTAATCACTGTGATCATTTGAGACTTGATAGCTGCTCAAATAATGAGAACATACCATCTTTGTTGTAACATTTGTAGTGATGGGTTTTTAGCATATGTTGAATATTGCACAAGACAATAAAATCTCGTAACTCTTTAAAAGAAACCTCTCTACCTGGTTGATCACTTGGATTGAATGGATAATGCAGGATAATTTGAAATGTATCTCTTTTTCCATCAAGAAGGATTATTTGAAAATTGGTCTTCTCTAGCCTACAGTGTCTGAACAGTCTTGATGCTTGAGATATCTTCTTTGGTGATCAGAAGACCACCTTCTTCAGTAACTTCTAGAAAACCAAGAAACAGTTGTGCCAAATACTCTTAAAGTACAAAAGGGGTCTTTGCCATAGCTATCCTGCTTGGAGATAAAATTGCTACTCTAGGTGGGACATATTGATGTTAATTTTGGAGTGAAAGGAAGGGGAAGAGGGGAGAACATGTGCTATGGTCTGAAAATCTACCAAGTCTCACCTCCTTTCCCATTTTTGAGATTCCTTGATAGTAGTTAGACCCCGTGTACCTGAAAAGGAGTAGACAAGAATTTCTCTAAACTCTTGGCACTCCTTGGCTCAGACTTTAAAGAAAGCTTTGGATTCTTTTGCTGGAGGTTCAGCATTTCACATTTCTCAGGTGCCTAAGAGGTAAGGACCTGAAAGCTGTTTTGGAGCCTTGGTGTCTTATTTTAGTATACTAGCTTGGTCACCACCCCTGCTATCTGATAGCCTTAATCCATCATGGAAACCTACCTGCCTCTTGGCTTTCAGCTCTGCTGTCTTGTCATGAAGGATTGTTTCTACTTGCCTGTGCCTTTGAATGTGATGGCTTATGCTTTTTTTCTGAACTCAAGTCACCCTGAATCTTTTATTAGCTAAAACTACTAACTGGTTTGGCTGGTGATACTGAATTGTGTGAAATGCTTGTGCTTCAACTGTTGCTCTCTCGGTAGGATATGGATGGCCTTTCATGCAATGTCTGTCAGAAAATGGATCGTGTGTATTTGAATCTGGCTATATAGTTGTTATTTTCCAGTTTCTAAATATTGATAGCTTATTACACAAGTCTTAAAAAAAGATACCTATTTCAGGAGCGAGCTGTTTACTGAGCTCTGGAACTGAGATTTTTTCCCATGTTTCTCAAGTTGCGGTTTTGGTGTCTGAGACCAGTACAAGCTCAGACCACAAGTTTTTCTTTAGAAGTGCCTTCGAGACAGAAACTCATCTAAAGAGGCTTCCAGCGAGTTTCATTCTCTCACCTCTACCTACTGCTTTGTCTTATTTGGGGAAGCAGCTGATGGGTTCAGAGGCTTCGGGGCGAGGGGCGAGAGAGGTAGCACGGGAAGGCAGACATGCAGAAACTGGGCTCAAACGGTCACGCTCCCTGGGGAAAAAAACTATCTCATTTAGACTTTTGAACAGTTGTTCATTCAGTACCCGCGTACGAGCTTATCTTCAAATCTGTCTGCCTGCATGTTACAGTACACCTAACTTACTAATTGCTGCACTGATTGATTTCTAACTGCTAAGATAGCTGAACCAGCTTGATCAGCAAGGAAATGGGTTGCTGAATTTGAGACTTGCTGAAGTGCTAAGCATTGATATGTCATCACCTATAGATGCCTATATTTCTCTATATCACTGGCGATACAAGGTGCATTATCGCCCAATTAGGTTTGGCTTTGTCAAAAGGTTATCTCTTTTGGAGAAATCTGCACAATTAGGATTTTTTCAGAAAGATCCTATTTTATTTTTTTACATAACAGATGATTCTGTAACATATTTTTGCAAGCATTTCTTTTTCAGGTCTAACACAAATAACATTTTAAACAGTTTTGAACTTCATGAAGTTGAGTTTGAACTATTGTGCAAAGTGAGCTGTTGATTTTCCTGTAGTAGTTAAGAAGAGGTCTCCGAACTAGAGAATAAAGGCACTTTGTGGGAGGCCTGTTAGTGTCATCTGAACTCTTCTGTCTTCCCCACTTACTTCGTCTTCAGGGTTTTCTTTGTTCTTGATTTTTCTTGTTCCAACCTCACAAATGCTCTCTCAGAATAAAAAGTACCTGTGTTTTACAAGGGGAATTCTTTCTTTGAAGAGCTGACACAGATGAGTGAGCATCACCCAGATTTGTCTCCTGCTTTCATGTACTTTCCTGATGGGTCGCTGGAGCCTGACCTCACTTACGCTGGCCACTCGTGCTTTTGAAAAAACTAAATGGAGGAATCTGAGGCAGTAGCTCATTCTCCAGGGAGCTGGTATGACTTGGAGGATGAAATGAGATTTGGGTACGAGGTTGTGGCTTTCTTTAAAGACCACATTTAGGCATAAAATAGTGCTAGCAGTCAGAATTTAAGAACAATCCACTTAGGAGAAAAGTAAAAACCAAAAAAACTTCTAGAGGCTTTGTTTAAGCAGAGTAGTTGAACATTTCGTAGACTTTTCCCCCCTTTTCAAGCACTTGCTGTTAATTCTAGCCTAACTCCTTTGTGTGGTAACCTCCCAAGCCAGGCCTGTATTTGAGGCAGTTGTGAATCTGCCTCAGAGTATGGTGAGGAAACATTCCCGATTATTCAGAGCTATTCAAGGTAATGGTCTTGACCGCTGTGTTTGATATGCCAGACAGTGCAACATGACAAAAAGCACCAAAATGTGAGGTTCGCTATGATGGAGATCCGTGATGAAAACTCAGAATTTTTTTATTAAATTGTGTTTTTGTGCATAGTACAATACAATGTAAAATGATTAGTGTGATAATACAGCACATTAAGGAAATTTATAGCTTTTTTCCTCAAGCTTGCAGACATTTATGCAAGACTGGAACACGGCATTTCTGAACCGATGCTGTGAGATCAGATGCTGTCAGAAAGTTGCTGATGTGGAGTAGTCTTTCCTGGCTTAGTGAAGTTTTTGTTCTTACTGCCTGAGGACGTCTGACTGATGCTGAAAAACTCTATATAGAGTTTCATAATTGTTACCCCTTAGAAGTTGGTCACCTTCTATGCCCGTGTCAAGATAACACGCGCACTGCTGTTTTTCTTATGAGCCTCTAGGGAGTGGGTTATCATGAATAGTAAGAAATGTAATATTCCAACCAAGAACTGCGTGTTGGTCAGTGTTTAACTATCTCTTCTTGATATTCTCCTTATAGTATTACTTTAGAGGATTTTCTTAAATAGTTGTCAAATAGAAGTGGAAAAGGAGAAGGTCATTTTCCTTTAACTTACAATGATGTTGTGCAAGCTGAGCTACTTCAGAAAATTTGTGTGCTTATTTCTGAGAAGCAGCTGGTAAAATTCCAGGCTGAGCGAGTGAATAGAGAGCAGACATCACTGCCAGGGTATTTACTGCAAAGTTGTTTCTCTGGGCTGGTGTGGTCTTTAACTTCTGAACATCTCTGGCCCTGTAATGTTGTTGTCTTGTCTCTGGTGCCAGCTTGAAAACTGTAACTGCCCAGTTTGTCCACCTAAGTCTCCCACCTAGTAATTTTGCTTCACTTAATTGGTAGAACAGACTAAAAGTTCTCTATATTTGACTCCTATTTACTTTAATTATAGTAAATTTTCTCAGAAATAAAATACCACTGTGCTTCATATGTTATGATGCTCATCACAGTGAGCTTCGTGTTCTATGGATGTAAGTCATTGTTCTCCATATCAGCTGTGAAGTTGAATGAAGTCTTCTGAAGTCTGCACCTGTGTTAGTGCTGGAACTAGGAACTGAGACGTTGCCTTGAGAATTGGCAGCGCAGTGTCTTTTTCATCCTCAGGATGTGACTGTTTACAGCATCTGTGAAAGCTGTTAGATTCGGTTATGAACCATGATCTTTTTGAGCCCAGATCTATATACTTTAACCAAGCAGTACTATTCTTGAAGTTTACCTTCTCTGTGTTTATCTTCTTTGTGTCTTAAGCCCTTGGTGTTTATGACACAGGAATTTCTTTAGCTCTTCAGGGAGTCCTTAACCGCCAAGTCAGCAGCGTTGCAGACACTGTGGACGTGGGTTTGACAGCCTTTGTAAAGGACAGGGGTTGCTGTCTTAATTTCAGTTCCTTAAGGTTTCTTTGCTCACAGCTACAATCAGTCCGTTGCTCTACTCGTGCATGTTATGAACTTTTAACGGTTGATTCAGTAATGAATGCCACTTGCGTTGTTGTTCTGGGGTATTTTTGTATCGTCTCTGTGCCTTTGGTCAGCGTGCCAGGTCGCCTTCAGAAGTGCTAGCACAGCAGGCCAGGTAGGCACTGCTTCTCCAGAATACCATTACCCTGAGTTACTCTTTCATGTAGTAACTGGAGGGATAATATTCCCAAGTTCCACCTGCAAAATACGAGCATGTAGCAGGTATAAGCATGCCTCTTATGATCCACTAAATGTGAAGAGCTCCAAGCAGGCTATTTGTCTTGTAGCCCTCCACTTTGACACAGCTATTACTGCTACTGGCTTTGGCTAGTTGTGTAATTTTCTAATGCTGTTGTGGCTGCCTGGTGTACCTCCATAACCAAAATGAAGGTAAATTACAGCATTCAGCACAGAAAGGGATCAGAAGTTAACAATGCTTGTGTTTATAATGCCGTTTGAAATTTATCATAGAATGGTTTGGGTTGGAAGGGACCTTAAAGATCACCTAGTTTCAACCCCCCTGCCATGGGCAGGGACACCTTCCACTAGACCAGGTTGCTCAAAGCCCCATCCTACCTGGGATTGAACACTCCCAGGGATGGGGCATCCACAACTTCTCTGGGCAACCTGTTCCAGTGCCTCACCGCCCCCATAGTGAAGAATTTCTTCCTGATATTTAATCTAAATCTACCCTCTTTCAGTTTAAAGCCATTACCCTTTGTCCTATCATGACATGCTCTTGTAAAAAGTCCCTCTCCAGCTTTCTTGTAGGCCCCCTTCAGGTACCGGAAGGCTGCTATAAGGTCTCCCTGGAGCCTTCTCTTCTCCAGGCTGAACAACCCCAACTTCTCTCAGCCTGTCTTCATAGGAGAGGTGCTCCAGCCCTCTGATCATCTTTGTGGTCCTCCTCTGGACTCGCTCCAACAGGTCCATGTCCTTCTTATGTTGGGGGCCCCAGAGCTGAACGCAGTACTCCAGGTGGGGTCTTATATTTGAGATGTCGAGGTAATAGTGTCTCTTATCGTTCTAGCTGTCTCTTATTGTTCTAGCTTGTTTGTGCTTACCCTGTGATCTAGGGATTCAATAACGCCAATGTTTGGTACTATACTAAAAGAAAAGTGAGGCAGGAGGCTTTTAAAATGGAAAATATTTAATCATTAACTGTTGGAGTGGAGGTGGATTATAGCTCTAGTGGGAACTTTGTTGGTTCTTTTGCACATCATTACAGTGGTCATGGGTACAGCTCCTTGGGGAGATACCAAATTTTTTTTTTTTCCCTCCCCTCCGTGGTAAGCTAGGAATAGCTGTGTCCTTGAAGCACGTCTTGACTCTGTATGTCTGTGGAAAAGATTTCCCTAAAGCTTTTAGATCTTTGGTTTAGCAAGAAGAAAATATAGCTGCAGAAAAGGAACCACTTAAGTTTAGGTTTATTAAATCTCTAAGACTGGAGGGATGGAGGGGCAGACCAAACGAACATGCAAGGGATTTGGCTATAACGAGGCCCTGGCAGCAGTGCACAGCTTTCTTGCTGTCCTTCAGCTGTCCTTTGTGGACAGATGAGAGGGGCATGGCTTTTAGGTACGGATGGAAAAGCAATGTCTCACTTCTTGTTTTAAAATACTTCCCCATGACTATTGAATCAAGTGCTGTTTAGCCTTGAGTCACTCAGCCTTATTCACTGTGGAATTTACTGAGGCAAATAGCTACGACATGTGCTTCTATTTATAACGTTATCTCATTGTCCGTGGGTTCCATGAAGCCCTGCGGTATGAGGATTTGAAGGACATGGGTGCAGGGAGACCCTTTAGAGTGTGCAGCATTTCAAAACTTTGTGTTTATTACTCCAGCATAACAGCAGGTGCAGTTCCCCTTGCAGATTGCTGCCTGATGTCCAGGGCTGATGGGTAGGCAGTGAAGTGGTGACTTTGAGGATCTTTAAGTAATTTTGTCAAGGCTGAGATACAGTATCTTGAGGTAAAAAGACTGTTTCCCTCCACTCTCTGTAAACCTCAAAATTGGGGAAGAAAGGTAAGGGCGTATCCAGAAATGATGTTAGACTGTGGCCTTTGGAAGTAGACCTTCACCAGATATTTCTTCATAAATATTTTTCAGTAAATCGTAAGGTGAAGGGGCTCAGATATTCATCCAGCTCGTGGTACCAAGCTCCTGAGGGCTTCCAACAGGCCATGAAAGAGGGTCTTCAAAGTTTGGTAGTCTTTTTTTCTTTGAAACCACCTTTAGGAGTATTATGATAGACTTCCATCATCCGAATAAGTTTCCAGAAGTCCAAAATGGAGTGGTGTTGGAGATGGAATCTAATGCAGGTAAGTATCTGACTTGTCCTGAGAAAAAGTGTGTGGAGCTTTCCCTTTTGCTTTAAGGCTTTTTCTTTAATTTAGATAAGAGCTCCTTTCTGGCTTCTCCTACCTCTGCTCTGGCTGATGTAAGTGAAGCCAGAAATGCATGGCCACGCTTGTGTCCAGAACTTCAGGCTTTGCTCTGTTCAGGATGCATCAGATTTGTTGTGTGAATCAGAGCACGTGGGTGGTAGAATTGGTGAGTCCAGTGTTTTTGGGAAGCATCTTGTATATTGGCTGCAACTTCTCTGAGACTGGTGAAGATCCTGGACAAATGCATCTTCTTTCTGCCTGGACAGGTTTTCTAGGGTAGGGGGCAGAACCCTCTGAGAAACATGACATGTATCTGTGGTGCTGTTTAAGCATCAAAATAGTCTGTCTTGGGGACCTTCTTGCTGAAACATCCTACTGGTGATCTTCTTGGGAGCTGCTTCTTTTCAAACATCCTGAACTTTACACAAGGAGCCATTAGTTAAAACAGTCACATCAGCTCTCCTTTTGACCCGGAAAAGTCAAGTTCTCAAAAAAAAAATGTGTTCTATGTAATTGTAAATATGTCCATGGCCATGATATCCCACCACTGTTGATACAGCTGTCACTGAAACCTTTTGTAAAAGCAGATGTGAAATCAATACCTTCAAGATGCCTTCAACTTAGAAGCAAACAAAGCTTATTTCTGGATTTCAGTCTTTGAATTGGCTCCAAAATGCCAGAAAGGGTTGGGAATGGGGAATTCCCAACTAAGTAAGTTTCACTGGAGAAAAAAACAGAAGAAATACCTTAAGAAACCAGTCTATCTTATGCTACCAAGCGTGACTATTAATTGCTTCAGTGTGATGGTGTTTTACAGATATTAGCAAAAAAAAAAAAGTAGTCTGAATTTGAGAGGCCTAGTGGAAGCCACCATCAAGAATAGGGAAATGCCTTTCAAAGAACTCTTCTGTTGGAAAGCAATGGAAGAATGTATACTTTTGTTTGGCTATGTTCCTAGCAAATGTAGGCTTTGTTGCTGAAGACATAGCAGGGATGACCTTAGCAGTGGTTTTAAATATGCTATGAGGATTTAATCCATTGCATTCGTTGGAAGAAAGCGTGTGTGTGAATGCATGTATGTGCTGATGCACGTGGATGTGCACACACAACTGTGTGTATAAGCCCTCTGATACGGTCAGAGGGCAGAAGTGTAGTTTGAGGATAAACCCAAAGAACAGAAAAACTTGTTCTTTTTCTTTCAGTGAGGCTGCAAATGCAAGATATCTGGCATGAGAATTCAAGGTCCAAGGGAGGCCTTAGACTTGCATTCCTTCACGCTTTGTGGGTACGCTCGCTGGTAACTGGCTGAAATTTGCAGAGCAGCTGGAGTAGGTGGTGTTTAAAAAAAAAAAATATTGATCTAATAATGTTTTTTCTGTCATTTCCTAATTTTACTGTTTTTCAATTTAGAACGTATGAACTCTGAATGCCTTTTCTTGAATCTTTCTTCCCGCTAAGTGGTAGGAAACCAGGTAGCTTTGTGGCCCTGAGAAGTCACCAGATGCTTCCTTTTTCTTCTGTTACTGGTTTAGAAGAGGGTGACTACATTAAACCGCTCCAACAACCAACACCAATTAATGCTGTAAAGTGAAAAGACTCTGATTTCAGATGCTGTAAAATTTTGCAGCTAATAATCTGAGAGAAGGGAAGAGGCAAATTCTGGTATTTTACATGTGAACCCTATGTCAGTCGGGGGAAAAGATGTCTAATAGAAATGCAGAGAACTGTTTATGGTACCAGAGATAATTTTGTGAAGGGGGTTGGGCAGAGGTGCGAGTAGCTAATTGTGTTGTCCTTTGCAGCCACAAATGACAAATGTCCTTCAGAGAGGCTGTCTTTTCACCTGAATGCTTGCAGGAAGGTGATCTGTTGGGACAACAATCTTGTTGGAGTTGACATCGGAGCAAAAAATCTTTTTACCCTTGAAAAGTGTGCTAAGTGTTTGGATTTCCTCTTTTGCCATAAAGAATCAAGTTAATGCCTTGGCTTTCTCACTTTACTTTTGTTTTTGCAAGTGAAATGTGAAAGCATTCATTATAGTCGTCTTGTTATCAATCCTTAAGGAAGAGGAGGTAGGAAATCTTTTAACGGCAGCTGGATTCCAGGCACAGGTAAATTGTGAGGATGACGTTTGTGTGGGTTGAAGTTGCAGTTTATTTTTCTTTTTTTGATGTGTCTTTTGTTCTAGATCTGCTCTTATCTCCCTGGAAACTGAGGAATTAGAACAGCAGTCACAAAAGTAAGAGAGGAGCAGGTTTTAGGAAAAGGAAAAGCTTATTGAGCTACCTGACCATCTAGCTAGTATACACCTGAAAAGGAATATACTTTATTTACACTAACCACGCATTAAATACAGCACTTGCTGCTGCATTTTTTCAGCTCTGAGATCATGGTAAAACTTTTTACCTTGAGCTTTACAGCTAGCTGATTGCAGAGTTCTGCGTTGCCTCCCACCTGTGCGAGAGCCTGCCTCTGTCTGCCGTGTCCTTGAATTCTCCTTGCTGTCTGAATACACTGGCAGCACTTTACTGAAAGATCCAGCCTTATTGCACTTGAGACACAAAAATGCGTGTTCGGTGGAGATGTTTAACGTTGTGCTGTATTGGTTATTTGAATATATATTTTTTAATAACTCTGAATGTTGTTCTTTTTATATGCCAGACGAAGCTGTTTCAGAAAAGGCACGAACTCCACTTGGATGTATAATGGCAGACTTGGGAGGATGCTACGGCTTTGTAATGCATAAGTGCTTTGTATTGGTGTGCTGAATGTTCAAGGTGTGTGTGTGTATGGGGAGTCTGTGAATAATTAACAAAATCTGTGTGTTTCATTTTCTTCTGATTGACTAAACATAAGGATTCAAAGTGGGTTCAGCATTCTGTCTGCTTTATGTTGATTTATCGCTTTGATTATTAATCTTACTAAGTTGAATTTTATGCAAGTTGTCTCTCGCATCCCCATGAAAGAACAAAATGTTGCTATAATAGCTACCCAACTGTGGAAATTAAGATCAAGAAATGATATCAACTTTCTTGCATATTATTTTCACAGTTTTGGCTGATGTTTTATCAAGGACAGCATGCTCAAGTGATTGAACGAGACCCCTAGAAACTGGCAGTACATGAAGAAGATGGATACCAAATAGGTCCCTCCTGGTTTATCTACAGTCTTTTTTTTTTTTTGTTTGGCTGACAGTATTTTGTATCAAGCTGCTGGGTGTTTCATCTTGGGCATTGTGTGTTGCATGCATGTATGCATTGTAGGGTTGTAGCGAAGTGTGGAAATGCACAGCTGTGGAGGTACCCGAGCTCTGATCAGGAGCTGGCCTTGATGCACAGGCCTTTACTTTGTACCTGTAGGAGAAACAGCTGGTGGAAGGGTTGGAAAAGTGAGTGTGGGAAGAACTTTATCATGTGAAAGCAAGGCTGCTAGGAAAAGATGGTGCGGTTCTGGTGTTGCTGCTTTTCTCCATCTGCGTATCCTGCTTCAAAAGGCTTATAGCAAAGCTGGAGAAGGTGCAAAGAAGGGCGGTGAAGATGAATGAAGGTGTAGAATGGCTTCTGTGTGATTGTGTTCATTAGCACTATTCAGCCTTGAATAAGAGATCTGATAGAGGTCTCTGTGATTAAAAAGATGACAGGTTTACTCTTTCTTCCAAAACAAGAACTAGGGGACATCAAATGGAAGTAGCAGATGCCAGATGCAAAGCAAAAGGAGGAGTAACTAACTTCTTGTCACAGGTCTAGAGGATGCTAGGAGTTCGTGAGCTCAAAAAATTCAACAAATGCCACAGGAGACAAATACATTTAAGCTCCAAACACAAAGTCACTCTTAACCACCAATAGCTACTTCTGGGGAGGTTATTTAGAGGAAGCTTCATTTACATAATTGTCTTGTCTTTGCATTCTTCCCTGGATAACCACTTTTGGATGGTGTTGGGGATGAGCTACTGGGCTAATGCACCTTTTTGCCTAACTTGGTGTGGCAGTTCCTGTAATACAGCTGGCAAAATGGGCATAACTTTTATGAGCAAAAGTGCTTCGTTGAAATTCTTCTTTTCTTAGGACACTATAATAATCTTTAAACATACACACTCTGGATTTTTCATTTAGATACACTATTGGGCAGAATTGGCTTGTTGCAGTGGAAGAGCAGGATTGGTTATCATTTGAGTCTCTGAAGCCAGCATTTTCCTGGTTTTCTCAAGTCAAAGCATAATAGTTGTAAGAAATCTTAATTATTGTAAAATGACTTGTAGCAATCTTTGTCGAGCATTTAGTCCAATGTTACTTAATTAGTGCACCTATCACTGTATGAAGGCATGTATGAACTGTAAAATTTGCTTGTTAATGCAGTGTCCTGGCAATACAAACCTCTGAAGATGTCCCTTTTTGCACATTTTAATTTACATGCAGTCTTCCTTTTATGCCTTAAAAAGAGGTTTAACTGCATCTGTTTGTTCAAAACGAACAAAAATATTGTGTAGTCAGATCTCTCTTAGAGTTACGGGAAGTCATTAATGAAAAGAGTGGGATCGTTACACCCCTTCTGCTTGCTTTAAATTAAAGAGGAGTATGGTGGGGCAGGTGTCAGTCCCTGCTTCTGTGAATGGTGCATTAATTCTACCCTGTCTTTTGGAAAAGCAACCAAATAAATAAAGGCATACGATTTGTCTGCAGACACAGTGAGGTTTACTCTGGGGTGGTTTGTGGTCTGCATTTAGTGTGCCTTCTGAAATCAGAAACTAGAAATCGCATCTTTTAAAAGGTATGTTAAATACCATAGAAACTTTCTGATAAAGGTCATTTGACATGGCAAATTTTCCTACCTTATGGACATGCGAAATTTGTCAGTCATTGTGGGGTGGGTTTTTTTTTTTAAATTTTATTCTTTTAACCTGAGCTGAAATTTCTTTGATAAAATTTTATTTTACCAAGTGATCTTTCTACTGGCAACTAACTCAGGCAAACAGGATGTTTGTTAACAACAATCCTGTGTTAACAACAATCCATTTGTGTTTCACCTCTGAGGATGTACTTCAAAATCTGGTTTTGAATCAGCAGGTGGAAATGACTGCAGTGCTGGGCTGCGCTGGAAACGTGATACTGGGGCAAGGACAATGGTCAGCTCTGAGAAGCGGTAGTGAACAGTGCATATGTAGCACCTTACTCCCTTGGTTTTGAATTGACCCAGATCGTGTGTGAAGAAAAGAATGAGGACCCTCTAATGAACCCTTATCCATGCTTTACAACAGCTATTTAAGAGGATTATATGTGTTTGTGCCATCTGTACTGAAAAGAATATGTCCAAGTGTTTTGTTGTTTCCTGATCTTTGTAAATACTGTTCAGAAATCAAATGCACCTGTTTCTTCAAATAAATCCCAGTATTTTAGGAGTTGTTTAATAAGTGCTATTGGAAGTTCTTTGCTTCTGGAGAACGGTGAATTATTTTATTACAACATCTAGTAAGTGAGACACTGCCCATCATTTGAAGTAGTGCACTTGTCCCAACTGGCTCTCCAGCTCCTTTCCATCCCCAAAGCAGGTCTCGCTAGCCAGCCGTTTTGTGTGTTGTCTTAGTGAGATGTTAAGCAGCGAAGGGCTGCTGATAGTCTTTGTCTGGACTGATTACATGTATCTGATAATACAAAAGCTCTCTTAATGCGTTGGGCAAGATGTAGGTGAGATGGCATGTCTGGCTTTAAATATTCAAAATACGCCCAAGTTTGTCCCTAACAGCTGTTACGGCTGTCTGTTTTAATGATCTAAGCCTGGGTGCTTCTGGCTTGTCTAATCAGCCACTTGTTAAAAAGCTGACTGCAATCAGGGTAGCAGCGGCTGGCTTCGGGGAGCATCTTTCTTGATGCTGACTTACATGAATTAGGCAGTTACAATTCAGCGGCGCTCGCCCAAAGAGATGAATGCGTGCTCATGTCTCCTGCCCAGCCCTTCGCAGTTTGTCAGGCGGGAGCCTGCAGTGGGTGAGGATGGTCTCGAGGGCTGCAGTGCACTTGCGTGTCGATTGGGATGTTGTCTTATCTGTTTAAAAGCTCATTAAAGTTGCATCTCCTGTTCTTCATTCTTTCCTTACCCCCCTCTGGCTAGCTGTCCAGAGTTTTGTGAACAAACCAGAATTGATCATACCAATTAGCTAAGCCCAGGGGAGATTTTGAAATGTTAATGTAGATTTTTTTTTCTTTGCTATTAGATAGCTCTTTGCTACTGCTAATGATTTGTGCTTCCTCGCTTTGATGCATTTCTGCTTCTTCCCTTTAACAGTTCTCAGTAGACTGTTATTTAGGTAACATAGTAGACCTCAATGTTTGTTTAGGTTTAAATTTCCAACTCAATATTAAACTGGTGATATTTCCAGCTGCTGTTAAAGTTCTGCTTGCCTTTTCCCCCCTGAATTGTATGCACCTACACAAAAGATGAATTAAATGTCACTTGCTATGCTTTTAAAAGTTGAACGGTCCACATAAAGACTTTGTATACTCAGAAATAAGTCAAACTCCAAGCTGCTACAGGCTTTTAAAGGAGGCAGGTTGTTTGAGCTGTTTCTTGGTTATGAGTTCCTTACCTTGAAACCAATACAATAAAAAAAAAAAAACAAAAAAAACATGTAAAGATTTGGTTAAGAGGCAGTGGGAAACTATGGTCTGAACCTTGAAGCTATGACTGTTATGTAGGTCTTACCAAACACAATGTATGCTACAGCACGTAGCTTACCTCTTCCTGAAAAATATTTGTCTTTTTCCTACAGAAGAAGCATTTGGTGTCCTTTTCTGACTGAATTCCTCTTTCTTGACCAAAGTTCAGCAATAACCTTGGTTCAGCAAACTCAATAGAAAGTTGTGGCTTTACAATTGAGAATCTCAATTGATGTGGTGGTTTTGTAGTATTGACTCAATATGGCAGTTCTAATCAAAACAAATACATCTCATGCTGTGAACTGGACACTCGCTGTGGA
This sequence comes from Calonectris borealis, assembly GCF_964195595.1. Lineage (NCBI taxonomy): Eukaryota > Metazoa > Chordata > Aves > Procellariiformes > Procellariidae > Calonectris > Calonectris borealis. The sequence continues at coordinate 31,709,122 of NC_134319.1, read as the reverse complement.
AAAGAGGATAGAAGAAATCAAAGCGTTGGTATTTTAGTCTTTACAATGCAATTGCTCAGCACCTAAACAGTGATGTCGTTATGTATTCAGTTTTCTCTCCTGAGTATCACAAGTAAGCACATCGTATCTTAGGCTAATCTTTTTCCTCTAAGATTATTAAGTATTAAACACCATTTCTGGTGTTGGTAAAAGTTCCCAAATTCTGCATATTTAAGCACGTAGGGACACCTTGTACCAATACCCTTCTCAGATTATTTTTGTCTGTTTTGGAAAAATACCAAACCAGCTTGGTATATTCCCAGTTCACACCTATAACATCATGGTGCTCTGTTAGCTAGTTTGCTGAACTGCTCTATGTGTTTGTAATGTGAGTCTGTGAATATCCAGGGTTTAATCCTTTCTATCTCGATAACCAGACGCCTTTTTACATTATTTGTTTTTATAGCAAAATGAGAAGGCAGGTGTTTCTGCTCTCTCTCAGTATAGTACTAACTCTGGAATAACCTCTGTACCTAGTCCTTTGGTGCTTTTTTTGGGTTGCATGTTTTTGATGTAAGAGCAGATATTTTAACTGGTGAACTTTTCATTTATCCCTTAGATCATGGCTTAGGTAGGTGGCTGTCTAACTTAAATTTTCAAGGTACCCTAGTCTTGTACTGTTTGCTTCATCTGAATGCACAAGTACTGCACGTGGTGCAGCTGACAGGTTGGCCAGGAAAAGACCCTGCCCGTGTTGCCCCATGATTCATTCTAGAGTGACGCTGGGTTCCGGAGGAAAGGTCTCCCTGTGCATGCACACTCATGCCTCCTGCTCCCTTCTCTGTATTAGGCAGACTTCCCACGTGCCAGCCCTTCTTTGGAGGTTAAAAGAGCTGCAGTACTTAGTGAAACTATCACAAATTTGAGTGAATGTGTTAAAGGCCAAACCAATGGCAGGGGAGGAGGTGGTGGTGACCTTTATGTTCCTAGGAGGACCTAGCCCTTACCTTGCTCCTTGTATCTAAGTGGGGTTTTTTTTTTGGTCTTTCACGCGTCCCCTTCCCCTCACCCCAGATGAATTTTAATTCTTTCTTCTATTCTGACTCTTAACCTGGGTCATCCTACTGTTCAAACACATACACAAATACCAAATTCTGTGTTGGTCTATGGGGTGCAGTCTTTGATGGGAATAGCACTTCCTGTGTTGCCACAGCATTAGGACCATAAAAAGTACTCTGAAAGCATCAGAAGTGTTCTCCATAATATATTTAATTAAACTCATAGTTTCCAGTATGTCTCAAACACATAGATAGTTCCAACTTATGACATTGTGATAATAAGATGACAGCTTTAAAATGCAGTGCATTGGCTAAGCCTTCTCCTTCCCATCTTCCTTTTTGGTTCTAGGGGCTCTTGATGTTACAGCCTTCATATGGCACATGAATTCTTGGCAGAGTTTGCTCTGCTTGCAGTCCAGACCTTTACTGCTGTTCCTCTCACACATTAAAATGTTGGGGGGTTTACATTCAGTTTCTGTAGCCTTGTTGTCCCTTGTTAACCACAAGGGATAAATAGTTCTTGTTTTACAAATTCGCAAGACTCTAGCATAATTCTTGCATTAATACTGCTTGGTCGTGTATCTTTTCTCCTTCAGTGATCTCTAGAGGTGTCCTCTTCACCATGAGTGAGGCCCTCAACTCAACTCTGCATCTTTCTCCGCTTCCACCTCACCTTCATACAAATGGATACCAATTTTTTTTCCCGAAAAGTAAAGACCTCCTCATTGGTTGAAGATGCAAAGTTTAACTCCAGAAGAGTCTTAGTTTTCCTAGTAGAAATGTGGAGCGTTTTCTCTGCTGTAGGGCACAAATGGAGGTCACAAGGTGGCCATGAGATGAAAGTGCCCATCTTCCACATTAACTAATTTAATTGGCAGTCTGCTCTTCGGTTGCGATATCACAGGCACCAGATGAGTTCGGTGCATTTTCTTCTGTCCCCGAGGCCTCCAGCCCTCAGGATTGGTGCCACGTGCCTTGCTGGCCCCACGCGTTGGGTGCGTGGAGTCTGAAAATACCTCCAGCAGAAGCGTTCATCATGGGGGGTAACAAATGCATTAAAAAATGCACAACATAAGGATTACTTTGGGGTTGGCAACTGCTAAGCAACTTGTGGAAGACTATGAGGTTTGGTTCCAATAAGCGTGGAAGTGATTACAGCTTTTTTTTTTAAGCTCTGAGGCCCTCTCAATTTCACCTCCCTCCTGTAGACCACAGGATTAGGTTGTCATCAAACACGTTGCTACTCGAGCTTGTTTTTTGCAAAAATGAAAGCAAGATCAGAGACTAAATATCCTCCCTTTGCTCGCTTCCACCAATGATTTTGTGGCTTGTAAAAATTTTCATTGCCCTCAACGGTAGGGCCCTCAACTCTTCATCATGCCCCCGATGTAGAGTTGGCAGCGACTTGCCAGTGAAATAAGCCTGTGCCACACATACCCGCTGAAACCCTGGTCCCTGCTTCAAAGCAGAGGTTTGTAAACCCGCGGAGGAGGCGGCTCTGCCTACTTCTAAAATGTGCTTGTACGTGGATTGACCTGTTGCTCTCAATTTTAGATGGAAGTTGAGGGATTTTTGAGACACTCCTCGCTACTGGGTAGTGCCAGGCTAAGGGAGAGACGCTCCTCATTTCTCTCGGTGGGACTTGAGCTAGAATTTCAGTTAACAAAACCAATTGCTCTTAATCAAACCAGTTTTGTAACAGAAAAATAAGATGGAAAAGGAGGTTTCAGATGGAGACAGGTGCCATGTGCTGAGCTGGATCAGAGCTCTTTTCTGCAGCAATGGGTTTATATGCATCCAGGGATTCGCTCTCAACTGTGTGGTGCAGCCCTGGGCAGGGACAGGGCTGTAATTTTAGGCTCTGAGAGATGGACTTAGCCAGGATTGCCATAGGTACTGTTTTAAGACTGAGTAGGCTTAAGGATAATAATGTATTTCATGATCACTCATCTAATTACTTCAAAATATATGGGGGGTTTATTTCTGTAAATTAAAGCAATTAGATTGTGACTTTCTGCACAGCCTTGCAAATGGGCTGGTGAAGCCTGTCCAGTTCCACACACTTTTTACAATATGTGTTATTTCAGTGCTATGGTGAAGCTTTTCTGTCCCGGAGATCCACGGACGGTGAGGGTTCAGCCTTGCCAGGAGCGCGGTGAAGTGCTCTGCCTTCAGCTCTGGCTAACGCTGCCCACGGACGAAGCGCCTTAACGCTTGCCCTTACAAGAAACTACGCTTCCATACACGGGTTTTTTATTTGTTTCGAGTGTTGTGCTGGCTTTTTTCTTTATGACATAGATAAACATTCTTAATCATTGGAGTGATTATGATTTAAAACCTTCAGCTTAGATTTCTGAGCTGCAAGTTTTGATCCTAAATGAACCAATTTTTCTTCCCCTGTGGTATTCCCATGTTTGGATAAGACACTTTGAAGTCAAGCAAATGCAATTCAACTTTGAAAACAACAATGATGTAGTGTTCATGACTACAGTGGTACTCCAAATTTTTTTTGATAAACTGATTGACATTAATAAAGGCAATTTGCTGCTTTTCTTTCTGCAGGTACTATGATATATAGAGAAGCTACTGTGGAAGGGAGACTGGGAAAAAAGAGAAGTATACAGTTTGCCTTTCTGCTTTGAGTATCTTTGAGACCTCCCAAATGAGACCTTTTTTTTTTTCATTTTTTCTTCTGTTTCATCACATTGAGAGAAGTCATAGAGCACGAGGCATATCCCTTTTTTTTTTTCCCCCAAACCTTGACATAAAGACAGTATCTTCTCCGCAGAATAAAACTAGAGTATCAAGCCTATATTCACAGACCATTGCATCTATTGGGTTTCTTTGATGTAACTAAAAAACCAATGAGTAATCTGTCCAACCTCCAGGAATGATTTTTTTTTTTTTTAAGTTTCATTTTGAGATTTTGCATGTGACACTTCCCATGATGAAAGGTGCTCCTTGCATTTTCACAGAATAATGTAGATGAAGAACCCTCTGGAGGTCTTTGGTCCAAGGCCATGCTCAAAGCAGGTCCAACTAGATCAAGTTGATGAGGGCCTCATCTAATAGAGTTTTGAGTATCTCCAATGATGGAGATGCCACCACCTCTCTGGACCCACACTCAGCTCTTGACCGTTGTGGTGAAAACATTTTCTCTAGTTGGGTTTTCCCGTGTTGCAACTCTGTGTAACTTCTTGTCCTTTTACCTCCAAGAAGAGTCTGTCTCCGTCTTCTCTGGACCCTCTGATTACATAGCTGCAGACAGCAGTAAGACTTTGCCGTTCATCTTCTTAATACTGAACAAACTCAGTCGTCCTAGTCTCTCTCAGTTTGGTTATCTTGGACAGTTTTGGAAGAGATGCAGATGATCTAGAGGACTTCTGGCCTTTCAGCTGCTTTCTTGCTTTTTGAGGTGAAAGGACATATCCGCTGGAATAGTACCAACTGGTGAAAGACCGCTGAGACTTTCTTGCTTGTTCCAGATTACAAGTCTCAACAGCTTTCCTTTGCAGACATTGTATACCTTGTGTCAGACTTGCTTCGTTTGGAAACAAGTCCAACTCAAGAGGAACTCACTGACCTGCCGGTCAGGTGGTTTGTATCCAAAATGATTGATTATTGCCACTTGATTCAGACTGTACAGTTGGAAACAAGAGTTCTGCTCTAAGAAAAGGGTGTTCCTTGTAAGTTCAGACAGATTTTAAAGAGTTTTTTCTTTTTAGGCTTGTATTGTTTTGACTGTATACTAATGTGTCTTTCAGAAGTGAAGGGGGAATGTTGAACAGCCAAAAATCTTCCCTTTTTATCTTCTCCTGACAGATGAGGCACGCTTATTTATTTGTTAGGGAACTGGACAGCTGCTGAAGTGACTCCCATTGCCAGTGTGCGGGTCACTGTTCATGTGAGCCTAAGAAAACCCAAGTACTTAAGGATCTGTCTGATATGCTTGCCATCAGAGAGCCCATTTTTATCGTAAGCACTGGAAGCTGGAGCCACAGTTTCACAGTACAAAGCAACAGCAACACTCACTTCAGGAAAGCTTTTCCTCCTCTACTCTGCCCGAGTCTGGTTATTCCCACTACGGCGTTTTGGCATAGCAGCCTGTGCAGCTGTGCTGTGCACCGAAGCAAAGGATTTGGTCTGGCTTAAAACCTTTAAAAAAAAAAAAAAAAAGTCAGTATTCTGGTTCTTCTCAGCAGGGGAAGAGGGGAAGGAGGAGTTCAAGGTGGTATCTGCTTGCTTTCTTAGTTGGGTCAGTTCCCTGATTCAAAGCTCAGCCCTGCAAATGGTTGGGCTGAAATAACAGAAGGGCAGATGCTGGACTGCAAGGGGGAAGGTCAAGCTGGTGATTATACCAGCTTCTTCGTAATGGTTGCGTTTTCAGAAATAACCAGTTCAGACATCTGCCTACCTAGAGCTCCTTGCCAGTTGTGTTGTTAATTATAATACAAGTTTATTTGCAAACAAGGTAAAAGTTCTAGTATTTGCTCATGGTATGTATTCCAGCTCAGAGCACTGTGCCCTTCTCTTTTTTTTTTTTTTAAAAAAAAAAAAACTTACATCTTGTTTTTTTGAGTACCTGACCTTAAATAATACTGCTTTAAGAAAACAAAAACAAAACCCCAAGGCAAATCTTGTTAAGTTTTGCAATTGAATCAATTGGATGCCAGTTTTTCATTATTTTTATATTGAGGTACAACATTGCCATGGAAAAGACCTGCTCTAGCATAAATTCTTTCCTAAATAAGCCTTTCTGTCCCTGTGTCCATTTTCCTCCGTTGCTTCATATTCAAGAAACTGGTGTCGCTTCCTAGGGGGTCCTGGTTTTGCTTCAGACTGTTGTAGCATGCTTTGTTCTTCCTGTTGCAAAAGCGTAATAATTGGCTAATCTTACCATTATACTCCTATAGTCTTTTCTACTGTTTAATGTGCTTAGTAATGTCAACTTAGCTTTGAACCTATTAAAACATTGTGTTGCTTTTTCTAACCTTTTTTCCCCTCACTGTCATGTTAGTATATGCTCAGGATCCACGATACTTTCTCATAGTCCTGGTATCTCTCATCTATTCCCTTCCTTTGAGGATTGGTCTAAACTATTCTCAGAGTTTTTAGTTTTTTTAAAAAAAAAGTGTTATATGTTTGTATGTGTACCTATCTATCTTTAGGAATTTATTCTAAGTGGTCTTTTACTTTCTTAATTGGGATACCAAAAGGATATTGAATGGCATTGAAAAGATTATTTGGCTTATTTCAAAATAAAACCTACTTAATTGAAGAAATGCCCGTTTCCTATGGGACACTTGCTCTTGCATCTATAATTTAAGAGTACAGATGTCAAAGATAGAGTCGACTGGCTTAAGTACTTATCTTGAAACATGGATAACAAGACTGTTGTAGGTTTTTTCCCTCAGTTGTCTGGCAGAAAAAAATCTGCACGTAGTTACTGTAGATAAACTAGGCTTTTTAGTCATATATGTAGATTTGGTTACTCAATTTGGATGGCTGAACTAAATTGCAGTATTATCTGTCTGCTTCTTTCCCAGGTTTGAGAATGCATCAGATAAATGCTTCTGATAGCAGAGGAGGCTGTTGCTTGCATTTTTGAGATGGTCTGGTATCCTGTGATATGTGGCAAAACATGATTAGGATGTCACAGGGGATTTTCACCTTTCCAGCCCTTTCCTGATCCCCATTTTCCTTTTCTCCTCTGTCGGTGCTATGTTTCTAGCTCACGGTGAAAGCTTCTCTTTCAGCTTTCTGCAGGCGGCTTGAAATGTGAAATTCAAGATCAAATGAGGTCTCTGTAGTTAGTACTGAATGTTGTTTCTTTTCTCATCCTTGTAGGTTTAAATTTCTGCCATTAAGTATTTTACAGAATAAACAAAAGGTACTGGCCTCATCTGACATCTTTGGTTTTGTAAAGCTTTGTAGAAATGACTCTTCAAAGAAAGAACAATTCTGCAATTAGTAGGATTTTGCTCAGTGTTAGAGGTTGAAAATCTTGCTGGCAAGGAAACTGGGTCTGTGCCAAAACATGCTTTTAAATATCCATATTCTGATCCTGTTTCCAAAGGCAATACTAAGAAAGCCCAACCCCTTTACTTGGCTGCTGGGAAGAAAGCGCGTGCTGGAAGGCATCCATCTTACCGGCTTGCGCCATTTTCCTTTGAAGAGGAGCTCTTTGTCCTTTGCCTTTGAGAGCCTCCTGCCTCTCAGGACGATGTTTCTTGCCTATTGTACCCCTCTTTGAGCTGCCTTGTTAGTGTGTGGCTGAGGTGGCCTTTTCGGAGGGGTGAGCCGCCGTCAATGGCTCCCTCCCTCCTCTGGTACGTGAGAGCAGCTCCTACTCCTGCCCACTCCTGGTCCTCCCTTGTTCAGCCTTCAGAGCCTCACGTGGCCTCATCCACGGGGATGGATCATCTTTGCCTAATCATGCACCAGGTGTTGTCACAGGCGTAGAAACTATGTCCCTGGTTTTCCTTTGTCAACCCTGATTCTCACCAACGATGTTCTGTGGGATCACCAGATAAAGAGCTGCGTGAATTTGTAGCTTCCCCCCACAGATGTTTATGGTACATGTATGTCCAGCCACTGATAGTTTCTCAGAAACAAATGGACATAAAATGACATCATGGGACTGAATTTCATTAGTTATCCTTGTTCTTGTTGTGCTTTGGAAGAATGCATTGAATTTGAGATAACTAATGAGAAAGTGATAGGGGAGCCTTTCCAGCGATGGCTTTGCTGCCTGACTCCTGTGGCTGTGCCTCTGCAATTTGCTGGGCATGTTGGCCTTAATATAACCATTAACGTGATCTCCTCTTGGACGGAGCAAGCTGCTGGCTGCCAGTCTGCTCTGCCTACTGCTGTCACTTTCCGATTTTGAGGAGCATGAACCTGCGAGCCATTATGTCAATAATAACCATAGGCCTCTTTTTGAATGCTTTTTCCTTGTGAGCAGCCAGCTTTTCTGCAGACTTGGAGGATAGAAACAACGTGGAGGGATTAGCTAGGTTGCTTGTACTTGCAGGAGGTATTTTTTTGGCTCTGTAGGACAAATGCAAGAATGTGTGGTCTGTACGTGTTTATTTTCAGCCATACAGTAGCGATCCTTGCCATGTTTTAAAAGCTGAGTTTGAGTTGCTATATATTACAATATTGATGTCTTTCAAAGAACGCTGCCAACTTGATCAAAGTAGAGCAAAGAGAAAACACAAGCTTGGAGCATTTGAGTTTACCGACCTCATTACCTTCTCTCCAGCACTTAAAATTAAGCTGTTCAGACAACAAACTTCCATCTTACTGTGATTGAGAACCGGTTTTGATAGCACACTAAATTTGTAGCGTGTGCTACCTTCAGTCCTTACTGCATAACTCATAACGGCATCTTTACCTAAGCCTTAATTACACCTCCAGATAAGCTGGTTTTCAGTGCTATTTACACATTCTGACCAGAATAGCCTGACTTTCATGCCAGTGTCACTGTTTCCCACAGATTTGTGAGCAGGGAGCAAATGGATCAGCTCGTGTCCTTTCGTGTCTCTGTCTATTTGCCATATGATTTTTTTCATTGTTACCAAGGCAACCCCTCCTACCCACTCCCCCCACAGGCGAGGTCTCAATACAATGCAAGTTATTGTCTGGAGCAATTATTAGGCAATTATTAAAGCACCATTGAAATATGTCAGTATCCCGTAGGAATTTTAAACTAGTGGGAGCACAGACAATAGCGAGCATTAGAGGACTGTGAATGCATCATGCTGCTGGTAGCTTGGGGAGAATGCCTGTAGCCCTCCTAACTATGTCCCGTAAAAGATATTCCCAAACTGACAGAAGTCAGGACTTGCCAACGTGGAATAACATTGAAAGGTAAAAGAGTGGAAATTGTTATATCAGTGCTCTTTAGCTGCGTGCAACTCCTTCTCATGTGGCTGCCGTGCACAGAAAACATCTTTGTGTGAGTTACGTACAGCCCACTGGGAGATACTGTAGCATTAAGAATATTGTTTTGATGGAAACGGTAGTAAAATATCCCCATCCCACATGGATGGGAGCGTGTTCTTTGTTAGAAAGTCTTCTGCATTCACAATCCCTATTTGTGTGTCCAGAGTTTAACAGTGAATTATCCATCATCAGTGATGTGCAAGAACTGGGCAGTGAGCAGGTTAAATAAGAGAAGAAAGTGAACCTTAAAATTATATATTTATTTATTGATTGATTATAGTGTAGTTTCTCTTTTCCACAAAAAAACCCAACCTCTTTGCCCATTTCCCGGCTGTGGGAATTCAGGAGATCTAGGAGCAGGGCTTGCCTTGCAGTCTCCTCTTACGGTACACGTTTCCTGCAGGTGCCTGGAGTTGTATTCCTGAAGCTGCTCATGTAGCCGTAACAGTGCAGCCTTTTCCGTACCTTCCCATATCCTGGGATTCAATTTTCTGTCGCTTTGGTCTTGCTGATGCAGTCCTTCTGTTGAGCAATAGCAAAACTGACAGGGTTTTATAGCACTGTATCGATTTCATCCAGGAATTTCCTTCCAAGAACCTGCAGTATTGTCATGGATCAAAGATGTCACCAGACTGATTTGGCATTTCATTTCTGAAAGTTGCCAGAAGAGGACTGCAAGCTCACCGAGAACATCTTTGTTTCGGGCTGCGCAAATGTTAAGAGCAATTGTGAGTGCAGATGGAAGAACCCATTAATGATTCTGCATATGCAAAAAAAAAAAAAAAAAAAAGCAGGAGAGTTTGCAAGAACCTTATTTCTTGCTGTTGGAAAGTGAGACTGTTTCTGGTTCTTTAGAAACTAATTTCTCTGGAAAGATTACTTTAAACTCATATAAAGATCCACCTCCATGATTTCCCCTTCCCACCTCCTGGGAAAGGACTTTTCCTCCATCCCAGACTTACCGCAGAAGTAGAGAGGTTTGCCTCATTCCTCAGCACTGTAATGTGTCACGATAGATATTTGAGGATGTCTTTGTATGTCTGTTGTTTGTTGTTTCTCTTAGACTAGAGCACAATGTCATAAGGCTATAATGCTTAGCCTGATGTATAATATATTTCTCAGTTCTCATTTAAGGTTTTTCTGCCGTTTACTTCTCACGTAGATTTTGTGTCCGTGGATAGCAGCAGTGAGGGGTTCCCAGCTAATAGAGACCCGAGTGCATCTGAATTCACCTGCTGCCAGCATCTGGCAGCTGACCGTCAGGTAAAGCCTGCGGTGGGGTTCAGTCCTACAGTTCCTGGGTCGTTTCAGTGTTTGCCTCTGCTCTGTTTGCTGTTTTCCTGACCTCTGGTGACATAAGTGATGTGAATTTTGTGAGCTCTGTGGTTACCCGTAGGTTTGTGGATAGCAGCAAAGAAAACAAACGCTTCCACTACGGCTGCTCAGAGCTTTTCTGTGTTTTAGTGGCGTTGGAGGCAGCTCACCACGGTCTCCTTAATGAACACTGTGGTGATGTAGAAGCTGTTTCATTGAGAATTTGTTAAAGGAAGTCAGACTCCATAGTTGATGGCACTGGATTCTCTATCACCGTATGTCTTTTGACAGCGTTACAACTTCAGGCTCTGAAAATGATGTAACTATTTTACTATAATAAAATAATGATGATTTTCAGAGAGGAATCTAGGGCAGTAGGCTATGGTTCATAATAAACACTTGTTTTGGCAAACATTTTACCACTCAAAATAAAAAGCAATTATTTGAAATTATAAAATCTCTTTTTTACAATGTTACAAGCCTTTTTCAGTACTGGCAGCATTCCTAAAAGTGTAAAGCTTGCTTGAATACACCATCACCTCTATGGAACATCATTTAATTCTTGTTAAACTTGCCTACTTGAAACCTTATGTTGTGAATATTTGAAATACATGCACACAGGCTGTTGCTGTTAAATCTTTGTTACTAGTAGTTGTAGAGATGGCATGTATTTATAGCGCATTTGCAGGGAAAGAGTTTATTTCCCGTCTTTCAGTGCTAATGGAGCTGCTCATGAGGAGAGATATGCAGTCTGTGGGTATCCAAAGAACAATTCACGATCGTTTCTTAAGTAGTATTAAACAACATGTTAGGTCATGTGTTAGCGAATCCTTGTGTTTGCTTTTGCATTTTGAAATTAAAATGATACAATTCTTTTAAGTTAGCTGCAAAGATGCTTTCTCATAAAATGTCTCTTGCTATAAATTTCCTGGATTTGCTCTTGTACAATAAACACAAAAGCAAATATATCCATTAGCTCAGCAGCAGCCGCTCAGATCGGTCTTTTCAAGCTTGTTCTTAAAAAGCAAGATTGATTTAATGATCAGTGACTTTTTGTGTAGAGGCTGCCTGTGTGTAGTTGTATTTTGTGCCTTGTGGGTGTTCTCCGGTCCCTCAAAACAATCCAGTGTAATGGATACTGTCAGCTGAGCCCTGTGCTGATGGCTGCAGCGCCAGGGCTGCTCTAACACTGCCAACAGAGGACTCGGCTTGTGGGTTAGGCACGGCTTATCTCAATTTAAGAACAGGTACCCATGCAGCCTTAGAAAGGGAAGGCTTTTTTTTTTTCAATAAATTATTACAGCTCCCTTTAAATATGTTTACATTTTATTGTGTACCTTTTGTCCTTACTGCCTTTGATACCTTGTGTTCTTGTGGTCTCTTGTAGTCATGCGATACGAAGCCTATAGGTCTCGTGAATGCCTCTGCTTTTTGGCTGTTTAGTATATTAGCACCAAATGGACCTTTCAGATGACAGGGTGATTGTAGCAGATGCTCAGCTCGGTCCTGGCCGCAAATTTGAAATGTAATTTAGACCCCTCGCCTGTATGAAGACTTTAATTCCATCCCAGAGGGTTTTTTCAGACTCGCCTCTGCACTTCAGTGTTAGGTGCTGTTACAGGTGACAGCCTGTAAATGCTTCTTAGGTAAGCTCCACAGTTGGACCCTTTCCCCAAAATGAGCTGTGTGTGCTGTCTGAGTCTATCCGTTACAGAAAACACGCTATCTTTGCCTCCGGTGCAGGCTATGTCCTTTGTGTCGGCAGTTCCTCTTGTAATAGTCTCAAAATTCGTGGTGACTTCTTTCTGCATCTGGGAGGTTAAGACAGACACATCAACAGATACTTGGGTAAGTTTGCATCCGAGACCCAGGACACTCCTTTGGTCTTAAATGCATTTCTCCTTTACTCAACTGAGATTACAACAATTGTGGACGTTTTCCGCTCTGGAGAGCAAAGATACGCCAGAGCTTTTGTTGCAGCAGGTATCAATATATTTTTTGACAAAGAGTTGTTGGCATCCTTCTGGCAACCCCATCTTGTATTTCTGCTGAATTCTGACTGTTTTGTCATCTGCATGCTACCCTGCCATGTGGCACATTTCATATACTTGTTTGGCAAAGGAGAGGAAAATACATCCATGTTCCGCTTTAAAAATAGTGCAGCCGTCTGTAAGACTAGTTGTGTTGTGTTGTGGGATTGCCGTGATAACACTGTCTCTGGAGGCAGATTGATAGCTACAGAATTGCAGTTTCAGGGTGTGCGCGTGAATCAAGTGATAAAGAAAGCTGAAAATTAATTTGTATGTTACAGCTGAGTTTGTAGAGGCTTTTAATTTAAGCTTTAGGCAAATTAATCCATTAACTACAAATAGAGTGATGATGGCTTTAAAGGTAACATTATTTTCTTCTCATCAGAAGAGAAGTATTTTTAATCTTTAATCTTCTGCATTACTTTTTGGTTAAAAGTTACCATTATTTCAGGGGTACAGCAAGAAGCTTCATGAAAAGCTGAGTTGACTCGAGTGGGTCAAAAGAGGTGGTTGAGACCCGACAGTCCTCGGGCAGGAATAGAGGCTCTGTTTCTAATTCGGGGTGATGGAAACCAAACCAGAAGCAAATAGTTCTTGTCAGTGGTAGGAATAAGTGCGGCATCAGCAACTTCCCTTTGTGTTGCCACAGAGTGCGGACAAACAAGTGGTATTGCTATGATGTGTATATTTTTCTGTATATTCAAAGCCATGGTGTTTTAGTGTTGGCAAACTTTAAGGTTTTTCAGTTTGAAAAATTTCTTTGAGGTTAGTTGCGTGTCTCTCTCCTTCAGGAAGCTCTACGTACGTACGTGGATATGGACATTTTGCTTGTGTCTCTGGCTTAAATTTTTGCTTCATTCATTCCATCCTGTCCCTCCTAACCCATCCCTCTTTTCTTTCATGATTGTAATGAATTAATGATTTTATGTAAATCTGATATTTGATGGACTTAGGAGGTGTGCCCTGGGACTTGTTTAAGCTATCACATAGGAAATGCATCATCTGCTTCACATTTTCTGCAATTGCAGTCAGTTTTGGTTTTCCTTTATTCCTTCTCCCTATTTTCTAGTATATATATATTTTTTTTTTGCTTAAAGCAGTTCTTCAAGCATGTTTAGACCATTTGCCTGGGTTTAAGGATTTAATTCTTTTTTCCATCCTATCTCTGTGCCCCACCCCCCTTATTTTCCACCTTAAATGGGAAGAAAAAAAGCAGCCATCCCTGCATTACATACCTGATTGCTATTCAGTTCCCAAGGGAGAGGCACTGAGAGCTAAGTGCTGGGGCTGGAGGTCTAGGCTCTCTGGTTAGATTCACTGAATGTCACTAACTGGAGTAGAGTAGCCACTTACATATTTATTCATGTGTCAGTCGGTGAATCAATTGAGTGAATGAATGGGGCAGCTTCAATGCTTCTCATGTGTGAATATGCCTAAAATAAACCCCCAAACCTATTGAAGTTGGCTCTTTGTGGCTTGCTGGTATAGACCAGCATGGCTGTAGCAAAACTTTATTTTCATGTGACTTTTGGGTGATGCTTTGGGTGACACTCCCCCTGTCTTCTGCTGTTGAAGAGGAGAGGATTCCATCCTCCGAAATATTTGCCAAAAAAAAATTTCTCTTCTGATGAGAAGACATTAATGTTACCTTTAACACCATCATCACTCTATTTGTAGTTAATGGATTAATTTGCCTAAAGCTTAAATTAAAATCCTTGCAGGAAATAAAATCAGGACAATAACAACTTGTGCTGATGCATTGCTAACAGATATAACGGCGCAGAATAACCTTGCAATACATGGTGCATTTTTTTTTAATGGAGCAGATTGATTTCCCTGTAAACACCTTGAAGTGTTGCCTTTCACCAAAATTCTGTCTGAATTTAGCTCCTAATTGATTATAGCTCATTTACGTTTTCAGAGCAGGATGGTGACAGCCTCCTGGTCTTCCCTCGCTGGGAGATTTGCATTCCATCTGCTCTGGCTGTTGATTAGCAGCATGCCGGCTACATGAGCAGTGTTTCTGGACGCTACGGTCATCTGTTGCGTTAAAATTTTTCTGTGAGGACACAAGCACAAAGCTAAAAGCATGGTTAGGGGTGCGAGAATAACGATTTTGGGTTTTGCCGTTATTAAAAGGAGAGTGCCTCATGGGCGGTGTGTTGAGTCCAGATTTTCTGGAGCACGGCAAAAGTTTTCAAACACTTGGCGGACAAAGCTCCGAGTTCTCTCTGCTTGCTGCTCCTGCTGTTCTGAGTGCTTGCTTCTCTATTCTAGTTGTGTCTCCCATACTTTAAATAAGGAGCAGTCTTTAACAGGTTTTGCAAAGAACAACGTTTCAAGTCAACCATAGCTTCAAAGCGGGCAGCATCTTGTTAACTGCTGCTTGGCAAAGTTGCTGTGTACAGCAGGGGCAGGCAAGGGACTGGCAGGTTTTTTTTTTTTACACAAAGTGTACTTAATTTCATTTATCCTTAAGAGAGAAAGTGCCAGTATGTAAGGTGATGCAAGTATGTTTAGAAGTCAGCAAATGTAAAGGTAGGAAGGATGGAGAGGGAAATGGGTTCCTGATACCTGAAATGTATAACTCTTCCCTCTCCCCAGTGTCTTTAAAAGCGAGTCCAGCTTTTAATCTAGAACAGCGACACACTAAAATGTTCTAATTTAATTGTTTTTTATTGTGTGGGATACTACAGAGTAAAGCTGAGGTATGTCATCCTATTCCCGAACTCCTGTGCTGTAACTTGGCTACTGGAGCTGGTTTATAACCTCTGTTGCAGAGTGGTTTAGTGTGCGTCTCCCTTGTATCGCTGGTGAGTGTGCCAACCTGAAGGTAAAGCAGGTTTCTTTAGGGAGGATATCCATAGACAATTTATTCAAGTTTATTGAAAATATTGTTGTTCTGTCCATTTGCACAGCTGATACTGCAACTGGGACTTAAAATTCAGGGTTTTCGCCACTGTCAGGAATAGGGATAAAATAGAATTAATTGTGGTGGCTCTGTAATGCATTCTTTGAAATGTAAATAAGAGGTGACTTAGGAAGTTGGGCCATTCGTTTTTTTTACCCTCAGCATACTTAGAATCTGTGTTTGGATGCAAAACCTTTCTGTTGGCAGTTACTTCTGCAGTTTGTGTATTCCCTTCCCACCAGGTTTTGTTCTGTAAGCAATAGAAATTACTGAATGGTTCCTTTTGCCTTTTTATTTACCAAGTGCCAGCAGTGCTGTGCATTGAGCCTGGGGGAAATAATGGGGGGGGAATCACATGCCTTTAAATCTTTCTTCTCATTTGGGGTGTAAAAATCCTTTTCAAAAGGATTCCAGTTCCAGTCTGGCAGGGATGCTCCAAGAGGAGATACCCAGCCCTTGTGGTTTCTGGCTAGGGACTTGTGCTGTGCAAAAAGAAAGAGATTAGCTTGGAAGACAGACAAACAAGTGCAGTCCTGGTCTCTGTTGCATTTTAATCTTAAACTAAAATTACCCTTTGAACACAGTAGCTCTGTTGAAGAGTTGAAGTGGGCATAGGCTTTCAAATCAATCCCTTTGAAAGACCATCTTCTATCCCCTTGAAGGAAGGACATTTGAACTGTAGTTTATTCCTTCCATGTACTTAAATCATAGCAAAACTTCTGATTGCACAGTGGCGTCTGAGGAATGCTGCTTTTATTTGAATTGGATTTAACCAAGCCCTTTAAGCACAGGATTGAGAATAAGGGAAGGCAAGGGATGCTACCTGAAAGTGTTTTTGACAGAAACCAACTCCGAACTTGTGGAGACCTGCACTGGAGAACTTCTGCTTATCTTGAATTTACCGCAGTGTCTCCAGGCATGCTTCAAATACGTATTTTTTAATGAGTAGCAGGGTGGGGCTCAGCTGCGTGGCTGTGCTCGTGTGTGAGCGAGGAGGAATATAACCTTGGGAAGGCTTTGTAATGCTGTGAGGATCTTACAACATCTGTTGCTATAATAATGTAAGAATTAAAACAGAAGAATTACTGCCTTGAGTAGATAAGCAGCTACCTTAATGATCATTTACTGGCGTTTGAACTAGGCATGTATCATTTAAAAAGAAAAATGTTGTTTTAAATTGTGCAAAACGTTTAGGAAGACAGTGATGTAAACATTGATGAGAATTAAAAAGCTGTTACGTTTCCTCCTTCCTGGGAAGTCAGAAAGAGCTGAACATGGTCTGACCGTAGCGGTCCCCTGGTAAAATCTTGGGCAGAGCCACTCTCAAGCCCCGTGTCATTTCTCTGAGATATCTCAGAAACATGTTTTTCTTCATCTGATAATTGCTTGCTTATTATCTTCTTGCTAACTGTTTGCTCTTAATAGCTGGTAAAATAAAAAAGGAAAAATGAATTTGAGTAGTGTTCACTCCCTGGGGAGAAATTAAGCCATCGATAGCATGTTTAAAGTAGGCTTGTCTTTGTACTGTGCGTTCACTGTCCTCCATATGGGGAGTCTGTAGTTGTTTCTGCATCATTTGTTTTGTCTTTCTGGTTGCTCTTAATATTAATTGAAGTCTTTCCCAAGACACAGTTTTGTTAATCTTCCTTTTGTCATTTCCCTCCTCCCCCACCCCCGATATCCTCAACAAAAATGCTCTCGTGTGTCTGAAAAGAGGTTTAAAAGTAGCATTGTTTTTTTTTTTTAATGTTGGTAGTCCATTTGTTCACCTGTTTTTTGCCACCAGTATTAGTGTTCTATTTCTTTGCTTAACTTCTGAATTTCATATGTGCTGTAATTGTTATAAGGATGCAAATAGTTTCCTGGAGTGATGGGTATAGGTCTCTTATCAGCTCCAATTATGCAAAATGTTTTCAATTAGCTCTAATTCCCTTTTCTGCCTCCCCCCAGACAAACACAACCGAGCAGGGCCCTCCTGGGACACCGGTGTGCTGCACAGGGGCAGGCTTTCCCCGTCTAAATTGTGTCCTGTCCCAGGAGCGTTAGGATCAGAAAGCACGCTCTGCTACTCCCCGTATTTTTAAAAAGTTAGCATGCTCTTAATTACATCGTTTCCCTAAAGATTTTCTGTATCACTTGAGATTCTCACAATTTTGTCAGCAGCAATGGAAACAAATGACTGTCCTGGAATGCAAAGCTTGTTCTTCCTCACTGTGCAAAGTCGTAGCAGGTAGTAAAGTGCTTTGTCCAGTACTGGTAACTGCCAAAGTGGGATGCTTTGTTAGATGGACTGACGGCTAAACGTGAAATGGCAATTCATGAGGCAGAGAACAGATGCCAGTAACTGAGCAAAATGTTCCTATAAGCTTTGAGGTGGCTCCGGCTCTGAGGTTACCACCTCCATGTGCAGCAGCAGAGGAGAACAAGGAAAAAACAGAGCTATTTCCTGACAGAAATACTTGTCATGTGGAGGATTTATTGAAAAAGTTTGAAGCCCTGTGGATATGGATGATGTTTGCTTAGGTAACGCAGAGAAGAGGTATGTGCCTTCTACGAGGTACGGAGAAGATTCCTCTGTTCAAACCAGTGCTGACTCTGGTTTGCCAACGTACATACTGAATTATCTGCGGCAGGATGAAATAACTCTGGGTTTAAATAGCTTGGTTCTTCAAAAGAAATATTTTGAGGCCCTCTAAATACTATCTCTGTAGTTGGAGCTTACCTTTCTCCCTGTTCTGCCTTAAACTGACCTTGCTGCTTGTTTTAGCCCTTGTCTTGGCCCCTCATTCATACTCCCGCTGCTGTTTCCACAGCTGCCTGACAGGGTCCATCAGGGGACCGAGGAGGGTTGAAATAACCTTTTGCAGCAGATCGCTGTCAGATTGCACAGTTGTACCAGAGCAGCTGAGATTGCTGGGTGCAAGGACTGGCTCTCAAAGAAGTGCTTGAGTCCAAAGTGAGGTTTTATAAAAGCTAATTCGATGCCTCTATTTCTGTGTTTCTTATCAATCCAGAAGAATTGATGCGGGTCCAGTTTCTGCAACTATTTAAGCACTCCCGTAGGCCAGCAGCCTTTCCTGGGAAGTGGGCGGTTGGACTGCTGGGCTTGTTCTGAGGGCACGCAGACAAGGAGCCTGAACAGGGCATGGTTTTAATGCTGAAAGATGGCATTTCCTAAAGCTCCTGGAGTATGTATCCTGCTGGTGACCTGCACATCCTGATGAAGAGCAGAACTGCTTATGTTACACGAGTCTCAGTTTGGGCGAGTGTGGTAAGGGTGCACTGGCTGGCGGTGCAGCATAGGTGATTGCTTGTCAGGCTGCATTTGCAGTGATGGCTTTATCACATGTGAAAATGTTGATAGTTTCTGGGCCTCTTATTTCAGCATAAATTAGCACTTTTCTTGTCGGACTTGCTCATGCACAACCTGATTTTTGCCAGCAATTTAAAAATTTAAAAAAAAAAAAATATATATACACACACTGTAGAAACTGATATTTGGTGGAGGGAGGGAG
Source organism: Calonectris borealis (assembly GCF_964195595.1). NCBI lineage: Eukaryota > Metazoa > Chordata > Aves > Procellariiformes > Procellariidae > Calonectris > Calonectris borealis. The sequence goes on along the minus strand of NC_134319.1, from coordinate 31,690,368 downwards.
CAAGAAAGCGGGGGAGAAAGCACTGAAAGAACAAGACTTAAATTACATTTCAAGACAATTCTGCCCTGCATTTATCTTGTTCTTCAGATGAGTGGGTGACAGGTTAAGTCTGCCGTGGCATGCATGTATGAACCTTGTTCAACCTTTTCAGTTCTTTTCTGGGGAAAAGATTTTCTTTCTAGTTTGTATATCCCTGTCATACTGAATGTCGTCTGCACCGTGGGGGCTGTGGGCAAAGGAAAATGTCCACAAGAGAACGTATGGAAACTTGGACACGTTGCATAGCCAGAGATGTGCAAGAGCATGTTTGGTACAGATAAAACCTGTGAGTACAGGTGTCTTGGAAAGGCTCATCAGAGCCAGCAGAAGACATCCCTATGAAGACACACGTGGAGGGGACAGTGACTGGCCATCGTGCCCAAGAGTACTTTGATGAAGGCATTGCCTGTTTGAAAGGTCCCAGTACAGCTTGCATAGCAAAATGTTGCTGCAGTTGCTTGTGTAACACCACATTGCAGTGAATTCTTATGTTACTTTGTTTTCCAACTTCTGCTTTTAAGCATTTTATCTTTTTATACTAAAATAACTATTTTTATTCCTATTCAAGATAGTTCAAACTATACTAAAATATCTCAAAAATGTTTTAAAATCAGTTGCGCTGGAGTACGTTGAACTAGCCAGTTTGTACCCAAGCTAAGGAAGGCTTTTCCCCATAAATGCATCATTACAGAGTTGGAGAAGAAGGGCAGACTAGAGGCACACGTGCTGCTGGAGCGTTGGCAGGAGGTTAGGTGCTGTTGAGAAAAAGACCAAAGCTTGAACATGTTCAATCTGTTTAACTAACAATCGAGATGTTTGCTGTGTTCATATCAAGGGTACGGGCATGTGATTTCAACTCAAGTGAGTTGTGTTGGCTTTACCAACGTCTCCTTGTCAACTGAGCTGTGAGGTAACGCTTTTAGTCATCTCTCATCACAAAACAGATGTGAGTTGAAGGGGGGTGATTTGGTATTCCAGTTAAATCAGTCTAACGGGTAGCTGCTGCCAGAGGGGTAATCTCCTTCTCACTGCCGCCTCCCTACCTGCGATGAGCTGTTTCAGAGACCTAAACCACAAGAATTTAGTTTATTGATCAATTAGGTTTTTAATGCTTTTTAGTTCTAATGCTGAGTAGTTCTTTAAATACCGGATTAACTTCCTAAACGGGTTCACTGAGGCTTGGATGAGCAGCGGTACCACGGCAAGGGAAGGGGCATCGGGTGCGTGTCTGAGCTAGGACATAAAGGGCCATCTGAACTGCCTCCGAAATTCCCCATCACTCCATCTACGTGTGATTTTCATGGGAAGGAAAAACTTATCTAATAATAAACAACTTTAAAAGTACACTTTATCACTGTTCCTTTAACTGTCTGTAATTGCTCAGTTTTGTTTTAATTCCTATCTTGTGTTTTTGGTTATGTCAGATGTTCTGAAGGTTTTTATGCCATTTTAATGAGAAGGTAATTGTTATTGCTTAGTAAAATTCTGGAAATAAGACTATTAAAACTGGAGGCTCAATAAAAGAAGCATAAACAGTCATTTTATTATGAAGCTTTATCTCCTGACAGAAACCTTTTTTGCTTGATTAAAATATTCAAAAGATTGAACTTACGTCTTTCTTGATAAGTATGAATGCACATTAAAAAAGTTGGAAAGTTTCCTCTTCTCTTCCCATGCCATGAAGTACCACCTTCATTCAGGAGGTGGGGCAGCGAAAGAGTATTAGTGGGTTTTAGGGTGAGGGATCTCTACTATATTCGGCACTGCAGTATTTGAGTTTCCTTCAATTGCGCCGTGCTGCTGTGTTTCTAGTCCCCATGGTAATTTCTTTCATCACTGATTTGGGGGCTGGCCCAAAGGTCCAAATCTATAGGACTGGGATGATCTTCCCCTCTGCTTTCTGGAGCATACACATATATTTGTTTAAATGTCACTTGGCTAAAGGTCAGGAGCTCTAGCACTTGTACTGATATCAGCAGAGGATTTGCTGAATTCATTGAGTTTCTCCAGGCTGAAGGGAAACAGGGGGTAGGTGAATATAAGGAAAAACTTCAGTTTGAACTCTGAGCACCTGGTTTTAAATCAACAGTTCTGGTCTTGGTTTTCCATGCTGCTTTGTGCTTTTGTGACTTCTTTTGTTTTGCATTTGTCTATTTGGGTTAAGGACCAAGTTAGGGAAGTATCCTTTATTTCCGTCCATGTGAATTAGCAAAAGGAAGGTTTTGCAGATTGTTTTGTACCTGTATAAAACACAGCTGTGCTTATTTATGGAGGTCCATTCAGTGGATCTTAAAAGCATTGAACAGATACTGCTAATTTTTTAGTTTGGTGGCCCTGTCATTGAGGAGGGGGAAAAAACTCTCATCTCGGATGCAACGTTGCTCAGATTAAAGGCTAATGAAGATCTCTCTTTTTGCAGAAGGAACGGATGGCGGTGCTGAACTCTCGTCTCGTGTAGCATCTGTCAGAGGTGTACGGGTTAGTTCAGACCTCTTGGCCGTAAGAGGCTGGAGTATCTCTGCATTCCTTAACCTCAAATGTGTAAACTGTGATAGGGCTTTTTGCGCAACCATAATTGCTGCTGTCTTGTCTTGTTTAACTGAAAGCCAGAACTCGAGGCAGCAGATCAGCAGCTTGAGGAACGTGCAGGTGCCTTGTGTAACCAGGGATCGTCCCGGTGTGATCCTGGTAATTCCGCAAAACTGCAGTATCTCTGTTTGCATCGCCAGTTACTTGTTTAAACTGATCATATGTGACCATTATGTCTGGACAGGTCCTAGTATGCACGGGCTGAGTAACTCAACCCTGGTATTCTCCATTCTTTGTCTAGGAGTCTGGTAATGGTCAGTGTGAAATTTCATCTGGAGTCTTAGCTCCTGTTGACCGTCTTTTCTTGACCCTTAAGTGTGTGGCGGTATTTCTGGTCTAGCTTATTGGGAAACTTTTGCAAAAACACGTGGTGAATCTTTACTTTCCTTCTTGGAAAGAATAAGAATTTAAAGGTTGTTCTTAACCAGGGAAGGCAGGAATTGAGAGTCCTGTCACTGTATGATGCCTCCTGGCATCCAGGTCTGTCATACTGTACTAACAATATTTTTATGGTAGTTCTTGAAATATTATTAGGCATTATTATTTGAAATATTATTTGTGCTGCTTCTCTTTATTTTTTTTTCTGTCACAAGTTTCTGCCTATCTGTCCTTCAAATCCGAGGTACCACATAGCCTCAGTTTTGTTATTCTACTGGGAATATTGATTTTCCTAATGGTACAGAAGTAAAAGTGCTGAAGCGTCATGGTCACGTATAAGGACAGGGGACAGAATGGAGGTATAATCCCAAAGCTGAGATGGCGCTGGCAGTTTGCAAATTCAGACAACAATCTAATAATGGACAATTGTAACAGCAAAACTGGGGACAGCTGGGATGTAAGCTTACAGGGCCTTGGGGTCGTCTCTGCTCCAAAGCTGTGCCAACCTAGTTGAGTTTTTTGCACCCCACTTGCCTCCCCCCACCCCAGCTACGTGGAAGGTCGTCATTTAGATCCTCTTCCAGGCGCACAGGGTTAAACTAGCCATGCTTTTTACATATCTGCTGATGGGTTAGAATCTTTTTCCTCTGAAATAAGAGAATTTGAAAAAGGTCAACTTTGAAGCATCATTGCACAGATGGTTTTGCGGAGCCGTTGTCACAGAAATGCGCACGTAGCCGCGCGTGTACCCGGAGAATCCATTGACAGCACCGCCACTCTCTTGCCTTAGTGACTTCCCTCTAATAGCTGACAAAGACTAGTGCCGCCTTCTTTGTTTGCAAAATGACTTCTTATGAGTGCTAGATACTTGTTTAAAGAAGTGAACCCGTAGAACAGCTGTGCAGCTACGCTGTAGACTGCCAAACCTGACACTCTTAGAGCTACAAAGCTTGTAGCCAGCCAGCTGGGCAACAGCTGTCTTCTCACATCTGGCTACGGCATTGCCTGTTTCTTCTGCACCTGAAGTTCATATTGGGATGCTGTCATTGCTTTAGAATCTATGTTTACAGAGTCACAAATATAAATAATTTATAGTAGGCACTTGGTTGGATATCTAGCTTGTAGGCATGTTGTGGAGGTTGCTTTTTCTTTCCAGCTAAATACACCATCTACAAGAACCTGGCTGGTTTCCTTGTAAGATTTCAGTGATACAATCTAAAAATAAGGATGCAGAATTTTTACCAACCTGAAAATCTTAATTTCTAAAGGTATTTTGAAATAGATTCCATTCATTCTGGGTTAATTGTTAAAAACAACAAACTGGTGAACCAAAACCTGAGAGAACTTGTGTTGGTGACCTGCAGCAGTTCTTGCCTCCTCCTTCCCCTATCACACCTAAACACTGCGTGTGCAGGCAATACCAACCTCATTTGCTACCTGAGTGGTCATTTTTTATTACTAGATTTAGGGAAATAATTTAATAACCAAATCTAATTTGGGCTAAAGCATTCAGTAAGTGGAGAGCTGACCAGCTCCTCTGTGATGGTTTAGAAAAGTAGATATAGCCTGCTGTGATTTTTTTTTATATGAACTAGTACAAGACGCTTCTTTCTTTCTGATTTTATAGTATTTTAATTCGAGGTCCATGTTTTGGTTGATGGAATAAATTCCAAGAGAGGTGCACACCATTACATGTGTACGTACAATTTGCAACTCAGAAGTTAAGGTGGAATAACATGAATGTAAATGTTCCTTATTCGCAAGCAGAGTTGGCTTTCTTCCTCTTCCTATAGCAAGAATATGTCCTAGGACATATTTCTCTATCTGTATTTTAAGCACTTGAAAGTTTTCTCATACAGAATTTTATTTGCCACAAGATTGGACATGAAAATGCATGGTGAGTAATTAATTTATTGGAAGCTTTCAGCGAGTGATCCAATTTGCAGCTGACCCAAGTGTAGCTTTCTGTTGTGAGTAAGGGAGTTGCCTTGCGGAAGAACCTTTCCTTTGGAAAAATACCCCAATGAACATGAGGATGATGCATTAGAGGTGTAAAGGCAATCTTCGTCCTTGCGTTTATGAACTACACAGTTTGATTTTTAACTGTACAATTTTTTCACTGTACTGTGTAAAAGGTTGGGAAGCTGTACAATCTTGGTGCTGTAGAACTGACAAGGGTATTAGAAAATTGTGATGGTTGAGTAGACGGACAAAGCTGATGGGGGGTTTGGAGTCAGATACATGTTTTCATTATAGTGACCCACTTTTTTTAGAATTTTGAGCGTGGTAATCAGTGGCCTTTTTTCTTCTTTTTCCCTAATATGCCAGAAGTACAAGCAGTTACTGTCTTCATAGACAAGGGAGCAAGAAAACTGTCTTTTAAATCTTGTTAAATTTTCAGAGCACAGTTCTGTTGTTGCAAACCTATTTGAGCCCAGCGTACAGGGCTTTTAGTTAGCAAGAGGCCAAGGGCAGGGTGTGGAAAATGTTAAAAGTTTAGTGTATTCAAAATGGTGCTGATGTTAAACTTGTGATCACCTGTTCAGTATGATTTGATGTGTTTAATGGCAATGTTGAGTTTGACTTTTTTTTACTGAATAGATGGCAGAGCCCTCCTAATAAATAAAAATGCCTCCTCTCTAGCTGAAGTTTTGAAATTACCTTACTCAGATAAAACTGTTTTGTGGCAAGCAGAAGGTGATTCAGAGAACTACACCTGTGCTGATCTCATAACAAAGCTAATTATCTTTTTTAATTAAATACCCCTTGAAATTCAGCATATAAAGACTGAAGGATTTTTTTTTAATGATTACTTTTAGAGGGCACTGCTCTAACAAAGAAAACTTTTACTGTCTGTTTTCTCGCATGGCAGTGAGTAAGCAGAGCTGCCGGGGATGCTGATCATTTGTCTATATACTACAGCTGCAGAAAATGAGAAATTAAATGAACAGTTCACAGATGCACTGAGAAATAACTGCTTGGGACAGCACAGGAATGTAACTTGCATGTTAATTTTTCAACTTCAGGTTCTATTTTAGATGTGCCAGCATCTGAACTCTCCCGCAAACTAGAAAGTGTGGCGACAGGGGAGTACTTCCAGATTGCTGCTGGTTTACCACTTGGCTTTGCAAGTAAAAGCAAGAGCCTTTCAGGCTTACTGTGTTTTTTATTGACAGCAGGCAATTGCATAGGAAGATGAGGTGGGGAAGCTGCAATATTGATCAGACTGTCTTCCTGGCAACCTTGTTCATGGCAACTTCGTGGAGCTTCGGGTAAATGGAGTATTAGGGCTATAGAAAAGGAACAAAAGGAAGGTTACCGCTGGCCCTGCTTGGCAGCAATAGCTGGATGCCTTTTAAAAACAGCATCTGTTGTCATGGAGCTTCTGAATCCAAGGCCGGTTTCTGGCACCGTGATTTTCTCATGGCAGAAAATGTTGTCCTGTCCTAGCCTTGGGGGAAAAATAAATAAATAAAGGCAATAGCCTTGGCAGCACTTGTCTATTATTGCAGCTAAATGACTGAACCGCAGTGGGAACGGGACCAAAGGGAAACCTTTTCTTCACAGAGAATCCTGATTTTTAAAGCTGGCATCCACCATGGTCTGCAAAATATCTTTTATTTAGAAGGTGTTTGATATTTGGAGGAGGATTTTGAATAGTTTATATAGAACTTGTTTTCCTCTGAGTCAGCGATGTTTCGAGGTTGAAATAGAGACCTGAATTCCTAATCTCAAGGTTTTTGGAAGGTCTTCCAATAGTGATTTGTTTGTGCTTTAAAGCCCATTTTCCTTTTCTAAACTTCAGATATAGTCAAACAGTTTAACACACTTATTTATCATTTCCTGAAGTAGTCAGTAATGTACAAAACAAGATATTTAGTAATTTATTTGGCATTGATTATGTTAGTTTAACACTGTGTTGCTTTGCTGAGCTTTTTGCTGTCTTAAAAGGTGATATTTTGATTGCGTAGAAATATTCATGCTTGACTTCATGGACAAAAAGTATACTCTGCTTCCTGATGAGATTTTTTTGTTCTTGGATAGTTCCAGTGACTGAAGTTTAAAAACTTGCTTGGTTTTACTTTTGCTTTGTGAACTTACTGAAACCTAGAAACAAGTGATGATAGAAGTGGCTCAGTGTTTCCGAAGCGGGAAATTAAGTGAGCCTCTGTGCTTTTATTTCTACATGACTTATTTTTAAAGGCAGGAAAGGATGATTACCCCATGTCAGAAAGCATCTATAGGTAAGCTCTTCTGCTAGAGATGTGTAAACTCTTTGGGCTGAAGAATTTGCCCTTCAGGTCCTTCCTTAGGAGTCAGCTCTCTTTTGATACTGCCTGATTACTGTTGTTTGAAAAGTTTCAGGCAACTAGTGAATAAAATCTATGCATTTTAAGTATCGTACAGTAATTTCTATTGCTTCACCACCTGTTTGTGTTTTGTCCGCCCGCGCTAGCGGCTGTTAGGTCAAGGATTAGGGCTCTCGCAGGCAAGTTCAGATTGGCTTTACTGGTGGGGCCCCAGGGTAGGATGTTGCAACTGCTGTGACTCCGCTGTTAGAAATTACCAGCCCCAAAGCAGAGTTATTTTCTGTCCTTCTGGTGTTTTGGGCTGCCCGCAAAGAGGGATCTGTGTTGGGGCACGCGCGTGTGTGGTTCTGCAAAGTCTGCGTCAGGCCAGGGACCTCGAGCAGGGGTGTAATGACACCTCGGGGCTGCTGCGGCTTTTCTTCAGCAAAGAAGAGTCGGAGCCCTGTCATTTCGGGGTTTGTTTGCACAAGGGAGGGACCCCTCGTCCTTGGGAGTAGCCACGGATCTGCAAGTATAATCGTGGGATAATAAAGGGACCCCGGGAGCCAAAACTTGGAGTTTGGACCAGCCTTTGGAGCCCTTGCAAATTCTTTTCTAGAAGCCCTTGGATGGTGAAGTTGTAAACACCAGTCATCTGTGCAGGACTGGTTTTTTTTTTCCCCTCTGTTTTCCTCTTCAAAGCATCGTCAAAGTCCAAAAGAAGATACTCTTCTTCCAACATTGCCCCTGCACGCTTGTGTTGTGTTATTTGCTCTTTCTATACAACCCCTCTAAAACATTAATATAGCGTCTGTAAGTTTATGGTGTTTAATATCAGTGCCATAAACATAATAATCAGGAAATTCTAAATGTTAAAAGTTGATATTTAATATATAGTAATATTACTTTGAGGTTGTTTTTATGTAGAAATTAATGCTAAACGAAAAAGATTTTTTTGTTATGACAGATCAGAGTGTTTATCTGCTAGTGACTGAAACTTTTCTGTAGACACTTGTCATCCCAATTTAATAACATGTATTTCAAAATCTATTTCTTGATCTTATCAAGACTGTAATAAAATTTTAATTTTTCCTCTTTGTAGTAATACTAACCTTTTTTAGTCTGTAAGACTGCATGAGAATTCAGAAACTGTAACTATGGGGGGTATCAAGAGTCTGCTTTATTTCTGCATTAGGAGCATTTGGGACAGATGATTGACAGTGCTAAAATTTGTAATTACAGTGTGGATTCTTTAATTTCTACTCATTAAACTAATTTCTTACTTAATTTAGAAAATTCATTCTGTTTTTGAAATTCTGCACTTCTGGAGATGCTGCACTATATTCCTTATAATAACAAAGTGACCGAATTGCTGCTTTAATTGCAAAATTTGACTTGAATTACAGAATTGTACTTAGTTCTTCCAAAAGAGTTAAAACAGTCCCAGAGCAATGGGGGAAAAGTGTGGATCCGATCACGATCGCTGTAATTTAGGCCTCTTCCTTTAAACTATGAGAGAGAGATTTTATTTTCCAGGAAGGAAGAAGGTACTTCCCAAGCAGTTTCCCATTTTCTCATGGGGCAGATTTTAGTTTTCTGTGGTGCTACGTTTGTATTTGAAGGATTATAGGGATGATAAGGTGGGAAGGATGGCTGAAGCCAGTGAGTCCTGGGGTCTCAGATGAAGGTCAGATGAAGCCTTCAGCTAAAAGCTTGGCACTTTCCTTCTGAATACAATTGTTTGCATATCTGGGATGAATACTTTTTATGGCCAGCTTTGTTCTTCAAGAGCAAGACCAGTGGTAGGTTGAGAACCTGTGTACCTGTCCCAGCACAAAGCACGCTGTGGTGGTGGGAGTGCTGGAGAAGCTCTGGGGGAAATGCCTGACAAGCTGCAAAGGGCATGGCATGAACACGCAGAACTGGTGGTACTTGGCTTTCTGCTATGATAAACTCAGGGAAGAAAAAACAACCCCCCATGATAAGTGATGTGTGCTCCCTCAGTAAGTTTGCAGATGACACCAAATCGGGTGGGAGGGTAGGAAGGCTCTGCAAGGGGACCTGGACAGGCTGGATCGATGGGCCGAGGCCAATGTATGAGGTTCAACAAGGCCAAGTGCCGGGTCCTGCACTTCGGCCACAACAACCCCAGGCAACGCTACAGGCTTGGGGAAGAGTGGCTGGAAAGTGCCCAGAGGAAAAGGACCTGGGGGTGCTGGTTGACAGCCGGCTGAACATGAGCCGGCTGTGTGCCCAGGTGGCCAAGAAGGCCAACGGCATCCTGGCCTGTATCAGAAATGGTGTGGCCAGCAGGAGCAGGGAGGTGATCGTGCCCCTGTACTCGGCACTGGTGAGGCCGCACCTCGAATCCTGTGTTCAGTTCTGGGCCCCTCACTACAAGAAGGACGTGGAGGTGCTGGAGCGTGTCCAGAGAAGGGCAACGAAGCTGGTGAAGGAGTTGTAGCAAGGTGGGTGTTGATCTCTTCTCCCAAGTAACAAGCGATAGGACGAGAGGAAATGGCCTCAAGTTGTCCCAAGGGAGGTTTAGATTGGACATTAGGAGAAATTTCTTTACTGAAAGAGTGGTCAGGCCTTGGAACAGGCTGCCCAGGGAAGTGGTGGAGTCACCATCCCTGGAGGTATTTAAAAGACGTGTAGATGAGGCCCTTAGGGACATGGTGTAGTGGGCATGGTGGTGTTGGGTTGATGGTTGGACTGGATGATCTTAGAGGTCTTTTCCAACCTTAATGATTCTATGATTCTATAAACCCCAATCTTTGTTAAAGATGTTTGCTCTCTCACTAAAGTTCGTATTGGAGAACTTGCCAGTGCCCAGGACTGGAGAGGAGAATAACTTCTGAGTGGATAAATGTAAGAATTTAACCCTGACATAAAGCGATGATAGCATGTCGAGGGTGGTTATGCTGCTACTTAATCTGCTTTTGTTTTGGTTGGGACATCTTTCCTTCATCTGCCTCACCGCATGGTGGCAGAAGTGATGTGGGAGAGAGGAGGGGGCCCACCCCTGCAGTGGCCGTGTGGCTTTGTGCTGGGTAGACATGGCAGCAGAGAGGTGGCTTCAGGGTGCTGGAAGCAGCAGAGTGGGCAGGTGGGAATGAGCATGGTCCTCCCTTTCCACCGGTGTGCAGCTTTAGGGTGGCTGACTTTGTGATGGTGGGTGAGATGCCTTTTTAAAAAAATTCCTGTAGCTATAAAGAGCAGTCTTGATTCGGGATGGCCCTACAGGTGCAGTCACACAAGCTGGGTTAGGAAGTGGAAATGAAGCATGTGAGATCTGCAATGGCACTTGAAGGATCACAAAAGATGATGGGAACATTGGTCAAGGCGCAGTTCTGCTTGTGTGGGTTTTTCCCTCTCTATCTTGGTGCAGTTCCTTTTACAGCCAAATATGTGTTTCCTCGGAGCCCTTTGGACTTGATCGTTATTCTTTCTCTGCGTGACAAAGAAGGTGGATTTCCATGAAATATTTCCATGGCATCCACTTAGAAAATTGTTCCTATGTCCTTCTGTTACAACTTTTTTTTTTCTATTTTGTTTTATAGACACAGATGAGGACACAGTGAAAAGGTGTTTTGCCACGTTTGAAGAGAAGTTCTTCCAAACCTGTGAGAAAGAACTTGCCAAAATCAACATTTTCTATTCAGGTAAGGTGCTTATTTGTGTATATTTGTGGAAAATACAGCAATACAAAAAGAGTCTGAAGCTCTGAAACTTTCAGAATAACCACAGTGGTCATGCAGGTCTACCATCAGGTAATTACAGGGCAGGTTTATATGGGAAACTGCTCTGGTTTAATCACAGACGTGGAGCTAAACCATGGTATTTGAATGCAGGGAGAACGAAGGGCAGGTGATTTCACTGCTTTGCAATAGCATCCTGCTGAACTTTATGAAAATGCTCTTAAACTTAAGTGGCAGCTTACGTATAGGGCACAGTTTCTCAGCTTATCCATGGTGACAGTCTCCTGTGCATGTTTTAGGCGTGCTAAGCTCCCTAGCTGGTGTTTCCTGAGCTTGTGCAGGAATAGCTATCATGGACTTGCCTGTGTACGGTATCTTGACCATCTTGATGTGTCCAACAAGTTTTTAAGCACTTAACTCTTACTTAAACTCTTGCAACTTTCTGGAGTAGATCAGCCAGTAGCAATTTTTCATTGGCTGTGTATAAAATCCTGTTTAGTAAATTGAGTAAAAATGTAATGGTGGTAAGAGTTGGGATTCCTAGGGGTCATATGTCAAAGTGGCATTGTTTGTTATTTTCCCTGAGAAAGTTTGCTTTCCCACTCTGTGTTTTGGAAATAAACTTTAGAATGGGATAATCAGAAATTCACCCTGTAATATTGCTACAAAAGGCTCAGTAATAGTGTGCTCCAGTTCCACCCACCATTACACTTCAGCTGGTTTTCAGCCTCTTTTGGTAAGGTTTAAAATGGGTTTTCAACCAGAAAAGCATTTAAATGTGGATACAATGATGCATTGACTTCTGCTATACTTTCTCTTAACGTGTTGATTTATTAACTTGGTGCTATAAACAGGCTTTTGCAGCACAATATGGTAGCCTTTTCTATTTCTGAATTTAATCTGGTAACAAAGACAAAGTTGAATTGTGCAAAATATTTTAATAACCGTCAGGCGATGACTTTATTGCTAGCTATTTTATTGCTAGCAGAATCTGGGTTGTGAACATGAGAATAGCTGAAAGCCTAACAGATGCAATAACTGCGCACTGCAGCTTGCCTCTGTTCAGCTTCCATCTAGGGAAGTAAACCTCTCTTGGGCTGGCTGCGCCGGCTCTTCTGGCTCCCTGGAGCAGTGGTGTTCTGCTGTAGCCAGAGTGGGTGTCAGGACAAGGGCAAGGGGCAGTCTGTAGGTAGAAGTGTAGTAGTAGTAGTAGTAGTTTTGTTAGGCGAGCCAGGTTTTACACTTTATAGGCGTTTTTCTACATGCAATTCCGAAGTACCTAACTCAGAACAATTGTTCTTGGTTTTGTTTCCCTGTGAGATCTTCTGTTTCTCTCCCAGGTCTGAGGCAAGGCTTTTATGCTCAGAAACTTGTCTTACTTTTCTAGTTATATCAGATCCTGTGTATTACGAGCTAGACTCTGTGGAGGAAGTTCTGTCAATTCAGATGCACAATACAGATTATAATTTTCCCTAATGAGGACCTGCTAGCACACGTGCACCCATTCCAGCATTGTTTAAAATGGCATTAATAATATAGGGTAGGGTTTTTTCAACTTGCTGTCATTTCAAAAAGTTATAGGAGAGAGTACCTGTAATTTGAAAATCTCTTGTGATAAGATTAAAATAAGTCTTTTATTTGCAAAAGAGCGTTATGACTTTAATAGTATGGAAACCCTTTATTAGGGTTATTAACGTTAAGCTACATCAAGAAATGTTCCATCAGTGGTTCCTCTTCTTGATCATGTCAGAAATATGTCACATTGGACCCTATTGTAACTCCAGGCGTGTGTTGACTTGGATTATGACCTAGTACATCCTATTTATTATAGGCTTATTATATGGCTTATTACACACTTGTCTTTACAACAATAAATATTGTCCATTTTCAAGAAAGCCATGCTTTCTGTTGATCTCTGCTTCATTTCCTCCTCGTCTTTCCCTGTGCTGAGGGATCCTCAGTGAGCATTGCCAAGGATTGCCACAGCATGGACAACCCTGTCCTCTGGGGATGGGCTGCTCCCGGATCCCAGCTCCTCCCCGGAGCACTGGGGGTTGGAGTGCCTTTGCCTTTCGCTGTGTGCTTAGATCGTCGGCTCTCATCAAACATAGCCTTAATTCCCCAGCCCATTATCCCAGCTCTGTAGGAAGAAAAACTGCCATTAACTAAATCTGGTTTCATAAACAATTTGTGATTATTTGGACTACACTCAAGAAAATCTATACTCAATTGAAAGAAAAAAGAATAGCAGTAAAATTTTCAAATGGTTCCAGTAGAGGAATGCCTGTTCAAGTGCTAAAGTTTTATTTGTGGCCAGTTTTGGTTTGTGTTTGGGATTTTTCTAGAGGGGAGGTTTGTTATATTTTAAATTAGCGTCATCACGATCTGCTTGGGCTACTGTTTAGCTAGTAACATTTTTGTGGTTAATTTAGGAGCTGGTTTTATTATTTGTAGGAAGCCGTGGCTTTAACTTGGTAAGCAAAGTATTGAACATCATATGTACAAGTAGGAAGAGAAATGAGTGCTAAAAGAGCCTGCCTAAAATGCCCAGAGCCCTGAGCCGGGTATGCGGGGAGGTATGGGCTGTTCGATTACCTCCTGTCTGGTGAAACAAGTTTTGATCACAACCGTGACCATGTAAACTGCAATTTGGGGGGAAATTTTACTAGCTCCGTGGTGTGATTTTTTTTTTTTTTCCCTATGATCCTTATGTGTGAACTTTTCTTTGAACTTGGAAAATGGAGTCAAAACCAACTTGGAATTGCATAGTTGAGGTGATAACCCTTTAGACAGTGGGTTTTAGTCAGGATCTAGAAGCATTTTTTGGGCAAAGCTGCTGCTTTATTGCAAGCGCTTTTGTTGAAGTCTGCCTCTGTTGGTTTTAGATTCCTCCTTAGTCTTTGTTGTGAGATTACACTTGAGGTGAGGACTCAGTGGGCATCAGGTCATGCAAAATCCTGCAGCACAAGAGTGGTTCCGGTTTCTAAGTGTATGCTGCTTTTTTCTAACTCTTTTGAGTGGCATATTTTTTTTAAAGTCACTTTTCAGAGTGCTAAATTAGTGATAGTGGTGAATGTCTTTTCAATGATTTTGGAGTACATTGCAAACTGAGAAATTAATTTCTACTCTGCTTTGCCATTTCCCTAGGCAATTCCCTAGGAGGTTTTAAGAATAGCAGCACACGTTTTGTCTTATTTTGCTTCTGCAATGGATCTTGATGGTAAAATCATACCTTAACAAGATGAAATGATTTGTGGACTGCATAACTGGAGTCAGTGCAAGAGGCAAGAGAGGGGGCAGGAGGGAGAAGAAGGTGGCAGGACTGCCGTTTCTCAGGAGCGGCAGGTCTTCGTAGGACTGGGTCAGGTGCCTTTAAAGCCTCATCCTCAGAGGACTGCGATCCTCCCCTATCGATGGAGAGGGCTGTATAGAAGGCAGCATATGACTCTTTTCAGCAGTGCATAATTAAGAAGAATGTTTGATTTGGGGATGATGCTTTTTTATGGATGTTGCTTTGCAAACAGATGGGAAAATTGCAGCAGCAGTTTCGTAACTATTTCAAAGCATTGTCTTTTTAAATACTGTGTTATTAGGCTGTTAAGATTTTTCTGTACACAGGGACAGTGGTACTTCAATTGAAAGATGTAAATTTAAACTCTTCCATATTTAATAATTTGATCCAAAAGAAATCTCAGTGTATCACAGATAGTTTAACATGACGTTTTGAATATAGAGAGTGAACTTGTGAGTTTTATTTATATGAAGGCTTTTGATTCTACGGCTACTCTAACAGATATCTGTTACTTCTTCCCGAGAGAGTTCCGAAAGTGGGGAGAGATTATTGTTTTTGCAGTCTGACCTTGTGTGTGGTCAATATTATGTGGTTGTAGGCTGTGGGCAGGCAATGCTCACTGTGGGCTGCATTGCCTCTGTTTGGTGGAGTCCTTGCAGCTGTAGAAGTTGTCAGACAGGAGTTGTCCTTTCCCGTCTTTTTAAAACCTCTTTCTTTAATAGAGTTTATAATCAAGAAAGTTACAGAGAGTTTCAGGCTCTTCTGTACTTGATTTTTCTATCTTGATCTCTGTTTCCTGTTCAGAAAGGCATTCTCCTTCTGGAAAATATCTTATACAGAGGAGTTTTGCTCGTAAAATTAACCAGAATTGAATAAGACTAAGGAAAAGGTCAGAATTTCTCCCGTAAGAGTAAATCTTGCTTACGGGGCGGAGGGGGAGCAATTGACAATTACCATTAAGTTGTTGCGTAAGATACTAATGAAGAGAATTAAATTGACAGCCAGGAGACTGTCGGGCAGAGCTTTGGGTCGTGGAGGGACCTTGGGGCTCCGTGGTTTTGGGTGTGGTGGTGTGTGTCCCGCTGGGTGGAGGTCGCTCCAGCTCCCAGCTGTCTACTCCAACGCTGAGAACCTGCGCCGTGTCCTCCTGGCCAGCGCCAGCACCCATGGTGCTTATCAATAGAGATGCCAAAGCTGTGACTGAAGCCATAGCGGGAGGAAAAGCTTGGAAGGAACTAGTTGTACAGAACAAAGAGAAAGATAATGGTGTCAGTTATGCTGGTTTTAGCATAAAAAGATTGTTATTTAGCCAAAAAGATTATTTTCTGAAAGTACATAAAGCAGCCTGTTTAAAGGAACACCTTTTTCATACTTGAGATGTGAGGAAGAGAGGCTGACTTGTTCTGAAAACACATCAAAATGATATTTAAATTCAGGTTGACTGTCCCTTTAATCAGTAAATAATGAGGCAATGCTCCCAACCTGCGTGAGCCTAAACTGAGGAAAAGAGGAATAAATTATTACAGCGGATCATGTACAGCAGCAAGTAGTGTTGTAACTCCTGATCAAAGCAGAAGCTGTGTTTGTCTGTCACCGGGAGCTTGGCAGAGGGGTTGCGTTGCTCTCTGAGCAACAAAATTCAGTGCCACGTTTGAAGTGTGGTTTCTTTTTTTTCTTTGATTTCCTTACTGACATATAAAAAGATAGTAAACACGTAGTCAGTAGTGGGTGCACAGATCTGAAAAATGCTTTGCTTACTAACTATCAAGTTTCATAATATTATCTAACGGGGTTTTTTTTCCTAACGCTTTTTGTGCATTTGCTTTATTGGAGAAAGGCGAGCAGCTTTCCTTTGCGCGCAGAGTAGACGTGTGGTCACTGCTCTGGTATTTGGATGAGACCCTATCTGCCTGGCTGCCTCCAGCTACAGCTCTGCCAGCGTGGGGAGGCCTGACCCTGCGTCCCTGTGCTGGTTTATAGTCCCTAGGTACAGGCGGCAGCTGCACAGGTTGGGCTTCTTCCATCCGTAACAAGTATTCCTACGCTCCTGGAACGAGCACCCTCTAGAAATCAGATCAGGGGTGGAAGTCGAGAGGTCTGAGTTCATGTCTAATGCTGCTTTAGTCTGTGCTGAAGGGACAGCCCTTGATTTTGACTATATTAATTAAGACCTGTCTGACATGATGGCTTTTTTTTTTTTGGAGAACATGTATGTTTTACATAGGAGTGCATAAAACCTTTAAGGAGAAGGAGCTTCATAAAAGAGAAATATGCAGAGTTGTTGAATGTAACGCTTAGCTGGGGAAGGCCATGCAGTAGATTATTCAATGCAGTGCCTTTTACCTACAGGCACATTATTTGAGGAAAAGGTATAGTGCTTTTTACGGGCTCAGTAGGCAAGTTGCTGTCCTCTCATCTGACTTTTCCCTTTCCTTGCTAACAGAAAAGCTTGCAGAAGCTCAGCGCAGGTTTACTACTCTTCGGACTGAGTTACAGTCAACTTTGGATGCACAGAAAGAAGCCAGTGGGGCTTCCACGCTGCAGCGGCGCAGAAAGCCGGTCTTCCACCTGTCCCACGAAGAGCGTGTCCAGCATAGGAATATCAAAGATCTGAAATTGGCCTTCAGCGAGCTCTACCTCAGCTTCATCTTACTGCAGAACTATCAGGTACCCGCAAAAAGAGGTGGTTTTACAAAGCCCTGTGTGTAAATGTCTCTGCGCTTTGTGTATCCTCGAGTTGCCTCATTCAAGCCAGTTTTTTATTTCTTTTTTTATTTTGGGGTCCCTAAACATTTTTAAAGAAAAGGCAGATGCCTAGCAGCTAACAGCGTACGTCTTGTTGGTTTTTGTTGAGCTGGAAAAGCTAAGCTGACGTGCAGAAGGACTTCCCTTCTTCCTTTTCTGGGCTGGCTGACCCCAGCACCCTTGGCCCAGGCACGGTCAGGACACGAAGTCACATCGGGGCCTCCTGCTGCTGTAGTGTGTTGTTCTGTGCAGGGCTGGAGCTGGCAAGTTGGGGAAGAAGCTCTTTTAGCTAATATTTGTAATGAAACTTGAAATACTAACGTACTGTTTCCTCTTGGCGTTACCATGGTAGTGACTGTGACCTTGCTATATCAGAATTTCTTGTTAAAACATCCATTTAAAAAAACCAAATGTTTTTAATTCTGTAGGATACAGGCTCATTTGCCTTGAAGCATGAAAAAACAAATCTTTAGTTGTACTTGGATTTCTGGCCTGAAAGGGCATGGTAAATATTGCGGATGCTGATTTCATTCCAAAAATCCTGACGCTGTTAAGATCTTTTTTTTGCTAGGCTAGCTCTTTTGGTGTTAAATACTCCGAAATGCTTTTAAATGTCTTATTGTGGGAGTTTTTAGCTTAAATAAGAATGTTTGAACTTAAATTCTTTAACTTAAATTTGCTACATCTGTATTTAGATCTTTACCAGCGTTGTACTGGAGAATTTTATTAAACAAAATTCACTGTAAGAATTACTTGCATACCATTCTGCAGTATGGAAAAAAACTTAATTTTTCCAAAATTCTGAGTGTTTGTACCTCTCCTAAAATAATATTATGTCCTTGAGCACGTGCACATACGCTGCCAGTGCTTACTCCAGATGCCTCAACTGCAATTACCTTGCTTTAACACTGGGTTTCCAGGTTGGAAAATCCTGGTCCGACTTGTCGGAAAAAGCATCAGGCTACCTTCAAGGGAAGCTCTCGAGGATGTGTTTAGCCCACTTCTTAAGAACATTATAACTACTTATTTTCATTGGTTGAACAGACACCCCTCTGTGAGTCCTGAACACAGGTTTTATAGTTGCATAAACTATTTATGGCTTTCTCAGTAAGGCCCTTTAACTACTAGAGATAGATAGTTTCTAGCCTTCAAAATCCTGGGAAAGGTAGAGTATCCTTTGCTTTTCAGGCATGGAGCGAAGCAGTATTACCTGCTGTGATTTCTTCACTCTCTTAAAAAAAGAAAGCTTTTGTTGGTTACAAAAATCACTTCTGAGGCTTGATGAAGAATTCAAGTAGGGGATGACATAGGTCATTCCTTTGAAAAATCTTTTCCTGCTCTGCATCAGTGACGAAAGGCATCTTGCACACTTACATTTTTGCTTTTTGCTACTACGAATCCAGGTCCTTTGTATGTATACTAAATACTGATGTAAAACCCATCTGGATTTGATAGCTTTCACAGTTTCCAAAAGGAGCACAGCTTCTTTCTACAACATAACTTCAAAGAGAGTGAGAAAAATGAGTTCGAATTGGTTTTGAAGTTGAGGACACGGAATACAAGCACTAAAACAAACATAAACCCAAATCCCAGAGTCCTATTCTAAATCACTTCTAAACTTAGAATAAGAACTAGGAGTATTCAAGGTCTTGCAGTTTTGGAAAGGGAAAACGGTAACCTGGTGGGAGGATGACGTAAAGTGAAGTCACCAGCAAATTCCTCAGTCTGTTAGGACTGAAGCAAGAGCAAAAGTTGCAGGCATTCATTCCTAAGGTACACAAACCAAACATCAAGTGAAACTATAACTTGTCTCCAGGGCAGCTGTTACTTTTTTAACTTACCAATTATTAAACTTCTGATAAAATTAATTTATTGTTAACAGTAGTATAATTCTAGAGTATGTACATATATAAATAAATTTATTTATTTGAAATACTGTGTTTTAGAACAAACAAATCTTGAGAAATTAAGTATATAGTATATACTTGTATAATATAGGACACTTGCGGGGCAGGTAATGGAGGCTGAATCAGTCTTATTAAACTGCCGTACGTTTGCCTTGCTGGTGCATTTCCTGATACGTGTGTATATGAGCAAAGACTTTTGAGTCCACTGTTTGATCCTGCTTGATCTTGCATAACGTTATTGGGTAAGTTGCACTGTTTGGTTTTTTTCACTTTTAATGACAAAACATACCATTAGTTGATTCACTGCAATGGATTCGATTAGTATCCAGCAGAAATGGAAGTCAGGTTTGGAGAAAGCCCCTTGCCAAATAAAAGCATCACAAATACCAAGAAATACAAGACTTCTGACTGCATAAACGATGTTTGATTGTTTTGTTTCACAGCTTCATCACTGTGTGTTCCTTGTCAGAAGTACCACTGTAACCAGCGGTGTTTTTATTGTGCACTTTGGGGTTGCAGAATTTTTGCAGCTAGAGGATGGAAGGCCGTTGGAGAGGTTCTAGGGTGTCTGGTGTAACTGTGACCGGCCTGCCAAGGCACACCAGAGTTAGGCTGTGATTGCACACGTGGCAGATAAAGCGACGTTAGTGCAGGCTACAGAAAAATCTCTGACCAAAATCATCGTTTTGTTGCATCCTTTTAATTTCAAATTTTTGAAATAGTGATCTGCTCTCCCTGGGGTGGAATGCTGGCTTTTCCAATAGAAAGTAATTAAAGTCTCTTGTCTGCAATAATGCAGATCGTTAATGCATTGGCTTCCTGCTCCTGTCTCCCTAGCCTCATTTCCCCACCTAAACGGTAGGGGTCTGGTATTAAATCACTCTAAGTATAATTAGATTGAAAATAATTTCAGTGAGTAGTTGGCGCCTCTGCCCAGGGCATTGGATTTTGCTGTTTTCTCTGTTTTTCTTTCCAAGCTACTTTCTAAGCTTTTTTAGAAGTGAGTCTTGCCATGGTCTGTCTGCGTTCCTGCTGTTGCTTGAATGAAACATTGAGTCTTTTGAGTGGCGTTTTCTGTATAATGAAATGCAGGATTTCAGATGCATCTTATCACGGCAGTTGCCTGCAGTGTGATGAGCTTTGCCTATCTTGGTTACTGTGCATTAGAAGAGCGTTGGGTCAGGACTCATGTAAAACTTGGAAATCAACCGTTATTTCGTGTTTTAATGCAGCACTGTGTGCTTATCTCGACAGACTAGAGAGTTACATCTCCCACGTCTGCAAGCCTAAACTAGTTTTGCAGTCATTGTGCAATGTACTCTGTGGGAAAGGATGCTGTTATGGAGATGCACTTGTCTGCATTTAATCTGCAGCATTTAAAACTTTCACAAGTTTCCTGTTGTACAAGGATTTCCCTTCTATAATGCATTTATCTGGAGAACTTGATTTGAAAACAATGTAAAGTTTAAAGAAACTGGAAATCAGTAGCCTAGTTTCAGAAGGGAAAACATCTTGAAGGATTGGCAATGACTGTGGGAGTTGGGACAAACACAGTCTTTCTGCAGCTTTATATTTTTAAGAGCTCATTACAACTACCACTAATCCAGAGACCGGTTGCCGAGTTGCAGTACCTGGGACGTATGCAGTAAGGTGTACCCAGACAGAGGGAGCGTGTCTTGAAATAACTGTAAGCATACAAGTTTTGAGTATGTCCAAAGGTTATTTATCTTCAGTGAGGTTTCATCAGGAATGTCATCGCTTCCTGCATTAAGGAGGAAGGTGGCAGTGATTTGGCTTTTCAGGGAATATGAGGTTTAGGTAGTTCCCTGCAAATAAGTTGCCTCTTTTTATGCCCTTGAGTCCCACATTTTTTCTGTTATTTGCAAGGGATATGTATTACTTCTAATAAGTAACAACTCAAAAACTTCCTGGCAATAGATGCAATAATTTTGATTCTTCTTATTAACTATTCCTTTTTTGCTAGCGCTGGAAATGTAACCATTTAACCTTCTTGGGAGCTGACTGAGGTTAAAAGCCGGTAACTGTTTTCCCTCGTCTGCAGAACCTGAACTTCACCGGCTTCCGCAAGATCTTAAAGAAGCATGACAAGAACCTGGAGACGACGCGGGGGGCAGAATGGCGGGTGGCCGAGGTGGAGGTGGCACCCTTCTACACCTGCAAGAAGATCAACCAGCTTATCTCCGAAACAGAGGTGAAGATGCTAGTCTGGGCACTGCTCCTCTTTTAACTAGAAAACAATGTTTTCTTGTTCACTGCTGATTCCTATAATGTTCTGCCTTCTCTGTAGGTTGTATTTACCACCAGGGCAACTATTAATTAATTTTGAAATGCCACTGATTTCTGGCACTGCTTACATAAATTTGGGTATGTTCTCTTCAGCTGGTAACTTTTCACTCTGAAAAGCTCAGGCAGTGTTAGCTTGTATTGTGTAATAACTTGACGCAGCGTGGTGAGCTTTTCATATCTCTGTTACCGTGTATTAGAAGAGTATTGGGCCAGGGCTCAAATGTAACTTGGAAATCAACCGCTTTTTTTTTTGTGGTTGTTTTAATGCAGTACCATGTGTTTATCATCAGAGTGAACTTCTGTAATGTATATCTTTATCTCCTTAGGAAGTGGTGACCAGTGAGTTAGAAGATGGAGACAGACAGAAGGCTATGAAACGTTTGCGTGTTCCACCCTTAGGAGCAGCTCAGGTGAGAGATCGAGTTATATAGCAAAGCTGCTTCTCCAGCTTTGCCAAATTAGATTCAACATTTGAACAAAGTAGTGAAAATAATTGATGTGAGCATGCTCGTAAATTGTGGCGGGGGGCATGGTCGCATAATCTGCTTTATTTCCGGAAGATTTGGAGATAGCTTACTTACTATTCCTAATGCATGCAGACAAGGTAATGAAGGGATGAGATAAATAGTAAAAGGAAATTTGTACTAATAACATATGCTTAGTGTTTGTGTGGTCTGGAATATTTTTCAAAGGGCATTGAGATGTCCAAGCTCTGTTTTAATATAGCAACAACATAGGCAAGAATATTATGCAGCATTTTCGGTTTAAAAAAAAAACTCGCTTTAAGAGCGAGAGTGCGATCAGAGACCAGAACATTGCATCCCTGATTTTAAATTTATTCTGCAAATTAATCTGACTTTGCTGATAACCTATTTACTCCGCCGTAATTCCACCATTGCTTTGTTCACAGCCTGTACCAGCCTGGACTACATTCAGGGTTGGATTGTTCTGTGGGTTGTTCATTGCACTGAACGTCACTGTCATACTTTCAGGTGGGTATCCTTGGCTGGACCCGGCTGGCTCCCCTACCTCGGTTTGGATATGTTCTCGTCACTTAGCGAGGGCTGGATCTGAACTGGGTTGGTCAGGACGTTCTGGGTTAAATCAGTCTGAGTCAGATCACGCTGTTGTGAATTATTAGTTCTGCTCAGTAATGGGTTGTGGGTTTTCTCACGTTTTATACAGGGATTTTGGACTTTGAACATATTATGGTTTGTTCTCCTGGTTTCCTCTTTACTCTTGGAGGGATATTCTGGAGGTGCAACATCCATGTATAAAGACAAATTTCTGCTACTGTTCCGTGAATGCACAGCCCTCTCCCAACTTGAGAGAGGTGCTCGTAGAACTTAAGTTTTGCATAGTACTGACTCCCTATAGCGAATGAGACCAGACATAGAGCCATGTGAGCACCATGCCACTCAGGACATTTTCATGTAGAAATTTCTAGGATTTCAATGCCTGGTGCCTATTAATGGAATTAATTGAATTTTTCTTGCTGGCAGATTTTGTCAAGATTGTTTAAAAGCTACAATAAATTATTACATATCTCAGGCCTTGGTTTTATTCTGCTTTGCGCCTTCCAAGTTTGGACTCTCATTAGAGTAAAAGCCATGTTAGTACTCTAGATCCAGATCCAGTGCTTAATCACAAGTGGCTTTACTAGTTGTGCGTGTGATTTCAGTAGTGGTGTAACTTGCTTAAGCAGTACAAAGGAAAAGGCTTAACAAATCAATGTATGAGCTCTTGCATTAGGGAAAGCCCATGTCTGTGTTTTTGACTTAAAAGAATTTTTAATCAGATGTTTCTGTAATTGGATCCAGTCATCTCTTGGGATAAAATTTTTCTGTTTGAGAAGCTGTTTGCACTGCTTCCCGTTTGGTCTTCCTCTGGTAGAGGCAGAAAGTTGACCCATCTGCGTGAAGGGTCCATTTAATGTGTATAAGCTGTTCTTTATTCATCGGGTTTTGGGGTTTTTTTTGTTACTTACATGCTTGGTCTCTGTGTGAGATGCAAAGACGGTTGAAGCCAGTTGTGTTTGCCTCAGTATTAAGAACAAAAAAGTGACACAGTTGTGAGAATGAATTCATAAAAATGATTATATCTCTAAAGCAGATGTTACTAATCTAGTGTGACTAATAGGTGTGTTTGTATCAGGAGGCATGATCTGATATCTGTACTTTACTTCAGATATTGGGCAAAAGCTGCATTCTAACTGCAAAGTGTTTGTTTTTAATTGGATATTACTTTGCTAACCTCTCTGCTACTTTTGCTAAATTGTTTTTATGATTTGATTGACTAAGATAGGCTTTTAGCATGTATATGTAGAATCTGTGAAACAGCATTAAAACATGACCTCTAGTAGTAAACCACTTCTCTATTGCCTGATTTTAAAAGTAGAACAACAACATTTTGTAGAGATGAGTTCACAATAACTTGGGGTCTATTAAAGGCTGCTACAGGTGGATCCCAGGAGAGTGTCACCCTAAGGATTATGAATTTTCAGGCCTCACTGTTTCCATATCAGCTTTCCTAGGTACCAGGCTATGTGTAATTGAGATTGGAAGTTCATGGAAATGGGCGTATGTTTTATTAACCAAAAAGCGGTAAGACTTCATGCAAAATCTCAAGACTCTTGCTGCAGCAGTGCCCTGTCTCTCGTTTGTGAATTAGGCTGTGATGCCATTGGGCTTGTCACCAGGGGCACCTTCCTCTCTGAGCACCGTGTTCAGAGCCCACGCTTGCTGAAGGGATCAGTCGATCAAGTGTCATGTACCTGCTTGACTCTAGGAGGTGACTTCGCTTGTGGTGTTGGATTTAGGTGGAAACAGTATATGAATGGAAAATCTTTTTGCCTCGCGGCTTTGGTACAGAGCCCTGGGCTGGGTCACACCAGTTTGAGACCTCGTACACCTTTGCTGGGCACTTCCCTGCAAGCAGGGTCCTTGAGGGTCTTCAGTCAAACTGCTCGGCTGTAGTGAAGAAGATGGCTCAATTAGGAAACGTGAAAAGGGAATCAAATCTAGCCTTTATACTGCGCAAGCTAAACTAGATAGGGTTTAGTATCAGAGAAGAGAATATACAGAGATACTCTTAGTTTCTGTGTTGTCAGTAGCTCAGTTCATTGTACTGTTCCGTATCTGCTTTTTCTCCAGAACCAGCTGCTGTTCCATACTGCAATTATGGTCCTCTACCACCCTGAGAGTCCAGAAATAAGATTAGTGGGCATTGGCTATGGAAGTCATATGCTATACTGTCATATTAAACTGTGTTTACCTCAGGATAAACCTTTGTCTGGGTATTCTGTCTCAACGAGCACACAGCACATCTGTCCTATTCTGTCTGGTCATTTCTTATTCAATATTTTTCGGGCTACTCTGTCCTGTTTGGAAGCATCTCCTTTGGTTTTGTCTGCAGGCATTTCAGATTAAAATTTGAAGTGCGTGCTTTTGCAATTCTGTATTTAAAACTCATTTCTTTCAGCTTCTTCAGGGTGTCTGTCATTTCTGTCCAAAATTTGACTCTCTTTTGCCTGAATCCAATATTCTCTTTAAGTTTTAAATTCAAAGCACCCAGTTCTTAAGTCATTGTTCCTTGCTCTGTTCCTCCATAATTTCATGTGATATAAAGTACAGATGCTGAACTCGTGGAACTTCTTACAGATATGCTTTCTCTGAAGAAAAGTCTGAAAAACTTGGGGCTGTAATTTGGACAGGAGGGTTTGTGAGAATAAATTCTCCGCATCGATTCTTTTTTTCCCCTCTTAAAAAGCATGTGGGTGAGAAACACTCCGTGAAACTAAAAGTGAGGATTCAAACAACTGTATTTTATTTGTGCCTTTCTCATAAAACCCTCATCGGGCAACCAGGGGACAGTATTTTGCAAAGGGGCTTGTGCTAGAGAAAGCTGCTGCTGTATAAGGCTGCTCATTGTTTGAAATTAAGCGAATTTGTTTCCAAAACCCTGAAGACTGAACAAAGGAAGCAACAGGCTTTCCAGTATTGCTGCCTTCCAGTATGTTGGGTTTTCTGTTTGGGTGCGGCTAGAAATTATATTGCTAGTTATGAATATGTATTACATTACAGTTGTATTGAGTTCAGTGATTAGGCGCGGTTTAGCATTGTTTTAAATGCTGTAAATGGTGCTTCTTGGTTTTGTGGGGAGCTGAAGTATTCGTGTGTCTGTCTGTTGGGATTTCATCTCCAGTAAACCAGAACGTTTAAGTGCATATAGTCACAATTTATGCTAGTGCTGTCCCTTGTGCCTGTAGTGCGAGACAAGGGACTTAAGATGCTGCTAATGACCCGACTACACCAGCTGGAGAGTGAATTTTCCCCAGAATACTCCTAAATCCTCTGACAGGCTAGGCAAAAAGTCCTCCACTTGCTGCAGTACGCAGGTGCGTACGAGCGTACCCTGTTTTCGCGGGGTACAGCCGAGCATTGGAGAGCCAGCGTAAAGCAGCGGAGCGCAGCTTTGCTTCGTGGCATGGCTTGTGCTATCACTAAGGTCGTTTCATTTTTGTCTTTGCTAGGTGTGGCTTTTATAGATGGACCAAATGTGTGGCCACTGGTGAGAATCTATCGAGGTGGCTTTCTCCTGATAGAATTCCTCTTTCTCCTGGGTATCAACACGTATGGCTGGAGACAGGCTGGAGTGAATCACGTCCTCATCTTCGAACTCAATCCCCGCAGCAACTTGTCCCATCAACATCTCTTTGAGGTAAACAGAATAGATTGTAGGAGTGGTTGAGCTGTGCAGTATATCGGGAGGATAAATCCTGCACCGTTTCCTGGCAAGGAGTTTTAACACAATTAGAAGAGGAAGTTGCTGAAGTCTGATTAGATTACAGGATTGAGCACTGCTCTCCCTTTTCTTATAATGAGAATTCATTGTAGGTTTTGGGGCTGTATTTTCATAAGGTGTGTTTTCATCTGTGTATTTTTTCTGTCTTTCTGTAGATTGCTGGTTTCCTGGGGGTTTTGTGGTGCCTGAGCCTGCTGGCATGTATATATGGTAAATTCACCTACATCCCTATGCAGGTGAATCCACTCATCTTGTACGGCTTCATGTTGCTTTTTCTCATCAACCCTACCAAAACCTTATATTACAAGTCCCGTTTTTGGCTGCTCAAACTATTGGTAAGTCTTGAACCTGATTTAAATAAATAAATGTTAAAAAATGCTGTAGCTGAGCAGTAGCAGTTAAGTATATACAAGCGTCACTAATCTTCAGGAAAGAGGGATGCTTATACCACTGTGTATTCTTGGAGCAGACCTGATAAGGAATTGACTGCAAATGGTTGTTGAGCATGGTTTACAGAAGCAACTTCTGCTTGTCTGCACCAATCTATCATTCGTATTGCAGGTAGCTGCTTGTTAATCTTCCTATAGACAGCTGTATACATACTTTTGCGCATACAGAAACACTCAGATGTCTTTGCTTGTTTGTTCTTGAATGTAGCGGAACAGTTTGATTAGGGTTACAGTGCTCTAAGGCAAGGCTGCATGGATGCTCCTCAGCCCAAACTGGGAGAGTGCCAACGTTGAGAGGGTTCACTGGTGGAGAGGGAACCTTTGCAAAGGTTACTGCTTGTGAAATTTTGTTCATAGGTGGGTTTTTTTTTCTCAGCAAATCTTTTTATGGTCTCAAACAGAACTATTTATTTTTGACCCCGCTTCTCTTTTCCTGGTAAGATAAATCTGGTAAATGGAATGTAAATATGCGTGCTACTTCAGTGTTCCAGCTATGGATGGGAGCTCCAAAAGAAGAGTTTTTAAACTTGTTGGATGGCTCATCAGCTTCTTTCCAAATGGCTGTTTCACATGTTCATCTCTACCCTGTATGCCCTTTTAAATTGACTTTAATCAAGATGGTTCCCGTGATACCTTATTCTTGCTGGAACTGCTCTGAGAGCATCGGGCAGAAGAGGGCTTGGCTGGCTGATGTTATTCGTAGAATCATTTTAATGCCAATTAAAACAATTAGCTTTATCTAGAACATGACAAAGATGAAACATAGAATCATGCTTCAAGCGTGTGCATGCAGGTATGCACCCAGCTATTTAACCTCTGTGTGCTTACCTCTGTTATTTGCTTTGCTAGTTTACTACTATTTCAGTTTCTTCCTTTTTTGCCTTCCAGCATTCAGCCATCTCTCATAGATGTATCTTTAGTCCCAAGCCTCATTAGTCTTACTGCAGTCCTTTGGTGCTAGGGGAAGCATTGGAAGCGCTCTAACCATGCGAGCAGTATCTGTGCTAATTTACCTTAATGTCTTAACAGAGTAAGATTCTCAGTCTTCACAGAGCTCTTAGTTTCCAGTACCTGCTCTATCCCAGCTATCTCTAGACTACGCTGCAGTCTGCGATACAGACATATCTTCGAGCATGCACAGGCCAATTCATCCCAAGGTCTCCTGGGGAAAAAAGCTTCATCAAAATGCAAGATCACCTTAATGGTGGAAAATGACACAGTACATCTGACTGTGTGTTACGCGGAAGGGGGAAGGGGAGAAAAGAGGCCAGACAAACCACATAAAGAGTAACTGTTAGGCTTTTCTAATTTTTATCATATGTAATTGGCCGGCTGGATGTATTTTATTTCTCCGTGCAGTCGCCAGCAGCTATTTGGGTGAAAGGAGGTTTAAATAGCGCAATTCTTAGAACTGTGCTGCTCACACAAATTTTGGTTTGGTGAGCATTTTTCTTCGCGTGCTTGATATGTTTCATTTCCAGCCAAAATGAAGTCTGATGTATCGGGTGTAGTAGGGCATTCCTGGCACCTTCAATTTTTTTAGAACCAAATCGGGAGCATACTTTAGTGTGTTTTAGCATTTCCTGATGGATCTAGGCTTACTGCATCCATCTGTGATCATCACCAACTGCTTGTTGGTATTCATGAGTGGGATCTCTTTTGATAATCCCTGAGGGTCCGCAGGTTGCACCTGAATTGATCTTCCTCTGAATGAAGAAAGTTATTTAGCCTGTAGTAAGTTTAATTCCCACGCCAGGCTCTTCTTTCTCGCCTACGTGGGGTCCTTCCTTGCCCTATCGCTGTCGGATGAGAAGCCCACGAGTGCACTTGTGTAGGCAGAGGAGAGCAGCTCGCCGGGAGGAATCGGATCCGAGCAGAGGGGATAGCACAGCGTCTGCATGCCCACGCTCTCTGCAGGGCACCGAAATGGCGAAACAACTGCACGGAGCCTGTCTGTGAGAGGTGAAAATCTAGGAAGTGTTTAGCTCCAGCTCAAATCTCTACTGTCTCGGCACTTACTAAAACTGCAGTAATCAGCACCAGAAAGTCTGTGCTTGGATTGTGGAACTGTTGATATATAATTGCAACCGATTACTTGAACCTGAGGTTCAACTCCAGCTTTTGGTTTTTTATGACTTTATTCTTGCGGTCCGTCTTCACTGGAGGATGTTGCAGACCCTTCTCAGCTGGGAAGTGAGGAGTTCCAGCGGTACCTGCCAGCAGGCAGTGCCCTCTGCCGCCAGCACCCTCTGGTAGCTGGGCGGCAGCTCCAGCTGCGCCTGGGCAGCGTGCAGCAGCAGTCGGAAACCACAGAGCCTGACGTGTGGGGTTAGGAGGGTTCCAACAGCAGCTCAGGTTCTTGAGGACAGTTGACTGAGATACCGGTGTCGTGGACATATCTGCTGACTCCTCGTCTGCTGTAACCTTTAGGGGGAAAGCTTCTACTCTTTTAAAAGTTTTATGCTGTCATTTGGCAGTGCCTAAGTGTCTCTCCCTAAATTAAATAACAACATTTCTTCTTTTTTCAGGGAGATCTATCTGTAAAGCTGTTTTCACGTTTCTTTTGGTTTAGTTAGTCTTTCTTTCCAGAAAAAAAAAGGTCTATGAGGAAACAGGTAAAGATAGTATCAGGGAGTGTTGGTAAAATGGAGGAAGGACCTTTAGAAAAGGAAGGCTGGTGTGGCTTCTCTGACCTCTGCAGAAGCTGTTCTGCAGCTGGACTGCTTTGACCGAGGACAGACCTCCCAACGGCTGGCCCTGTTCGAGCCTTTGTAATAGGTGCCGTCCTACGTGAGCACAGTGCTTTCTGGGTCAAGATCCATATCTGCTGTTTAATGCCACTAAGTCTTAATCCCCTATTTGGCTTTGAAATTTAGGACCAGAGCTTTAAATTGGCATTACAAGCTGATGGGAATGTGTCAGTCCTTTCCCAGGTTTCTGTAACCCCGTCCCCCTTAGGTTAATAAGGAGAGCAATATAAAAGATCAGTGTTAGCCTGTGCTTTCATTAATTTAAAGGTTCATAAATCTCTGAACTACAGGATGGTGCTGGTGCTGTCTCTTTGAGAAATTGGCCGTTAGTACCTATAACTAACTGGGTAGAGAGAGTTGTAATCAAAGGTAATGGACCATGAAAACTGTCTGGTTTGAAAGTAGCAAAACTGCTGTTAAGGCTTAGAGGGAAAGTGGACTGGGATTGAGAGGGAGTCTAATTGACAGGCAATAGGATTTCCTCTGCCCTTTCTTTAACTCTTTCCCTGCTAAAGGGCTTGCGAGATACAGCAGTAACAATCTTCACTCTTACAACTCCTAACACCAAAGAACAGCGAATGTGTTAAGTAAACCGAGCCAGGGTCAGACTAATGGCCATGCTGAGGGTCTGTAACCTAAATTACATTAAGTGTGAGGGAGAAGGTAAGTGTGGAACATGTCAATAGACATGACATAAATGCCTGAAAGAAAGTGCTGATCAAACTGAGGAGCAACGGGAGAAACAGAGCTTGTATAGCTCTTGCACGGAGACAGGGAGTTTCTGGGAAAGAGCTTGGTTGGAGGAGACTGGGCTCTTCTGCCAGGAAAAAACCAAAAAGGGTGGGGGACATGAATAGTTGCATACAGGAGGAGGGAAGCAGGAATGTTATTTGTACTAAAAGTGAGGAGATGGTTATCTTTTTTTGTCAGCAGGAGCGAAAGGTCAGCAATAAATCTTCAAGCATTTCTTGTTATTTCCATATTTGTTCAATGCTGTGATGTCCTGCCACTGCATTTAGATGTCTTTGACACTATGTCATGAATTATTCCTTTTTTTCCTGACAGTTTCGAGTGTTCACTGCTCCCTTCCACAAGGTAGGCTTCGCAGATTTCTGGCTGGCTGATCAGCTCAACAGCCTGGTTGTGATACTCATGGATCTGGAATACATGATCTGCTTCTACAGCTTTGAGGTTCAGTGGGAGGACAATGCTGGACTTCTGGCAAATACAGGTAGAGTAATGCTGACGAGCCATGCGCAACTCTGAGCCGGGCAACTTCGTAATCATCCATCTGTTTTGAAGAGGGCTGCCAGTGACATAGGAAACTAAAATAATTGGCATTTCTTGTAAACACAGCATTAGAGAGATTCTCCCCTTTCTTACTTCCAGCCAGAGAAATGGAATTTCACATCAGTGTTCATTTCCTAATCCAGTCATTTGGCCTGACTTGAATATACATCCCAGAATTTAGACACAGCACTTGTTGATTGGAAAGAGAAATCCATTTTCCTGGCATTGTTTTTTTATTTCATAGTGGTTTAACCATGTATTTGCTTTTAGCCTGTTCCTGTTGCATGAGCTTGGTAACCACAATTTTCTGTGCTGTAGCCTGCTTCTTACAGGCTCCGTTGCAGTACCCTCAAGCAAGAGAGGATGGAGAAACTTCCTCAGAGCTTGTTAGTGCCACCCCTTCTTCAGTTAGAGTTGATGCTGTGACGCCAGGGTTGTGCGTGCTCTGCCTCTTCTCTCCTTTCTAGCCAGAAGAGCCGCAGAGTTGGCATATGAATTTTGACTTTGGCCTTCCCAGTGGCAAAATGGTACCTGTCTCCTCCTGGATCGAGCTGTTGTCTTTCCATTTCAAGCAGTGACTGCTGGCAAATCGTGTTGTCTGATGGTTTTGACACTTGCTGAAAGAATTTGCAGTATGCTTCAATAAGCATAAGTGTTCACTTTGTTCTTCCAATCTGTCGGATCTTTCTCTTCCCTTTAAGACTGTTGCAAGTAACTATATTTATTAAAAATAAAATAAATAAAGCAACTGAGGGGATAACAACTTGTCCTCGTACAATCCAAACAGTGGAATGATAGCACAGTGCTTTGGGATAAATATCAGCTAATAACTTGTCTCCATTAGTCTGAATAAGAAAGAAATGTTTGTTAGTCAGTGGAGTGTTTGGTTTAGATGTGCTGAGCGAGACAGCATAAGAATATGGCATGCTTGGAGGTTCCAGGCAAAGCTGGGGTTTTCCTGGTCATTTCATCAATAAGAAGGCGGCTTTCAAACATCAGGGGTGTGACACAGTGTCATGCTGGTATAGTTGCGTCTCACCCCAGTTGTTCGCTTTTTTTTTTAAAAAAAAAAAGAACAAAAAAAGCCCAAACACATACTGAAATATGTTTTTTCCTATTATGATATACAAGAAAAATGGGTCAAGGACATCTTAGGCAAAGTAGCCTTTTTCAGCTGTCCTGCAGAGTTTGGAAATGCTCTCCCATTTATGCACAAAAATTCAGTGTCGAAGGCCTTTTGTAATTCCATCCTTAATTTGATTACTCACAGTGCTGCCAACAGCACAAAATAAATTTAAAAACAGATTCTTTCTAATCTTCTTGCATGTTAATTGTACTGGCAGCAGTGAAAGAGTTAGATGATGATCTGTCTGGATGTTATTGATGTCATGTCACCTGAATACCTCCGAGAAGGAGTAAAGGGCTTCAGGATACTTTCTGGTGATGAGCTTCTCGCTGTTCGGGATATGTGTGTGTGCATACGTCTGTGTGCCTAAGTACGAGACATCGATGGGGAATTACTTGCGTGCCAAGTGATATTACTCTTACAGAAAAGAAGACGATAGGAATTCTTAAACTTACTGACTCTGTGTCCCTGAAACTTTTGTCTTGCAGATAATCAGATTTGTTACAGCTACTCCTACGGAGTGAGAGCAGTTGTCCAGTGCATCCCTGCTTGGTTGCGATTCATCCAGTGCCTGCGCCGTTACCGAGATAACAAACGGGCCTTTCATCTGGTTAACGCTGGAAAATATTCCACCACCTTCTTCGTGGTGACATTTGCAGCCCTCTACAGCACTCACAAAGGTATTGGTTATTTTGGAAAATCCTTTGCAAGTCATGGGATTTGCTTTTTATATGGGAGAAGCTCAGAATTTGGCATTCCATTGAAGCACGAACTTTTGTCTTTTGGCACCTGTGAAACATCTCAGTGGAAAGGCAAAGGCCTGCCTGGCTTGCAGAGAGTATGTTAAGATCATCTTTTAGGTATTTTTTGCATACATGGTCTGCTTAGAACTGCGCTTCAGGAGTGTGAGAGAGAATTTCCACGTTTCTCTCTGAAAAGGAGAAAACTGAAATACCTGTCAGTTTTTGCTGTGAAGGAAGGTTGAATGGGAGATGTATGAGGAAAGGGATAATACAGGAAATGCTTCTCCCTTGGCGTTCGTGAATAGCTAACCTGGATCATCTGAATAAAGTCGGTCCATCATTCCTGAACACAGGAGATGTGCACAGTGCCGGGAAAATGCCCTCTCTGAATTTTCCTGTGTGTTTTTACCCATGTTTTTTTCTGCAGCTGGTAGGGAGTTTTTTCCAATCCATTTAACTGCAGATTGAGCTCTGATCCCTCAAGTTCCCCATCTCCCTGGAAACGACAATTACTCAATTCTGCTCTTGTTCTGAAGGAAAAAGCTTTTAGTTTCTGCACTTCAGGCAGTCGCCCTGCCTTTCATTGTTCTGAAGTCCTAAAAGCTGTATTCTTTTATTTGAAAATATCTGCCTTTTATATCTCCAGAAATTAGCAACCACACACGCTCGTGAGCAATTACTTATCCTGAAATATGATTGTGGTGGGGCAGGGAGAAGTGTTCAAGGCATGCTTCTAGTTAACATGGTTCTTTGGAGGGGTGGCAGGGTTATTAGAAACCTTCCTGTGGCCAAGAAATGGCTGTTTTGACGTAGCTGGGCCTGAAGTCACACCGATAATGTTTGTCAAGCCTTGCATTTTAACGGCAGAGAAGCGCACGGGTGCGAGCTGGCTGAAGGCTGGAGGTCGGGCGCTCTGTATCCGGAGGTGCCCGCAAACCTGGTGTGGGAGCATCAGTGGTGGATGGAGCGCCTGGCCCCTCCGTGCGTCTCCTCCCCGCTGCTGTGTCCCCGGAGCTTGTTCCCATTTTAACTTGTTTGCTCAGTGACATTCTGCAGCTCTTCAGTTCCAGCCCTGCAGTCCAGTTAGTCACCGCTGCCAAACCCCGAGATGAGACAAATACAGATTGCCTGGCTATAGTCACTGCTTATATGCTTTTATAAACATGTGCTTTTATATACATATATAAAAGTGCCTGCTTTGGGGAGGCTGACTAATGCTTCTCTTTCCCGTGGGGGGGACGACACTCTGGCAGAGCCTTCTGTGGGAAGGTTGGGGTAGGTTTGGAAGCAGGAGGAAAACCAACATCTGTCAAAATGTCCCGTTGAAGAATTTGACCTGTTTCTACTCCGTTTCTACTCCCCTTGAAGTTTGCATCTGTGCCAGTACCGCTGACCCTTGTTCTCGTTGCTGCCATACATAACTGTTGTCTGCTCTTCAAGTCTGGCAGGGAGTGGGTTGTAACGAGGTGTTTATGAGCCAGGCATGGGGCTCGTTCCAGTTGCTGAGAGATGTTTGTGACTCCCAGCTTTTGTCTGTCCGGTTTTGTTAGTGGGAGTCAATAGCACGTAGTTGTTGGTATTGTACAAAAAAATTTGGAAGCTTCGTGGGCCTTTGGAAATTATACGTTAGCACAGATTTTGTGCCCAGTGTCTGGGCTTGTAGCGATTTTTTCAGAGGACTGCCTAAAGACCTTGGTGTGTCTTCTCAGCCCTGTAGGCCTATTCCCATTCTGCCATAAATGCACTTTCTAATATGCTGTACCTGTTAAGAATCCAATTCTATCTACGTGCTTTACATATATTCCCAGTTCTTTTTGAACTTGGAATCAGATGGTCTATCATCAAGTTGTTATGATGTTACTGTTGAAAATAGATGCACTACTCGCCCACTCCTCTGTGTCTGCCTAAGGGTAGCAGAGACAAACACCAATCTCTTACCTATAAAAACATCTGTTGGGGGCTAGCTCCTTGCTATTAAGAAAGCAAGCACTGCCCAAACCAAGTGTCAAATTGGTAAAGATCCTTACTGCTCTAAATTGCAGTAAGTAACGAACGCGTTAATTGCTGTGGTAACAAGAGTTTTATTTAAACGGTCTTTCATGCCTGTGTTTGCAAGCCTCTGACTTACACCTCTGGAATGACAGCTTTTGGCTGCCAGGACAAGAGGGTAGTTGGTGGCCTTTTCTTAGTAGGTCAGGTAATGTACACCAGCGCCTGTTCTCCTCTTGGGAGCCCTGGGGACGTCTCAGCCCTCTGGAAAGGCTTGTCTTCCTCCCCTGATTTGAACATTGAATAATTTGTAGCTGCTCTGTAGGTTTTTAGCTTGCGTCTGCCAGCTGTGTGAAGATGGACAGTGCGGCTGGGGGGGTTTGCTGGTGTTGAAAGCCAGATAATTCATACAGAGTGCGCTTACGGCATTGTTGTGCTATGTTTTGGTATGCTTGTTGGAAAACAACTTGAACTAAAGAAATGTTCAAATGCTACCTTATTATGTTTAAGTGATGTATGCTGCTTCTAGTCATTCGTAGTACTCCCTTCTCCAAACCTGCTGTAGCGAAGGATCCCCCCAGTAACACAGTATACTGGGGGCTCTTGACCAGTATCTCAGTTTCCCCAAAATACCACTGTTTAATAATTCGTATTGCTCAGGCAGTGCATAATTCTGATTCTTTCTTCCCTTAGAGAAGCTGTTTCTTTATTTTTCTTCCTTTTGATTTAGATGCAGAATGCAATTTTCTCTGCTAATTGCAGTTGGGATGTTGGACCGGTAAGATCTATTAGATTTTTCTCTCTCAAACTGGCAATCCTGTTGTCCTGGGACTAGACCGGTTTTACAGAGTTAACACCAAGCTATCATCTCCTGAATTAGTGAAGCTGAAGTGAGAGACGCTACCCCTTAACATAAGACCGGTGCAGGCAGTGGTTGCGTGGACAAGTGCCGACTCAAGCTGCCCGCTTCACCGTGGCTCAGAAACACGGCAACAACCCAAGGGCAACTGTTGCTGAGCTCCCAAAGGAAGAATTCTCAGTATTTTTATATCGCTCAAAGGAATGGGAAGCAAAGGCCGTGTTCTGTAAATATAGTCCTGCGGGGTATGTTTGCACAGGCAAATGAGGCATATCTGTAACTCTAAGCTACCTAGCAACTGGAGTGCGTGCCGCCGGTCCCTGCCCGCTCGCAGCACGGCCGAGCAGAAGCCTCTGCCCCCGTCTCTTTCCTACCCTTGCTTTAATTTCCCTGGCAGTACTGAGCAGCCTTCCCCCAGAGCTAGCCAACTGAATATTATATTGCCTTATTTAATCCCTACGGAAACCTAAGTGGTGTTGGGGAAACAAATGATTAAGCTCGAGTCTGCAGCAGAATATTGACACACAACTACTTTTTGCAGTGTTTTCACTCTGCCAAAAGCAGATGCGCTTTCCTTGACAAATGCACCGGTATAGCTGCGTCCACTTCAGTCCAGCTTATAGTAGCATTCCACAGGGATCCCCTCTTGTATAAAGTGTACTTGCGTTTATGCTGGCATACCTAGAATAGCCAGCCTTGGTTTCGTTCCTCACTCAGACCCGGTTCAGCCTTTGTAAGATAAGGATTGTTGTATGTAGCTGTTCGGCTCTTATGAGAAACAGTGCAACTGGAGTTGTGTTGTACTACTCTGAGTGCCGGTCGCTTCTTAAGCTTTATGCATGATTTATATTCCAGCTTCATTCTTTCTAAAATGAGATGCTTCTTGGTTTTGCTACTGTCAATTTTCTCTTACCTTGATGCCTTTTGCCCCCATGGTGTCATCAAAAATATCTGGCTCACACAGAATATAGATCTGGCTTCTGTGCTTGAAGAACTGAGCTTCTCGAGTGCTTTGTACTCTTCCGTCATTTTCTTGTTTTGTGGGATTTGCTGTTTCAGTGTAAGCATTTGTGTGTTTACCTTGTTTTTTTCAGAAATGCGTTCCTGAGCTTAAGCACAAGTACTGGGTTAAAATTGGCTATGTGGGATTTTATCCTTTAACTGAAAGGAAAGATGGTTTATGCAGGTTTTCACTTTCTGTTTGATTTACACACCTTATTCAATGAAATCACTGTGGTCTGGGTAGTATCCAGCTATTTATTAACCTCTGAATTATTCCAAAGTTAATCCATGTGGCCAGGAAACTTGAGCAAGCATCTCTTCTTCCATACTGCTCCCATGCCCTTTCCAGGTACTCCAAATAAGACTGCTAAACACTAGCTGTCATCGGCTTGGAAGTGCCGTGGAGAGCCTTTAGGTCGGTCTAAGATAATAAAACTGCCACGCGCTTTCTCATTAAACAGGCCAGGAAATTGACAGTAATTAAAAATACAGAAGTTAACTAAATAGGGCTGTCTCTAAAGAGTAGTGCTTCTGTCTGTGCTCTCACTATCGCTTCAGAAACCAGCTTCTCCGGATGAAGTGATGCGTAATTTGGTGTTTTTTAAAGCCTTGAGAAAACGGTGAAACTCCTTGCTTTGCCAAGGAATAGAGACGTGAACTGTCAAGGCAAGAGCCATCCTTCGATTAATGGGCTTTTGCAGGAAGGTGTTGGACCATCCCTTACTAATAGAGAGGTTCGAACAGGTCTGACAAGATGAAGATGAATGGGAAATGTGCTGCTTTTTGAAAATATAGTGCAAGATTCCCAGGTCTCGTAACTGCTCCCCGCTCCTCATTAATCACGACGGCTTCAGCTGTTACCAGTGGTGATACCGGCTGGCGTAGCCGACTTCACGCTGGAACGGATCGCTGCTTCTCCCACGGTCTGTCCCACCGCAGCTTGGCTGGGGAAGGGTATGACTTCCAGGTGGAGGATGATGGTGCATGGCGGGAAGGAGGAGAGGGTGGTGGCAACATCAAGCTGTTGCTGTGGGAGCTGCAGGAGGATACCTGGATTGCACCTTAGCTCTGCTCTTTGCCGGCTGAAGTGCTGGGTGGTGGGTGGTGTCACTTAGCCCTTGTTGCTACCTGGTTAGAAACTGCAGAGTGCAGCCCCTGTGAAGTGAATTTGTTGGTAGGTGGAACAAAATTAGCTGTGAACCTGAATGGTTACAGCAGGAGACAAGAACAAGGTGATGTGAGAACTGGGACTAAAATGACTTTCACAGAAATCAGACATTGGTGCAGCAGCTTATAACACCTCAACTGAGAAACGTCATTTCATTTTTAGGGTGTGGGGCAAGGCAAAATAAGTGGACATACAGAATTCAAGTACAAATATTTTTTTTTAAAAAAGTACAAAACTTAAAAAAAAAAAAATTCATGAAAGAATGAAGCAAGTAGCATTTGTGAGATCCTGTTCCCTAGTTTATCCCTTCTGTGTTGGTATGAGATCTCCCATCTCTCCCTCTCGCAGCACTGGAAGAGCTGTCAGTGCTGCGGCAAGTCAGATCATTTGTTTTAGGTATCATAGAGTCTTAGAGAGTGCTTGGATTGACCTCTTGAAGTAAAACAAACTTTGTAATGGGATTAAGTGGCTTCTTTCTTAATACTTGCAGTTTTCGCACGGCTTGCCTTAGCTCGGCATCCTGGCAATTCCATCAGGACGATTATTTGGAGCCAAAACATGCAATGTCTGTCACATTGCTGCGAGCTAGGATGAATTTTTGTCTGAAACCCTGTCATCCCATGCCCAGGAGGCCCTCATTAATGAGTTATGTTCATTAGCCAGTCTTTCTGATCCTTTCCATCAGAGCAGCGGCAGTGTCATTAGTGAAGAATTGGAGGCATTGCTATGGGCAAACATTTCCATCCTGGCCTCTGACCTCCTCCCAGCTTT
Organism: Calonectris borealis; assembly: GCF_964195595.1. Taxonomy (NCBI): domain Eukaryota; kingdom Metazoa; phylum Chordata; class Aves; order Procellariiformes; family Procellariidae; genus Calonectris; species Calonectris borealis. Next base: position 31,652,171 of record NC_134319.1, on the reverse strand, counting down.
GACGCGGGTCTCTGCGGCTCCCTGAGCGAGCCCGGCTTCTCCGCGCCGGCTTGTTAGCTCCTCTAATTGCTTAGACACCCGTCCCGGTGATGGTGCTTTGGGGTGGAACCGGGAAGGGTGAGGAGTACCCCGGCAGGGCTGCGGCAGGACCACCCTGGCCGGGGCGGAGGTGCTGGCAGGAGCTCGCTTGCTGGCAGCCTGCGGTAAGTGAGCGGGGAAGGGAAGATGAGACGGCAGCCTGTGCTCGGCAGGGAGCCTGGGAGGAGGAGGTGTTAGGCAGAGGGATTTCGGGAACTGCCACCACACCCCGAACGTCAGCACAAATGAGGCATAAAATCCCACAGGGAAATCTTCCCATGCTTTGTAGGTCTACAAATGTCAAGCGGGACATTCCCGGTGCCGGCAGCTGCGCCGTGGGGGAGAGGCAACCTCGGCACCCTGCCGCTGAGTGATTCATGTGTTCGCTTCTCAAGATTGCAGCTGAGAGATGGATTTTAAAAAGAAGGATTTGGAAAGTGGACTAATAGTACTGTTTGTATCACTTAATACACTTTTGTGTTAAAGGTGACTGGAGAAGCGGGAACGCTAATTAATAAGGTATAAGTAAAAACGGTGGCCTACTGATACCTCATTTCATGGGCACTTAAGAGGGGTAAGCCTGACCGTTTTTTAATGGAACATTTTAAGAAAAGCAACTGACTATATCACTACAGAAGTGATTTTCCTTTCAAATGTATGCAGGTCTGCAGCGCTCTGGTGCTGCAGAAATCTAGGAGATGCAATCATCCAACAATATTTTTTTTTACTTTTGATTTTTTTGGTTGTTGTTACATTTTGAAGGAATCTGATTTGGGATCTCAAAGCCCTATACAGGTAGCAGATGACGTTGTGTCCCAAGCCCTAAATTGTCCAACGAAGGCCCTGACTACCATGCTATTTATTTCTGATTGTGAATCCAGATGTTTTTATTAGTGAGACTGTTGGCAAATGCTTAGATTGGAAACCCCATCCTTCTCAAGGTAGCAGTTAAACATCCCCCAAGAACACTTCTCAAATGCTAGAGAAGCCACCAGAAGAAGAATCAAATCAAATCTCAGTCATGACAGATACGCTTCCTCCTTTTTGCAATTACATCACATTCTTCTGTTTGTGAGATACAAGCAATGAGATTGCTGTGATGTCTTGAAATCAGACACAGTCGTATCGTCCTACAAACCCAATGCAAACCTGCAGAGTATTTTTAGTCAAAACGCGATTTGGGGATTTCCCCGCTCTACAAATGTAGAATCTAACTAGAAGGAGAAACGAGGTGTTGCCTCCTGACAGTTCTTCACTGCGCTGTATCTTGCTGCTTTGCTTTAAATTGTGCCCAGAGGCTATAGCAGAGGTTTGCAGAATCTAAGGGGAAGGTTGTTCGTACGAAATGGTTGGTATTTGACAAAGCCCATCAGCGCACGATGGCGAGTCCTCTGTGTGCTCCTCTGGGTTATTTGCCTTTTTACTGCATTAAGTCCACTGTCATGCCATGGCTCTGCCATTGATCAGTATTAAATAGTGGTACGTGCTGGCTGGGCAGAAAGGCAACGCTGCTGCTATTCCCTCATTAAGATGTATAATTACTGAGGGAGCGGTAATACTGCACTTCAAGCAGTAAGGTGTTAGACGAATGCTTTGGGATGTCATTCTGATGGCAGTTCTTATGTAGATAAGTCACTTCTGGCTGTCACCCCCCTCCCGTTGTGTGCTGGGATGGAGTTAATGGGCATATGTCATCCCTGGGCTAACCGGGTGGCAGAAAGTATGCGCTCAGTTCTCTAGTATCCGTGCCTGGCTAGCACGCTGTAAATACATACTTTTTTGTTTAGGTTCCGCTTAAATCTGTGATTGAAAGGCTGGTCGTCAAAGGAGACTGAATTTGGCATGCCTTGATCGGGAGGTTTTTAATTGCCGCTGGAGGCAGAACTGCTCGGGCTGGGTCAGGTTTGCCTGGTAGCAGGGCTTACCTGGCTGTGTTTCCTGATAACCTCATGCTTCTTACAGCTTGTATCGCAGCTTTCGCCATCAGCAGAAACCACAGCCAGCTGCAGCGGCTGACACACCAGGAGTGCTTATCGAGGGCCATTGTGCTCTTATCCAGATCTTCAATAATACATGGCATTGATTTTTCGCTGTGTTGAATACTATATAGTGTTTACATTCCCCAGAATAATTCAGCAGGGTAAACAGATAGTATTCTTTGGAAGTAAAGTCAATATTAACAGCGTTCAGGATAGTATTTGCTGTCTATCTTTGATGGAAAGCAACCTTTCTCTTGCCTGTGTTTAGAAGGGGCTATAATTTCTGCCGAGTATTATTCTCTCAGAATGCTAGTCAGATATTGTGTCCCCTGGGGTTGGGTTTGGGATCCAAGATATTGTCTGTCAGCAATTTTTGCAAGCAGGAAATTCTGCTGCTGCAAGTGCCTTTGGCTGTTTTCTGGGACTGTGGCCATTCACAGCTTCAGTTCAAAGGTGGAAGCTTTCCATTATTTATCTAGTTGACCTTCTGGGGCAATTTGTAGGTGTATTTTTGCAGAATATCTACTGGAATTGCCTTTTATAAGGTAAACTGAGGATGCTAAAGGAAATTCTGTGGTGAAGGTTGCAAATGGCCCCCGCTGCTTCCCATTGACTTTGCAGCAAGTAGAGATAGCAGGGCTCTGCGAACTCGAATAGCCTCTGACATAGCTGAACACCTCCACGTGGCTGACACGCTAATGTGAACGGGGATTGAAATGTGCCCATCGGCAGGGAGGGTAAAGCTGCACCTGCAACTTTACATGTCGGGTTTTCTGCTGACGGTGTTTTGTCCTGCACGTGCTGTTTTGAATGACTGTCGCTTAGGAAGTTGCTACATGGTGGGGCCCTTTGGAGCACCAAGTAGAAAGGTCCTTCATCCACCTCTTGCTGGGTGGACTGGCAGTTGCGCTGCCAAAGGGTTGCTGCAGTCCGCGGGATGTTGAAGACTTGGTCTTTTTTCCCCTCTTGGAGAGGTTGAGATCTACCAGGTGTCCAGAGTGCTTCTCTTATCCTGAGACTATCACTCTCTAATGGTTTTTGGTGGTTTCTAGCACATCATGAAACAAATAAAAAACACAGGATGAAACAGTTCCTGCTTAAATAGACCCTGACATCATCATACATATGCACAGCTATGTATTGCTACTGAAAAACTGGCAGGCGAGGAGTAGATGGAGCCTCTGGGCAGAATATGAATGCCTTGATTTTCTGGCCCCCTGAGCAGCAGTGAAGAGGGCCACTAGGACCAGCCAGTGGAGATTGAGATATAATTGCTTGCCTAGAGCAGTAACATATTTCTGTACACCAGCTGAATACCAATGAGGACAGAAGGAAGGAAGGTATCAAACAGAATTGCAGGCAGGGGGAAAAGGAGGGTAAGGTGATTAAAGGAAGGGACTCAAAGGCCAAGGCTGAAGACAATAGGCTAGTTCTGATTAGAGCATTTTACCAGGGAGTGATTTGTTCTTTTTAATGAATTTTTTTCAGGAGCTGAATGCATTACAGAGCCGGTCGGTGAGAAAGTGAGCAGGAGCAAGGGGCAAGCAGCGTGACCGCAGGTGCCACTGAAAAGACTGCTGCAAAGACAGGGGCAGGGAAAGGGTGCTGAGGCCACGATAACCTAACTAGAAGCAAGCACATCCTTTTGAGGTTGACGAGGTTAATGCCACAAGATTTCTTACTTGGGCCTTTTTCTTCCCAGTACTACTCCTTTCTGTAATTGCACACAATAACCTTTAAGGCAATTGAGGTTTAAGCAGGATGAACCTTGGCAATTACATAGGAAGGTGATTTCAAACTTAGGATGCGGTTTTGTTAGCCCCTTACGTAGTTTGAGATGGTAGTCTGGGGCCAGACTGTCCCATCCATGACCGGAGAACTCCGAAGGAGCGCCCAGCAATGCCGCTTCGCTGCTCTTCAGCCCTGCACCTGCAGGGCATGGCTCATGCCAGGGATGTGGCCGAAGGCATGGCAATGGATGGTACTGTCTGCGCTGCCTGCTCCATGTCTGCTCCATGAAGATGTGGAGTAAGACTCAGTTTATCTGAATTCTGTCCTTAAGGGGAAAAAAAACCAGCACGACCTTCAAGCCTAAGCTACCAAGAGGAAGCATAGAATCATAGAATCATACAGGTTGGAAAAGACCTCTAAGATCATCGAGTCCAACCGTCCACCCAACACGCCATGCCCACTACACCATGTCCCTAAGGGCCTCATCTACACGTCTTTTAAATACTTCCAGGGATGGTGACTCCACCACTTCCCTGGGCAGCCTGTTCCAAGGCCTGACCTCTCCTTCAGTAAAGAAATTTCTCCTAATATCCAATCTAAACCTCCCCTGGCGCAACTTGAGGCCATTTCCTCTTGTCCTATCGCTTGTTACTTGGCAGAAGAGACCAACCCCCACCTCGCTACAACCTCCTTTCAGGTAGTTGTAGAGCGCGATGAGGTCTCCCCTCAGCCTCCTCTTCTCCAGGCTAAACACCCCCAGTTCCCTCAGCCGCTCCCCATCAGACTTGTGCTCCAGGCCCTTCACCAGCTTCGTTGCCCTCCTCTGGACACGCTCCAGCACCTCCATGTCCTTCTTGTCGTGAGGGGCCCAAAACTGAGCACAGGATTCGAGGTGCGGCCTCACCAGTGCCGAGTACAGGGGCACGATCACCTCCCTACTCCTGCTGACCACACTATTCCGGATGGCAGCCTCACAGGGTAGTTTGGAGCATTTTAGATGCTTTGGAAGCACTTAACCCATTAACTACCTCTGAGTTATTGTTTAGGATCTGGTAGTGGGAACTAAACATAGAGATCTAATGAGCTAAAAATAATGTTGGAAAGAACAGGCTTAGTGTCTCTGAGTCACTGAATGTCAGCATCTGCCTTTTCTTCCTGAAATAATGTAGTGGAGGCTTCAGGGGAGCTGGTGGGGGAGAACGAAATCTTGCAGTAAAGCCCTAATTGCTAACGCCAAAAACATCACCTGTGTCCTGTTTTCTTGGCAGCTGCGCTTTAAAAATGGGTGGGAGAGGTGGTTTCAAAGCAGCAGAGCCTGTATTCTGCAGGACTTCTCTGCCTGCTCCCGGGTGACGTCATGGCTCTGCAGCGGCAGTGGCGGGTGACGCGATGCCAGACCTGTCCCTGGGTAAAGCCAAGCCTGGGGAGGATGCGGGTTACTGCTCAAAAGCTTCTAACCTTGCACAAAAGCAGGGAAGCTAGTCAAACCTGAGAGCTGCAGCAGATCTCGTGTCCTTTTCCTCTGCCGATGTGAAGCTTCGCTGCAGATAGGCTTTGCTGCGTAAGTGGCTTTAATAGGTTTGCTTTAGGGGGTGTGTTTTGAAAGGAGAATGAGTGTGTGTATTTGACCTATATCCTGCACATCATGTCCAGGAAGCCTGAAAGGCGTAATGGGAGGAATGTGCTTTTACATGATGCCTCTCATTTTCACCTCCATTAATTTTATCGGATTGCTGCATTACATTTATATCGTAAATGTTAGAAACCAAAAGGGAAGGAGAGAGAAAATTGCCCTGTTGCTCCCTCTGTGATCAGCTTCGGGGATTCTGTTGTCTTAAAGCCACATATATGGAAAACAGTGCTGTCACTTAGCGTGGCATCGGGTTTGGACTGAAAACATTATGGCTTTTTTGTACTAGAAGTGTTATTGGCTTTGTTAGAAAGAACCGGTGAATGAGCAATTACAGTGGCTGCATAGAAAGGAGGAAAGACTCCTGACAGCAGGGAGATGCAAAGTGTCTCAGCTTTGCGAAGCATTATAACGTGGTTTATTTTTATGAACTTTATGACCCACACTTGCTAATTAAAAGCAAACAGAATTATCAGATCTGTTTGTTTTCACCCAGCTGACTGATGTAGGGAAGTTTAGCTGAATTGAGAGGGCAGTGTAACCTTTTCAGGGGAGAATGGGAAACAACTTAATTGCAAAAACATATCTGCAGGTGAGCAGACTTTGATCCCGCAGTCCTGTGTTTCACAAAGAGGAGCTCTGTATGGGCATTTAGTTTTTGTACATACATGTTAATGTATTGCCTTCTTTTTGTTTATTTTCCCCTGCCACCACAACCTCTGAAATGGCTAGTGGAAATTCCTGTATTGCCAGTCCTCTTTCAGGCTTTTAGTGGACTAATTCACAGTTGTTTATACTTAGACAAACTAAAATACTCTCTTACAAAACCCTCCTAACTGAGCACTGCCTCATGGCTTTTTCCTTTGTACAAGCCTGTGTCTTTTTTGAAATATGGCCCTCAGCTTCCACCTGCTGTTCAGAGTTAGAATGGCAGGTCTACCACAAGTTTCAAGAAAATAAAAATCTTAGTGCAAATTTCAGCCTCAAGTGCAAAACGTTGAACGAGATGAAAGTGGAATTTAAATGAGAATATAAAGCTGGTCCTGGTAAGGCTTTCGGTTTGGTTCAGATTAGCTAGCCTGATTTTCCCAGAACTTGAATGAAAGGGGTGTTATTTCCAAGTCAGCCAATTTGTAGCTGTGTTAAGAAGCAATCTGCTTTAAGTTGTACAGAAGTATGCTGTTCTTCTCTTTTCCAGCTAAAAACCACAGTGACACCCAAGTGTTCTTCTACCTGTGGATTATCTTCTATTTCATCAGCTCTTGCTATACCCTTATCTGGGACCTGAAGATGGACTGGGGTCTCTTTGACAAAAATGCTGGTGAAAATACCTTTCTTCGAGAAGGAATTGTCTACCCACAGAAAGTGCGTATACAGCCTGCTCTTACATTAGGAAAGGCTTTTAATACTTTAACAAAACTTGCTGAGTTTAGAGCATGTTTGCAGTTGGCCACTGGTGCTTCCTGAATGCTATGCGCTGGGATTTTCTAGCAGTAGAGTTCATTTGTTTCAAAGAGATCATTTCATACTTGACTTTTCTAGTGGTTGAGCAGCAAATTCTGTATCTTCCTGAAGGCCTGAAAAGGTCTGTCTTCTGTGCAGAGCATGTATGATGAGCTGTCCGGTTTGTCTGTCTTGTTCTTCAGGCATACTACTATTGTGCCATTGTAGAAGACGTGATCCTGCGTTTTGCGTGGACCATCCAGATCTCCCTCACTTCCATGCAAATCTTTCCGTATGCTGGGGACATCATTTCTACTGTATTTGCCCCACTTGAGGTATTCCGGTAAGGCTGCTTGACTGAACAGTTCATTTCTCTTTTACGTTTTTATTACTTGTGTAACGTCAGCGCGGTGGGAAGTGCCTTGCTCCTTGGACATGGAAGGTACCAGTCCTTGAAATGGAAGACTAGGTCTAACAGGAGCATTTAATCTGAACAGGGTTCTGAGTGAAGAAAGCTATAGAGGGCTCTGCAGCAATGCGGGGCTGGGTCCTTCATGCTGCGTTTGCAGTTTCTTCTGAACCTAGACCTAATCCTGAGGGTTTTGTTATTACTAAATTTCTCCTTAAAATTACCTTGTTGAAATTTCCAGATGAAATTTCACTTGATTCTCAGGTTTACAATTATTCTCAAATCTCTGCTGCTTTTCCAAACACTAATTTGGATCCTGCAAGATTTCAGGGCTCTTTACACACTTGTACTCTAGCTGGAGACCTACCCCCGCAACTTCTCAAGATGAGTAAAAGCCCTTGAAGCTGAACCTCACTCATGTAGATGGCAGAGGTTGCGTTTCACTTGTAGTACCTGGTGCCTGCACGCTGTCCAGGCTACGGCTGTCATCGTTAGGACAATGAATGAGCCTGACAGATCTGTTCTGCTCCAGAGAGTTGGGAAGATGTTGTAGCAGCTGCTGCTGTTTCTCTATACTCCCAGCGTCTTCCCAGAGGCACTTTGATCAGTGAGAACAGTCAGTGGTATCTAGGTCCATGTACCAAACACGGGCAATGCCTGTAAAAGTGGAACCAAATTGATAATTTTCACTTTTTTCCCCCCCAGGCGGTTTGTGTGGAACTTCTTCCGTCTGGAGAATGAGCACCTGAACAACTGTGGTGAGTTCCGTGCCGTGAGGGACATCTCTGTGGCACCGCTCAACGCCGATGACCTGACGCTCTTGGATCAGATGATGGACCAGGAAGATGGTGTACGAAACCGCCGCAAGAACAAACAGTTCTGGAAGCGCAGCCAGAGCGTGTCTTTGCGCAGACCTCGTCTTGCTTCACAGTATGTTTTGCCTGTCCTCTAGCGCAACAAACCAAATCACGTGTTAGAGCTGTTGTTAATGCTTGGTGGCCATTTATGGACTGGGTAATCATGGGAAGATCTCAGCTAAAATAGTCATTCAAAGGGAGGACAGGTCCAATTAGTAAATGCATATTTCTCTGCTGGAGGGTTGATCCATCCTTTACATCATCTTTGGATTCTGGTAAACCCCTGGAAAAGGAAGTTCCCTTTACAAAACTCCCCTCCTGCAAAAAATAGCCTGTAGCAGTTGCCAGAGGTTGTAAATCCAAACCTAGAAGAGAGGTTCCCATCAACTGACCATTTCCAGGCTTCAGACCTCTCCAAGATTTCGGTCATCATTTGGTTAAGATTTCCTATGTGAGATCTCAGACCCTTTCCTCTCCTAAATCTAAATCCATGCGTTTTTTCTTTCCACCCCTCCTCCTTACAGCCTAGACGTTTCCCCACCTTGCACCCCAGCCCTGAACCTATTGACTGCTTATCTTCACTGCAGTGCCTCTGCCCCGAGCATCACAGGGTGCTCCAGCGTCCAGGCATCACTTCTGCCCCAGCAGCACAGCTGCGGAGCCCAGCCCTTTGGCCAGGAGGCAAGCTTGGGCTCCCTGGGGACGCTGAAGCACAGCATGTCGGGAGCGTTGTGCAATCCCTGCAGCGCATCCCCCTGTTGCATCACGGCATGGGAGAGGTGGATGGGAGGAAAAGGAGGCCGTGGCTGTCACGCAAAGAGTGTGCTCTGGCCTGAGCCGCAGCCCTTGGGCCGTGCTTATCTCATATCCGTGTTGGGACAGAGTACACAGATGTGACCAACAGACTTCGTGTGGCTGCTAGAGACTGAAAAACTTCACGCAGAGGGGATGTGGGCCAAAACCCGGTCGAATTCCCTACAACCGTGTCCGTTTACCCCTCAGACATGCAGCGAACTGGGACACGTCAAGCATATTCCAAAATAAGCTGCTGTACCTTTGTGCAGCCCAGCGGCAGAGTGAGCAGGAACACTCCATTGGATTTGCAGCAACTGCTGCAAGGGTTTTATGGAGTTTTGTGCGGAGGGCTGGATGGATGCACCGCGCCGAGCAGTGCCGCAGCGGTCCCCGGCCGTTGGTCGGCGCAGCCCGGCAGAGGGCATTGTCCGTGCGCGCAAGGTGGCCGGCGTGGTGTGGCGTGGGGGGGGATGCTGAGGGACAGCTGGGGTGTATTTGTAAGGCTCTGCTATTCCCAGTGAGAGTGGGAGGCTGTGAAACAATTCCAGTAGCCTGCTTATTCCCTCTCCGTGTAAGAAAGATTCTTCAAGCGCAGTGTGGTTTTACTGTCTGCATGTCGTAATGGGAATTTCTTCTCCCTGATGAGTGTGTTCTGTTTGTTTTTTTTCCAGGTCCAAGGCTTGTGACACTAAGGTATTGATAGAGGACCTAGCGAATGAAGCGAACACATGAGATGGCCACGGTCTCTTATTCCGCATCCTTTGTTTTCTCCTTCTGTTCCCCTCTTCCCCAAGTAACCCGATCTCTGGTACAGTTCCAGCTGAAAACAGGAGAAAACACTGAACACGTTTTCCGAGCTCTTCCAGACCAGATCCTATGGACTCCAACAAGCTCACTGTGTTTCGTTTCTTTTCTTCTGGGTTAATTTTAATGTTCTATTTTAAAAAAAAAAAATAAAATATTTTACTTTGTTTTGCCAATAAAGAGGACAGTTCAGGAAAGAAGGATTGTTTACAGTCTCAACAAGGACATACAAACCTATCTGGATAACGAAGCATCATAGGGACTCCCTCATGGGACAGTGCCGAGAGCACACTCAGTTTCTGCTTGGCCCGGTTTTGACTGGTTGAAACCGGACTTAAGTTTTTAAATCGGATTTTTTTGGTTTTGTTTTTTTTTTTCTTCATATCCAGCGCTGAGGCACTGGCTGCACTTGCAGGGAAAGTGCACTTAGAGCAGTATCTTCATTCATGAAGCTACTTTTTAATTTGATGTAACTTTTCTTATAATTTTTTGGAAATATGATGTATCTGTTGCATATAGTTTTCACATTATTTATGAAACTTAACAACCATATGAGAGTGATTTTGAGTCCTGTGCAATGAAGATTGTAACAGTAAAACAACGCTGGGAATGTAGATCTAGATCTCCAGGGTTGTGGGGTTATGCCCTGCAAATACCCCTCTTGTGAGACGACTTGCACCTGTGTTTACCTTTTCTCTCTTTCTTTTCAATTTTATTTTATTTTAAACCAAAGTTTCTCTTTCTGATTTTTTTAGTTGCTGCTACTGCTTCTGGGCATGTCTCTTGTGCCGGTTCAACGCCAACTTTCCATGCAGCTGTGTGAAAGTAGTGCAGATGATCCTAAGGCCCTTTTGAAAGGAGAGTTGGGTCCTACCAACAGTGCAAAAAGCTAGGTGAACAAAGGCTTCAGAACTTCATTCTCCAAATCAAAAAGTATTTTTCAAAGCCTTAATAATCCTTAGATGGTGTAAGGGCATCCCGTACCAAGCAGGGAGCTTTCCTGGTGTTCTCCTGCAGCCCAGCGCAGCAGAAGTGAAGTGGGACGAGGCGAGGAGGTGATGGTTCCCGTGGGCAGGGAGGGAGTTTAGCAGGCTGGGGTTCAGGAGCGGTGGTGTGTTGGAGAGCTGTCGGGGAACGAGGAAAGGACTGCGTTGTGCCCACCTGATGGGGAAGGTGAAATTGAAAACAGGTCTCCTCGTGGCTTCTGGTTTGGCAAAAAGGCTCTGTCGGGCGCTATCCCGGCACGCTGCCCTGCAGCTCGGCTGTTACTCGTGCCCCTTGCCTCGTCTCACTAACCCAGTTTGGGAAGTGCGAAACTGTTAAGCAGACTCGGGGAAGGGGCATCCATATTCCCAAGCAAATTATGTGGGAAGAGCGATGCTAACTCAGTGGTCTCGTTGGTCTCTCCTCCCGTAGGAAAGGAAACACGGGGACCCACAGAGTCCCGCTGTCCTTCCCCGGGCGCGACGCGCGCTCCCTGCTCTCTCGCAGCAGTGCCGGCGGGCGAGGGGAGCGGGAGCTCAACCTCGCAGCCAGGACCGCCGCCGCTGGGTCGGGTCGGCGTGGCCGAGGTCCCCGGGACTGCCGCCTTCCCCTCTGCCCGGCTCGTGGGCAGCCGTGGCGCACAGCTGGGACTGCAAGGGAAGGGTGAAACGCCTGCAGTAGGATCCTCGCACTGATGCCTGTCCGGTGACTTGCCTCTAGTTTGGGCGGTGGAATTGCAGGAATCCCTGCTCAGCTGCTCTTCGGTGGTTATTGTTTTTTAATTAGCTAATAGCATGATTTCTCACATGACCGGTACGTTGCATTTTCTCAGTTTGCCTGCTGTGCCTCTCGCCCAGAGGAACTGAAGAAGGAAACTTACTTCTTTTCATTTAATTTGAAATAGATTAAAATTCAGCGGTGGTGAACCCGTGCCAGGCCAAGGGCCACACTGCAAATCTGTAACTACCTACACTTCTGTGCCGTGCTCTCAACTTATAAAGAAACTGGGACGGACCTGCCGAGAGGTGCCTCTGCTCTGTCAGCGGTGTGCGTGGTGGAGGAGCTGGTGTGCCTGCTGTGGTGCTCCTCCTCGCAGCTCCCGCAGCATCCGTCTGCTCCGGCGGGAGGGCAGCTGGACTAGCCGGCGTTGTGCTGTTCATCCTTTCGGTGCCCAGGAGCCTGTTTTCCCATATTGAACTCCCTTCGGTCTGTTGTTTGTACTTAAACGGAAGGTTCCTTTTCGTGTGGAAGTGGAGTCTGAGATATAAAGCCCCTTAAAATATTTCTGTTTCCTAATTTGCATTGCAGCGGTTGTTGCCGTGTCCAAACCTTGCGTAGGTGTTTCCAGCGAGAGCGGTGGGAGACGAGGGAAGCTACCTAGGGGTGGTTAGAGGAGGGCAGCCGCACCAAGGGGCTGCTGTTACTTAAGTGGTTCTTTTCAAAAAGAAACAGAGTTTACCGGTGACTCATCCTTTCAGAGGGAAGAAAAAATACAGAGAGATGTTTTGAAGTGATGCCAGTCCCCTGGGAGCACTCTGCCTTCCTCAGCTGGGCTGGGGGGAGCGGGGCACGGCCGGGTGGCCTGCGTCCTGCCTGTCTGCCTGCCTGCCACCGTCCACTTCCCAACCTGGCAGGGAGGGTCAAGGTGCGAGTAATTAAATTCTTGTTCCGTAGTTTACCCAAATTCTTAGGGGAAGTGAGAATTCGGTCTGTTCGTCTGCTCTGCTCCCTGCTCTGCTTTTTCCCCATCCCTTTTTCTCTGTCTTTGCTGGAAGGAGAAATAAGAAAAAGGGGAGGTGGCATGCTACAGCTAGCAAACGTTATCTCCTAAAATAAAACATCATCCCCTTTGGCAGTGAAGATGCTCTCTTGGGGGAAAGGAGCCTGAATTTCCTGGAGGCATGGCTTTTAAAGGCTCCCGGCTCCCCAGCGCTGCATCTGCCTGTTCCCTCCCTCCCAGAGATTTCTGAGAAATCAGGCGTGCAGATTCCTCCCGAGAGCGAGCGCTAAAGCCGGGATGGCTCCGCGTCTACGAGAACATCTGGCCAATAAAGGGAGACCTAACGAAGCAGAGCAGATGGTGAGAGAAAATAGCCCCGTCGCTCCATGTGAGCAGCCTGCGCAACGGGAGCGAGGGGAGCGGGGACAGGCCGGGGTGGCTTCATTTCGTGAGCGGGCTTTGCTAATGGGTGCTTGGAAACACTCCTGGAGGGAGAACAGCAGGGTGACAATCCAGAAGTATGGAGAGCAGAGTTAAAAGGAGCTGGGTTTTTTTTATCCAGGGCTTTAGTTGTTGGGATGTGGATGGAAAGTGGAAGCTGAGACAGGTCTGGGCTCTGGCTGCCGTGAAGCAGCACTGGCTTTTGGGTGTTGAGCTCTCCTTCTCCTTGCGATTCGGTGCGGAGGTGGGTGTGTGCGGCTCCGAGGATGGTGTGGAAGCTGCTTTTGTCGTGAAACTTTTTGGCCGAAACTCTTGCAGATGGTCCCATCGAAGGGGAGGAGATGCCACAGTGTGGCCGATGAATTTTGGAAATTTCCTTTCAACTCGCTTCTTCGTGCTGATTCCCTGCTGCTTTCCATCCTTCCTGCTCTTCCAGGGATTTTTCGGGTTGCAGGGGTTTAGGATTTGCAGCATCCCGAGTTTATTTGCTGGCTGGAGTTCCCTGCGTGGCTTTGGGACTGTGTCACCAGAAACGCCAGGTCCCCTGCCCGGGGGAGGCGATGCCGTGTGCTGTGGGTGTGCGCTCCTGAAGGAGCAGTGGGCAGCGGGGCAGGTTTGGGCTTTACAGGCTTGGCAAGCAGGAGTGGGAGCTGCTCCATCGACGGGAACCACGTTTTAAAACAAGAAATGCATTTGCAGCGCTCACGGCTGTGGCCTGTATGTATCAAATAAGCTCCTACCTCTCAAATCCAGATGCGTTCCCAAAGTCAGCTGCTGCTCGTCCTACGCATTTCCCTGCCCCGCTCCCGGCCCTCCTTGTTCTGTCGGTGTCTCTGCCGTTTTCCGAAGCCGATGATGGGCAGGGCGCGGGGGGACGACCGGCAGCAGCCTTCGGCGTGGAAATCTCGAGGTGGGGGGGAAGTCTCTTGTGGAGCAGAGTTGGCTCCTGCTGCTCTTACTTCCCTGATACCTTCTTGTGCTGCTTGTTCTGCTCCCTCTCCGGCGCTCGGCCACCGCAGCCGTGTGGGAGGCAGGGAGGGAAAGCACAGTCCAGGTTCAGGAGATAAAAATCCCTGGGGATTTTACTGCGGATCGTCCAGGGAGTAAGGGAGATGGCGCAAAGCATTTGAGCCTTGCCTGCGTTTTGAACAGCCGAGTGAATCTGGCCTTATGCTGCAAGGATGCTGCTGCTCTGACTCCGGCGTGCGCCCCGGGCTTTTGGGGGGGTTGTGGCCCTGAGATGGGGCCGTCGCGCTGGGACGTGCCCGGGGACTGGGGCATGGCTCGGCTCCCGTTGGGAACACAAAAGCCACTTTGCTCACGTGCTGTGTCCTCCCTCCTCTCCTCCACCTTTCTGCTTTGCACTCGCAGGGGGAAGATGATCTTCTGCTTAAGCATAGGGGTTTTTTTTTCATTGTAATTTTTATTGCAGAAAGCGATTGGATTGTTTTGTCTCCTTGGAAAAGAGGGGCTGGGGCTTCTGGGGGAAGAAGGGAAAATCCCTACGGTAACTCTGCAGCAGCCACAGTTGGACTCGGTGGCTGTCACCTCATCAAACCTTGCCTCCCTTACGTGATGCCACCCCGAATACCGCACCTTGGGACCACCGCCACCACCGTGGGGTTAAACTGGTGTGTCAGCATCCCTGGGGGCCTTCAGTCCCTGCTGCAGCTCCCTGGCTGCAAGAGAATTGCAGGTTTTGCCAGGGGGAGGAGAGGAAAGGGATGGTAATATTGGGTGTACGCGGATGCTGATGCCCCAGCCCTGTTCCCGGTGGGAGTCGGGGGCTGCTCTGGCCCCGGCGCAGCCGTGCCGCGGTGGGCGAGAGGCGCCGACCCTGCCTGGGAAGACGCCCCATGGCCTGACCGCCCCTCAAGCTCTAGAAACCAAATTGCAAACTCTTTGCTCCAGAGGAGAAATTGGGCAGCCTGGTAGAACTTGTGACGCCCTCCCCGTCCCATAGGTCCTCCTGGTGAAGGATCGGCGTTTGGAGGGGGCTCGGGCTGGGAATGCCAAAGTTTCCCCCCGGGTCCTGCTGCCGCCTTCCTCTCCCCCTCCCCGCTGTGTTGGTCTAAATGATCTTTCTATGAAGCCCTGTAGATGTCAAAAGTAATTATGGAGTGTGATTAGTCCTCTGTGGGTGCTTTCTTTCTTTCCTCCTCCTTTCTCTTTTGCTATCCCCTTCTCCACTCTTCTTTTTTGGCTAAGTGGAAAAGGTGAGGACAAAGAATTGCCGCTTGCTTGGACTCATGATGTATCTGTGACTGCGCTATTAGCTGTCTCCTCTTTCCTCCCCAAATGGATATAATTTTTGAAGTGTGGAATACCCTTCTTGATAAGTAGGTTTAAAAAAAAAAAATAATAATAATAATGCACAATGTGATACTGTTTCATAGTTTCTAGGTGGTTGTATAAAGCAAAGTTACTGTGATTGTGTTTTTTCAAAGGAAAAAGTGATTGGTTACGAAATCTGTCCTTTTTTCATTATTACAAGCTCTTTGTTTTCCAATGATCTGATGGCTCTTTTGTCCCCGGTCTGTGTGTCTTTCTTCCCACGTCCCACCCCTGGCGCTGCATCCACCCACCAAGTGTTTGCTTCTACCCGTCTGTTAAAAGGCGCTGCTCGTGCACCCTTGGGAGCCGTGGGCTGTCACGGGTGGCTGGAGGTGGGGGACCTCTGCGTCCCGGGAGGAGGTGGAGGTGCTTGGAGGAAGGAGATGGGCAGGAGGGTTTCCCAACCTGCCTGGGATTCACGGGAAGGTGCCCAGGGCTCAAACCCAACGCGCAGGGGGTGGTGCTGGAGGAAACCTCCTGCACAGCCCGTGCTGTACCAGCAAAAGGCTCTTGGTCCTTCTGGGAGCCTTTAATTGTCTCTCACCAGCTTGTCTCTGGTCCAAGGTGTCGTCTTGTCTGCACAGAGGATGACCAGAGGCTTAGCAGCCCAACCCTGGGTTGTCTGGGGTCTGTGCTTTCATTTTGCTCTCTTAAATCTCTTCGTCGTCTCTTGCAATCAGTCTTCCTCCAGAAGAGAGCCCAGCGCCTTGACATCACTCTAAGCCTGTTGCTGCTCGTGCCAGCCGCTTCCCGGAGGTTTAATCCCTGCTCCCCGGGCGCTGCTCCCTGCCCGCGGCTCCCTGCCTGCGCTGCCTGGCTGCTGCAGCCCGGCTGCCCTTGCTTTGGCACCTCACCGGGCGGTTCGGCCCCAGCTTGATGGGGACGACATCTCCCAGCCGCGTTTTCCCGGGCAGAGGAGCCAGGACCCCTCCCTGGGATGGCGTGGAGGTAAGGATGGGTCCTGGGTTGGGGTACGGGGCGAGGAGGCTCTCTCTGCCCTGGGCTCTTCCACCCAAACCTGCCGGCGGTCCCCTCCTGCCTGGGAGCAGGCGGGGGAAGATGCTGGGCCTGTCCCCCATGGAGCCAGGAGTCAGCCCCGATGCCCGCTGTGAGCACAGCCAGCCCCCGCGGGGAAGGGAGCCCTTGGTCCCGGTTTTGGCCGTGGTAGGGGATGTTTTAAGAAGATAAAAGTGATTTCTTGCTGCTCATGCTGGCGGGGGCCAGTGCGACCGGAGCCGGGAGGATTAAAACAATTTCATAATCCTGGTGATTTCCTTTTGATCGGGATTATGAAACCAATCACGAATATCAAAAGCTGCGGCTTAAAGCGGCAGCCGGAGCGGAGCCGGGACGCCCATGGCCCCCGCAGCACCCATCCTGCCCCCCGGGGACGGCGGCCCCGGCGCCTCCAGGTGAGCGGTTGCCCACCCGGGACCCTCCTCCTGCGTGATGAGTTTTGTGGGGTCTCGGGGGAGGAGGGCAGGGGATGGGGTTTTGGTGTGGGTGGCTCTGCGGGGTGCCTGTCGCAGGCTGGTTTTAGGGACGATGATACATGGATATACCAAGCTCAGCTCCCCCCGGCTCCCACCATCCTCCCTCCTGAAGGTGCTCAGTCTGGAGCCGTTGCCCTCAGCCCTGGGGGGTCCAAGGCAGGATTTGACCTCTGGGAAAGCTGGAATATTTTGCACATCTGCAAACATGCGATGCTCGCAGGAGGGTGCCTAAAGCCGGCAGGCTTTGCTGCCCGTCTGCAGGCTGTTAGAGACACCCCCCCCCCCCCCGGCAGGACCAGCCTCTCCATCCTTTCCACCCCCCTGAAGCCCCAGCCACTGGTGTGGGGCAGACCCCTCTGGCACCCAGCACCCGGGGCGCGGTGCTCCCCCCGGCAGGCCGGGGGAGGTGGGCTGGCTTCGCTCCCCGCTCGCCTCCCAAACCCGCAGCCCAGACAAAGGACATTCCTGAGAGCCGGCCAAGGCAGCCGGGCTTCCCCTCCCGCGGGGTCCCCTCTGTCCCCCCACGCCGTGCGTGGCCGCGATGGCGTCGCCTGTTGGGGCCACCCGCCAGCCATCGCGGGGGCAGGCGGTTCGGCTTCGGGGTCGGTGCAGGATTTGGCCGGGCGCCCTGGCGTGGGGTGCGCGCTTCGGGGGCGCGCGGAGGACGAGGAGGAGGAGGAGGAGGAGGAGGCGGCCCGGGCGGGAGGCAGGGCTGGCCACGACGGCCCCACAGCCCAGCCAAGCAGCTGAGCTCGGGCTCGGCTGAAGGGGCTGGGATTTGCTGGTTTGGCCTTTTTTTTTTTATTTTTTTTTTTTTTAATTTTTTTTTTCCCCTCCCCTGCTTCCTTCCCTTCTTCCGCCTTCTTCTCCCTCTTCCCAGCCCTCTCCCGATGCTGCTCCGGGGGTAAGGACAGCCCTCGCCTCCCGCCCGCGGCCCCCGTCCTGCTGCCGCTCTGCCCCGGGGCAGCAAGGGGCTGCGGTGACCCGGGGGGGTGCCGGGGCCCGGGTGGGTGCCGCGGGGATGCTCCTGCAGCCTCGGCCACGGGGGAGGCTCCTCCGGGGGTACCAGCGGGGACGGGATGCTCCCGGCGGGGTGCAGGGGGGCAGCGGCACCCGGGTGCCATCGGGGCCATGAGGCCGGTGCAGGACGGGTGACACGTGTGACCCCGGGGGCGGGGGTGGAGTGGGGGGCTGGTGTCTGGCTGGTGGCACCTTTGGCGAGTTGCATCCGTGTGGGATTTCTGGGGACTTTTGGGGCCCTGATTTAGCTCAGAGAGTGCCGGTTCCCCCCGGAGCATCCCCCCAGGGCACCCAAAACAGCACGGGCAGCTCCTGCTGAGCACTCGGTCGCCTGCTTTGGGGAACCACCACTGCCCCGTTCCCCCTGCTCCAGAGCGATGCTGGTACGGCGTCAGGCTGTGGGTGGGTGGCCTCAGGCCGTGCCACGTCCCTGTCCCCTTCCCCGCCAGGCTGTGCACCGCAGCGGCATCGCATGCCTTTGCCCCCACCCCGGGCACGGGCGTCCCCGCTGCTGCTGCCTGCAGAGCCTTGGCATGGGTGATGCTGCTTGCAGGAGGTACGAGGTGGGTGCTGGGGAGGAGGAGGGCGAGGGCAGCGTGGGGGCTCACCCACCCTCCCCTGGGTTTTCTCCCCGCAGGGCGCATGGAGGGGGACCCTCCCGCTGAGACGTGGCGGGTGCCGCGGCCCCCCAAGCAGCACGGCCAAGCCCCCGCCCCGCCGGAGCACCCCGAGGCCACCCCCGGCCCCCACGCCGTCCTGGAGGGCAAGGTGAAGGCGCTGAAGGAGAAGCGGGGGGCTGGCTGGCCGGGAAGCCCCGCGGCCGCCCCCGAGCACCCCTCGCCCAAGAAGCCCCGGCCCCGGCGGGGGAAGCCGGGGATGGAGGTGGCCGCGGTGGAGCCGCGGGCTCAGCTCCGCACCTACCTGACGGACGGGCTGCTGGACGGTGGGGAGCCTGCGGCCGTCAGCCCCCCGGCACCCCGCGCCGGCACCTCGGGGCTCTGGCGGGTGCCAGCACCCAGGGGAGATGTGCCGGGAGGCACCGAGCTCCCCTGGGATGAGGGTGGTGGGTCCTGGGGCTCTGCCTCCCCCCATGAGACACCCCCCTTGGAAGAAGAGGCACGAACCCCACCGCGGGACCGGGGGGGTCCCTCTGTGTCCCCCACCATGGCGGAGGGCTGGGAGAGGCTCTCGCTGGCCGAGCGGGTGGAGAGGAACCGGCGGCTGCTGCAGGAGGTGCTGGGCCTCGCCGCGGCCGGTGCGTATTTCGGGCAGGGGGTGACTGTTTTGGTAGAGCCGGGGGGGAGCGGGAAGGAAAAGCTTTTGGGGTGAAGGGGGGGTCCTCGGTGCCGGTCTCCCACACTGCGGGCACAGCTCCGTGCTGGTTCACACCCTGGGGCTGCCCCATCCCCCTGCAGGTGCTGCACCCCCTTCACTGGCAGCTGTAGGGGATGCCCGTGAACAAACCGGGGTGCTTCTTCACCGGGATGCTCCGGGTGCTGCCGGTCCCCTCCGGCGTCCTGGTGAGGAATTTCACTGCTAAAAGCAAGAGCAAGAAACCCACTTTCTGGGGCACTCGAGGTCTGCGGGCATCGTCTTCCCTTTGCAAGCTGCCACCAGAAAAGGGAATGAAATTTCTCCTTCGAAAGCATCGGCCCTGACGACCCCGCGGTCCCCACCCCACGGGCGCACCCCACGCCGGGTGGTGTTACCCCACGTCCCGCTCCTCTGGGGTCTCTTTGGAGCCGAGCGGCTGGGATAGCCCCAAAAAGGGTGTTTGTCAGGAGGGGCTGAGCCGTGGGGGCTGGGGTACGGGGGGTGCTGGTGAGGGGGGCCGGGGGCCATGGTCCAACCTTTCCCTCTCCTGCGTTTCAGAGGTGCTGGCGAGTGACGGGGACTGGGACTCGGGGGTCTCGCTGCAGGACACCGAGGGCTGCAGGTGGGTCAGTCCCAGCCTGGCAGAGACGGACGTTTCCCTCTTTCCCCCTCCCCGGTTTTGTATTTAAAATGCACCCACAAAGCAGGGCTGAGGCTCGGCGGGGCTGTGGGGCAGCCCCCCCAGCGTGGCAGCCGGCGGGGGGAGTGGGGACGGGCTCCGGCGATGCTTCGGTGCAGCGTCAGGCCGACCCGGGTGTCCATGCGATGTTTGGGCATGGGGGGGTCCCTGCCAGGACCCCAGGGCGGGAAGGGAGCTGGGGAAGAGGACGGGATAGAAATTTGCTCCAGGTGCTTAAGAGGATCGAGGCGGCAGGCGTGTGTAATCTTGTTGGACTAATGATAAACCCGAGAGGTACGGACTAAAAATACGGAGGTGGGACGGGCAGGTGAGCCGGGCGGCAGCGTGTGGGCTGGCGAGCAGAGCCGGGGGTTCGGGGGCTGCGTGGGGGAAGATCCCCCCACTCGCTATTGTGGTTACTCCTTCTGCTCCGCTCTGGCGGCCGGGCTTGGTCGGTGGCAGCCGGGCTTGGTCGGTGGCGGCCGGGCTTGGTCGGTGGCGGCCAGGGTTCGTCGGTGGCGGCCAGGGTTGGTCGGTGACGGCCGGGTGCGAGGCAGAGCCGGGGATGCTGCGCTCCCTGTGAGCAGGGGGAAGCCTGGACGCCCCCCCCCCGGTGCTGCACAGGGGGCTTTCCTGGGGGCCGGCGTGCGCCCACCCTCCAGCTGCGAAGAGGTTAAGGCTGAAGTGACCGCCTGAGCTGATTATTTTAAGCAGGGGGATTAGGGCCACGGCCAACGGGGAAGGCAGCGCTGGAGCAGGGCTGTGCCCTCCCGTAGCTGACGGATCCCCCACCCTGCAGCCGGGGGGTGCGGGGGAAGACCCCCTGCGAGGAAGGGAAGGCAGCAAGGCAGCCGGGTCGGGGGGGTCATCCCAAACCTACCTGCGTTCACATCGCTGGGGGATTTACGCCGGCGGGGATCAGAGGCAGTGCCTGCCTCAGTTTCCCCATCCACCTCCGGGCTGCCCGTGGTGCAAAGCGCTGCCTCGGCTGAGCTGCTGCCCGAGCTGTGGGGGTGCTGAGCCTCCCCCCAAAGCATCACCGGTGCAGGATGTGACCCACACGGTGCCGGGGGGTACAGGGGCTCCTGCCTGGCTGTCCCCCCGCGCGGCAGCCAGCCCGCCCGTGAATGGAGGCCGTGCCCCGTTTTCTCTGGGCAGAGCAGCTTCGTCGTCACCGTTAAACCACGTCTAATCCCTGTTATTTTTTCCTAATCCCCCTCCCCGCTGCGGGGCCGCAGGGCCTTTGTCCCCAGGCAGGAGCTCGAGCTGAGCCCGCGGCACGAGCAGGCCAAGCAGCTGCTGCAGCGCGCCCGCATGAAGGCTCGGACGAACCCCCTGCGCGCCAGCCACGACATCCTCCTCCTCCCCGCCGCCGCTGCCCCCCGCCCCAGGTCAGTGCCAGCCCCGCCGGCCGCGTCCTGCCTCCCCCCGCCGCCGCCTCCGTGCTCTCAGGGGGTGCACCTGCATTTGGTGCCTGTGCCGAGCATGCATGTGTGTGCCGAGCATCATGTGTGTACAAAGCATGCATGTGTGTACAAAGCACGCAAGCGTGTGTGCAGAGCGTGGATGTGCTTTCAGAGCGTGGATGTGCTTGCAGAGCGTGGATGTGCTTGCAGAGCGTGCATGTGCGTGCAGAGCATGCAAGCGTGCGTGCGGAGCATGCATGTGCGTGCAGAGCATGCATGTGTGTGCAGAGCATGCATGTGCGCGCAAAGCATGCAAGTGTGCGTGCAGAGTGTGCATGTGCAAAGCGTACATGCGTGTGCAGAGTGTGCATGTGCAAAGCGTACATGCGTGTGCAGAGCGTGCACAGGCATGTAGGCGTGTGTGCAGAGCGTGCACCCATGCATGCAGAGCCAGAACCTGCTGCGTGCAGCCTTGCACCCTTGCGTGAGCAACCCTCTGCTCGCAGGAGCATCCCCCTGCCCGGGCCCGCGTGAAGTCTTTGCAGCATAATATCTGGGGGGTGTTTAATTGCGGTTTATGATAACGTGGAGGTGTTAAGGTGTGCTCCCGGCTGGCTGGGGGGGATTGTGTTTCCCAGCTGAGGGGGGTGCCTCCCCGGAGGAGGCTGGGTGCTGGAAGGCCGTAGCAAAGCCGTGGCTCGCCGGGTGCGCCAGGTCATGTGCAATTCGGTGTTCCCGGACTGATTAACCACGCACCTCGGGGCAGGGGAGAGGTGCTGGAGGTGGGGCCGGGGCAGCAGGGCATTGCCGCGGCCTCCCACCGTTCCAGCTTTGGGCAGCCCGGGCAGAGGGCTGGAGGGGAGCGGGGCGGCGTGGAGCAGCGGGTGGACTTCCCCCCTACCCGTCCCGCGTCTCCTGCTCCGGGTTTTCCCCCTCCCACCTAAGGGAACCAGGCAGTCCTTGCAGCTCGTCCGTCCGTCTGTCTGTCCCCACGCCAGGGAGCCCAGCGGGAGGCCGAGCATCGCTCCGCGGGACGGCGGGAGCCTGAGCGACTCGTCGAGCGGGGAGTCGAGCTGCGGGCAGCCGCGGCGGCCCCGGGGACCTTCCCCGTCCCGCGTCCGCTTCGAGGACGAGTCGGTCCGCGACGCCGAGGTGCGGTACCTGGAGCGGCTGCAGCTGCGGCACCGGCGGGCGCTGGGCTCGGCGCTCTCCTCGCCGGAGCCAGCCGGCGGCGGGCAGCCGGGGGACAGGGCTGGCCGGCCCAAAGCCCGGAGCGGTGACCTCGTGGCCGGGGGCAAGTGCAGCGCCTGCGGCTCCTTCCTCGGTGCCACCGCCGGCCGGGGCACGGATGCGCCAGCAGCCACCGACGCGGTTGAAAGCAGCCCTGCGGCACAAGGAAGCATCCCAGGGGATAGCGGGGGGCCGAGCGCTGCCCGGTCGGAGCCCAAAACCAGGGCTCTGGGCCCTCGGGGGTCCCCGCTGTGGATCCTCCCGTCCCGACAGCGCATCCACACCGAGAAGATCAGGGAGACGTACATCGGGGATGTCACCTACATCGACGAGGTGGACTCGGCCCTGGAGAGCACTGACACCTCCGACGGCTGCCGGACGGACAGCGAGGAGGCAGGACCCCGCAGCCCCCACCCGCGGGGGCACCAGGACCCCCAGGCTCACGGGCACAGGGCCCCCCGTGCCGCCCCGCAGCTGGAGGCGAGGGCTGGGAAGGAGACGTGTGCGGCCGGCGGTGACCCCCGCGCAGGGGACGGGGGCTCGGGTGGCACCGCAAGCCGGCCGGGGGCTGTTTGCCCCCCGCTGCCGGGGAGAGCCGGTAGCCGGGAGGAGGAGGAGGACCCCCGCCGCCATCTGGGGGGCAGCGAGGGGGTGGGAAATGCCACTCGTCCCCCACAGCAGCCCAGTGAGCCCCTGGACCCCTCCTCGCAGCCAGGGGCTGGCACCCCGAGGCCAGGCACCCACCTCCCCGCTCCGCCCCCCACCAAAAAGGCCTGCTCCCCGGTGCCTTGCAGGAAAGCCCTCTTCTCCGGTGGCAGCCGCCGGGCATCGAGCCACGGAGCCCAGGGCCTGGAGCCCGATGGTGGGAGCGCTGCAGCCCCCCAGCCCGGGGGCACGGCGGGGCCAGGGGAGCAGCGGGGTCCCTGCAGCCCCAGGTGGCTCCCGGGAAGCCCCCTCCGTGCCTTGTCCACCAACAACTGCAACAACACCCGTGGGCAGGACCCCCCGGGGACAGGCAGAGGTAAGAGACCCACACATGGGGGTGCCCCGGGGTGTCCCCAACGAGGCGGGGACGTGACTGTCTCACTGCGGTTACAGGGGCACCGTCGCAGCCCACCACCAGCCCAGTCGCCCCGGTGCCCCAGGAGGCTGCTCGTCCCCCCAGGGAAGGTGCCAGGACGCCCGGAGCGCAGCAGCAACGGCACCCGGCACCCGGGTGAGTGAGAGCGAGGGGCCACTGGCATCCTGCACCCCGCAGTGGGTGCTGCGTCCCCCAGCATCCCTCCTCGGCGCAGCGGGACACCGCCAAGCTGAGCCCCCCCCCCAAGGCTCGTGGTGGGATCCTGCCTTTTGGCACTGGAAACCTCAATCCCGGGGTGGCAATTTTGCATGCGTCTGTGTTCAGGTGGGTTGGGGGGAGCTGCGTTTCACCCCGCATCTGGTTCTGCACAGGGTGTTGCAGCGACGCGGCAGCGGGCGGCCTCGGAGGGGTTTCGCTTAGTGCCAGATCTTCCCTTTTGGGGGACGATCGGCTGCCTTGGGGCTCGCCAAGCACAAACCCGCTGGACCTGCGCCCAGGCGTGCCTCAGCCTGGCAGGAGGGCTCGGAGGCGGCGCTGGGTTTTTCAAGTCCCTTGGCAGGATGCGATCCCTTCGGGCAGAGAGCGAGGGAGGTCTGAAAGGTGTTAAACCCCTGAAATGACGGGGAAAACGGGTAGGGAGCCCTTCAGCCACCCAGCACGCGCAAGGGATGGCTTCACGAGCTGGGTTACTGCTGCGGGGAGGTGGCTGCACCCCGATCTCGCCGTGCACCCTGATCTCACCATGCCGCGGCCGTCAAGGCTGCGAAGGCGGGTGCAGGCTGCACCCCCAGCCCCGAGGCAGCTGCCAGTCGTGCTCCCCACCAGGCACATGGTGGATGACCATCGTCCCTCTCCATCCAGGGAGCCGGGGCAGCCGGCGAGCCGCAAGGGCAGCAGCACTTCGGCATCGGGGCTGAAGAAGCTCCTGTGCAGCCTGAGCCAGAGCACCAAGCAGCGCCTGGGCCGCTTCCGCTGCTATAGCATGGAGCAGCTCCCGGCCCCCGGTGGCACCCCCCCGGATGGCCCCGGCATGAAGAAGTCGCCCTCCCTGCAGTCCCTACGGCTGGTGAGCTGAAATGTGTGTCCCCCCCATGGGGGGGGTGTCTGTGGGGGGATGAGGGGGGTACCGCAAAGGAGGGGTGCTGGGCTGGGGTGAAGCTGTATGGCCCTGGCAGTCCCGGGGTGGGTGTGGGGGTACGTGCCATCCCAAACCTGCTGGGTTTGAAAAGCCCGGAGCCCAATGGGGAGGAAGGAGGGGATGAGAGGGGTGGAAGAGCAGATTTGGGGAGGGCAGATGGGGGAATTTGGTTTTTGGTTCTGGATCATGGCTTGTGTCCCCCAGCCAGCTGAGCAGCGAGGTGCCTCCCCAAGAAACCCTGCTCCGTGGGCGGGTGTCCTGGTCCGGAGCGGGGGACACTGGGTTATCCCTCACCTCAGCAGTGGTTTGGGGGGGGGCTCCGGTGGGGGGACAAGCTGCTCCCATGCCCCCCGCTCCCTGGGCACGTTGGCAGATGAAGGGCTGCGGTGCCGCACAATGTTCATGGTCATCTCCATCTCAACCGGGTGCTTTTCCCCAGATGTCACCGTCACCCTTCTGCCAGCCCCGAAAAGCTGCCTCCATCCAGAGCCTGCACCCCCTCCTGGGCAAGGCACCCCGGGCCAGCGCCTACCTCCTGCCCCAGACCGCGGCCGACAGGTAGGACGGGGCCTGGCACGTCCCTCCTGACCTTGGGAAGGCTGTTTTGGGGTGCTCAGCCGCATGCGGCGGCTCGGTGCAGCCGGGGGCCCCATTACCTGGTCCCCAGCAGCTTCCTGGGGTCCCCGCTCACCCCGTCTCCCCTCTCCCTGCAGGAAGGGGGGCTCGGGGCCGCGGCGCTCGCTGAGCGTGGAGGACATCGGGGCGCCCGGTCGGCTGCGCGCGGTGGGGCGTGTGGTGGAGGTCTTCCCCGACGGTACCAGCCAGCTGGAGCTGCAGCGACCCCCCCACGGCGCCTTCGGGTTTTGTGTCACCTCCGGGCACGGCCGGCCCGACACAGGTACAAGTGGGGTTGTCCCAAAGCGTCACACGAACCTCCGGGGGAGGCACAGCACAGCCCCTCCGTGGTGGCTTCCGTCTCTCCTCGGGAGTGAGCTTGGGGACGGGTGGAGGGGGCTGCTCCATCGCCAACTGAGCCCCAAAGGGGTGACGGTGGGTGGGGGGATGCTGCCATGCATGGCTTTGGCCACGCACGGCCCCGCGTGTCCATCAGCCCTCAGTTTGGGACACACAGCCTGTCCCAAAGGCCACTTATAGTGAATTCGTTGCTGTGCGTGGGCTCAGTGTGCAGCCCCTGGGCACCCCGGGGGGCACCGCCCCGGCCATGGGGTGCAGGGTGGGGGGGCTCACCCACCCCATCTCTCTCTGCAGGCGTCTACGTGCAGGAGATGGCGGACGCCGGCACGGCCAAGCTGTACGCGGGGCTCCTGGGTGTGGGGGACGAGATCCTGCAGGTCAACGGGGCGGCCGTCTCGGGGCTGGGGCTGGCCCGCATCCGTGAGCTGCTGCTCCGGGCGGACACCCTGTCCCTCCGCGTGCTCAGGCACCGCCCGGCACCCCGGTAGCCCTGGCACGGCTCCCGGGAAGGCCAGCGGGAGGAGGATGATGTCCCGCTGACATCCCGGGATGCCACAGGACCCATGGACCTGCCCTGCTCCGGTGCAACACTCGGCTCCCCGCCGCGGTGGGGGCAGGCGGGTTTCCTGGCCCCCGGGAGGCAGAGCGGGACCAAGGACCCCCCCCAGACAGTGTCCAGTGTCCCAGGAACTGCCCCAAGCGTGGGGACAGGGGACAGCCCAGCCCTGCCATTGAGCCAGGGTGGCTCTGCCCTGCGGGGCACTGGGGTGGCCAGCGTGGGGACGCCCTGCCCCTGCATCCCCAGGAGATGCGGGGTTCCCCGCCACCGCTGCAAACCTGCGCCCGCGGGCTGGTGGGTTTCTTTTAAATTATTTTAAACTTCAAAATATATATATCGCTCTCTATGTAATCATGAAACATGGTGGCCTTGGCTTGCGGGTGGCATGGAGGGGCTGGGGGGTGACGCTCGGCCAGGGGGATGTGCTGTGCCCCAGCCCCAGCGTCGTGCGGGAGCCGGGGATGGGTCCGGGTGCTGGGGAGCGTGTGGGTGCCTTTGCGTGGGGCTGAGCCCCCCGGGGCCGGTGTAACTTGTCCAGGGCGCTGAACGCATGTCCTGGCTGCAGGGTGGCAGGGGGTGGCATGGCGCACGGTCCCAGGACAGGCAGAGCTGGGATGCTGTCGGCTGAGGGCAGGACCCCCTCTTTGAGGCCCAAGGACCCGTTTGGTCTGTTGGGGAAATGGGGACAGGGCAGGGGGGCATCCCCAGGGGACAATGCTCCCTGGAAAGCCGTGCTGGGGGGGCTCCCCATTGCCACCCCTGGGCAGCCTGCCTTTTTGGGGGGAGATCTCTGGATGGGCTCAGGGTCTTTGCTGCCTGGTTTCCCATGGCCCATTTGCTCTAACAGCCACCTCCTGACCGTGTTGTGGTGCTGGGGGGGCCCTGGGCAGGCAGCCGGGGGGGCTCAGCTGCCCGCAGCACTCCTCGAAGAGCCGAACGACCCCCCTTCCCTGCTCCGGTGAGCAGCATGGTGGGCTGCGGGGGGAGCACGGGGTGACGGGGCTGCTCTCCTCTTCCTGCAAGCACTGCCGGGACAGCGGTGGGGACGCGCCTGCAAGTATCCATCGCTAATTAGAGGGGTCTGCGCTCCTGCTGCTGGTTTTGGGGTTTTCTTTTTTCCAGCCACGGAAGGGGAAACTCGTGCCATGGCGCCGGGGCGGCTGTGCAGGGACAAGCCTCCCCGGCAGGCGCCGAGGCCGGCGAGCGGAGGAGGCACGGCAGCAACGGCCGTCCTCTGCGTGGTGGCGCACCCACATCTGGGCAGCAGCTGCCTGCAGCGTCCCCCACATCTGGGCAGCAGCTGCCCGCGGCGCAGAGGGGACCCCAGAAACTGCCGCTACCACTTATGCCTTAAAAGCCAGGAGGGCGATGCCCGGCAGATGCTGGTGGGAGCTTTTCCTGCTACCCAGCGCCTGGGGACCCCCCCGCTTGTCCCCGAGCAAGGGTCACTGCGAGAACGACCAGCGGTCTCCGCTGCGCCACGCCGGGCAGCAGCAATGCATTTATTTAGTGTTACAGGGAGGGGCACCAACAACAACAGAAAAAGCAAATGTACACAAGAAAAGGGACTGAAGACAGTTTGGTGGCTTGCGGTGATGCCAGCAGCTGGGCCACCCTCCGGACTAATGAAGGAGCGGTCCCGCACGGAGCGCCGGGAGTCGTTCCCGGAGGATGCACAACCACGCCAAAAATAACGCGGGGATCGGAGGTGTGCAAGTACCGGCCAACGGCGAGCCCCACTGCCCGGTCGGACTCGCGCTCCCGGGAACCTGCTCTTGGAGAGGTTTTAAGGCCAAGGAGCCGCGCAGACACTGCGACAGCCAGCCTCGGAAAGGAGACACTGCATATTTCTAACCAAAAGAAACGAGATGCACGGAGAAGGAGCAACTGCTGAAATAATTAGTGCGGGTTGTCGCTAAGGACACGTGTGCGTTAATGACGAGAGCACCCGCGCAGGCGTGGCAGGGCAGCTCGGTCTCGCCCCCCGTCCGGCGCCCGGCTGCGGAAGGCACGGTGCCGCCGGCTGGCAGCGCCCAGCGCCTGCCAGGGGGATGGGGTGGGGGGGTCACGCAGCAGCTTGAAGGGAGCCACAAACCCGGTGGGGAGGAGCATTCAGTCCGGGCTAAGCATCCCGGAGGTAAAGCCGTCTGGTGGCGAGCTTCCCGCACGGGGAGGATGATTTTCAGGGGCGATTTGCAATTTCAGCAGAAGTTATTAACTTCCTCCAATTAACTTCCTCCCCCAGCCCCATCTGAGACCCAGATGGGAGGCGTAAGCCAGCCTGTCCCGAGTCTTTTGGTGTTTGCAACTTAAATACGGGAGCAGACTTTATCATTTTTGTTTTCCTGAAGAGTCACCCCATATCCTGCAATCGATGTTTGCAGCACAAAACCCCCGTCTGCATTTCTCCCCAACTGATACTGCCAGGGTGAACTTTCTTCACCACATTTTGGTATCGACCACCTGGCTAACTCCTAATTCACTGTACGAGGGAGACAACTAGGCTATCCGACGCTGCTGAGACAACTCGAGTGACAAACAACTTAAAGGTAACAAAAGGATGAGGAAGTAATACAGAAACGTGACCTAGCTTTGAATCTCCTGCCTTCTGGTTGCTTACAACGGAGGTGTCCAAAAAATAGCAGTTGGGAAAAATTAAGACATCCTATTTACAAGTTCATATGCACTTAAAATACATAATTGAGCCCCATTCCTCTGATAACGCGTGCCGTGCACCCGCAGAGAGAACATGGCTCGTACGGTCATCAAAAAAATCTTTAAAGTTTTTTTTTTCCTTAAAAAAAATAAGTTATTTTAGACCTGACAAATCACTTGCCAAAGGGAAGCAGCTGTTAAACAGAAGCAGTTACTCAGTTACACAAGGGCAAAGAAAGCATCAGTCAATGAGCTTTAGAGGCTTGTATAACGAAGGAGGCAATTTTAAAAGCTTTAAGAAACTCACTCTCCGGCTAACGGTTGTTTGCCAGCTTTCAGCGTGCATCAACCCAAGTTTAAAGCTCTGGGGTTTCTAATCGCGCCCGGCCGGCCGATGGCAGGACGCTACACCCTACGGCTCGCCTGCGTGTAAGGGGCGGTGGATGTGAAGGCTCCGCCGCAGACTCACCGTGGTATCTCGGCGGCACGGAGCCGGCCCGCGGGAGGAAGGCAGCGTGGGGCAGGGGGAGCGTGGCCGGGGCTCCCCTCCCTCGCCGTGGCTGCGTGGGGTTTCACGCCACCGCTCCTCCCGGTAATGCTTTTGGCTGGCAAGCACCCACCGGCTGATGTGGTTTGTAACGCTCAGTGAATTAATTAATTCCTCCCCTCCGTCCCGTCCTCCCCAGGGCTCGCTGCTCTGTGTCGGCATCCGACCGCAGGCTGCAACCGGCTCCTACCTGCGTGGGGTGGAAGCGCAGGGGTCAAGTTCCCCCTCCAGCTGCCTAGGTCCAGACCTGGAGCCCAGGTCCAGATCGCACCGCACCAGGGGAGGAGGCAGCTCCAGTCCTCCACCCCCTCTCCCCAGGGCCAGGTGAGACGCCGGCGGAGCCGAGCCGCGGTCCTCAGAGGAGAATGGTGGGAGCTGGCTTCGGGTTTTCTTGCCGGGGATCTCTGTGGGCGGACGGAAATGGTGAGAGTTTCATTTCCCCGTGCTACGGGGGCAAGGGGGTGGGGAGGGGGCGTCCGAGGAAGTTCAGTCCATCACAGGACAAAAAACAGGATGAGCACCACCAGCAAGATGACGAAGAGGATGATAATTGCACACCACTGCCGTCGATCTGGAATGAAAAGGAAGCGTCAGTCTTCCTGCTTTAACAGGGAAGGAAAATCGGAGGGAGAGCTTTCCTTTGCTGTACTGCTAGGAGCCCAGTTTAAGCCTAAAGAAGCCATAAAAAGCCAAAGCAGCAGCTCCTTTGGCAGCATGCCCCACTGCAGCCCACGGGCCGACAGCATTTCTCCTCCAGAATACATCCATTTTTGGGGACAGCTGTGGGAATTTTGAGGCTTCTCCCCAACCAAGTTCAAACAGATTTGATAAGCCGGTTCAAAAGCAACCGGGAGGAACAAGCAGAAAGCTGCTCTGTGTTGCTGCTCATTCGTGGAGTAACCTGTTTGCTAGAGGAACAAGAAGAGGTCTGGTGAAAGCTGCCCGAAAGAGCTCTGCCAGGAAGAGCTTGTGGCAGCTCCCTTAGGAGAGTGCCAGGAATGAGGCTTCCCCTGGACATCTTTATACCTCGCTGGCCCCGCACGTGCTCTGCAGAAGCTCAACGCTGCAGCACCTCCGAGAGCTGCTATCTGTCCGTAGCCATCTGCGACGGCAGAGAGAAAGCCCCTGCGAGATGATGGTGCAGCAGCGGGGACAGGGCTGCTGCCACCCCCCAACTTCTGGGCACAGCAGCTACCCTGGGAAGAGCCCTCCTGGTCAGCCCCGGCACGTGCGATGCCCGGGATAGCAGAAATGCTCTTTCGCAACTCTCAGAAGCACTCTGCAACGATCGAAGCGTTTTTCCCAGAGGAAAGGGTTGGTACGCAAGGTTTGCCAGCGGTTGTGCTGCCACTGGGCACCCAAAGTGCACTGTCAGCGCTCCAACTGGTCTCTCTGGGGCTGTATTTCCACCACCTCGTAAATCCCCCAGCCAGCCTAATCCTGCAGAGCAGAAACACTCCTCCCAACTCACTGCTCCCTCCACAAGCTACCCCACGGGGACAGGGGTAATGGAGGAGGCGACCACCGGGCGCACCGCCAGCACTCGCAGCGGCGAGCCGTCGGCGGGGGACTTCCCGGCAGGCACGCCGGGCTTCCTGTTTGCTCTACCCGCGGCACCCTGCCAGCCCACCGGCTTCAGGCACAGCCTTATAAGGACTTTTCTTGCGGGTTCAGCCTCCCCCGGCGCAGAAATCGCCTCTTTCCTCCGCCAGCTGAGAGATATATCTGACCGACAACAGGCCTGCGGGCCGGCAGGCGCCAGCAGCCCAAGGGCAGGTGGGATTTGGGAAGGAGCTTGCCGCTGGCAAGCGTTTGGTGCGGGGGAAGCCACACACGGTGGCGAGTGTTTTATGGCACCTTGAAAGCTTTTGTTCTGCAGGCAGGCTGGGAAACTGCAGCAGAGCAGGAGGCTGCAGAGCTTCCCTTCCTACCATCTAGAAGGGGGTTTTCCCACCGCGGCAGTAGCAGCGTAAATAGAAAGGCATCTGTAAATAAAACAAAGGCAAAGGACAGGCTGCAGAGCAGTGTCTGGGCAGGAGCAGCTGCAGGGCTTGGAAGTCTTCCCCCTCTTTCAAGCACCGAGAGCTGCTGCCTCCCCTCTGCTCGGGTCTGGGATGGCTGTCGGTGGGTGGGAGCACGTAGTGTCCCGGCTCGAAGATCCCGAGGGCTTGTCTCTCCCTTTCCAGGACTGGATCCCACTTCCCAGGACCTACCGCTCGTCATGTGAGACACTTTGGCGAGTTTCTTCATGACGTTATCAAGGCGCGACTGAGTGCTGTCTAACTCGTGGGAGAAGTCATCCAGCATCCTGGGGACAGAGAAGCACGGCACTCGTCAGCAAGCAGCGCATCCCTTCGGGATTTCTCAGCGCGCTCACACACCCCGATCAAAACACCTTGGCAGCGAAATGCAATGCGGCTCAGTCTCCTGAAAGTACCCAAGGGGGGGAATAAAAAACCTGCTGAAGCAGCAGTTCTGCTTTGGTGGGAAGTGGGAAGTCATTTGGGACTCCTGTCACACTGGTCCCCGCTGTGTGTTCGTGGCTGAGCTCTACACACCCCTGCAAGGTGAGGAGTGAGGGTTTTCCTCCTTTTAAGAGGAAAGTCTCATTTATAATCTGTGATTAGCAGAGACTGGTTAGATAGATCTAGGTGCCAGCTTGGACTTTAAATCTCTTTTCTTGTTCTCAGAGCTTGCAGCTGAAGCTAAAATCTTGTTCCTGTCACGTATCAAGCAGGAATGAAATTTGCAATTGCTTTTAAGGTGCCTTTTAAGCTCTGCATGGAAGTTACCCCTCTACTTCCTCCACACAGCGACCGTAATGAATCTGAAAGCCTTCCTGAAGCCGTGCTTTGTCAATGTCAAGAACCCATTTGAAGAGAAACAGGCACGTCCAGAACGAAGGAACCAATCCAATCATCTCCAGCCAGTGGGACTTTAAAGCTTAACATGTTTCAAATGACAGCTTCCTTCATCTGGCGTTCTAGGGCACTTGTTAAACCTTAATTCAGTGGGGAAAAAGAAAGAGTTGTAAAAAACCCATTGCAGTAGTTATCCGCTACTGTCTAGCAAGCACTGGTGGCTTACGTGATGATCTGGAAACGGACACACCACACTAATCTGCTTCCGTGAGAGCAGAAGACTCTCACGCTGCAAGACTTCGTACAGGAGGTGGGTTTAAAGTTCCTCCTCTCCATCAAAGAAGACATCACTTCAGAAGGGACATAGCCCTCCAATCTCTATCAGCCGAGGAGAGTTTTTAGGCATGAACCCTTCAAGCCTCTCTGGAAGTAGTAGCTGTTAGCCTGCATAACTGGAAACTTTATGCACTTGTTTGCAAAGGACTTGCACTGGGAAAGAAATCTAATTTATATGTAAATGGGTGGATGCAAATTACTTTGTGAGCTACCCTTTAACCCTTTGCGTGGGTGAGGGATATTTTTAACTTTAGCTATGAATAGTAGCTCTGTGCTGCGTGTTTCAGAGCAGCAAGGCAGAGCTGAGAACTCCCAGGTCAAGCAGTTATCCAGGGGCAGCACAAAACCTCGTGGAGTGGGAAAGCACCCGGTCTCCCCCATTACACAGCACCTCCCTCCCTCATCTGTTCGGTACTGCTGGCTGCCTGAAGCCAAGGAGCGTAACTGCCTTAGGGGGGGTGTTTAAAAAGAAGGAGAAAGAAGGGAAAGTAAACTGGCAGCTAAGCCTGCCCTAGGTGCAGGCTTTCAAACGAACGAATCTGCGGTTGGGTCCTTGCAGGCTGCAGTAAGAAATACTTTCCACTGCCTAAAATCAAAGGCCAGCTAGGAGAGGCTGCCTGAGGGACTAGTAAATTCAAGGCCCTAACAGGGGCGGAGGTATGTGTGCAAGGACCTCCAGCTTTGTTGCAGCCAGCCCCATAGCAGGTTTTCGGCGCCGTGTCTCACACTTACACTGCTTGCTCCTCCAGCTCCCCGCCAATGCGCTGGGACATGTTCTTCAGCACCCCGATGCTGCCAGAGACCAGCTCCAACTGCTCATCTTGCTGCTCCACGATCAACTGGGGCCAAAGAGAAGGGAAACGGGCAATTACAGGTCTGCTGCCTCCTGCAGCTGGGTCAGAGCCAGCCGATCCAGCGGACAGACACTCGCTGCTCGGCCAACATCAGCTGCGGGGCTTGGGCCTAAGCCACCAGGAATAAGGACCGTATTCCTAAGAAATGCTGGAGAAGTGACAGCAGCGGGAAAGCCTCCCTGGTATGGCATCCCCGCGGCACAGCAGGCTGCAGTCTCCTGACATCCCTGCAAATCCAGCCTCGGCTCAGCCATGCCCCCTCCCTTCCCTGCTGCACCCACTGCTAAGGCGTCTCTTGAAAGCCACAGGGGTTCGTCATCAAAACCTCCACAAGCCCCCCTGCCCGCAGCAGCGGGCACCAGGGAGCCACGCTGATGCTGTGCCTGGGAAATGCAACCTGGAACATGCTGCAGCTAACAAGGGGTTAATGCGAGTAAAAGGCTGTTGCAGTTTCTACAGCTAAAAATAGCAAGCCTGGCTCCGAATGTGCCAAAGGAATAGGTCTGCTGATGTTTTAAGTCATTTTCAGGGCACAGTCACGCTAAGGATTAGATTTACCCTAGTTACCTACTTCTGAATCTATTTATCTTCCTAGAGTCACTAGGTAAAACTTGTCTGAAAGCCGGGGCGGTGTCATGGGTCAGGAGCTTTAGCAGAGTTTGCCGCCTCCAAGAAGCTGCCTGTTTAAAGGCCCGTGTTTGGGTGGGCTGCTGCACGCGGGTCTGCGCGCTGCCCGGGAACTTCTCCAGACGAACTCCCCCGGCGGCGGGGTTCTCGCAAAGCCCTCGCACAGGCTTTCTCACGAATCTCATGTTGACAAAGGCAGGAAAAGGAAGCGAAGCAGGCACGTGCTTCTGCTCCTAGCCTGTTCTGATGAAGATGCACACAAACAACAGCAAACATCAGCTCATTTTTTAACCAGGGGAAGCTGCATAAGAAAAACAGGGTTTCTTCTGTTTGCAATGTTTCTACTCTTCCAAGGATTTCGGCAATCCTCGTAGTATTAAAGCTTAGCTTGCTACAGCTTCCAGATCATGTTGTTTGCTTTCTGTACAGAGCAGAAGACCCAAACCTCAATGGTTAAAATCTTGGCTCCAAGATGCATCCAAAGCTGCGCTGTACAGGGAACACATGCACAGGTATACGCTGCAAACGAAGAGCAGGGCTGTCAGGGCCAGATCCAGACCAGCCAAGGACTGGATTTTTTTTGGCTCTCGCAGCTCGTACCTCATCCCCCCGGCACCCATTTGGCAAGCAAAGCTATTTAGTCCGCATGGTGCCAGCTGCCTTACCTGTTGTTGAGCTTGCTGCTCCTCGATGAAGTGTGAATTTGCTAATTGCAGCTCCCGGTCCAGACGGCTGTATTTGTCAGGTCCAGAGCTCCAACTCTGACTCCCACTTTCTCCCAGGAGCGCCTAAACAGATGCAGAGAGCCCTTAGCAACACCCTTGTGTCTGCTCGCAGCCCATCTACAGGGTGTAGCGGGAAGACGGATGAGGCAATACTCCTGTACACACACACAGAGCATCCTTTTCCTCCCGCTCTATTGCTACTCAGCCAGAGGGCTGTCACGAACTAAACCACCACAATGCCAAAATGCCAGCCTGGGAAGCCTCTGCAGCCCGATATTGCAGATACAGCTCTGAGTACGACCGACAGACTGTGTAAGCAGGAGGTCTGCACTGCACAAAGGACTAGCAAAGATCTGCTCCAGAGGCAGCACTGTGTGCTAGGACATGTGAGCTGGAAAGTATCCGGATATATATTGTGTTAACAGATGTATAGCTCAAACTGAACACTTTGCTACTAATGACAAGGGCTTAAGATGGTCTGGATAAAGTACTTAACCAGTTGAGCTAACAGTAAAACAGTGCGATATATAACCACAGCAGTGTTGTATGCTCATGTTCTTTGATTCAGGCTACCTGTTCCTCCGGCATACCGTTCGGTTGCCAGCATACAAGATTACACTTGCTACCTGCTCTACAACCTGAAGACAGAAGCTCGTGCAAAGCCAGCAGAGATGTGGCTTTCCAGCTGAGTAAGTCTGGTCCCTGGAAGGGGTATAACACGACCAACAGATGCTGGAGAATGAACGTGGCCCGCAGGTGAGGAGCTGCACCCTGCAGCACTACGAATGGGTTAGGGAGCTCTGCCCGCCAGCATGGAGGCAAGGCCGACTTATAACGAGATTGTCCCGCAGCTTCTGCTCGTGGGCAGGAGGGGACAACCGAGTATTTGTGAAGAACAGCAAGACAATGACCAGGCTGCTCCGGCAGTAGAGACCATAGAGACAGTCTCTATGGTTCATCTGCCTTACAAGGTTCAAGGAGGGACAAGGAAAGCGGACAGATCGACTGCGCAGGAAGCCGGCAGGACACCTGGCTTTGTCTGCTCCCGAGACACTGAGCAAGCTCGTGGTTCTCTCCAGTAAATGGCAAGCGCAGCTACCACTTATTTGACGCGGTGCGTTAGTTTTGCTGCAGCTTCAATAGAAAGGCCTCTGTTTGCCAGCCTTAGCCTGTGAGGGTCAGGTCACCACCAGCCAGCCTCTCAGACACAGAAGCACGCTGGAAAAACCGCTGCAGCCCAGCCCAGTGCAAGCTTCGCGGTCTGGAGGGAAGGCGAGGGGCTGGGGAAAGGAGAGGAAGACGGCAAGGGGAAGTCAGTTTTCCTGACCAGATGTCATGGCGCAAGCTGGGCCATATGGTCTCCTGCAGCTAGCAGGAACTTCGCACAAAGGAAAGCAGCAAAACGCAGAGACAGCTACAGGCTTGTTTGAGCAAGGGTGTAAGGGACTTTGCTTCTTCAAGTGTTTGCCAAGCACATCAATTAACCCGGTAACAAGCTCAGGAATCAGCTCTGTACTTCTCAGTCGCTTGTTGCAGTCTGTCATTTTTGCCACAAGCGGTAAGACTGATGCAGCCGGATGAGTTAATTGTACGAAGTACACACCAACTTCTACTGAGGCAGCTCTGGAAGTCAGCTCTGAGATCTCCTTACAGCCTCCCCGTCAGCTGGGGAGGAGCACAAGCCGCATCTATTTCTATTCCTTAGATTACAAGTGCAGACAACCTGAGACTCCTTGAGCTTCTTCCATCTTCTTACTAACTATTACAAGGCAGCTGTGTGAAAGGATATTGCAGCATCTTGGCTCCTAAATAAGCAGAGCGCAGGATTACATTCACTGACATGGATTCTGAGCCTGTTCCCCCCGAGGAGGAGGGAGATTCCCCTTTCCGCGGGATGATGCAACACTGACAGTTGTACACAACCAGATCTGAAGACGGAGACAGATGGCGAGTGCTGACTTACTGCTTTGAGAGACAGGCTTGGAAGAGGGCGGCAGCAACACGCCTGTGAGAACCAGCTCTCTCAGGTCAGCAAAACAGACATGGTTCAAACACACAGCTTTGCTGCAGCATGCAAGCCCCTTCCCAGAACAAAGGTTTTTAAGGGGATGAACTACAGACAGAATATAGATTGTAATTACAACTTTTATGCTATACACTCTACCTTAGGATGCGGGGCCTCGGAGCAAGTGAAAATGGAACTATCACCCAACACATACCTTAAGACAACAGCTGCTAGAGCTGATAAATCCTCCTCACTCCTTAAAGTACCAAACAGCCACTGCATTCACTTAACTTGCCCGTTTCTGGTTCTCACCTGCCTGTTTTTTCTTTCAGCCAGTGCTTGCATGGAGGAGTTTGACATCTGATCCTTCATGTCCTGTTTGTTCAACGAAAGAAGAAGTATGTGAGCATTGGATTTGAGGTGACAGGCAGTTTCAGGGTGCTACAGGGCCGTCTATACCCAGTGAGGCTTCTTTAGGGGGAGTGAGGGAAGGGAGATTTTCTTTGAAAATGTACGGTTTTGAAGAGTCTGGGAGCATATTGTAGAAAGCTTCATCGTAGTTCATAGTTTTATCAATACTAGAATCAACGGCAATGGGGTATTTTGAAAATATTCCTTATTTGCTACTCATTTTGCTCCACTACAACCAGAAACACTTTGTTTTGTATACTATTAAACTAATGTTCCCATTGATAGACTGTAAGGAAGAATCATGTTCTTCAAGGTCTTGGAAGCCTGTAACCCCCTACACTTTATTCCCCGTTGCATCTGGTTTTATATTGCATAGGACGAGATAGATTTCCTATCCTGTGGCCATCCTCTCTGACTACGTTTTCTCTTTATACATTAAGTTCTGCTGTTGAGTTCCTGTAGAGGATCACTAGCCACAGAAGGCTCCCCATCACAACGTAAAGTAGTCTAGTTTTTATAGGGTAGATTAGCAAGTAGTCAATACGATCTAGCAGAGGTTGATCCACCAGCACGCTTCTGATGTCACCAGAACATTTAGGTATGGTTTACTGTTCAGAGACGCGTAACACATCACCTAAGAGCACCAAATCCCACTCGGTTACTTCTCACCGGCTAATGCACATGCTGCTGTGCATCACAAATTTCCCCATGGAAACTGGAAGTCAGCTGCATAATGCCACTAACGAATTTCATTTAACAGTAAGAGACGCTGCTCCAAAACCCATTAGCCAGCAGTTTTCAGCCAGGAAAAGAGGACCATAGAGCGGGCTTGCCTGATCCTGCCCGTTTGGGGGTGGACTACACTGAGGGCAAGGCAGCGAGCACATGCCTGCTACCTGGAGCCAGCGCGGTTTCGGGATCGGTTCCCAGGCAGCAAGCCTTAGGAGCTGCATCCAGACCACAGGACTGCAGGTAGGGTAACAAGCTTGCTGCCAGCCACAGCAATGCATTTCGTGAAACAGGAACATCAGAGTCATGAGGGGCAGCAGAACCTAAGCTACGCTCAGTGTAGCTATTAACAGGGAGAAAACTTCCTAACTAGCAGCTTGTTACCAGGCAGTGAAGCTTTTGAGAAGATGTTTCTTCTCTATTTATTACCACCAAGTTGTTAAAATCCTCCTTTTGCTTCTGAAGTGTAAGCTTAAACTAAAAAAAAAAGAATCTTCCTCGAGTTAAAAATAAATCTAGTGGCTGTTTGGACTATTTTGTAGCGGTAGGAAGTTGAAGTCACCACGTCAATAACGCTGGGCTTTAACCATCTGTCAGTGTTCAAAGTGGACTCTGTTTTTGAAAAGTAGCGCTACAAAAGCACAGGACAGTCACAATTTCCTTCAACTCTGAAGGGAGGCTCCAGCCTCCCCGGCATCGCAGTGGGGTCTTTACTCTTCCTCCCCAGTTACTACAGGGTCCCAGGCTTGCTGTTGCAAGAGAGATGTGAAGACTTAAAGGGGCAGCAGCAGAAAAGGAGGGTATGCCATGGGGCACCTGCACCCCCAAACCCATCTGGGCAGCCCAGGAGGGAGCGCACGGGGAAGAGGAGGAAGCCTGAGAGAGCGCAGGTAGCAGGTTTATTCTCTGCTCTCCAGTTCAGCAGGGAAACGGTCACAAGCTTTCTTTTTAACCACCCGATCGCTCCCCCTGCCTTCCCCACACTCCCACCCCAAGCCCACGTTCCTTACCCTGACCACCTGCCGCGTGCTCGTGATGAAGGCTTTCCTGATACCCAGCTCCGTCGCATCGAGGTTGAATTTCCGCGGGTTTGCCTCAACAATGCGTAGGCAGTGAGTCAAGGAGTCCCCGTTAGCGGTGTGGGGTACGCACACAGATACACAAACCCCGAGCGTGCCGCAGCGGGGATCGACCAAGTGGCCATTGAGCTGTGTCTTTTCCCAAAATTTGATTAGCACAGCACAAAACACCAGAGGAAAAAACAGGCATGGCAGGAACGTACTGTGCAGTACATGCACCAGCATGAGGTTTCTCTCTTGCATTTTTTCGGTTCTCTGCTGCTGCGCAGCGCTTTCAGGAGTGTTCAGATGAACACAAGGGAAAAGGAATATTTCTGGAAGTCAGCCTAGAGTATGACTGACTACAGAGAAATCCAAATTCATATAACACAATAGGCTTTCTGGAACAAAGCATCTTAGAATATACCTTGTCAAAGGAGAACAAAAAGGCAAAAGGAAAATCCTTTTGCTGAACACATTTGCCTTAATTTCTCATTTGCAGTTTGAGAAAAGCCGATGTAAATGCAAAATTCAATCCCAAATAGTCCTGATTTCTGCAAGAAGTAACCACTGGCAAGTACTGGTATCTGGCTATTTACTACACCTCGGGAACCGCATGCCCCTACCTCCAAAGGACCACAGAAAGGATATTAATTGTTTCATCCAAGTCTTCCAGGTCCCATTCAATGCTCCGCAGGTTATTCCTGAGCTCATTAGTGGTCCAGTCGATTTCTTCTCTTGTGGCGATGGAGGGATCTTGCAAGAGCTCCGTCCACCTCTGGAAGAGCCCCTGGGCGGTGTTCACGGCTTTCTGCACCTCCCTGCAGCCAGGTGATTAAAGAGAAGCAAAGGGATTATCATCAGTTGTTCTGCAGCAGTCGCAGCGGGACAGCCCCGTGTCCAGCTGAGCAGGGAAGCACAGCTTTCTCCCAAACATCTTTCCTTCAAACTATTTTTAGTTTCTTTTGTAAAATAAAGATTTGCCCTACCTGCTGGACAATCCCGTCTCTTGTTGCAGCACAAAGTGCTGAGCAACAACAACTTACAGGTCAGCTATTAATGAAGGGACCCATTTCTTTAGGGGAGGGTTCTGCCTGTCACACAGGCAAGCCAGGGCAGAGTGTCTGAAGAAGGCTGCTCTTTGGCAATTAATGTTTCGCATTCCTCTCAACAGCTTTCCTCTGAAGACTCTTGACTACCTAGGTAAGATACCCCAAGGGCACACAGAATTACAGGAACTGTCCCCACAATACAGCCAGGCAGACTGTTGAGTGCAGCACTGTTTATTTTAATTTAACATTAAAAAAATACACAGCTCTACTATGCTGGCTTAGGGAACAGAAGTCTTTTCTGCTGCTCTAAGCTTTTTGGAGACAAGTGCATTCACAGCACGGGAAGGCAGCTTTGCTGATGGTACTGAACGTTGCTTTGATGGTTTGGGGCAAGCGGGTCTGGGTTTGGGTCACGGTCCATCAGTGTGGTCATCTGTATTTATAAACTCTGTGGTCCGGAGCTGTGAACCGCTCCCCCAGGTTCATGGGAAGCCGTGACAGGGATGTAGACAAGACCAGGTCTCTGCTGGTGTGAAAGGTGGCCACCATGAGCCCAAGAGCTTGCACACAGCATCCACATAAGATGCAGGTGTCAATCCCCAGTGAAGGAAAGCGGGTTATCAGCGGGGGATGCCCAGGACGGAAGAACTGAGCACACGCCCTGCAGGGGTGCCAGGACTGCAGCTCTCTATGTTACACTGTGGCCTGAAGTACTCAACTTTGTTGTTGGAGATGCAATCTCTCGGCACCTTGACACGCGTCCCTCCTCTTCCCGCACACCTACAGCTCCAAGTCTGCCACATCTAGTGCCTAAAGTCAGCAGCCTGCACTGAGGATCTGGCGAGCTCCGTTCCCTCCACTACTTGCTAGCAAAAGTTTTGGTGTTTTTTTCATCTGGGCATACTTGGGGAAGTACCCACAAGCAGGAATTTAAAGCAGAGCTGGATGTCCTCCGATGGGAGGCGTTACGAACTCCAGGAAAGCAAACTGAACGCAACGTGGATGGCCTCCACTAGCCCCTTCCACCCCAACTTGCCGGCTAATAATTAACGCTGGGAGCGGCAGCACGTCCCCTCTCCCCTCCCAGCCCTTCCCCGCACGGCACGGGAACCTCTCTGGAAAGTTTGACAGGACGTTTGCTCCCCACCCACGGCCACTCGTATTTTTTCCCCTTAGCACCAGTTCAGCCTGGCAGAGTGATTCACTTTCCCTGGCTGCACCGGCATCCCTTCCCACACCTCTTGCGCTCACACGGCTTTCCCCACCGCTCCCGTACGACACCTCCGTTGCTCCCGAGTGCTGTTTCACTGCGCTGCGGGGCAGGCAACCGGCCCACAGCAGAAGCTGAAGCTGATCCCAGGGTGTTTTTTAGAGACTGAGGTGCTTTCACTGTATTAATTACAGTTTTCCTTTCCTCCTGCCTCAACCACCTTTGGTTTGCATTTGCCTTTGTTCAGGCCTCTTCTCTGCTTGCTTCCTCTCATGGCCACCGTCCATGCTGCAATTTCTTCCCCAGCTTGGTCCCTGCTCCTCTCCATCTTTCCGCCTGGACACCACGGCCCTGGCCTCTTGAGCCAGCCAGCCAGCCCTGCTCTGCCTGCTGCAGGGCGACATTTCCCAAGCCACCGCCACCTCGCTCCGACGGCGGGGACAGTCGGGCAGGCTGTCCCCAAGCTGGGCCAGCGTGCCGGTAGCCGCACCTGCAGCCAAGGCAGCGCTGCACCTCCCGCTTCCCCGCCCGCCCCTGTACCCGGGGCTGCACCCACAAAGCTCGCTCCGAGGGTTTCCTTGGCCCCGCAGAGCGGGGAGCGCTTCGTGCGGGGAGGCCCGGGCGCGGCCCGACACCTGCCCGGCACAGCGCCTCGCCCCGCGGCCTTCCGTGCCCGGTCGTCGACGCCGGGCACCCCAACGGGGCCCGGGCCGGGCCCGGGGCCGCCCCACAGCCCCCAGCCGCAGAAGGCGAGGGACATAGGCGCCATTTTCCCCCGCTCCGGTCGCCTCCAGAGACCCCCGACCGCCGCGCACCCCCCGCCCCCCGGGCCTCCCCTGCTGCGGGGCGGCCGTGCCCAGCCCCCCTACCCTCGGGGACGCCCCCGGCCCCCTCCCCGGCCCCCCCACAGTCCCCACGGCGCGGGGTTTCTCCCGAGGGTGGGCGCTCACCCCTTCACCACGAAGAAGGGGTCCTCCATCGACATGGCGCTGCCCCCGCCGCCGCCGCCGCGCGCCCCGACCGCCGCGCGCCGCCCGCCCCGCCCCCCGCCACCACGCCCCTCCCCTTCGCCCCGCCCCGCCTGCGCACGGCGGCGGTGGTGAGGGGCGGGCTCGGGTGACGTCGCACTCGCCGCCTGAGTCGCGCGCCGCCATGGCGGCTGGGCTGAGGGAGCGGCGCCGCCTCGGCGGGACCGCCGGCAGGCGGGGGCTGCCGGGGGGGCGGCGGGTGCCCCCCAGCCCGCCGCCGGGCGGGGAGCGGCCCCCGGGAGGGGTGCGCTGCGGGGAAGCGAGACCGTCCCGCCTCTTCCTGAAGGCTTTTTCCAGGCCCGGGGAACCTCCGGCCCGCTGGGCCCCGGGCAGCCCTTAAGCGCTCGGAGGCCCCTGTCCCTCTCACCCCTTCGCCGCCGCCTTTCCTACGTGCCGGCTTCTCGGCACTGGCAGGCACGTCCTGCCCTGTCCTGGCTGCCGGGCCGTGGTCCCTGCCAGGGCAGGAGCGGCTCGCTCGGGCTGTGTTCCCACCCGGTGGGGGAGGAAGAAGGGGAGAGCGACAGTCAGTCTGCGCTGCTCCCGCTACCCTTCCTGCGGCGGGAACGAACAGGCACCGCTTCCTTCCTCCTCCCTTCTGCGGGGCGAGAACAGCCCTTTGGCTTCTGTCCATCCCAGGGTGAGGACCCCCTGTTCCCTCACTCCCCCCTCTCACATCTCTGGGCTCCTTAGTAGCCTCTTTCAGCTGCAGATGGCCCCGGGATTAGAAAAGCTGGCAGGAGAGGAAGGGTGCCCATGCAGTGCTAGGGGATGTTGCTATATACAGATGGCTGAACGGCCTCTGCGCAGCACTCTGCGTGGGGGATGTCCCCGCGTTGCTCCCATGGGACAGGCAGGCATGACGATTGATTTTGCAGAGGCTTGGCTGGGCGTAATCCCCCAAATCTTTGCCCTCTTGACTGAAGTGCATGTCCCTGCCTGTGCTTTCTGAATGTGGCTGCGGTCCAGCATCCCTAGGAAAGGTAGCGCTGGTTCACTGAGGGAACAGGCACAAAAACCATTTGCAGATATGCCTCCTCAGCATGTGAACTGGATACCTCACTTTTGCAATCGCAGCAGCGTTACTCATGAGTGTGGGGTGGGAAGGCTGTGGCACACGTAAAACCGGTTTCTGCAGTTTGCGGGGTGAGAAAGCTGCCTCCTGCTCCGGCCAGCCCCACGCCTGGGAAGCCGCAGCTTGCCAGGTGTGGTGCAATAGGCGGCAGCTTTAGGGCTTGTGTTTGCCGGCCCTTCCTTGCTGCACTTTGGATGGCTTGTTTCCCACACGAGCAGGTTTCAGGGAGTCCCTGCCAAATGGGCTTGTGCTGAGCACGGGGGGCTTCCCTTCAAGAAAAAACAGAGTGCCAAGGAGACACCGGGCTAGTTACGTCTGTCCCTGTCCCCAAAAGACCTTGTACTCCCCAAAACCTCATGATCCTCCCATGATTTCCACCTGTGCTTCACGCTCTTCAGAGCTCCCGCCTTCCCCATTGCTGCCGTTCCCCAAGCCGTGCCGCAGCCCTCGTCTCCTGCTCTGG
Source organism: Calonectris borealis (assembly GCF_964195595.1). Taxonomy (NCBI): domain Eukaryota; kingdom Metazoa; phylum Chordata; class Aves; order Procellariiformes; family Procellariidae; genus Calonectris; species Calonectris borealis. The sequence continues at coordinate 31,608,438 of NC_134319.1, read as the reverse complement.
CAGCTTTGGGCTTCTTGCTGGGATAGAAGGAGGAAAACTGGTGTGTTTCCAAGCAGGGGAGAGAGAGCTTGGGTTGCGCTGGAGCTGCTCAGCAGTTCTGGTTTCCTCCTGCCAACAGCGTCCCAGCAGAGGCCTGCTAACTACCGGGTACCCACACTGGCTCTCCTTTGGGTGCTGCTGCGCTCTGCAAGGACAGTGTTTCCCAATGCACTGTGCCTTAACGACTCGCGTATCGCAAGCGGGCTCAGAGGTGGCAGGTTGTTCTGCGAAGTGCAGGACCATAACTCGCCTGTCCGAGCGTGCACCCTCAGCGGGGACACCCCTCTGAAGCAGCAGGCTGGCAGCTTGGAGCTTGTCGTAGCCTCCTTGCTCTGTTTTCAGAGCCTCCAAGGGATTTGGTTGTCATAGTTAGGGTGCATAAAGACACGGTGTATTCTGAGCAGTGCACCAAAGGTTATCGGGGTTAGATTTGTTCAAACACTCATGAAAGACTGTCAGGGGCAGTTTGTGGTGCTCTCCTTTCAGTGCACCGAGGCTGCGCAGTTCAGCTCGCTCTCGCAAAGCTTCCCCTGAAACGTTCACCACGCTGGGAATGAAAAAGGGAAAAGCTCCCATAGCCTCTGCGAGTTACTAGCTAGGACATTCAGAAATCCATCGATAAATTATATCAACACTTTATTCACTTCATTTCATAGAAAATGGGTTTTACGTGTTTGCAAAAAAAGTGTAAAGCTTCCCAGAGCTGTTGAGGGCTGAAAATAAGGAGACGCTACCCAAATGTAGGGAAGTTGCAAACTTTCCAGGAATAAAAAAGGCAGCCTTTTCTTTGATGCTGGAAATTAATTTATGCATTGTAGTAAATGATTTAGATTTTCATATGAAAGCCATTCCAACCGCGCTGCTATGTATTTTTTAGAATGGGGGCTTTTTTGCCATTTCTTTTGGGAAGCTCCGATTTTTTGGTTTGGAAGCACCGGGGATTGTTTCGGGAGCTTTTCGGCGTGCTGGGCTAACCGATTCCTCCCTGGGAGAGGAGTGCTCCGGCACATGGTGCACAGCTGCAGAACTGGTCAGGAAAGATCTGATTAAACACTTCTGTGCCGAAAAGCGCCAACTCGTCAAAATCCCAACCGTCTGCAGGAAAGAACTGGGCTCACTGAAACTTTTATCAGGAAAATTTTTGTGGCGTGTGCGTACATGCACAGGGGTGTGTGTGCGATCCCATACTAGCCTGGTGCAAAGAATATGCATTTGGCGTGGAAGAGATGGCTTTTCCTCTCGGGGAAAAGCTGGATTGTTTTAATTTGGATTTGTAAAAGTATAGGGGATTTTTTTTCACCCCAGAAAAGGTTTTACAGCTAAAGGAAGAAATGATAAGGCGAATGGGTTTCAGGTGCTTCGGTGTTTTTCCTCCTCATTTGCATTTTTAGTGAAAGTTATTGAAGATTTTCAATGGTGGTTGTAAGAGGAGGATTAAGGCAGTGATAACTTGATACAAAACACTACTCTCTAGCTAAATATTCGGTGTTGTGGTGGGCAGTGAGGGTTTACATCAAATCCAGAGGGTTTACATCAAATCCTACCCACTCGTGACCCTTCTGCATTTGTAACTAGGTTTCCTGAGCCTCATTTTTACAAATCTGCGGTGACTTCGCTGTGAAGCGCGAAGGGGGCAGATGACACGAGGCCTCAACCGTGCGATGGCGTTGCCACAGAGGCAGGGGGAGGTTGGCAAAGGGGGAGGTGAAGCAGCGGAGTTACAGCTAGCTCTGTGTGCCGCGGAGCCGACGGAACGGGTTTCCTCGGGCTTGCAGTTGTCTGGGAAGGAGTGAAGCCTGACCGGAGCTTTTCCCGTGGTCGTGGCTTTCCTCCTGTTGCTGACTCTCGTGGGCTCTCTGTTGTTTAACGAGAGCTGGTTTCATGCCGTAGCTGTACCCTCGGGTGGGTTCGTAACAGTGCGAGGCCTGTGTGCAGCAGAGACTGCAATCCCTGACTGGGCAACCGGACAAAAATGGTAAAAATGCAATGAAGTATGGAATAAATGAGCAAATGCAAGGTGATAATTCATAGTAGGATGCGGGATGACTATTCAGAATAAGAGTTGTTTTGGAGAAAATTAATTTTCCTCTGCATAGTGTATGAGCAATCGGTTATTTAATGAAGATGAAAACGGGAAATGAAATTGAGCAAAGGCGGCATTACTTTCTCCAGGGTGAACCTCTGGGACGGCCGGCCACAGGATGCCAGGGATGCTGAGAACTTACCTGGATCCAAAAAGAGATTAAATGACATGAGTAGCGAGGTGCTGGACTGCTAGAGTCCTCGTTACTTTTTTAAGTGGGTGAAATCAGAAGGAACTTTTCCCCAGCAGCCTTACCCCGTAACTGTTCCTCGTTATCTCCATGTCCATGGATGACCTGGCCAGGACTCTGGGCTCCATCATGTAGTCAGCTCCACAAGCCAGGTGAAGGACAAGGTGGCCAAAGGAAGGTCCCTACAAGAGGGAAGGGGCACAGATCAGGAGGAGCAGGGGGAGTCAATGTCAATAAAATGACAGACATTTTATTTTGTAGTTTCCCTTGATGGTGGGAGGAGGGGTTTGGCACAGAGAGGATCCGCTCTGCCCTTGCTGCTCTTGTCGGTGGTTGCTACTCTGAGGACTCGGAAGGTTCTCTCCTGGCATGCCTTTGGACTTTTAATAAGTATGTGGTGTGCTTTGCTGGCAAGTCCCAAGACCCCGGTCCCCCCTTTCATTAGCAGGGAGCGGAGCAGGCAGCCTCTCCTAGGATAACGGCTCCATGACTCGGGAGCATCATTGTGCAACCTCCCCATCACGCCTAAGCGGGAAGCAGTCGCACAGAGGACACATCTGCGCTCTGGGATGTGCAGAGGGCTGCAGTCGTCATTTGCCCGCTGGCTAAAAGGAAGGTGACATTGAGATACAGGGAGAGAAGAAAAAATAATTAGGCTGAGACTCCTTTGGGCAGGCGATCTACCCCGTGGTTTGCTGAACTGTGACTTTGGTTGGCTCCGTGATTAATTTGAGATGTTTAACCCCATGCTGGGCCACAGGTGAACGCCAACAAGGATGCCTTCTTCTTTAGCGAAGAGTTTGCTGGGGAGCAGATCGCTCCAGCGAAAAGCACGGGCTTTGCTGGGCAGCTGGAGGGTCGTCTGCTGGGCTGCATCCCAGGGCTGTCCTGCTTCTTTTCCCGCTGGACACAAGGCAGCCTCCGTCTTTCGAAATGGCACAGGACCCATTGTAGGCGTATCAGAGAGGGAAAAAAAAATACAGGAAGGTGGACTACAATAGAAGGGTTCTCTGATAGGAAACCCCGGACAAATAAATGCATTTTTTCCCCAGGAAACCCAAACCAGTTCCATAAAACACTGAAAGATGTGGGGCCACATTTTTCCAAGGGAAATGACTGCCTGAAGAAGCTGATAGCTGGGAGTGGGATTTTTTTCCCCCCCTCTTTGTGTTTGGAGAGGCTGCTGGAGGAGTAGCAGGATTTCTGATGGGCAGGGGGTCCAGGTCACGGATCTCCAGGAGAGGGGAGGGAAATCCCGAGCCGGTGGCTCAGAGTAAGGGAAAGGAAATTTTCAATCATTTGTGCAGGGGGGAAAAGGGGGAATTCCAGGTCACGGGTGAAACAAAAAGACCTGTAGGAGGGAGTCCTGCCTGCCTGGGGTATCTACGCTATCATCTCTGCCGACGGAAGGGGGTTTTTAACCCTGCAAAACCCCTTTGCTTTCTAGCACGTGGCTGTGCTGCAGGCTCACACCCCGCTGTGGTTTCAGGGGCGGATGTCTTGGCGCTCTCAGAAGCCGAGGGAGCTGCTTCCTCTCCTTTGGGTTTAGGTTTGTATTGATTTGTTTGTATTTGTTTCGCTTGCGCGTTGCGTTTGGTTTTCATTCGGCAGCGATTAGCGGTTAGCGCTCTTGGCTGTGTTTTGGGATGTTTCCCAGCTCTTCTGACCTTATCTCCAAGCATGGATAAACCAGAGCAGTTGGGAACTCTGGGGGGATTACTTACTGATACCCAATTGCAGCAGGTTCAGCCCGCATCCATGCGAATCATCGTTTTTTCTGAAGAAAAAAAAACCACAAACAACCCCAAACAAGCCTCTTCCTCCTCCTGAGCCCTGCGTGGGTCCCTCACAATTCAGATGTTTGTTATTTTCCCATCTAGAAATGAACTTGGTCTGGGGCTGCGGATGAATCTGCATTTGGAAATGTTCCTCCCTGTCCTGTTTCACTTCCGTCAGCAATCTCTGGGGATGCGCCTGCATCTCCCTGGGGCTTTGGCTGTCTTCAAGCTCCGTTTTTGCTGCAGGCAGCTGTTGGGGTGAAGGCTTTTGCCCCAACCCCACTGGTGGTAAGGGAGGTCTGGCTGTTTCATTCCCATCTTCTTCCCGGGAAGGGTCTAACTCATGAATCCTTGTCCGAATGGAAGAGAGAAAGGAGGATGCACTGCAGTGGTGCTGGGACAGCCAACAGAATTGATGGATGACTTCAGCCTGTGATTTGAGAAGACTTTAATTTCACCATCCGTCCTACCCGGAGGGTTTTCCACCTCTTTGCTGCAGCTGGCTTCCTCCTGGGGCCTGGGCTGCACATTTGGTGACAGCGAGGGGCTGACGGGGGGGTGGGGACGGGGACAGGCGCCGCTGTCGAAACAGGATCTTGCTAACCACATCCTCAGCCCCACCGCCGCAGGTCGGGGCGGCCGCGCTGCGCACCAGATGGCCGCGCCGCTACGGTCCCCAGCCACGCCGTCGCCGCGTGGGCTGCGGCTGGGGGGGACGGGAGGACCCCAGCCGGGGTTTTGCTGCCCTGGCTGGAGATGCGGGCAGCCGGCACGCAGCCCCAGCAGCCCACGCCGCTCCCGGCCAAGACGCAGCCACGCGAATCCCCGATGAGCTTCCCGGCGCCGACCTCCTCTGCCCGCCGTCGAAGGCGGATTTAAACGCCTCCAAAACACCCGGTGGTGTGCGCAGCCCTCTGCAATTATTATTTGTACCACAAGCTGCTTCCTGCCCCGAGCTGCTTTTATCTCGCATTGTTTTCCTTTCCAGGTGGGGCCACGGGCTCCCCGCTGCTCGGCCTCCGGGGCTGCCTCCTCCGCCGGCTTGCCGGCCGCGCCGCCGGCTGCAGCTTGCTGGCGGAGAGGCCACCTTTGTCTGCCAGCCCGTCCGCCCTCCTCCTCCTGCCAGAGCTATTTCGGGAAACAGCAGCTGAGCCGGAGGATTGTTAATTGTTCGTCAAACCCCTTCCAGCCCAGTTAGATCACATGCGGAGATTAGAGAGCCCCGTCACACCCTTTCCCCCGCCTCCTTCTCCCGTGTCCCCCCCTGACGCCCCAGGGATGGGGGGCAATGCCCCTTCTGCGGGCAGACGGACGGACACGAGGCGCGTCCGACTGTCCGGGATGCTGGCCCCACCGAGGCGACGGCTCCCGCGCCGTGCCGAGCCGTGGGTATCACGGAGATGCCGAGCCGTGGGTATCACGGAGATGCCCTGCTCGGAGGGGAACCCCAGCAGGGTCACCCACCAGCGGGGACGGGGTGCAGGCAGGAGCCCAGGGCAGGCAGGCAGGCAGGCAGGCAGACAGACAACAAAGCCGCCCCAGGCGCTGACCTCAGAAGCTGCCATGTGACTCTGCCTCAAACTTACTAAAGCATGACATCAGCCTGGGAGGGAAAGGCAGGGCTGCCACCAAAATACTGCCTGGCTTAAACGGGCTGCCTGCGCGCTGCCGGGACGGCCTCTGCCTGCACTGCTGCCCGTCCTCTCCTCCTGCCTCCCTCCTGCACGGCCAGCCCTGGGAAAGCAAACCGCTGCCCCATCTCTTTGCAAAGGGCACAAAGTGCAGGCAGGGGCAGGGCAGATGTCAAGGCAGGGCTTTGGTGCACGACCGTGCCGAGGGTTGTGCCTGACACCGGGCGCGGTGTTGGTGGGTGAAACCGGTGGTACCGGGTAGTAGCTCTGCTGTCTGACGGCCCGCACCTCTGCTCCTCCCTGCTGGCTCTCTAAGTCCCCTCTCTGAGCACTAATAGGGATGAGGGACCGCTCGGTACCCGTCCCCATCGGGCTTATCCCAGGGGAGGGGAGGGGGCTGCCAGCCTGCCCGGTCCTAGGCAGGGTAGGTAGCCAAAACCTGGCGACCAGAGAGAAATGGTGCCTCATGCCATCGGGGTGAGGTGGTGAGCGGCAGAACAGGTCGGTCCTCTCAGATCCAGACATCTTTACTCAGCAGAGCTCTCGCACCCTGTCTCCTCCACCTGCGTTCAGCTTTTTCCAGCCGGTGGGGTGGCTTTGCACCGCTGCCCTTCATCCGCATCCCAGTCGGGAATATACCCAGCTGAGATGTATCAAATCTGGCTTTTTCCTTCTACCTGGGGTCATCTCAGCTGAGGATGCAGGTGCCCGGATCCTGCAAACAGCAGTCCCAGAGCAACACGCCTGGTGATGCACAAGCCGTTTTGCAGGGGCACAACCGAATGCCGTGCCGCGGAGGGGGCACCGGTGGCGGGCAGACGTGCCGGCTGCGGGCGAGGAGGCATGACTGCAGTCCCAAACATCCCAGCCCAGACCTGCCCCGGCTGGTTAGACTGACCCGAGGGCTTAGGCCAGGGTGTTGCCGGCCCTCCGAGGCACGGGGAGCAGGTTCGGCGGGTCTGGAAACCCTCGGTTCCCACCGCCGGGGCTCGCGTCCCTCCGGCCTCCCACGCCAGGCGTGGGGGGGACAGCCCCAGTCTCTGCAGGCGGGAGAGGCTTGCCCTGGCACGGGCAGGGGGAAAGCCGGGACCGGCTGTTTTGGCCAGTGTTTTGGATGATGTTTTGGCTGTGCGGGTGAGCGTGCTCCGGTCTAGTCATTTAAGATGGAGCGTGGCAGGTTTGTGCAAGAGGAGGTGGACATTTTGAGATGTCAACCCCCAGGTTGACATGCCATTGTGTTCAACATCCAGAGAGTGGCATTTGAGGTTTTCGAGCTGTGCTCAAGTGGGAGGAAAACATGCCTTTGGTCCGAGTGTGGGTTTTTTTGCGGGGGAAGGCGCCTGCTGTGTCAACTATGTCTTGATGTGGCTGAATCTTCACCTGGTTTTTGTTACTGCTGTGACCAGCCACCCCCTTGTCCTTCCAGCAAGCCAGGACGTGGTGGCAGATCCTGCCAAAAAAGCATCACGACAGGTTGCGGGTCTCCTTTTGGGGGAGTCTGTGGACAAATCCCGTGGAAAAAAAGGCACGGAAATGAGTTGTCGTGTGTCAGCTGGGAATGGGAAACCAATACTGCGGGGCAGCACGTTGAACTTCCTTAATTTTGGGCCCTTTCGCTTTTTGCCTCCTTGCAGACGGTGGTTGCTCCTTGGTGGAAGAAGGAGGGTCCCCACTCCAAGCCCTGAAACATCCCCCGAGCTTTCTCGGAGGCTTCCCTGGGGCTGTGTCTAGGGGGGGTGGGTTGTCCCCTGTGGCCCCCAGCCACCAGGCTGGCCCTGCCACCGGGTTTCACAGCTACGGCAGGGTGAGGTTTCAGTTCCCAAACAAAGTTCTCCAGGCTGCTGTGGAGAACCCATCACCCCCGGGAGATGCTGTGGCCTGTTGTCCTCCTTCATCCTCCCTTGTAGCCCCTCCCACCCCCGTTGTGGATCTTCCTCTTCTATCCTGGATTTTCTGTGAGCTTCGCTGCCAGACCCCCGGAGCAGATCTCCACCCGGCAGCCGGGCAGGCTTTCTGCTCAATGTCAGGGCAGATTTTCCTTGAAGTGCACTCAAAGGTGCACTTCCCCCTCCAGCCAACACCAACACCGTCTCCTCTAACACAAGATGTCAGAGACCAGTGCTGAAATTGGGGGAAACGTTTCTAACCTGCAGAAAACAGGTTGCTCTTGGTTTGGTTTGGTTTTTTTTTCCCCCAGAAATGTTTCAAATTTTTTGGCCAAATTCCTATTGCTGCCTGTCGGTCTGATCAAGCCAATGTGGAGTGCAGTGAAGCTAGGGTGCTGCAAAACCTGGGGTGCTGCAGAGCGTGGGGTGCTGCAGAGCCCCGGGTGGTGCTGCAGCAGCCCTGTCCGCTGTCCCCCGACGGGGGAGGCCCACCACCAGCCCTGCTTTGGCGTTGCCCTTTTAAGAGCCCTCTCCGCGGGGCGAGCTTTCGAACCCGCTCCCCTGCCTCGCCATTGGCCGGCGCGGGCGCGCGGGGGCCAGCCGGCGGTTGGAGCGGCCGGCGGGGCGCTCTGATTGGCCGAGGCGGGGGTGGTATAAAAGGCAGCCGGGCGCGTGGGCTCGCCTCAGTCGGCGGCGCGAAGGAGCGGCGTGCGGAGCAGGGGCGCGGCGCGGCTTTCCCCCCGGCACGGCTCCCGGCGCCCCCCTCGCCCCCGTCCCCCATGGAGTTCAAGCTGGAGGCGCACCGCATCGTCAGCATCTCGCTGGGCAAGATCTACAGCGCGCGGGGCCAGCGCGGCGGCCTCAAGCTCCACAAGAACCTCCTGGTGTCGCTGGTGCTGCGCAGCGCCCGGCAGGTTTACCTGAGCGAGCCGGGCTGCCCGCCCGAGCCGCCCCCCGCCGCCTGCGGGCCCCCCGAAGAGGAGCAGCCGCCCTGCACCACCGCCTGGGCGGCCAGCGAGCCGCCGCCCCCGCAGGACGAGGCGGCTAGGGGCGGCCCGCGGCTGCCTGGCGCGGACTGCGAGGGCCCCCGGCCGCGGCGCTGTTGCTGCGGCTGCAGCTGCTGCTGCGCGACGGCGGCGGGCGGCGAGGCGAACCGCGCGGACTGCGCCACCGCCGCCGCGGCGCCCCCGCCGCCCCACTGCCCCCGGAAGCGGAGCGCCGGAGAGCGAGGCCAAGCGGGCTCCCCGGTGAAGAAGCCCCGCCGCGAGGTGGAGGAGGAGCCGCCGCCCCCGCCGCCGGGCGAGCAGGAGGACATGGAGACGGGCAACGTGGCGAGCCTCATCAGCATCTTCGGCTCCAGCTTCTCGGGACTGCTCAGCAAGGAGCCCAAGGGCCGACGGCGGGCGCCCCTTGACGGCGGCGAGGCGGGGACGACGACGCCCGCCGAGGCGGCGGCCGAACCGGGACAGATCTGCTGCGACGAGCCGGTGCTGCGGACCCTCAACCCCTGGAGCACGGCCATCGTGGCCTTCTGACGCGCCGGCCGCAGAGACTCGCCCACCGCCGCGGGGAGGGGGGGGCCCGGCCGACGGACGGGCAGCCGGACCGAGAGGTGACCCCCCCCCCCTTCCCCTTCCCGGCCTCCTCCCGTACCCCCGGCCCGGCGGAGGAGGGCGTCCGCCGCAGCGGGCAGCGCCGCGGGGCCCCGGCGCCCTGCCCCGCCGCACGGGAAGGACCGCGGGGCAGCAGCAGCAGCACTTCCCCCTTCCCCGCCCGCGCCGGCACCGCGGGTCCCTGGGAGCGCCCCCGGCCCGGCCCTGCCCTCCCGGAATTCCCCTTCCCGGCCGGGCCGCCGCCCTCCCCGGCGCCCGGGGGCGCTCCCACCGGGTAATATTTTAAGCTTGGAAAGTATTAAGATTATTAAATAAAGTCTCTATTTTGGAAAGGTTTAGGTAAGAACTATTACATGGTGCTTTTTAAAAGTGTTTATTGAGAGAAACGAAGTTTACAGACGCTCTGATGGAAAGTCCTCGAGCCTGTTGGTTAGGCTTGGTAACTCCCGGTCTTTGTTGTATAAAGGCTTGGGGCTCCCGTAGGGATTTTTTGTACAGTGTTCTCCTTCAGTGATGTATCTTGTTTTGTATAAAATGTAATTCTACGTGTACAACACGTATTAAATATTTTCAACTGTATAAGCCTAGTCCCTGTCTGGGGGGGAGGAGGGCGGCGGGGAGCCGGGCCGGCAACAGCCGGGGTGTGGTTGCTGCGTGTCTGTGGCTGGATCCACCCTGCCTCGCCAGAGCCTCGGGGTGGGATGGAGTCCAGCTCCTCCGGGAGCTGGGAAGAAAGGAAACTTCTGTCAGGGCGACTGGAGTCCTTCCCAGGATCTTCCAGGTGCTCCTCCGGCTGCAGCCTCTTCCCAGGGCCCGAGCTGCCGTGGCATTTGAGGTCTTAGTCAGAAAGTACCTCATGTGCAAAGTCACTCTCTGTGGGTGGAAAGTGGTTGCTAAATCCCCGAAGAGTGGCAGTGCGCAGTCCGGCGGGGCGGAGGGCTGGCCTCCGGCTTCGCCTGCTCAAAGGTCCGGGCTGCGGGTGTGTGAGTGGATCCTTCCCGGACACGGGCCGAGCTCACGGCCAGCTGCTGCTCTGCCAGAGAGATTTTTTTCAGTGCCTCTTGTTTGCTGTTACTTGCAGAATAGTTAAAATGATGAATATCAGTGCTTTTTTTTTTTTTCTCATTATCAGTAAAACAATAACTGGGTTAAAGTTCTTGCTCTTAGGGGTGGGGAGAAAAATTTGGCCTCTGCTTCAGAGCAACTGTGGAGCGCCCCGAGGCGTTGTAATTAGACTGAATTGTGGGGGAACTCTTTTTTCCTGCTTCTTGCTGGGAGATTCACTAGAGGCTTCTCTGCACCTAATTAATGAACTTTTCAACTGAGGATTGCATCTCTTGCGAGTCCAGGAAGATGTTTGTGTGCTGTGAAACGCAGCCTGGGATATCTGGCTGAACCCCAGGGGCCCAGCTTGGGTGGGAGAGCTGGGGAGCGACGTGAAGCTTTCTTCTCTCGGGCTGGAACAGGCACCGTGTCGGGGGCCACTGGGGTTGTCGGCTGGGGTTTTTACACCTTGTTTCTGTGAGAACTGGAGGCGTCAGGCTTGGTCCTCCTGAAGCGCTGGGAGGGCAAGGAGGGGAGGACTTGTGATAGGGGCGAAGACTTCTTGTCTGGGGTTGCTTAGAGGGAGCTCTACTAATTTGTGTGTAAGGTAGTAGCTCCCTATTCTTAACGTAAAAGTGAAAGTCCTACCGTCTTAATTTTCTTGATAATTGCACTTAATAGTGACATACAATTTTAGTCTGGTAGACAACACCAAGGAAATTGCATGTGATGAGACATTTCTTCCCACTTGATGACCTTTGGGAGGTGACGGGAAGGGCCTGGCCCTGCTTTGCTTGTACAGGAGAACCCTACGGTCCCACAACGTGGCTGTCGGATGGAAGACGAAGTCACCTCAGGACCTCTCCAGTAAGAGGAGAGCAGCGGGAGGAGGAGGAGGGTGGCTATCAAGGACTTTCGCCCCAGCTCTCCACCCTACTCTGAGGGCACAGGTTGCTCTTGTGGGCCAGAAGCTGGGCTGGGGGATGGAAAGGGCCTCCTGCTCCCATATGAGCATGGCTTCCTTCCCAAGGCAAGGCAGGGAAGGCTTCGGTCCTGCTTCTCGTTCGCCAACAGCATCTCTGTAGAAGCAGATGGTTTTGCCCAGGGCTTGCGGTCAGCTCCTGAGTGCCAAAGTGGGGTGGGGGCACTCCTGCTCTTGGCTGTCACGGAGTTGATCAGGAGCACTTTGGCATATCTAAAGGTTTTCTGGGCACCCAACCGCTGGAAGAGCATCTGGTCCAGTTGGTTCGTGCAGCCTCCGGCGTCCCTGTGCAGACAAGACCCAACCTCCCTTTGGCACAGATCACCAGCAGCGCCCGTATCTATTCTATCTTCCAGAGAAGAGTTGTGCAACACCTTAATTGCTGTTGGCCTCTGAAAATACAGCAAAGACTACCCAGAGGTGCCAACGCAGCTCCCTCTGGCTGGCGTGACCTCTCTGCGGAGCTATCTGAGGGTGAGCAAGTTCTTGCTTACCAGCTGATAACCACCGTGCCGTGCCCCCGAAAGACCCCGTCCGGCTCCATGGACTGCCGGAGCCGTCTCTGCTGCGCCAACGTGTGCCTCGCTTGTTGCTGGGGCGGTGTTTTTATAACGCGTGGGGTTTGCTCCCTGGGACGTGCGAGTCCCCGGGGAGCCGCAGGCTGCTGAGAGTGCTGGAAAAAATAACTGAGACAAGGTAGGTGCCCGTGAGCTTTGGCTCGTTACAGAGGGGTCTGCACCTCCACTGGAAAATGAGTCTCAAATCGAAAAACACCCGTAATCACGATGCTGTCTTACTTTTGGAACCAACTTTTCTGCTCTTTGTTTTGGTTTTTTTCCTCCCCCAGTGTCTTTTTTTATTCCTATAATCACTTTTACCTAAACAGGATCTGTTTTCCTTAATTCATCTGTTCCGTCGTGCTGCTTTGATCCCTGGACTTTTCCTTCTGCTCAAGGCGCTGCCTTTCGATTGCCGCAGAGGTGAGCGTGACGGGATGGGACAGCTGAGCAAGGAAAGGGGAACGAGCTCAAGGAGAGGCCAACGACCCAAACCTGCTGCCCAGGCCAATGCCGAGGGAAGAGAAGTGCATAAATAAGCCAGATAAAAATAAAAACTTCCATCGCTTGGAAGAGAGGGTGACTCCTATGGAAACTACCTCACGGGGTCGAGGAGGATATGACTTAATGGCAAGATGGCAGGATCCTCACCTTCCTATAATAGCAACAAGCTGTTGGAAGCGCTCGCCCGGGGCTGCTGCCCCCCCCAGCTCAGATTAGGTCCCCTGGGAGAAGAGCAGCGCTGGGAAAATCCCTTAGCGCAGCAGAGGGTGGGGAAGATGCTGGCAGAGGGGAGCCCGGAGCGTTGCGGCCAGGCAGCCCGGACGACGCTCGGGGAGGAGGGTGAGCAGCAGGCTTTCACTTTTCTCCTGCTGCGATGGGCAAGGAGTGATCACCGGTTGCAGCTCTGGGCTGATGAGCTGCGGCTCGCATCAGGGATACCTTCTGGAGAGAGGGAATGATTTAAAACCGGCTCTTGCCAATAAGGGAGTGTTAATGGTGTGAATCATCTCAGCCTTTGAAGGGATGGATGTAGGTCTGGCCCGGGCCAGGCTCCAGCCAGAGGCTGGAGGAAACCCACGGGGCTGGGAGGCGATGGGCAGCGAGGGGCCGGGGCTCGCAGGAGGCTCCCGATTTCACTCCAGATGCTCTTGCTCCCTCCTGGCCTGATGCGACCCGGCTTTACCCTCCCATCCCTCCTCTCCCGGGGCAGGGGAAGGGGGGAAGGCACTGCACACTCATTGCTGCAGCATCCTGTGTCAGCGCTCAGGAATCCGGCGAGCTGCTGGGAGGGAGGCGGGAGGCAGGCCAGCGCCGCGGGGCTGCGAGCCTGCTGGGGCCTCTCCCCGCCTGGGAAGCTGCGGGGCACCGGAGCAGCCCTGGAGGGGCTTTGCCAAGGGCTAAACCCCAGGAGAGGGTTTTTGGGGGGAGGGAGGGTTGGAGAAGTACTGCAGCGCAGTACTTCTTGCTTAAATGATGGCTCAGAAGGCTGGTAGAGGCACGGCTGGGTCCCCCCCCACGGCCCTCGCGCCGCTGCAGGGCTTGCATCTGTCTCCAATGTACTGTGCTTGCCGGCGATGCTCTGCCAATATATATTTCGGGTGGGTGGAGGGAGCCCCTCCGGTCCCCAGCAGGCTGGGCAAGGCGAGGGCTGTGCGGGGCGCTTGCAGGGGAGCGGGGGCTTGTCCTTGCCGCTCTCCCTGGGCAGGGTGCTCCCAGCCCCGGGGGGAGCTGCGCAGGGGGAGAGGGAAGGCGGTGAAGGTTGCTGGCAGGGCTGAGCCTGCTGGCGAGGCTTGCAGAAAACCCTGAGGCTTCTTCCAAGGAGCATCCAAGTGCCTTTGCGAGGCTGGAGCGGGGCGGAGAGAAGGGTCTGCACTGGGAGGGGATGGCTGGCAGGGGGAGAAGCTGGCTGGAAGGTGCCCGGAGCTGCCTTGGCACAGAGGGACTCCAACGGAGGAGAGCTATTCCAGGCCAGCACGGGTCCCGGAGGCAGGGTCAGGGCTAGGCAAGCGCTGGGATGCGGTGACAAACACAAACAACTCCGTTCTCCTGGTCTTCTGGTTGTGATTTCTGCTCCCGACATGCAAACCCCGCAGGGCCCCCCCTCCCCTCCTTCTCCCCAGCTGGGCGAGGGCTGGCCTGGCCGCGGTAATGAAATGCAGAGCTGCTTGGGAGAGCAGGGGGGGGAAAAGGCTCTGTTTGAGGTTTTGTGCCTCTGGTTTCCTCTGGCCCTCTCTCCCAGCGGGGTGATTTATTGGTGATGGAGCCCGGGGAGAGGGGGAGGGAAGGGCTTGGAGCTGCAGGCAAATAGTCAGTCATCATGTATTTCCCAAGCACTCACACGAGGTTAGAGGGGAAAACGGGACGAGAGGAAGGTAAACTGCCGGGGCAGGGGCTGTAGAGCATCATTTACAGAAGCTGAGCTCTCCTGAGCTTGTCCCAGTTGCTCCGAGGCGATGTTGAGCACTTTGCATGCCAAAGGACTGGCTTTGTGGTGGATGTGCTCTCCCTCCATCCCAATTTTCCCACCTTCCCTCCATCCCGATTTCCCCACCCTCCCTCCATCCCGATTTCCCCACCCTCCCTCCATCCCGGCTTCCCTGCCGGGCGGGCAGCAGGGTGCTGAGAGCTGCCCGCAGGCAGCTGCTCCTTGACCGGCTCTTCTGGCCCGGCCCAGCCTGCAGGGTTTGCTTCTCCGGTGCCGGCGAGGGAGCACGAGGGGGATGGTTCACCTTTTTTCCCTTTCCTGCAGCCGTGGGAAGCCAGCCAGGCCTTTCCCAGGACAGTGGAGGAGCGGAGGTACTGGGTGCTGCTGACCTGTTTTCGGGCACTGCGCAGCTGGAGGCACTGCCAGGCTGCGACCTGCCTGGCTGCAGATGCATTTGCCTGCCTGCAGCTACCCCAGCTAAGCCTGGCCTTTCCCTTAAACCAGGCTTTGGGTTCTGCCGTGTTGCTCCGGCACCGCCAGCAGCGAGCTCTCCCTCCCGTGCGGGATGCTCGGGTGTGCTGCCGCGTTGCAGGGTGACCTCCTGCTCGGGAGAAGCAGGCAGGGCTGCCTCTTGTTCATGCTCGCTGCTCTGGTTGGGAACGTGTGTGGTTTCCTACGGGGAAGGTCTCCTCCTCCTCCTCCTCCTCCTCTTCGCCTCTGCTGACAGCGTCTGACCTCAGCTGTCATCCCCGGTGGTGCAGGGGATTAATCTGAGCCTCGGGACAGGTTGAGGCATGTCCAAGGCGGAGGAGAGCTTCATGCGTACAGACACAGAGGAAGGAACAAAAACAATTCCCAGGGAAATATTTTCCTGCTGCTTTTCCTGGCAGCAAGCAGAGTGGGAGGAAAAGACCTCGCTATAAATTGCTTGCAGGAGACTCGAGTCCCAGATCTGCTTTCCCTTGGCCTCCGGCACCCCATGAAGCTCAGCCCCCACCCAGACCCACACGGGGAAAGCCGCAAAGGGTGCTCGCCCCCCAGCCTGCTGCTGAGCATCCCCAGGCTCCGCTCGGCCGAGGCATCGCCTCTGACACCCGCAGCCCGCCGAGCTCCGGGGTGCACGGAGCCAACTCGGAGCATTTAAAAAACAAGGGGAAACCTCTCCACCCCGGACCAGCAAGGCAGGGTCTGCCAATGGACTCTGCCCTTTGCCTGCTCCGGCCCTCGGCCGTCCTCCTCCTCCTCCTCCTCCTCCTCCTCCTCCTCCTCCTCCTCCTCCTGACGCTGTTTGCTTTGGCAAGCCCTGGGCTTCTCCCCGCCAGCAGAGCCCCGTGGCCCCGGGTCAGGCGGAGCAGGAGGGGAAGCCGGAGGTGCGGGGCAGGGAGGGTGCCTGCCGGGAAAGGAGAACAGGGAGGGAAATGGAGAAGTAGATGGGCGGATGGGGCACTCCGGCCCTGCCGCCGAGGGCAGGAAGGACACGGCTCGCTCGGAAATCTGGAGGGTGGCCTGGGAAAGGCAGGAAAGGGGAGCCAGGGCAGGAAGGAGGGAGCGTGTCTGGAGTGGGGTGCAGAGGTGGGAGCCCCAGTACCGCGCCAGGTTTGGTCCGTGGGAGTCCCATGGGTGCCTGCTTCCCTTGGCTGTGGGCTGGGGGGTCTGGCATGCCGTGGTGCCCCACTCCCCCCCCCCCGAGCAAACAGAAGGATACGGCAGCCTGGCATGGGCAGCCAGGCAGCAGCGGCTCCCCCCGCGCCATCCCAGCCGGAGCGTGGCTGGAGCATCGCTCGAAAAGATGGGGAGGAAGAGGCTGTTTCGGCAGCAGGAGGCAGAGAAAAATCCCCGCCGGCTCCTGGTCACCAAATGCAGGTGCCGAATCCTCCTGCTCTGCCCTTTAAACCTGCTACCCTCCGGCGCGGCACCCTTCCCGGTGGCCCTGCTGCCCGGGGCCTGGGCACCCACCGCTCCATGGGTGCCTGCTCTGCCAGGAGAGCAGCTCTGGGTCAGAGCCTGCTTTGAAAGCCCCTGGGACCACTTGACGCTCAGTTCCCCAGGTTTAATCCTGCAAACCCCAGCACCGAGCAGCACAGGCGGGTGGGCTTTTCCAGCACACGCCGTCCTCCATCCCAGCACCCTCCATCCCATGGCGTGCTGGGGGTGCTGGGAGCTTGGGGCGATGGAAGCGCCAGGCCAGGAACCGGGGTGGGAGGCAGGTTTGCCCCCATGGCGCGGTGCTGGGGGTACCAAGCATCCCTGCCTTGCGCGGCAGGGCGGAGGGGAGCCGTGGGAGCAGCGCAGTGTTATGTCTCCATGGCAATGTGACTGCTATTTTTCAAGGCGGGAGGAATTTATGTGTTTTTTTACCCGGCACCAGCCCAGGGCAGTGTTTTATAGGAGCCAGAGTGCAACATCAACGAGCAGCCGTAGTCCTGCGGGAATGGGGGACATGCGGGGGGCAATGAGCCACCCTCACCTCTCTGGGGCGAGGGCCAAACCCCCGGACCCCAGTCTCGCCCCCAACCCAGGGCTGAGCACGTCGGCAGCCCCCAGGGCAAGGGTGCAGGGTGGGCAGGGGGTGGCCGAGCCCGCTTGTGCAGCTGGCTGCTGCCCGTTTGCAGCCCTGCTCGCTCCGGGGGGGAATATTTGACCCCGTGGGTCCTTGGCACGGCGGAGAGGCCGGGAGGAGCCGCATCCGGAGGAAGGCACGGCTCCCATGGGAAGGCAGGAGGGACGGAAGGACGGACAGGGGAGGGAACCGGGGTTTTTCTTCCCTTCCCTCCGGTGCCGGGGAGAGGCACAAAAAGATCGCTGGTGTTTTCAAGCTGGGATTTACCCTGTGCAGGGCTGGGGGGGCTGGGCTCCCCTTCCTGGCTCCGGCACTTGGCGAGGGCTGACGGCAGCACCCGTCGGCAAACAGCCTGTGCCACTTGCTTAATCACTGTGGGCGGCGAGTGGCCCTGCCCTGTGGCTTTTGTATTAATGGAAAGCAAATGTCAAAGGGATGTAAACACCGGCCGGAGGGCCTTGGGTAAAAGCCCCACTGGGGATTCACGGCATCGCTCTCCCATCCTTTCTCAGAGCACAGCTCCGTCTCCAAACAGTAGCGCTGGTGAGGCTGTGCTGCCTTCCAGGGCAAATTTCTCCCTGCCTCATCCTTGCAGAGATTTTCCAGGGAGAAGTGATGCATTTTGTGCTAAAAAGCCAATTTTTGCAGAGGTGGCCGGGGCCGCACACGCCTCCCGCTCACCCTTGTCCCCTGCTTTGGGCAGTGCCCTGTGTGCACTGGGCTTGCTGAAATTCCCTCCCTGGAAAGGGCAATGGGAGGAGTGTTTGCCTTCAGCTCCCGAGAGTGTGACGTGATGTCCCTGGTCGGTGGCCAGGCGGGGAGGGACCGGCCACCCTGGGGTCAGAGCGGTGACACGGGGCTGATTGGCGCTGGGAGAGCACCAGGAGACGCTTTCCTTGGGGGGGGTCATATCTGAGCAGGAGGGAGGGCTGTTAAAAATAAACAGGGTGACAAGTGGCAGGAGAAAGGAGCCACCTCTTGTGTCCCCACAGCCCTTCCAGCAGCTGTAAGGTGGCATGTGCCGCCCGGTGAGCCGAGCACGGAGCCAGCGGCGGAGCCGGGCTCTGATCCCAACCCTGCCGTGGCGGCGAGGTCGGGTCCTGCCCCAGGTCACCCCAGTGCCTCGCACCCTGGCCGGGCAGAGCTGGCCGTGTCCTGTCCCTGCAGAGCTTTCCGGGTGGGGAGAAGCTCCGGAGCGCCGGGAGGAGGTGGGGAGGGCGGCCGTGCGCCCGCCGTGGCTCACTCCGGCCCTCTTTTCGGAGCGCAGCTGCGGGGGGAAAGCAGCCGGCGTGCAAAGGCAGCCACCGTGTCCCCGCGCAGCTCCCTGCCCGCCCGGCCGCGCGTCGCTTCTTGTTAGATCAGGGGCGTAGGAGGCTGGAAGTGACCTTGAGAGACGGCGTTGCCGCTCCGGTCCTTAAGCGAGCCTGGAGATCGCCTGGCGAGGGACGGGCCAGGCTTCGCCCTGGCCGGACTCAAACCCCATGAGATTAAGGGGCTGCCCTACCCCAAACCCCGCTGCTTTGGGGGTTGGCGTTCAGGGACCTGCTCCTGGGAGGTCTCCAGTTAAGGCGATGCTACCCAAAACCAGCTGCATCAACGCATCTGTTCTGTTAAGGGGTTTTTCCGTCCGTAAGGGCTGTGAGAGGACGCACTCAGGGCTGGCCAAGCGAGGTGCAACGTGCTGCTGTCGTTTACCGGAGCTGGTGGCCTGCGACTTGTCCCCACAAGTACCTACACCGTGATTCATGTCTCCTTCTAAAGACCAGCATGAGCGTGCATGGAAATCAGGGTGAATTCCTTCGGTTGTGCCAGCGGCAGAAGATTCATCCTCCTCTCTCCTTCTCCTCCTCTGCTCTGCGAGTTCCCACGGCGGCAGCCCAACAGGCGCTTATCTCCGGGGCCACGCGCGTGGGAACAAGGGCACTGCCCCATCCACCATCAGATGTGCTTGAAAGCGCTCGGCTCTGGTGGGAGGAATTGCGGGTGCCAGCCCTATGCCTCCCGAAACGTGGTGGCCAGCTCATTTTGCAAGTGGGTGCGTTAGTGCTGAAGGTTACGTCCGTGCTTCGGGGCCAGGTTTGGTGCCAGAGTCCCCTGGGAAAGTTGGTCTCGGCCCCCATCCAGCCACAGCCAGCACCCTGGGGTGCAGCTCACCCAGGAAAGAGAGGCTTCAGGAAGAAAAAAAGGCGACTATTTCCAATGCTGTCACTAACATACGAATATCATCAGAGCCTTTGGGTGTAATCCTTCGTGACCGTGTCCGACTGCTGCCTGCGAAGCCCTCGGTGAGGAGATGCGGGGAAAAGACACGACCTAACAGTGGCAGGCTCGAAACAGACCTCCTCTTATTTCGTTTCCTTGTACAGCAAAGCCCTCTCGTGGAAGTCCGCAGTAGCTTGCCAGCGAAAAGCTGGCTGCTGCGATGCTGCTTCTTCCCAGGGAGAGCCGGTCCTCTCCCCGGGACACCATCCCCTGGGGTCCCGCGGGCTGTTATGAACAGGGCTGAGAGCATATGGGACAGCCCTGACTGTGCCGTCGCACCCCTGAAGTGCCCGTCTGCACCTCAGCTTTGCATGTCTG
Source organism: Calonectris borealis (assembly GCF_964195595.1). Classification (NCBI taxonomy): domain Eukaryota; kingdom Metazoa; phylum Chordata; class Aves; order Procellariiformes; family Procellariidae; genus Calonectris; species Calonectris borealis. The sequence continues at coordinate 31,589,067 of NC_134319.1, read as the reverse complement.
TGTTTCATCTCCTGTGGATTTAACACGTGGCCCGTGGGGAGTCTCGGGTTTTTCCAGGGAGCTGCTGAACCTGCTCTCCTGGCTCTGTTAGGAGATGCTCAGCACCCGGTGGGGTGGCCCAGTTCTTCAATGCGTGCCTTAGAAAATGGGAATGGTTGTGATTTTGGCATGCCCTATGGGCCACTGCTTTTGAGGACACCACAAGGCACCCCCAGTCTGTAGCATCTGTCACTGAGATCTGTGACGCTGGGGTGGGACAGCGTGTGCTCGCTCCAGGGCTGGTGCTGCCTGGGTCTGCTCCAGACCCCGTGCGCGTTGCCGTGTCCTTGGCACGGATAATTCCCTGGGGCCAACAGTGGATGGTGTCAACCTACTTTCCTTCTGCAGGTGTAAGGCTCCTTGAGAGAGCTGCCACGGCAGTGGGTGCCTTTGTGTTACTCTGCAAGCCCTGGCAGGGCCCCTGTCCTATCCCAAGGTGTCACCTGAGCCTTATTTACTGCAGCATATCTCGGTTCACCTGGGAGCACCACGGTTAACAGTGGCATGTGCCCCCCGGGGCTGCCCATGCCAGGTGTGAGCAATGCCCCATCACTCAGCACCTCTGCTCCTCCGCCCAGCCTGAGTCACCTGCTTGTAGGGAAACCATCTTCCCCAAAGCATAGAGCCCGTTCGGCTCTTTAAATCCAGCGGAGACGAGCCATTGCTTCACCTGCACCGTTGGCTAGCTGATGGCAGGGTCCTGAATCGCCTCACCTGGGCTTTCCACCCACACCCTATACCAAAGGCTATATTTAAGCTCAGCCCAGGACTCCCAGTTCCTAGCTGGGTTGTCTGGGGGATGCTGGGCTGTCCTGCCCATCACAGGGGGGTCCACCTTGGCCCTGCCCGGTGCTTGAAGACAGGGAGCATGGTCAGAAACAGCATCTACTGCCCTGCTTACAGCTGAGGACAAGGAGTTCAGGTAAGGTTTGGTCCTTAGGGTACGGGGCTGGTGGGTTCTGTGCCGAGCCCTGGGGGTCCTTCCTGCCTGCTGTGCTGCTGGAGCTGTGGTCCTGTAACTGCTGGAGCCTGTGGCACCGACAGCAGAGCAGTGTCCTTTGCCTGACTATATATAGCATTTAAGCATCTGGAACAGCAAACAAGTAGCTCTAAGGGATTATTTACATTTTACTTTGAGGTTTAATGGTCGCCTTGCACATACCGCTCCTTTGTGAGCCCCCAAGTCCGAGTTTAATTCTAGTTTAATTCTAGTCCGAGTAATTGCATCCCGCTGCCATCAAATGCCTCCCGCTGCCATCAAATGCCTCCCGCTGCCACAGCCCCCCCTGCTCTCCTGCGGCCCCCCGTGAAGGGGGTGTTTTCCACCTGGGAACCCCTTTGGTGCTGCTGGCAGCAGCTGGGTGCCCTTCCACCCCCATCCTGGCTCTGTTACGGTGGTGGGCGAGGGGTGCCCCTGTGCTTTGGGGACACCAATACCTCGTGACTGCTAAAACCCATTGAATCCCCAGGAGCTGGGCTATTTCTTTGCACTTGACTCCCTTTATCCTGACTGAGTTTAATTCCCCACGTTGGGTATGTTTAAGCAATTTTCTTGCACTTCTAGTTACACAAAAATTGTTATGCCGGTTGCATTTAAATTGTACAGTTGCCACCTCCTCGCCTGGGGGCTGATGGCAGGCTGTGTAAATATTTAGTGTTTCTGCTCAACTGACATCAGCCTTTTGGTTTCTCCAGCCCACCTTCTCTGCTGGTGCTTCGCACGCCGTGGCCTTGAGCGGGGTGTCAGCAGGGGCTCGTCCCTCGGTCCCTGCGGGTGGCTCTGGGGGCTGACTTACACCCCGTTGGGGATGATGGGCAAAATATCGCTAGTGCATTTGGGTGAGGATTGGGTGTGTGTGGAGCAAAGCAATCCACAGTCTTGCTGCACCAGTGATCTTTGCAGCTGGGTCGTTGCGTTAGACTTTGGTGGGCTGGTGAGGTTGGTTTCTGGTGGGCTGTGGAGAGGGAGCAGGGCTGTCCATGGGCTCATCTCCTGCGGAGCATCCCCTGTATCCATCACCCACTTTTGCTCAGAGCCAGGTTTTCCTGCAGCAGCGCTGGCCCCTGGGTGCCATGTGCCTGGCTGTGTCCCCTCACCCTGCGGAGCTGGGATGTGCTTCCTCCGTGGCCAAGCCGGCAGATGGGGCTCCTGCCCACGGCGAGCTGCTCCGGAGGAGACTGGAGAGCTGGGCGTCCCTGGGCAGGCAGCGCTGGCAGTGGCCCAGGGATGCTTACTGGCCCCAGTCCCTCGTAAAAGATGTTTGGTCCATTGCACAGGCTTTTTTTGCCTCCTAATTAGCTCCCAACAGCTGAACTCAACATTTCCTCGAGGCTTTCTTTGCAGTGCTGAGCTTCGTCACACACACATGGTCGCTTGGGGTGAAGGAATCCTCAACGTCACCTCCTGTCGCCTGGCCCAAACCCCACCTCTGAGCAGCTCCTGGCCATGCATGGGGAGGATCTGGGGCGATGGGGTGTCTGGGGGACCCTTTCCCCTTGTGGGGTGGGGGGTTCCCTCATGGTGGCTGCACCTTGTAGGATTTATGCAGCGAGTTGCCAGGTCTCAGTGCTGCGGGTGGGTGTCTCCACCCTTGGCAGTGTTGTTGGTCCTTTCTGCTGGGCTGGAGGCTGAGCTCTGGGGAGGACCAGGTTAGAGGAGAGGCACACCGCTCCGTTAGCTCTCAGGCAGGCTCTGCGCTGCCAGCGCTGGAGCATGGGTTTGCTATCTGCTTGGCATCTTTTCATCCTTTTTTTTTTAAAAGCAAAAGTGGTTTGCAGCCAGGCACTTGGGAGGGAGCAGTGCAAGGTGCTGTCCTTGCTCTGTGAAGGCTCCAGGTCAGGAGGCCCCTGTGGCTCAATGCTCATGCCCTGTGATGTGCCCCCTGTTCCTGCTGTGCCTGCACACCCTTGCACTGCTCTCCTGCCTGTGGCCGTACGAGATGTCCCACCAGCAGCAGCTACCTGGCTTCTTGCCTGCTATACATGTACCCAAAGCCATCTCCTGGCACCGTGCTCTCAGACCTGTCTCTTTGCGATCCAGGAACCTGGCTGCTCCAGGGTCTCCCTGCTCCTCTCCTCCGCCGGACCCTGGCACCCTCCCACCCCTCGCCAGCTGTCCCCCTGCAAGCGCCCAGACACACTATTCATTTTAATTGTTCAGCAACGTCTCCTCCTTTGATCGATAAATTACCCTCTGCCATCTCCAAAGTAATAAAATAAAAACCTCATGGGCGTAGAGTGAGTTGATTGAAATTAATGATTTTGTCGCCTTGCTCGAGCTGTAAAACAGCCTTTTCCAGCCGCTGTCGCTCCTGGCTCCTCGCTGCTCTTGTCCTGCTCTGCAGCTCCCTGGGGACCTCTCTGCTCCCAGGGACTTGGTGTCTCGAGGAACAGCCTGTGGCACCTGGGTCAGGTACCTGGGGCCACCAAGACAGCTGGGAGATGATCATTAGCATCATTAGCTGCTGTGCTGTCTGGAAAGAGCCGCGGAGCTCAGTTATCTGTTTGGAGGGGGATCAGGAGTGCTCTGTGCCCCATCTTGCATATCTGGCAGGTGGAGGAGGCCATGGGCAGGTCTCCTGGCCACCTCCTCTCCCCCTTTGGCTGTGCTGCTGGAGACTCCTGCTGTTGTTGGGTTACCTGTTGGGTGCTTTCTGGGGTGGGGGAAAAGGAGGTCTGGGGTGTGACTGAGGGTGCTTTGCTGTAAAATCACCAGTGACCCAGAGACGGTGTGTGGGAATTGCTTGGATTTGGAATCTGATGCGATATCTTCAGCTGGAAGCAGCAAAGTCCGGATACACAAGCTGTGTGGAGTGGTGGTAAGCGGGGGGGACTCCTTGCTGCAGGGTGCTGTGGATGCTTAAAAAAAAAAAAACCACCTGAGCTCAAGGTATGGTAAAAAAATCTGGAAAGAACAGACCATGGAGGGCTATTAAATAAAAATGACCCCCTGCTGAACCTGGGAGAGCATTTTGGGAAAGCATCGCTGCATGCTTGCCCTGTTCTCCTCCACTTCTCCGAGCACGCTGGCCGTGGCAGGAGGTGGGGTGATGGGTTAGATTTGCTCTGCACAGCCCAGCTGCCCTTCCAGGTCTGAGGATGTCAGGCCTCCTGCTTTCTGCCCATGCTGCTAGCATTGATTTTTGGGCTTGACAGGAGCTTGTCTTTGTCCTCTGCCACAATGTTTGTGTGCTCTGAGAGCTGGGGGGGGTCATCGGAGGCGATGGCATCAGGCTGAGGAGGCTGGGACTATCTTGCTGATTCTGCAAGTAAGAAGCGACTCGTTTTCATTAGCTAGATGCAGGTTAAAGGCTCCTGGTGATGCCATTAGGATGTGATTAGGCATATTGGAGGAGGTTTTTATGCCTTTCTGAAGCGCAGAGGATGGGATGCAGAGAGAGATGGGCTCTGGGAAGCAGTGGGTCACTAGCCCATCCCCATAACGTGCCCCATTCCAGTGCCAGGCTGTGGGAGAGCCAGATCCTTCTCTTGCCTTGCTTGCAACCCTAGGGCTGTTTTTCCTCCTGAGCATTTCTCCTCGCTGGCAGTAGTTGCAGTGAATTGGAGCAGTCATTTTTCCCATCCGCCGGGGATGACGTGCCCCGCTTTGCATGGCGAACCTGGGGACTCTGTCCAAAAATATCTGGGAAGGTCTGCCTTCCTCATCCCTGACAGCTGGGACGGGCTGCTCGTGGAGCTCCTCTGGAATACCGAGCGGTGGCAGGTTGGGGCTTTGCCTGATGATCCCCCTGCAAATAAAGGGTGGCTGAGAGGGGCTGAGCAGATCCACCGACTCCCAAACGTGGGCCTGAGGAAAGGGGACCTGTGCAATACATCTCCCTGCTCTCAAGCTCCTGTTATTTGTCCTCTGCGATGGCCAGCGCGGTGCTGTATGTACCCAGCCAAGTACGTGAGCCACCAGCAGTAGGTTTTAGCTGGGAAAGGCACCCCCCCCACCACCCTTTATCCCAGCCCTGTGAAGAAAAGACTGCATTTAAGCAATTTTCTTCCCTCCCTCTGTGCTCCCCAGCCGTAAGTGAGCAGAAGGCTGCTGGAGCAGGAACCAGATTGCTCCATGAGGGCAATTTTAGGTACTTTTTTCTGATGTTGCTTTTTTTTTTTTTGTTGTTGACACGTGGACATTCAGAGATCTTGCCCAAGTACTTGCCAGGGTGGCATTGCAGCCACCCGAGAAGACCACCCTGCGGGATGTTCCCCCCCAGCCAGCGTGGCTGCTCGTCACTGCACATGTCACTTGTTTTGTTTGCAGCTCCCTTGAGTCCTTGTTCTCAATTAGCTGTGTGGTGATGAGTCCTGCAGGTTAATTGCATATTGTATCTAAAAAAAACAAAAGAGAAGATGTGTCTATTGTTCTGAACTCATTGTGCTTTGGTATGAATTCAGGGCTGTTGTTTTCATAGGCTTTTGTTGCAATGGAGACAGCAGAACCACTCTGAGCTCCCTGCCTCTCATCCCAGTATTGCTCACTCCTGCGTCCCTGCTCTTTTCAGTCTCGCCGTGGGAGCTCTGCAGTCACCCTGGTTTGCTCCTCCCTGTCCCCCATGGAGCTGGGACGGGTGGTGTGCCAGTCCTACCTAAAGCCGAGGCTTCTCCAAGCCCCAGTTGAGCCCTGCTGGAGCTGATCCCAGCCAGCAGCTCGCAGAGCCCAGCGCTGTGCTTTTGCTGCGTGCTGCTCCAGGGACCTCTGCAGTGCTTTTGGTGATGACGTTGAGATCTCCTCCATCTTCTCTCCAAGCAGCTGCAATACATGTAGTGCCCAGCAACGTGCATGTGTGAACCGGTTACTGCCTTGGCCAGAGGACTTTGGTTCTCCGTCAATGAGATGTCACCTGCCCTGATGCTGCTCATGTACCTGGTGTGGGCTCTGTGGTCCCAGCCACAGCTCTTCCTCTGGTTGTCCTACAGCCACAGCTCTGGGCTCTTAATGCCACCAGATGCTTAGGCTGATCCCCGGTGCTGAATTTTGGGTGTGCTGATTGTATTCTTGTTTTGTACTGGATGTCCTCATTAGTTTCTGATGGATGAATTCAGTTTATGGCTTAGGAGGCTGCTGATTTGGTTTTCTTAACCTCTTGTTGAGGGAGTTTTGGGCTGAAGCATTTGACAAATTCAGATAAATTGCAATATTTTCTCTTGGAATTCCTGCTGTAAACTACCTGCAGCTTGGGGAAACACTTCTAACGCAAGCAGCCTTCTGGTGTATGTCTTGTGGGTTCTCCTAAGGACTTGTAAAATCCTACTTTTATGATGAAATCTGCTTTTGTCGCTGTAATGAAACTGTCCTGTGGTTATTTGGATCTTTCTTAAAGATGGAGGTGATGCCTGCTATGACATGACCTTCTGGCTCCATGGTGTGAACCCCCTTTGTAACTGAGAAGTTGGACACGTTTTTGACATGGCTATCTACGGATCAGGGCAGGAATTATTTTGCTTGGCACCCAAGGCAGGGGAAGCCTGCAGACTGCCTCGTGATGGGCATGGGAGGAGCTGGGGGGAGCACGTGTTTAGGGAAGGTGGATGAAAATTCAGGTTGCATCAATTTAGTCTTCCTTGAGCTGACAAAACAGTTTTTCCCCATTAGAAAATTGCAGTGCTTCAATGCTCAGCTGTCTCAGATGGCAAATAAAAGGTGATTATTCAGTATGGAAATTTTGAGTTGCATTTTGGAGTGCTCCCAGAGTTGAAAACCTTGCACTCCCAGATGCATTGAAGTGACCTGAAAAGTTGGACCTGAACAAGCGCAGCCCAGAGCTGCATCTCCCCCAGCAGCACAGCCGGTGTGAGGGAGGCTTATCTGGGGGCTCGTCCCTTCTCTCTGCCTGGGTGATGCTGTGGCAGAGAAATGCAGCTTCATTTGCCATCACAAACCTTTAGGGCCCTCCTAGGTTTGCACTCAAGACCCCCAGGCAGGTAACAAATATGACCTAAGGCAGTACCTGCTATTGAGATGAGGAGGGGTTTGTCTCTCCTGGGCTCCTGCACCCTTGGAGCGGTCTTGGTCCCTATTATCTCGAAAGGGTTTTGTGACCTTAATGCTTCACGTTGCCATCAGAGCCCGGCTTAGGGCTTTTGCAAGCTCTGCCTTGCTCTGCGCCCTTTCCCTTGGCAGGAGAGCGAGGAGGGACAGCCCAGGGGTCCCAAAGCAGGAGGAAAAGCTGGCGCCAAAGCCTTTCCCTGCTGTGCTACATCCCCAGTCCGTGGGCAGAGGCTTTTAATGGGATTTTGGGTGGTGATGGCTGCATCCATCTGCCTTTCAGCTGTAGCAAGATGTCCTTTCGCTTGTCTGTGCCTGCCAGGCTTTCTGCTGCTTTGGGGTGTCCCGCTTGGCTCGTTTCTCTGGCAGCATCTCCTTGCAGGGAGTAATTAGCTCTATCCTGGAGCAGTCGATATTGCAGCCGAGGTAAATGGAGGGGAGCACGATGCTGCCATGTGCCATTGGGGGGGATGAGACCCCCCCGCCGGGGGCTGGCCAAGCTAATCCTCTCTGCTGGTCGTAATTACAGGCTGGCCTGGCAGGAGACCCTGCGGGCAGGATTGCTCCCAGGGTGGAGAAGATGGCAGGAGAGCCACAGCTTGCTCTGCAAATGAGTCAGGGCTCTGAAGAAGCTGTCCTTTGCTGGACTGGCGATACCCTGGTCCCAGGCTGGGGGTGAGCTGGTGGTGGGGAAATGGCCTTTTTGGGCTTGAAAGCTATTTTTCCCAAAGCAATGGGCTGGCCGGTGCCCTTGGAGGCTCACGGCAGCCGTAATGGCTGTGCCCAGCGTCATCCAGGGAGGGCTGTGATGTGCTGAGAGGCCCCAAGCGGCAGCAGGAGAGGCAGGGTGAGGTCTGGGTCGGGGCTGTAGCTGCCTCGGGGGAGCAAGGGGGGCTCTGGCTCCTGCTAAGGCCACCCAAGGGGTTTGCTCCTCCATGTGATGGAGAAATGGTCTTGGGAGCATCAGCATAGCTCTGTCGCTGTCAGATGAAAATCAGGAGAGAAGAAGTACCCCCCTCGGTGTTCATTGCAGAGCGGGGAGGAAAAGGAAATGAATGTTCTCCTTGGGCTTTTTCTGAGGGGATAAGAGAAACAACAGGAGCAGGAAAAGCCAGGAGAGGAAGTGATTCATATGTTTAATTCACCCTCTAGTTCCTATTATCACTTTTTATTTGTGCTACAAGGCAGCCTTTAGAGGCCCCAGCTGAGATCAGTGCCCCACGTGTGCAGCCGTGGCTTAGCCTGGAGTGGGAGGCACAGCGAGGAGGGTGATGAGCATCCTTCATCTGCAGGGAAAACCGAATCATGGGCTGGGGAGATAGCTCTGCTGGCTGAGTAGGGGCTGCACTGAGTTTTCTCATTATTTCTCTCAAGAAATGGGTAGTGAAGAGGGAAGGGGAGGTGATTCCTCAGGGGACATGATATAAATTGCCTTCATATAAATTGCTCTCTATCCCGGGACATTTCTGCTACATTTGGGGTTGTCTTTGGCTTTTTCCATCATGTCTGTTGGGCCCATGACAAACACCTGGGTCACCTGCTGCCCTAAACCTCAAAGGTTTGTATTTCAGAGCTCTAGCAATTGTAACCAAGCTGGGAGCTTGCCTGGCAGCAGGAGGGCGGCTGCAGCCCAGCCATGTACCTGCAGGCTTCAGAGCGAGAGAAATGAATGATGTGCTCTTCATAACTTTGATATCGGGTGCTGGGGGAAAGGGATGGAGCTCAAAAAAGAAAAAAAACCTCAAGGCAATGCCTTGTGGGGCAAAAGTTCATTTAACCATCTGCTGTCTGTGCTGGACTAGTTTCCCACTGAGCAGAGCTGGCAAGAAATGAAAGGTGTTTGTCTCCTGCAGACAGCAAGTGATGTCATAGAATAGAATCACAGAATCATTAAGGTTGGAAAAGACCTCTAAGATCATCGAGTCCAACCATCAACCCAACACCACCATGCCCACTACACCATGTCCCTAAGGGCCTCATCTGCACGTCTTTTAAACACCTCCAGGGATGGTGACTCCACCACTTCCCTGGGCAGCCTGTTCCAAGGCCTGACCACTCTTTCAGTAAAGAAATTTCTCCTAATGTCCGATCTAAACCTCCCTTGGCGCAACTTGAGGCCATTTCCTCTTGTCCTATTGCTTGTTACTTGGGAGAAGAGACCAACACCCACCTCGCTACAACCTCCTTTCAGGTAGTTGTAGAGCGTGATGAGGTCTCCCCTCAGCCTCCTCTTCTCCAGGCTAAACACCCCCAGTTCCCTCAGCTGCTCCCCATCAGACTTGTGCTCCAGGCCCTTCACCAGCTTCGTTGCCCTCCTCTGGACACGCTCCAGCACCTCCATGTCCTTCTTGTCGTGAGGGGCCCAAAACTGAGCACAGTTTCCTTTTGAAGGAGCTTGTAACCACCCCTTTCGCGCGTAGCCTGGGTTGCCGTCTGTCCCTCCCCGAGGCAGGGGCCAGCCAGCAAAACCCCCGAGGGCTGCGGCGCGGGCAGGTAATGCGCTGTCGCTCAGAAGAGCACAACTTGCTACAGGCTCTGACATGTTCCCAGGGGCAGGCAGAGGAAACGTAGGCACTTACAAGGTAACCATTTTGTCTCTGGTCTGTAGAATGACAAAGAATGATGTTACTGAGGTTACCGGTGGCGATGAGCTCTGCAGTCCCCAAGGATAGGGATCTAGTGCTCGTTGCTGAGCCCTGCGTCCAGTGCATCCACCCTGGCACCGGCATTGTACGGTCCATTCTAAATCAGGATCTAATTTGCAACTATCTGGGCTGGGATTAAGTGGATGATCTGTCTGAATACAGGGACCGACGGGGTCACCGAGCGGCTGTTGCTCGTGCCAGCCTGTGCTGCTTGGCTACCGTCAGCCCTGTGTTTGTAGGGGCTCGTGGAGCCAGGGTTTTTGAACAGTTTCCCAGCAACAGTTTCCTCCGCTCCTTGTTGCTTTCAGCTGAAACTGCCCAAATGTGAGCTGCAAGGGAAGGTGGGGGGGAGAAACAGGCAGCGGAGCAAACTGGCTGGATCTTCTGAAATCCTGGGATTAAAAGCTGAAGCTTCTCACTGTCTTCCTCAGAGCAAAGCCATCAGCTCTTCTTTTTTTTTTTTTTTTGTGACAGCTGTCTGAATGTGATGGGTGTTTTCTGCTGTTTCTTTGGTTATTGGCTTCTCCCTCCGCGTGCCCTCGTTACCCATGGGAATGCTGTTTCCATACGAGGTGGTGCAGGCAGCCCTGGGCATCTCCTCTAAGGTGAGACCCAAGGGAAACATGGAGAAGGTTTCTGAAGTCCTGTTGGGGTGAGTCCAGCAGGTCTTGCAGCCCAGGAAGGCAGAAAGGGAGGTGAGAGCAGAGAGACCCAGCTGGGCTCGTCTCTTGAGAGCAATTTCTTTTCCCCTTGTTCCATTGTTCAATCCAGGTCTGAATTTCTAAATTTTAAAAATAGTACGGTAATTCCTGCTCTCCATCAGCTGATACCTGTAGGCTCCCATCGCTTCTGTATTTCCCCTGCCCTCTTAAAATCTTCATTCTTCATGTAGTCCTGGGACCACAGATGTCCCCTAGGCACAGCCAAGATTTAAATCTGGACTTCATCACACCAGACTTCTCCTAGCGTAGCACGTATACGCTAGCCCTGCCGGGGGGGGGGGGGTTCAGTGCCCGTGCATGAGATCGGCCATCGCCCAGGCCCACCTGCCTGTCCATGGCTGGAAGCAGTGTCTTCTTGCACTCTTCCGTGTCACTTAAGTTCTGTGCTTTCATCTAGCTACCTGTCCTGGTTTCAGCCCCTGGGCTGCCCCAACAGCACATCCCACATCCTGCTGGCCACCAGAAAATGCTTGGGACCTGGCCTGGCGTACTGGCCACTAGCTGAGGGAAGCTGTGGTGCCTTTCCGTGTGCTGTAAAGCTGCAGGCTGATGCTTTTTCTCAGTGGTTACCAGTTTCCCCTGGATTTAGCTGAATGGTCTGGATACGAAGTTCCTCAAAGCCCCCTTGAAATCTCATTTCTCCTGACAGACACACTGGGAGAACTGTATTAAACCTGATAAGAGCTGGCTTGGAGATCCCAGCTTTCATAAATACAGTAGCTGACAGCTCCTTCTGTAATGCTTTAACACCCATCGTAAAAAGCTCCAGCAAGAGCGATGTATAATAGCTATGGTTTAGGATATGTGCTGGTTTAATGCGAGCAGCTTGGCGATTAGATGGAAGCACTGGGAACAACGGCTACGGCTCTGCAGGCAGCGCTGGGAGTGCTGCCTGCTTAGGCTGCTGCAGACCCTCGCCCATCGCTCCTGTCCGCTGGGTGACCAAACCCACCCCTTGCTCCAGCACCCTGGTCCCCGGGCAGTGCTGCATGCCTAGGACAGAGGCGGCATGCAGGATTTGTGTCTTTAGGGAGCCTGCGTCTGGTTTGCCTAAATTTGGGGTCCTTAGGGCTAAAATATGAATTTCCCTCTAGGCAGGAGTGGGAAAATAGCGGAGACTTTGCAAGATTCCTCTCTAAGAGGTAGTTTGCGAGTGTGCATCCACAAAAGCCCTGACTGTCCCACCGGGAGTGCAATGGGGAGGGAAAGGGGCTGTTTGGTGTAGAGGAGAGGCTGCTTGGTGACTGGGATTGAGATGAGCCGCATCAGGAGGAGCGAGATGCCAAAAAAGCTATTCAGCATTATAAGCTAGTTCCCTGTTGCTCGTACGCATCTCTGGATGCTTCCTGCAGCGAGAAGCCCTCCCTGCTGGCAGGAGGATCCTGTTTGGATCTATTTGGATATTATTTCACTAATATTGTTGTTTATCATGTGTTGGAGCTGTGCCTCAAAGCCTGAGCAGCCCTGGGGGATGTGGTGCCTGCCTCCGTGCTCCCCGGGCAGGATCAGCCCCCGTGAAAGCATCGCTGGGGCTCTCTGGGGAGAGCCATCACCTACTCTTGGCTTTGCTCAGAGGGTCTTCAGCTTTCTTGGGGTCTTTGTATAAGGCTGGGGCAGGCTGGCAGCGTGGGGGTTTTCTAAGGACCTGCTGTGACGGGTGTGTAGTCACCCCCACTGCAGTGCTAAGGTCATTTTGCAGCCATGTGGCTTCAAATCCATGGGCAGTGACGGGGGCCAGGGCCTGCTGGGTGAGCCGGTGTCTCTTGGCAAATCCCTTGGTTAAAAGCTCGGAAAATGAAATCCAGTTTGTTTCTCAAAGCGGGTGGAAAAGATGCTGCCTGCTAAATCTCTCCTGATCAAAGCAGGTGAATTAGACTCGAGCTGCCAGGGCATCCCCGATGAGTGGATTAGACTCGGCTTGTGAGACTTCTGGGGCCACTGAGCTTCAGGGGTTTGGGTTGGACCTTTTTGGGACAGGGGTATCGTGTGGTTTTTGAGCTTCATGTGGTTCCCTGAACTGGAATTTGGGGTGTAGATCAGCCTGTGCCTGACTGCTGCTTCTGGCCAGGCTGGGGCTAGGAAAAAATTGGAATGAAGGCAGATTGGGCAACTGGCAGCATCCTCCATCCTGCTCTTGCTATGGGCTGGTGTGCTGCCATGGGCCCCAAAAGTTCATCTTCTGCTACCCTGCAAATGTAGCCTACAAACTTAGTTCAGAGAAGACAGAACTATTAAATGTTGACTTGGTTTTTGAGGTAAAACTAGATTTAACTCATAAGAGATTACAAACTTGCTGTTTACTGCAACTGAAGAAGCTATTGAGCCCCCTCCTGCCATCTGCTGAAGGTAAATGTTTTATAAGGGCAGGAACATACGATGTCAAGTCAAGAATTTCAGCAGGACTGGCTGAGGGCTTCTGTTAAAGAGTGGTGGCTGTCAACACCGTACAAATTTTGGGGACGGTGAGGATTGCAATGCTGGTCTTGTGGCAGTTTACAGCGGGGCAAGTCAACCTCTCAACATCAAACTTGCTTGAAGAAACACTGAATGGTTGAGTCTTGCCTTGCCCATGGACTGAAGGAAGGTGTGCCTGACTTCAACCAACATATGGGTCATAATGAGTTAATTTGGTGTTGCTCATAACGTCGCAAAAGATAATACTTATCACAGCAATGATTTAGGAGTTGTGTTTGACTTGAATAGGAACGATATTAGCAGAACTTAAAGTGGGTAAAAAGTTGTCAGTGTTACTGTAAGTGGAGAAGCATCGGGAGGTGTTTGTTTCCGGAGGCATCTCAGACTCTGCCCTAAGCTGTGCTAGTTAATAATGTTTTTAGTAATGTGAAAGACGACAAAGCGGTTGGTAGAGGTCTGCAGCTGATGGGGTAGCAGTATGTAAGGAAGAGGGCAGGAGACCAAACTGCTGATGGCAAATGCTTGGAGACCTGGACCTGGTTCTGTGCAGTTCTGGGGATGGGGAAGCAGTGACCTGGAGAGGAGTAGGGGCTGCTTTGGAAAATCCACCAGGCCCTGGCTGAAACCCGCCTGGGTGAGCCCTGGGGTTGGGGAGGAGCAGCTGGTGGAAAATCGGGGATTTTGCTACTGCTTTTATTTAGTCTTTTGGAATAACACGCCTTGTTCTGGTCTGCAATCAGGGGGATGCTGAGAAGGTAGCTTGGAGCGTATTCAAAAGCATGATTAAAGGTTTGTTGGGAAAAGTGTCACACAGCCAGGGACTGGGTATATTTGGACTGCCATGGGGAGGTGACTTGATCTCTGGCTCTTAAATGCTTGTAGCAACCCTAGGGTGAGGGCTTGCCCATCCTGCCCAAGCATGAGGAGGATGGCATGCTTTTTGGAGGAGAAGGGAAGATGCCACCCAGATGATGGACCTGGGGGCAGTGCTGCTGTCCTGCCCACCCTGGGGACTCTGGCCCTGTCGTGCCTCTCTCCAAACCCTCCTGATCAGCAGCAGGTTTCAGACATGGAGCAGAGGTGGATCTGGGGAGGTACCTCAGCTGGGGCGTTGCTGTGGGCACCAGCAACCTCCTGAGCTGTGGGAGCAGGTAAATGGGCAGCACAGCAGGAGCAGCCTTGGTCTGGTCCAGCAATGACACCCCAGGGCACTTGTTTGGGTTTGGCTTTCCCGAATGTGTGGATACCAAATGGGCTTTGCAAAACACCAGGCTCTTGCAAGGAGCTAATTGACTTTCCATTGCATCCTCGGGTCTTTTTGCGAGTGAAATGACTAAAACGCAGCCGCAGGCTTCCCAGTAAACAATGAGCAGTTGGTTTCACATGGCTTCCTGTCAAAAATCCCAAACTGGAAAGGCTGGAAAACAAACAATCAGATCAGAAAGAAATGGGTTTTTGGCACCGGTTCCTTCCGTGTTGACTGGGCTGTGAGACAGACCCTGAGAAATGGCTCAGATTTTAGTCAAACAGCTCAGATACGAGTGAGAAGGGTGGGGAAAATGGATAAAAATGTTTGTGTGTTTAAATCCAGGCGCCTGCAGTCGGAGAGGAGCAAAGCAAGGGTACGGGTCTCTGCGTGCTTTCCAAGATGGCAGATACGCTTCAAACAGAAGATATAGTGTTATACCTTGGGTACAGAACAAATGCCAGGAAAATACGGGTTTCGGTTAAAAGGTGGGAGTTTGGAAATCGAGAGCAGCCCTTGTTTTGTAAGCAGAATATAAACTATGGGTCTGAGGTGGAGCAGCAGGCAGGGCATCTCTGCGGGCCCAGCTTTCCCAGTGACGGCCTGGGTCTGGTGCCTCCCTGGTCATTAACCTAATTGACAAAAATTGGCTAGAGCATCCTGGGGGGAATTTGCTTTTTTTTTTTTCCTTGCATTATGCAATAGCTGATGGGTAAATGAGTTTGTTTTTTTTTTTAAACAGAAGACAAATTTAATGTTTCTTGATCAGCCCATTCAGAGTGCAGCTTCCTTATGATTCAGCTGGCCAGAAGCACGGTCCCAAAAGGGAGAAGTCCGTGCTTTTGTCTGCCTCCCACTGCGCCGTGTTATTTTTCTTTTGCAGCACAGTCTCGGAAGTTTCTTTTACTGAAAATGTTTTTTTTTTATTTTCCAGTGATGGTCATCAGTTTTGGAAAAGTTCCTACTTTGGGAAAGTTTAGTCTCACTTTACGTAAACACCTGAAGATTTAGGCCATTTTTTTCCCTTTCAGTCCATGTTACAGTGCTCATATTATTGTGAGAGAGTAAATATCATAAAAGATGTTTCAAGTTTCATGGGCTTTCCTGTTGTTAGACAGAAGTGTGTATTTTGGTGCATGCAGGCCCTGGGGAGCAAACCTTAATGGAGACATCAGGAGATAGCATTTGGCATTTACTGGAAGGTGCTTTTTTCACCCCGAGGCAGTTTCACAGGTTTCTGAGAGTTTACCAGCCATGGAAGTCATGCAGCAACCCTTACCCGATTTCTCTTCCCTATGGCAATTGCAACCCCCTCTCTCCAGGAGAGCAGCGCTTGCTCACCGTGGAGCTCCGTGGCTTTCTGGTGGGTATCTCCAGCTCTCGCCATGCGATGGGACCAGCAGACAACTTAGCAGCTCATATATGTGCCCTTCCAGCAGCTGTCCTCTGCTGGGTTGGAGGCTTTGGTAAATATACATGGCTCCTTTGTTTTCAAAGATGCTTTCAGCTGGCCTGTGCTTCATGTCCTCTTGTCTCTCTAGCTCTGTTTAAAATACACACATGCTGATTTAGTAGAAAAATACATATATCAACTTGGAAGTGATTCTGAGCATGAAACTCAAGAAATGAGGCGTGTGTCTAACAAAACAAGGAGCTGCGTTTTCCGACCCAGACTAGTCAACTTTACAGATACTGATGACCCAGAGGGAGTGCAGAGTTGTACCACACCATTAATCCCTCCTGGGAATTGGGAAGCGGAGGCTGGGTGATGTCCTCCTGCCTGGGAGGGCAGGTGGTACCTGCCCGGTGGTCCCTGATGTGCTGTGGGTCCTAAGCACAGGACAGACAGATGTGGGACAAAAGCTGGGCGTTCTCTTGCCCCAGCACAGCCCTGTGCCAGGGAGGGGAGGCTGAGATGCTGCGTTACCCTGCAACACCATGGGCATTGCAGAAGGTGGAGGCAGAATAACCATGGTGCAGGGCTGGGCATGGGGTGGTCTGCATCACCCCCAAAAAAGCTGCTGGTCCCCTCATGCTTGGCAGAAACCAGTGCAAAGCTAGCTTGAACCAGTCCCCAGTGCAAAGCTAGCTTGAACCTGAGCATACCTTGCAGGTGCTCCCTTCCCCTGTCTCAAAATGAGAGCTGCTTTATCCAGAGCACCTTGTCAGGGTTTGTCTGACCTGCTCTCAAATCCCAGCAGCTCCCCAGCTCTCTATCCCGAAGCTTAAATAATCTTTGCCACTAAGTTTTTTTTTTTTCCTAGTGTCTAATCTACAATTTACAGCCCATTACTTCTTGTCCTGTTCCCCGTGGGGATGCAGTGCAATTTATTCCCACACCCTTTGTAGCAACCTTTTACATAATTGAAGACTGCTATCATGTCTTTTCTGCCTTCTGATTTCCAGACTAGACAAATCCAGTTCTTTTGGGCTTTTTTTTTTTCCCAACAGGTTGTGTTTTGCTGCCCTTTGTATGCTCTCTTCACTGCCCTCCGAACTGTCTCCAATTAGTCCACATCTGAAGTGTTTGTGGCTGTACATGCGGAGAGGAGGAGGAGAAAAGCTAGTTAAGCTTTTGTGCTGCATGGAAGGAAAGCAATATTAAAAAGCTAGAGGTCCTCGGGGTTATTCTACACAGTGCTGCTATACGGGAATAAGAGGTTAGCGAGCGAGCAGTGAAAATAGATCAAATCCAGGTAGTGTCTGCAAGTGAAACGGTGCTGGGTTTGGGCAACCGGCTCGTGTGTCTCCGGGTGCTTCCTCGAAGCTCGGGGTTGAGCAATGTCGGATGCTCCTGGATGTAAAATATGCTCATTTCTGACTAGCTGGGCTTTGCAGTCCTGCAGTTTTTTTGGCTCTCTTTCCAGCCAGTGCCTCGGGTGGCTAACCTGCACCCCGGGCGCTCGCCTTGCCTTTGCACAGCCAAGGCAGGCTCCTGCGAGCGAGCAAGCTCGCGGGGAGAGCCGCCGGCGGGTGGGCGCCGCTGCCTCTGCCGCTCGCTCCCCCGAGATGACAGCAGCTTGGCACTGGGATGTCGGCGCTGCTCCTGATGCCGTCTCTCCATATTTCATTCCTGTCTAGCCGGGTGGTGGGAGGAGACGTTCAGCTTCCTCTCCGCGCCGATCAGGATTGTCTTTTCTTTCGGGATGGGGAAGCTCATCTGCATTCGTGTCTAATCATCCACGGAGCTGGCAAAATTATGCATGTAATGAGTTCTGGGGGAGAGCCTCGCTTCTCCTCCCGCTGCACTAGTGGGGAGCTGCCTTGCCTCAGCACTTACCGGGGAAGGCAGAGGGGCTGTGCGGAGCCGTGGGGATGGGGAGAGGGAGACAGGCGATGAACGGTGAACCCCCAGAGTTCAATAACCCCCAGCTCCCATCATGAGCAGGTAACCATGGAGACATCTGAATCCAAGGCATCGTCAGTCCCCAAGTAACAGCATATATATATATTTAAATAAAGACCCTGGGCTTGTCACTGAGAAAGCTGTCTCGGAGCGTTCAGGCTGGCTGCTGTGCTGGGGTGGCCGAGTTGCAGGGAGGTCATGCAGGGCGGGATTTGGGGGCACCGTGCATGCAGGGCTGTGTGCGAGAGGGTGTCAAAACTGCTTTGTTGGGGGGCCAGAGGGATGCGCTGTTAGAGGGTGCATTTGCATCCCTACCAGTGCCAGCTCGTAGCAACAACATAGGAGAAATGGTGAGGAATGGGGTTGCTGATGTGCGTGGGCCCTCTGGCAGCGTTTTTTCCCTTTTGCACATGCCAGGCTGACCGTGCCTGGGCTGGATTTGGGATTTTGGTGCACAGTGTCCTGGCAGTGAGTTGAGGGATTTCTACGCATCCCGAAGAGGATGGGTATTTGCAGGTTTTCTCTGTGCTTCTTCCCTGAGGTGCAGGCAGAGGAAATGTGCCGGGGCAGGAGCATGCTCAAGGAGCGTGTGAATGAACGGGAGCGCTGGAGGAGACGTTTAAATGAAGCACTTGTCTCCAGGATTTTTTTCCCCTGAGCTTCATTCAGATTTAGGGATGAAGGTTTTAAAGAGACAGCACCCAGGCTGGGTGGCAAAAGCAGGCATCCCTGCGAGGGGGTGGCTGGGCCCGTGGCTCTGCTGCTTCCCCGGCCCTGGAGGTGTCAGCGAGGCACTGCAGAGCCACGCAATGTCTTGGCAAAGCAAAAATAACACAACCTGTCTCCAAACAGTCTGGTGCCCTGGCTCTCTGGGGTGATGTGCACCCACCACACCACTCGTGGCTGCCCCGTGTGGGTGAGGTACGTGCTGGGGCAAGGGTTGTCTCCATGTGGCAGCACGTCCTGGGGCTCAGTGCAATCACGAGGACAGGGCAGCTTCAGGACAGCATTAGCAACTCTTCCAATGTCTAGTCCTGGAAGCTTCTGAAGTCCAGGATACTCCTGGGCCCTGCTGAGCTGCATGGCTTTGTTGAGATGCTTTGCAGGGCGGTGGGAGGAAAGGGACGAGCTGGAGGGGCATGGGTGTGTGGGGGCATCTTGCCCACCCAAAGAAGCCCCTGGCCAAGGCTGCAGTGGGCTGTCTCCCAGAGAAGCCAGCAATGACAAACTTTTGGGGACTCCTGTGCAAACCAGCTGGGTTTGTGCTGAGCTGTGCCATGCTAGGACTTCTTCCCGTACATGCTAAGGGGGAATATAAAAAGAGCGGTGTGTGCCTTAGTCCAGCAGCCCCTTGGCAGTGTCACCGGGCAGCTGTGGCAGTGCTGTGGGTCTCCTTGACAAAAATGCAGAGAACCTCTAGCTCCTCCACGCTGCACCTTCAGGTCCAGTTGTCCATGGGTGCTGCCCAGGGTGTCCGGGAAGGCAAAATGAAGCCCAGGCAGGAGCAGTGGGGATGTACCGCTGCGGGCCTCGAATGCAACCCTTTCCCATTGGCAGCCCTCAGATGCCGTGCGGTAAATCTGATCTGGAGGCCCACATCCCTCCATGTCCCGCATCCCCACAGCTGCCCTTGCTTTGGCTGCTGGTTAAGGGGAGGCCTTGTATCGGAGAAGGGCAGGGAGTGCAGGATTATATTTTGCGTGGAGATATGGTGGCTGGAAAACTCATGCTTGCTTTGTATGGGAAGAGCTGTGGAGGTCCTCATGCCCCAGGAGCAAGGTGTGTGCAGAAAGGGGGAGACCTGGGCTGCAAAAGAGGGCTTCGGGAGCACCAACACTGGCTGGTGGGGCAACGTGGAGGTCCTTTGCCACAAGTCCTCAGGCCCTGGTGTGGGACTGAGCTGGTCAAATCAAACCCACTGAAGCAGCCGGGGTGCAGGTTTCTGGGTGCTGCTCCAGCCCCGGAGCTGGGTGGGTGGCTGAGCCCGGGGTGGCCGAGCTGGCCTGGGTGGGCAGAGGTGTGGCTGTTTGCTCGGTTGTGCACCCTGTCCTTGCCCCGGGAGCGTGTGCAAGGGGTGTGTGTGTGTGTGCGCGTGCAAGGGGGGGTGTGCCCGGACAGTTCCTGCTCTGTTTTGGCGGAGCTCGGCTCTTTCCCTCCTTTGTTATCCCTCGTCTGCCCCCTCTGGTATATGTGCGAGTTCCCTTTCTCCAATTGTCAGAAATTTCTTTTCCACTGTGTGGGCAGGAGACAGATTTTAACTGTCTCTATTTTCTCCTTTTTTTTTTGTATTTCTTTTTATCCCCCCTCCCCCTTCCCTCTCGCATTCCTTCCTTCCCTGCTCCTCTCGTCTCTCCCTCCCTCCTTCCCCTCCCCTCCCTCCCTTTCTCCCTCCCTCCCCCCGGGCTCTTTTTCTCCCATTCTATTACAAATAATGTCTCTGGAATAATATCCCGACCTCGCCCAGCTCTCCTGCAGGAGCCATGCCTCTATTTCCAGGTAAGCGATAGCCGGCGCTGGCTGCCGGCGGGGATGGTGGTCCTGGGGAGCTCCCACTCGCTCTCCCAAAGTAGATCGTGGGGACATCGTGTCGTTCCCACCCACCCCCCCCCCCAGCTCGTTGCTACCTGTTGGGGACAGCCAGGAGACGGGGGAGCTGTCTCCATCCCCCTTCTCTCCCTGAGCGATTCGCTCTCGGTGGACATCTCCTCCCCTCCCTTCTCCGGCAGCTTTTGTCTCGCCCTGGCCGCCGGGGATGCGCTGAGCTCCGGCCGCACGTTGCACCGTCGCTTTGGGGAAGGAGGGACGGGGAAAGGAGCCGGCGGCAGCCAGCGGAGAGAGGTGGGCTGGGGGAGGGGGGGGACCGGGGGGCTGTCTTGCTGCATCTCCTCGATGGAGCTGCGCTTTGGGAGGGGACCCCAAGTTTGAAGCTCGACTCCCCATTTTGCTCCTTCCCGAGGGTTTCTCAGCGGTTGGGGCTCGGCCGTGCCTGGGAAAGCAGCTCTGCTCTGACAAAGTTTTTATTAAGGTAGCCTAGGAGCGGCGGGAGCCTCGGCGCTCCCCTTAAGGTGGCTCGCCGGCCGAGGCAGGGGGGCCGGGGGCGGCTGTCGGGGCCCGGCCGTGCTGAGGCTCCGGGGCCGGGGGGGGCTGGGGGTCCCGCTGCCCTCGGGAAAGAGCGTGGGGGGGTGGCTGCCTTGCCTCATGCCCCAGGTGGGGTGGGCAAAGCCGGGTCAGGGGTGTAAGCCCCTTCTCTTCCCTTACCTCGGGCACCCGAGAGCTCCGAGAGCCCCTGCTCAGGGGCAGGGCTGGTGTCCGGGGGTGGGCTGGTTCAGCTCCAGTCCTCCTCTGGCAACCCACGGCCTCCCAAATGTGCAGGGTCTCTTCTCTTCCCCGGGTGCGCGCAGGCTGCGTGGGTGCCCTCAGCAGCCTGCCCTGGGCACCCAGTGTCTCGTGTTGTCTCCCTGCACCCAGTCCCCACTTTCTGTGGGTCCGGGTGCTGCTCCTAAGTTTAGTCCCTGCCCGGGTGTTGCTGATGGCAGTGATGAATGAGTGGTCCCCAAAATCAGGGTTGGTTTGCCTTGTTCCTGCAGCTCTCCCAGCTGCTTTTGCATTGCAGAGCATGTGTTTCGGTGCTTGTGGCTCCTGCTGGCTCTCTGCACGGCTGGAGGGGGGCCAGGGATAACCCCCCCCGCACCGATCCTGAGCAGACAAGAGCTACTTGTACCCTGGACCCCCCTGCCTTCCCCCATGGCCTGCATTCCCCCTGGGGTGGGTGATCTTATCCCGCTTTCGGCGCTGACGCGAGCCCAGGCTTGGTCCATGCTGCAGATGGGGAAGTCTGGGCTCAGGATGCTGTGGGATGTGGTGACACTCGGCTGGTCCGGATCCACGGCCGGGGCTGTTTGGCAGATGAGGCACAGCGTTACGGAAGGCGCTGTCAGCGAGATGAGACACACGTTTGCAGCCACGGCTGCTGCTGCTGGCATCTTTGGCAAGACTGGGGCATAGCTACCACCCGTTGAGTAATTGGAGACCAAGTGCCATCCACATGGATGTGTTTTTTTGAGGGGTTCCCTTCAGCTCCCTTTCCCCAAAATGTTTGCGTAGCATTGCTGGCATGCGGCAGAAGTGGGGTGCCAGGGAACTGAGGTCTCGGGTCCTTCCAGTTGGCTTTTGTGGGGGTCTCTCTGCAACATGGCTCTCTAGCAGCATGGCACAGGCAGGTATGGCAGAGCACAGGGCAGGACTTGGTACTGGTGGGCTGCAATCCCCTGGATGCGCGTCTACAGGTTTGGGAGATGGTTGTGGCAGCAGGCTGTCCTGTGGCACTGAGCTCCCCTCTGGTCTCCGCTTCTGCCTGGCTAGGTTTCCTCGCTCCTCGGTGGTCCTGGAGTACCTGGAAAGTTTGTTCACTGTAGTTTGGGATGCATTTGCATCCCTTGGGGGTTTCCTCCTTCTCTGCCATCACACAGGACAGTGTAAACCTTTCCCCAGTGAGAGCGTGGTCCATCCCCATTGCACCTTGGCACCTATTTTGGACAGGCGACAGGTTGACGCTGAAGTGCAGTGTCTCCCTCGGGTTCGCGCGTGCTGCTGAGAGCACTGATGATTTGAGCACGTGGGGGAATCTCCCAGCCCGTGGTGCCTTTGACCCCTGTGAACAGGACTGTCCCTGTGGCCGTGTGAGTCTGCAGCCCCCTGCACCCCCTCCCCAGCGTGATTGAGTCAATGCACCCACCCACTGCATCCAGTGCGTGAGTCACAGGCTTTTCATACACTGGTGTGAATCACTCACAGCCACACTGATGACTTTGGTGACAGCTGAAAAGAGCAAACAATCCCCCCACCTCTCCCCCATCACCACTACTGCTGCCACTGGGCTCCTTCCTCACAGTGACCCAAGAAAACTTCTGCCGGTGGCACCCCGGTGATGGCAGCTGGAGTTTCTGCTAACTTCCTGTATCCCGTGGTTGGGTTGATCCGTGGATGCCACCGAGGATGCTCACGGCTGAAATGGATGGGTGGATGCCGGGGTGACGCAGCCTGGAGGATAGCTCTTCTGTCTTGGTGCTAAGGGGGCTCTGCTTGCTAGATGGGGGGTGAGTCTGGTGGTGTGCTGAGCCATCCCTTGGCTTTTGCCTCGGGGCAGGGCGCATTTTGGGCTAGTTTTCCTAAGGTTGTTTTGCTTTCCACCTCTGTCTCTCTGGGCACCACACGTGGAGATCTGGAGCCCCATCCAGGTGGCTCTTCCCTCTCCCCCAGTCCACTGGGGTGCAGCGGGATCATCTGAGCCCCAGCGTGAGTGGCTGGTGATGAGCAAGAGCTGTCAGGAAAAAAGCCAAATCCCCCCCATGGCTTCGGCTCCTTCTCTCCCCGGTGCTGCTGGCTGGCAGATGGTCGCTGCCAGCAGCTCGGCTGGTGGCTGGGATGCTCTTTGCTCCCCTGCCAGAGGCTGGGGCTGTGTCTCCGCTGGCCCCCCCGGGGCCGGAGGTGACTGTTTTAACATAGGGAAGATGCTTGTTAATTAACCTCGCCAGGGATTGCTGTCTGTCACCTTCCCGGCTCTGCTCACAGAGCCCAAAGCAGGGGGGGCTGGAGGAGGCTGGTGGGGGTACTGCCTTCTGCTTGCCCGGGCAGGGGAGCAGGGCAATCCTGCATCCCTCAGCACCAGCTATGGGCTCACTAGGAATTAGTGGAGCATCCCGGTGTCCCCACTTAAGCAGTGCAATTGGGGGGGGATGGGGTGGGATATTAAATAAATCCAGTGCTTTGCACCCCTGCAGAGCTCCAGGGAAGGCACAGACAGGCTTCCTGGGTGCCTTCCAGGTCCCAGCCCTCGGCCGTCTCCCGCATCTCTTCTGTGCTGCTTTGCTTTATCGCTGCCTGTTGCTTTTGCAAAAGCTCTTCCTGCCTCTCCCTCCTGGTGCTGGCTCCCCACCAGCATGTCCCCTCCTTCCTTCCTGCTCCCCGCGGCTGAAATGAAGTGCTGGAGTATTTCAGGGATGTCAAAACATACCATTAGTCACAGCCGTGAGGTCTCGTGCCCGGGGAGAGGCTGCCGAGCTCTCTGTCAGGCTGAGAAATGAGCAGGGCAGGTTGGATTGGGGGGCAAAAGCTCCGTGGCAGCCTGGCGAAGGCT
Source organism: Calonectris borealis (assembly GCF_964195595.1). NCBI lineage: Eukaryota > Metazoa > Chordata > Aves > Procellariiformes > Procellariidae > Calonectris > Calonectris borealis. The sequence goes on along the minus strand of NC_134319.1, from coordinate 31,565,524 downwards.
TTGGGGTTTCTCTCTTTCCGGTATCTCTGGCATCACTGTGACTTAGCTTTGAGCAGTGGGTTCAGTCCCCTGGTATGAATTATTCTGCAATTCCCCTGTGGTGTTGAGATGTGGCCTCTGCAAAATGAGGGGCTAGGTCCCCCCTGCTTTGCTGGGGGAGGTTCACCCCAAAAATACCATACCAAGGCTAAGGGGACCCTCCAACCGTGTCCAGCTCCTGTGTTAGTTATCAGCTCAGAAGGGATGTTTTCCTCCTCTTCAGCATGGAGATGTGTTATCTTTAGTGCTTTCCGTGCTGGGTTATGTGCTCCCTGCCTCAGAGCCCACCTCGTGTAGATTTAAATCAAATATTGGGTTTCCCAGGCAGTGGTTTAAACAAGGCAGCATGGGCACCAAAACACCCGCTCCCCGCGGAGCTGCAGAGCCCTGCCGCCCTGCTCGCCGTCCGCAAGCAGCCGTGCTTCCCAGCCCGGCTCAGGTTTGTTCTTCTATTTCTTTGGTACTAAAATGTTCTTATTTCCTTTCATTTAACAAGCAGGGAACAGGGGATCCTGTTAAAAACACGCCGAGCTCCTGGTGTAAAGCACCTATCTGATGGCACAGGCAGGATGCTAGAGATGCCGGAGCCCGATTTCGGCTCCCTCCGGCGCTGCTCCCCTCGCTTAGCCAGGCAGCAGAAAGCTCAAAGTTGTCAAGCTCCCTGTGGAAGGGGTTGAGCTTCATCTCCTCCCGTGATTCCCTGAGGACTGCTGCCTATAAATAAGCACCAAACCAGCCGGAAAGGTGCCTTAAAGCAGGGAGCTATAGGCAGGCCTGGGTGGTGATGAGCCTTACCCCTGCGAGCAGATCCCCCGAGAGGGCCGATGAAGCTGTGCCTAATATTTTTATGAAGCTTTCTGCTTCAGCAAAGCATTTGCATTTCCCCTGCCTTGTTTTTCCAAGCTGCAGGCAGAAGGTGGGCTTTAACCCCTTGTTACCCTGGGTGCAGCGAGGGGTCCGTCTGCTTCGTGCCCTCCAACTGGGACCAGCGCGTAGTGCTTTTAGGAAACTGGTTTGTGCTGGGCAGCTTGTTTTGATGTTGACCCATCCTTGAGGGTGACTTTTGGGGATGGGTGCTGGAGGGTGAAGGGCTCTGTGCAGTCTGGCACCACTAGCAAAGAGCCCTGGGGAGCTGTTTCTTCCCGCAGGCAGAGCGAGCCTGCTCCCCAAAAAAAAGGCTGCCTGCGCTGCTCTGCCCGCCACGGGGTGCGAGTCTTGCGGGGGGTTTGTGCGGTGGTGGGAGCACGCGGGCACAGCTCCAGAGAGAAACCCCGGCTCCAGTCTGTGCTCGGGGCATGGATCCAATCCCCGTGGCGGGTGGGGAAAAATGCAAGCCTCTCCCCTCCAGCCCTACGGCATCTGCTCTGCAAAGCCGGCGTGCGTTTGCTTGAGGCTTCCCGAGCAGGGCTGGGAAAAAAAAACCCAGTTTAAAAATTAATTAAACTGGGTCCTTCAAGGAAAGGAGCACCTCTTCTGCACGTTTCTGTTCCGTGGTGGGCTAGGGTGGCTACTTCCAAGCTGGCTGCATGGTGAGTTTTAATTGTAATCTTGTGTGCTGACTGTGCTTGAGAAAATCAGGTGGTAACTAATGGGAGTCACTCAAGACGGTGGCTAATTACCATGATTAACTGAGCAACAGTTTGGGTGACTCTTCCTCCTGCTCTGCCAATCATCCCAGCCCCCGGGGAGCGGCTGCAGCAGCCGGGGCAGGATGGCACCCCGCTTACCCAGGGGTGGGGGGAGGAGGGTGGGAGATGCTGCGCAGCCCCCCAGGCAGTGGGGTGGTCTGTCCGGCCATCGCTGCTGCTCTGCTTTCTGTATAAACGGGGTTTTTCCTCTCTGGAGGGAGCTGGCGAGGGGGCATCGGTGCGGTGGGCATGGCTGGAGCTGGGCCCCCTCCCGGGGGGCGATACGGGGTGAAAAACTCCATCTTAAAAGTGTGAGTTGAGGCATGAGGGACCTGCTGGGAAATGGGGTCCAGCCCTTGAGTTTTCCCCATCCCATCCTCCTCTGTAGGATTTTTTTTTCCCCCCCCTCTCATTGGTCCCCCTTCATTTCTGACAATGGCTTTGGCTCTTTGATCAGCAGTTTACTAAGCAACCTTAAAAAAATCTGTTTACAAAACACATCTCCGCTGATGCGAAGTGAGTCTGGTTCTGTGGGCTGCTGCTCGCCGGCTCCGCTCAAAATGTGTCACTTGCACCGATGGTTATTTTTAGAGCCGAGGTTTGCAAAATGCAAAGGCTGGGCAGGTTTTTCCAGGGTGCCAGATTCCTGGGAGGAGGAAAGGGGGACCGGGGTGATCTCTCGCTCTGTGCCGGTGCATGGTGGCCACTGCTCTCACCAGTGTCCTCTGGTGAGACGATGCTCACGTGGCTTTTCCTGTCTACATGGGGATTTATTCATCCTTTATGTGCCTTTCTCCTTTTCCTTTCTCCTGGTTCTCCTTGCTTTGTGCTCAGTGATGTTCCTGCCCCCTACTCCATCTTCGGCTGCTGCTTCCCTGGAAGCTGCTCCAGGTCCCCAGTCTCTCTGCTGGGGCCGGCTGCTGTGCAGCCCTGCCTGTCCTGCCGGCCCCTCTCCCTGCCTGTACCTCCTGTGTTTCTGTTCTGGGAGCCGCAGACCCTGCCTGCTCTGCCGGCGATGTGAGCTCGGGCTGTGCCAGGGCCAACGGTTGGGTGCAAACAGGCGGGGAGGCAGCGGGAAGGGGTTGGCAGAGGTGAGGAGCGCAGCCCCTCTGCTCCCTGTGGCAGCTGGGGCTGTCTCCAAGTTCGGTGTTGGGATGGAAAGGCAGCAGGAGCGGGTTGGATGTTGGCCCTGCTGCCTCCCCAGCCGCTCTGGGGCTGGATGGGTGCAGTGCCCCTGTGCTTACGGGGCCCAGCAGCTGTGGGAATTTCATCCGGGCAGGAGAGCATTGCTTCGTCCATGTTTGCTTTCATACCTGTCTGTGCATCTCCTCCCAACCTGCTTCTGGAAAGCCATCGGTCTTGCACCCTACACCCTAACCCCAGCCTACTGCCTGGCCTCTCTTAAACCCTCTTCTGCTTGCTTTCTCGGCTCATTGCAGCTGGGTGCTGAGCTCTGGGGGCTGCTTCCCCTTCCAACCTGGCTTATCCCAGAGCTGTCACCCCTGGGACTGTCCCAGAGCCATCCCCTCGGTAGCTCCTGGGGTGGGAGCCGGTGTGGGGAGCGGGGCTGGGCTGAGCATACCCTTAAGTCCCTCTCCGGCATCAAAAGCGCTGCTGGGGCTTGGAGCACTTTGCGATCGGAGGGCAGTGTCGCGGGGGACGAGGGATGTCCTCAAACGCCTTCTCATGTGTTGGGGTGGTGCTGAGTGAGGAAAACAGTTCCTCACAGTGCAGCGTGGTGGCCCGGGGAGTCCTCGGGCATTCCGCATGTTGGACCAGCGCAGTGAGGTCTGGTGGCCACGCACAGGGGTTCCCCGGCCTCGGAGACAGCAGTTTGGTTGAAGTTGAAATGCTTCTGTGGAGTGAAGCTGGTTTGCACTGGGCAAATTCATGAGAACAAGTAAGAGGGGCGAGGAGGTGGTTAGAAGCTTTGAAAACACCTGAATTTGATGTTGCGTGTTGGAATAGGAAGTTGAAGGTTTGAAGGCTTTAGATTTGAAAGCCATTTTTAAATCTGGTGGTGTTTTTCTTCTGGTGGATGTGATATAAAAAGCAAAATTGAAATGAAGCGTGTCTGCTGTGTTGGAGTAGATAGTTTCCACCAGCTACAAATGACTTTTTTTTTCTTTCCCCTTCTCTTGGTGCTTTTTTCCCCCCCAGCAACTTCTGGAGCTGATGC